>NC_135243.1:22909413-23629847 GCF_947623445.1 Clavelina lepadiformis | reverse complement strand
GATAACAATGCAACAACAATGGGCTATCAAATGACAACATTACCCACCAGGAAAAGATATTATACAAGTTTATGAAAATCGCATAATAGACAACAGCTCACATATCTGTTCAGCAAAGCGCAATGAATAGGCTTAGAGTGGGTCACTTTAAACCAAAAGAAGACATCTAATTTAACACGCGCGTTCACCCCTTTAAGCCTGGTATAGTCCAGGGTCCCGCTCCCGCTATTACACCGCTTGTTTCTGAGAATACGACGGAGAGCCCCGCTGGTTAAAAGTAAGGGCAGAGAAAATCCCGCTATATCACGCTATAAATCGCTCTCTTCAACAAACAACATTCTCTGTCAGGAACGGTGAAGTGACATCAAACAGCTCGTGTAGCCTCGCGCGCTGAAGCGTGTCAACGTGATTGCGGTAACACACAGAACAAAACGTAACATGGACACAACAGCAGAATGAAAGAGAGAGAGAGAGAGAGAGAGAGACAAAGGGAGAAAATGGGCGGCGAAGGAGGCAAGAAAAGCGAGCGTTTGATGGCAGTCAGACTAGCTAATGTGCGGTAGCCAGGTAAGCCAAGGTAAGCTTAACAGACACGCGAGAGTCCATTACAGCCCGGTTCAGTTGAGGTAAAGGTAATAAGGTGTAATAGCAACACAGTTATCTGCAAGTAATCTCGCGTGCAGAGGATGTTCAGACGTTACATCATCGCGACTTTGTTGTTAATTTAGCTACAGTTTTCAGTTTACGCTAGGTGATATGATGCGTTATTTCATTCGAAAGTTATTGCATTACAACTGAGAAAGTGTAAGCGACAACCAAGTATTTTGTCGTAACATAGTTTGCTGTTACATGCCCTATGATCACATAACGCATCATTGTGACGTGCGCACAGCAGGCCAGTTGTATCAGCACAAGGTTCTTGTTGAAAGGGATTTGACATAACCTTATTTGTGATGTAGGACGGGAATGTCTGGACACTTTGTTAATGATAAACAGATATCTCAGTTTGATAGAGCGTCTACCTCAACAGAAAACAATGTGTCTACATACCTGACGATTGAAGCGCGTCTTTTCTTTTTCAGGTCTGTTTTTAATATAAATAGGTTGAGCATTGTGACGTGAAAATGGCAAGTGGAGACGTAGAAATGGCGACGCGCGGAAATTCTCAGGTAAATGTTTTCGTTACTTTCTCTACGTGATTTTGGAAGCTCTTTGCTCAGTCACCACAGCTCAAAAGTCACCGATTCTTACGTCATAATTTCATGTGTGTGGCGTAACATATTTCACGTCCAATGTTTCTGTTTATTGCAGAACTTGGGATGGATTTTTGACCAGGTGAGCAGCTGTAGATTATTATCACGTCATAACGAAGCCTTTTGTTCGCTCAGAAAGCAGTCGAGGGAAAGAGGCGCTGTATTAATAATGAAGTCGGGTTGTTTATTGTGATTTCAAACTAACACATTGATGAAATGGGAAGTGATTGTTCGAAATGGTTTGATCAATAAACAGGAGTAGCATCGATGTTAACAGCACAAGACCACATGCCAGATACAAACCCCGTGTTATCTTATTCTCAGTATGCTGGACCGGATGGAAAGATACCGACGCGAAAATTCGAAGATATCGTGGAGCAGTATCGCTCCTCGTTATCAGAGAGCACCATCCGGAAGCTCCTCCAGTATGCCGACACAAACAAGGATGGTTACATCACTAAGGAGGAACTTGAGCGATTTGTGAGAGTTATATTATGATATCACGATGCATTTGATGGAATGCCTGTTAGTGACGTATGATTATGACGTATCAACGGCAGGAAGCTGAAGATAATGAGACGATCGCGAGGAGGACAGGGATCGATGTAAAGGAGCTCTCGACGTTCAAGAAAGGAGTCCGCGCGGTCGGAGGATTCGTCCTTACTAACGAGAACGACCAGAAGCTCTACTACGAGCATTACTCCTGCCTCCCTCCACCACTCTTCATGATCCTCGTCAGCGTCGCTGAGGTACGGTGACGTCACAATTGAAGGTTCAGTGTCTTTTGTTAGGCCTACGTAATCGTTAAGTGTAACGATGATTTTATGTGACAGCTTGTCGTCTATATATACTATGGGGCCACGTATGGGGAGTGGCTGACCTATGCCCCGGAACTGGTGAACAGCCCCCTAATATTTGACCCCCAGAAGCGCCAGGAAGCGTGGCGCTTCGTTTCGTACATGCTCCTGCACGCCGGGTGAGTATGACGACGTAGTCATGTGCACTTGTGCTCTAACCATTTAAATTTATTGACTCTTCGTTTATGACGAAATACTACTGCTGCTGTATAACTGGTTGTAAAAAGTGGCGACTAAAACTGAAGTAATTGCTGCGAGATGAAGGTAAAACGTTCACCTACAGTTTGTTAACAAAAGACTTTTGTGAGCAAATAGCTATAGATGTGGAATCGATTTGTCAATGATTAATATAGAAAGTGTAGAGAGCTGTACTGTAGGTAACTTGGACAAACAAATGAAGGCGCGTTCGTCGAGGTTTTGTTAGCTTGACAACCTACGCTAGTGAACAAACAGAGCTGTTTTATTTCTTAAAAATTATTATCTCGTCCATTGTCGTCAACAATACTTCGCCAAGGTCACTCGCAAACAAGGTGTAGGCGTTGTAATAAAAGTACTTTTGTGACGCAACATACACTCTGAATGAGTTTCGTGATGTTTCCGCTTCAGTAACGTTACAAGAGCATATCGGCAAGCACTTCAGTTGACGTCACAAACGTTTTGTTTGTTTTCAGACTCGAGCACATTCTCTTCAATCTCATCATACAACTGCTGCTGGGGATTCCCCTGGAAATGGTACATGGGGGACTGCGAGTTGGAGCGATTTATATGGCTGGAGTGCTAGGCGGTTAGTTTTATTTCATATCTTTCTCATGCAATGTATGGTGCTCATCTGGGATTTGTGACGTAACAATTTTTATTATTATGAAACAGTTGTCATGTCACCTGGTCCCAGGGGAGGTTATTAAGTCTGCGGTGTATGTGCTTGAATAAATGGTGGTCTGTGGTTGAATGTGAACCACGTTTTCTGTAACTTTGCCTTTTTATTCGGCCAATGCACTCTCTTGGTTGTGTCATGATATGAAAGACGTAACAAGTTGCATTATGACGCCATTATTACTGACACTGTTACTGCTATTTCTATGTGTTTATTTAAAAGCACCAACCATTGAAATTCTTTATCGCCGAAGTAAAGGAATAATTTATAACAACTCCAATTTGCATAGTGTTCCACAAATCTTCAACTCACGGCATTTTATACAATTAGCCTGTTGTATTAGGCGTTAATTTTGTTTCTGTGTTGTAGGCTCGCTTGCCAGCTCCGTGTTTGATCCATGCGTTCCGCTAGTTGGCGCCAGCGGAGGCGTTTATTCCTTGTTCACCGCCCAACTCGCTAACGTTGTACTGGTAAGTCACGTGTAAACTTTTATGACGTAGGAAAGATCATAAATAAAACAAATGAATTGTGTTTTTCAGAATGGTGACGTCATGCACAAGCTGTCGAGCTTGATACGAACAATCTTCGTCGTTTTCGTTCGTGAGTTCGTCGGCTTCTTCTTTTGTTCTTAAAAAGCCTCAACTTTCGTTGTGACGTAATTTCACCAACGCGAAAGCTTTGCTTATGTGATACTTTATGGCATTTCAGTGTGCGCCGACTTCGGATACTCCATCTACCGGCGATTCCAAACGACAACAGCGGGCACTAGAGTGAGCTTCGTAGCCCACGTGGCGGGAACGATAGCTGGTCTCACCATGGGCTTGATGGTCCTTCACAACTTCAAGAAGTCACTCCGTGATAAAGTCGTCTTCTGGATCGCCGTCGCCGTCTACAGCGCCTTCATGATCTTTGCAATATTCTGGAACATTTTCTCCAAGTCTTATGACAACTGCCTTTAGCGATGACGTCATTTGACGATCTAGTTTAAATTCGGCGATGATGGAAGAGTGACGTCATCGGATGCGAGTTGGACGCCAGGAGCGTCAGAGTTTGATCGAATTTGAAATGTTGTTCACGATTGATAAGTTTTAATTCTTTGGGATGCTGGTCAAGTGACGGATTTTAACAAAAGCATCTTTATGACGTAACTGTACAGGTATAGGGTTATTTGCACGTATCTCATCAGCTCCTATAGATTTCATGTAGAATAATTAATAGCTACATCTCTGCGATGTGTGTGATTGACATGTAGTGATTAAACACTTGTACTTTTAGCATTATGAGTTTGTTTCAGACAGGACGACGTGAGTTACGTTTTGTACTTAACGAGACAATAATTACTGTTAGGAAAAAAAAAACAGGAAGGCCAATCGATCAATATTTTTATTGTGTAACATTATAATGTTAAGACAAAAATTAAAGAATAGTGGAAGCGTTCATCGATCAATTAATGAAAGTTCTTCCTTATACATGGGAGCCTGGGGGCGAAAAAAAAACACGCCGTTTTATTTTCTTCACCACATATGTTCCGTCAGTGATAAAAGTTTGAAACTTTTTGCCGTGACTGAAGAATTATTTCCAAAAGTATGCTGCAAATTTTGTGTGCTGGCATTTAGTCACGCAATGAAATTCAAATCAAAAATATCACCTATAACCATGTATTTTTTCTGCATTAAACCAGCAAAATTTTCTATGTTTAGTAAGTGAATATTACAAACCATTTACATAATTTTTACAGGTAAACATATGAAAATTTGCGAAGAAAGTTAGTAATATCTACAATGTTTTTAGAGGAAAATTTCCAATAATTTTTGTAGAAAATACTGCCAAGACTCAAGGGCTAAGTTTTACAAAATTTTATAACAGTTCCGAAGATTGGGCCGATAGAAAAAACTGAAACCATGAAAAAATAACACGCCATAGATGACGTACAATTGCTCATTCAATGTGGTCCGCAACAAAAAGCTGAAAATGCTCAGAAGTAGCGCTATTTCTAATCTCTGCTTCGATTTGAAACAGAACTGTTAACGACTAAAGAAACGAAAGTTACTAGCAAAGTTATCTCTGCTGGCCGCAGAAGTCGAGTATATGTAAACGCAGACAAATGTGACTCCATGAACATCTAAAAAACTTCACCCTCACAAATGTCCTTTTCTTTGCTGCCCCTGTTCTCGACTTAGATTCCGTTAAGTTGAACAGCTGCCAAGCAGACTGGGTAAGACACTATATGCTGGGTTGCCATCAGTCTCAACTCAAAAATAAGGACGACTAGAAAACGAACGAGGAATACCACCTTAAACAGTGTACAACAGGAGAAAGCAACCAATGTTCCTAAAAAAAAACAAGACACTATCTGCATGTTCATAATTTTGGTATCTCTTTGGTACAAAATGGTATCGTAAAGGTGACAAAATGCCCAAAATAAGGACAAAAGTGCCCACCTCCACCCTAAAAATAAGGACGAAAGTGAAAATAAGGACATTTCTTAGAAAAAAGGACAAACATATTTTCTAAGACACGGACCTTTAAAATAAGGACAAATCTTAGAAATAAGGACGGTATGGCAACCCTGCCTATATGACAAGATCGAAGGAATGGAGACACAGTGGAGAGTAAAATTTCCCAAGCCACGGTAGGTAATTCATTGACGATCGACAAAAACCAAACGGTGTTAGCAGCTTTGACAATAAGAAAGCAAAATTCCTGTGTCCTTTATGTGTACCGCAACACACCTTTGTGTAATATTGAACAGGTATCGTAGCTAACCCACACACCGAACCGGCATCAATGTAATCTTGCGTACAGTGATTATGTGTTCAGTCCCGAGGGTAAAAGTTTTCTTGGCTTTGTCTTAAGATAAACGTGATTGCAGATTTGATTTGAGAAAGGATGACGCTGCGAAAACTTTTCTACGCACATATCTGAGTGTGATGATGGATGTCATCAACTCAAACATTTAGAAAAGTTGAGGTTATATCTGATAACTGAATATCGGCGGTATCGTAATTTAAGCTATTTAAGTTACCCAAACATTGCTGGCGCACCATCAGTACAGCAGCCAGCAAGATTTTTCCATTCCAAATTCTCAGACACAAAAAAGGTTG
Source organism: Clavelina lepadiformis (assembly GCF_947623445.1). Lineage (NCBI taxonomy): Eukaryota > Metazoa > Chordata > Ascidiacea > Aplousobranchia > Clavelinidae > Clavelina > Clavelina lepadiformis. Next base: position 23,623,759 of record NC_135243.1, on the reverse strand, counting down.
AAACTTTCTCCAGAACGACTGCTGCTTTTGTAGTCGTTTCAAGAGGGGAGCAAAAAGAAACTCTTCCTTAAATGCATCATTGTAAACATATTTTGCAAACACCATGAACTGTGCACATGAAGATATGTCAGTAGATTCATCCAGCTGGTTTGCAAAAAGACCAAACGAAACAGTTTTGATTTGCTGCACTACCTGACTTGATGTGTGTGAGTTTGATTTAAATAAATTTATTTTTTTGCATTGCCAATGACATTTGTTGCATCAATATTTTGTTAGGACTAGTAGAAGTGAAACAATGAGGAACTCCATATCAATACAAGCCACTCCAAGGAGTAGCGGTAACTATTTGCCAGATATGTTGTACTGAGGTTTAATTTCCATATTTTCTTGGTTTCTTGTTGCAGGCAATTGGAAAAGACGGTGGTCATGTCCAGATTAATAAAACTGAAATTAACATCCCACCTGGAGCTCTCGATGATTACGTAGCCTTTGTTTTCACATTATTCTACACAGCTGATCCAGCTTATTTCCCTTTCCTCGTGTAAACCTAGTCTAAGTGAGTAAGGAAAATAACTATCCCCACTTCTCATGGGCACCAATACATCGGCAGAGAAATTAAATGCTTGTTTCCAACGAGGAAATGACAATTTAGTTCAGAAATGTCCAAAAGTGTTACATGCCCCACACAACACCATAACATGCAGGTACAAGTAAAGATATTAGAAGTATTTCTGCAACAGCACCAAAAATGCATAGTGTATAATGTAACGGCGTGGTTTCGCAAACTTGTTTTTGCATCTCTTAAAACTGGCGATGATGAAGTAGCCTTAGTGCGCAAAGGTACATTTGGCATTTTCACATGACACTGCTGCAGAGTGCAGATAACTACAACGGTGTTCGCTTGTCGGTAACCAATGTTGGTCGAAGTAACATTGTTGTTTCATTACAAGTACAACTGCTTGAGTAGTGGTTATCCATCTACAATATGAGGTTGTGAAAGCCAAATTTGAGCTTGCTGCATGCAATACAACTGCAGAGAAATACATAATTTAATGAAGCTGTAGTTTCAGACATACTTTTGTCCTTTGTGAGAGTATTCTTACGTGAAAATCAAGCTGTAGATTGTATAAACGTTTGTGCGATTGAAAATTACCTTGGAACTAAAGCTACTTTCTATTTCTGCACTAGCATTTGGAAAACCTATTTTAGTAGAAGACAGACTTGTTTTTCTGTACTGATGTAAATGTAGGTTAACATCTTCACACATTGCAGGTTGTTTTGACGATTGTACCTAAGGCATGTTACAAGTGCTGTCAACAACACTCAGACATGGAAATTAAATTGTTTCACTTTTTTGATTTTTGTAGGTCTGTCTTTGATATTTTGTTTGCACACTGCAAAAAATAATGCCTTATTGTTAGTTCAAAAGGCTTATATTTAGTGCAGTTGTTTGATGAACTCGAATTTTGGCTTATTCTTAGTGCATTTAACAATTAAGTCTCATTGTTAGTATATTTCCAAGTTTCCTTCCTTGTTGTTAGTAATTCTCAGCCTAATATGTAGGATTGCTAACTAATGACCTATTATTGAGAAACCTACCGTTATTGCGGCCTTATTACTAGACATTTTCAATTTTTTGCCTAACATTTAGTTGCCGGAAAAAGAGAACCAAGGGTTATGCATTGAAACGTCATAATGGCTTAGAAAAAAGATTGTGGTATTATTTGTCATGTCCGCACTTGATTCTGTCTTTTTATCTTCGCCACAATACAAGTCGGGTGATGGGTTATCTTGTGGAAGAAGCGGCCAAGTGTGGCTGATCTGAAAATATTGTGGATGCGTTGAAAGGTATGCTGCAATTGAAACCCCCCTGTATGCTATTATGAACAAAATGAGAAAGTATAGGTATGAAACATAGGCTGTTCTTGAATGAAATGTTACGTATATCCAAACCACTTTGATTTAGCTTTTGTTGGTTGTTTCGATTTATAAGAATTGTATAATTTATAGCCTAGTAATTGCGTAAAATAACTCCTATTGCATTGATGCCCTTTAACGCCAGCTTTATGAAATGTCATTTTCGCGCTAAAAAGCTGGTTTCCTTTGATTGTTGCTTGACAATGTCTTGGCAGCAGATCAACATGTGGCACTACCAGTAAGGCATCTTTGGCTATTTCTAAGGATTTTTAAGCATAGCATACTGCCAACTGTGCAAATGCCACATTTTAGTTTTAAAACGAGCTACTATGTATTATAACAGTTCTACAATGTAAACTTTCACGCGGTTAGGTTACGATACTTGTAGGAAGAAAGCATCTGGACTTATTTCCAATGCGCGTTACATCAATGGCGGTGCCCAACTCCAATGCAATGACGTGCATTTTTATTTGAAACCTTTTTCCCGCGTTTGGTATAAAATGTTACATTTTACAAGTTATCTAACCTTTGCTTAGTTTCGAAAGGAAACAGACCTATACTTTCACCTCCCGTGGTGTTAATTTTAGAACATAATGTAGTGTCTTACGTGCTTTGGAATAGGCTTGCGGCTTATTATTTACGTTTCTTTGCCATAACCCAACGCCAAAAATTCCTATAAGAATATATAATTATAATTACAAATTTTTGGTAATAGTTTCTTTTTTATTAAATAAAACTTTGAAACTTTTCCGAATTTCGCCAAGTTTCAATTTTTAGCGAACTATTTCTAATTTGATAGGGTTATTTCGATGTATTTAGCCTATGTTGTTAGTTTCCTGTATGTCAGGTGTTTTAACAAATGGCGACTATTGTTTAGAGAGTGGATTACAACTTGCTGACTTGCCACTCACACATGTTATCGTCAAAGAAGAGTTTGTCACATTATCTTTTGGAGAAAGAACACGATTAATGAATTTCCTTGCTGAAGTGTTATTTCGTGAGGTGCGTATAATATTTTTAATTATTGTATTACGATGCAGTGACATAGTTTTTTGTATTAAAACAGCTGGTTAATGACGGTTAACTGTTTGTTTTATCCAGACCGAAACTCAAGATCTTGACAGCATACCATGTGCAATTTCTGAAGGTATGCTTACCCTTCTTGAAGACGACACCGATGGGCCGTCCACATCCTTTTCGTTCGCGTCAGCAAACGATAGTGAAATAAGCGTGAATGTATCCACCAATAGCGACGACGTGTCTTCCAACCAATCCATCTCTCATGCACCGACTGGCTCCCATGCGTTTAACAAGGTGTGTTGAAGCTGCTGTTCCATTCCACCCTATCAATTGGTACCTTATCCAGGAGGGCTAGGAAGTGAATTTCCGTTCTCAGGCGTGGAAAAAGAATTTCTTAACACTGTTACCAAAAATAATCTTCAGGTCTCTCAATTTATATACCTTGTGAGACGTATTGAAGAAATAATATCTGTTACTTTGGGCCGCAAATCAGAGAGGGCTGAGCGACAATTAATATCAAAAAACATTGTAAAGGAGTATCCGGTTTTGGGATGCGGTGGAGAGAAGCCGTGGGTAGCTCTTGATTTAGCCGTCCGCAAAAGAGCGGACAATCAAAAAGCGATGATGAATCGGGTACTGCAAGTACAACTTGGCAAGAGCAGAAAGAGAAAGAGAGCTGCCGATGATTGGGAATCCAACCGTGAACATCGACTGATGGAAATTCGTCATCTGGCGAAGAGAAATGACGTTGATGTTATCTTTCAAAAATACTCGCAATATTGCGTTCATCCGATTGAGGTAAATTGACATAAGATGTGTTACACGTGGCAGTAAGGTGTTGAAGAATTTTATATCTTACTCATTGATTGCTTTATTTTACTCTGCAGTGTATCAAGGAATACGCTGCTTTAGTTAGTCAGGGCTACGAAGAGTTCTGTTCCAACTGTTCCTTTCAATGGTCCAGCTTTCTATCATCTCTTGGCGTCTCGTTTGTAGAAGAAGGCTCAGAAAAGGGGAGCTATGTCGTTTTTCAAAGGCTGGCAGAGAAAGTCTGTTCTGCAGGCTCAAAGTATGTCATTGTGTTTGACAGTAATGGATGTTTATTAGACATAAAAGATAAATCTCGTCAACAACCATTTATAATGTGTATGGGTGTTCCAGAATTTCCTGGTAACTGTTGTTTAATGATCAATAATTAATCAATCGGTAAAGTTTCATGCTTTGAATGTATTTTGATGTTGCTTTCTGTGTACTTTGTATTTGATTATGAGTATCCAACACAAGCTTCATCTTTGTATCGTTTGCTTGAGTTTCACGTTTTTGGCATTGGAAAACGGCCAACTCAGAAAGTGTATCAAAATCTTTTTGATTGATGTTTGTTTAAAAGTTGTTTCTGGCCATTGCATATTCTCATTGTGAAAACGTGCTGCAAAATAAAACTGGCTTATTATTAACAAGTGTATTTACCTAAGCGCTAAGAAAAGAAAATTATGGATTGCTATTAGGGTATTTTTGGCTTAAGGATAGCATTAGCAGAACTACGGGTCAGCCAGTTTTTAAACTAACTGTTAGGCAAACGAAAGGCGCTTACTATTATTTTAGCAATCTTTTAACGGCTTATAACTAGCCTCGATTGTGGATAACATGCAGCCGAAAAACGAGGACAAAATAGCCACTTTTTTTTCAACCTAACAATAAGGCATTTTTTTTTGCAGTGTACATCTGAACATAATAAATGTTGGTATGTAGGCTAACAGAATACCCTTGATCAGATAAGACAACTTACTATCATTGTGGACGTGATTGCTGACTTAGCCCTGTTTCCAGGAAATCCTTGTTAAACCACGATTTGGAATACCAACAACTGTTCGCAAGTTGAAATAGCTTCACTCACAATAAACTTGCTTGCTTAAGAAAAGCCTGGATATATACTAATTGCTGACTACACCTGACCTGGTAATTACAGCCTCATCGTTGCCGATTTGCAAGCCCTTTCAGCACATAGGCTGATATTCAACTGTTTCACTGAGCAGGTTGTGATAGCTGCAAGATCACTAAGAATTGATGCAATTTGTACAGGCTACAAATAATACCGGTACGTTGTAGCAATAGGCTAGTGGAACCGACTGGAAAGTAAGGCTGTTTTTGACGAGTAATCGCGCGTGCAAAGACGTAAAATTTGCTGTAATTTTGTAACAATGAAACAAAGAAATTAGGCTTCAGTACATGCCACCACACCAAAATTTGCGTCTGCTGGCACGATAACTGGTCAAACTGCCAGACTTTCCAGTCGGGTCCCGTACCCTATCCTATAGGACGTAGAATTGTTTGTTTGGGTATTTTTACAGGTATAGCCTTGGTTAACGATAAATGGCATCTACAGTAGTTTTTCAGTGCACTTTGCCAATATGTAACAAGGAATTTCATGACATGTCTTCTTTGCGAAGTCACATAAAATGTCATATTAGAAAAGAACATTTGGTGAAATGTCCAGAATGTGATCGACAGTATCGGTTCATGTCATCTTTTTCGTCGCATATTTCGCGGTGTCATTTTAAAATCAATGACAATGTGGAGTATCTGGTAAGCTCTAATGTACAGCAACTGGATAATAGCGAGCAAGGCTTTTGTTCAACTGCTTGCATTTATTCTAATATGGATTCGGATAACTTATCTGGTAGCAGTACAGTAAGCCGAGAATCAAGTAAAAGAACTCCATCTGTAGACTTAGGTGCGCAAACCTAATGCAAACAACATACCGATTGTAAAGAAATATTATTCTTGAAAAGAAGTCTATTTCTCAAATAAAAGAAAAATGGCCATTTCTTCTGCATGAAGAGCAACTGCTCAACCACTACAATACACTTATGGAAGGAGAGGCAATTGACTCCCATGAGTTACTGGATGCCATTACAAATCGATCAAGTTTCATTTACAAGTGGGTTGCACAACAGTGGGTTACACAACACTGCTATGTCATGAAATTGAAATTTTTACAAGGCTTCATCCTGCAGCATCCTTAAACTTTTTCTTTCCATTCCCTAGGGCAGGGGTCGGCAACCTTTTGCTAGTCACGGGCCAAATGTCGAGTGTACAACTCTTTGGCGGGCCGGAATTTTTATTAATGCTATAATTCACACTCACTTGAGTATATTACACTACATTGCTGCAATCTCAATCATACCAATCACAAAAAGAACAAAATTTATGTATTCACACTTCAACAACTTTTAACAAAGAGAAACAAAAGAAACTTTTACAAATGTATCACTTGTAGAAATACTAAATTTACACTAAATGCATTTTCTTTAGTTTTACAATTTTGATGTATACAGGAAGCCAGATGTTTTTGCTTACGACGTATAATTTTCGAGTCATTAACGATTGAAAATTTGTGTGCAGTGTCGGTCACACATAGTTAAAATAGTAATGTCGCGCACCTGGTTTAAATAGGGTAAAACCAACGTCAGCCAATATTAAAATTTAAAACCGTAAAATGAAGTAAAACTTAAATTTAGTATTGATTTAATAACCAGGTATTTTAGTAATTAAACTAATTGTATTGACACAAAATGAGTGGAAAAAAGAGAAAGTATGACCAAAATTATTTGAAGTATGGCTTTATACATACCACAGTGAACGGAAAAGTCGAACCGCAATGCGTGATAGGCTTAGAAAAGCTAAGCAACGACGCTTTGAGACCAAGTCGTTTTCAGCGTCATTTTCATGAACACAAAGACAAAACCTAGGAACAAACTTGACTGTGAAGCCGACCTAAGATGTGCATTTTCTTCTACAAAGCCTTGAATTAAACGTTTGTCTTCCCCAAAACAACTACATCCTTCACATTAATGAAAGCTAGTTGAATATAAATTGTTGTTTTTTTTAATGCTTTTTTATTTTGCAATGAGGTGGGGCGCGGATTTTTTAGGTATTGTCAAGGGGGGCATGTGCCAAAAAGTTTAAGAACCCCTGGCCTAGACACTACAGTATGTGGGAATGTCAATTTCTCAAAGCAAATTACCAAAATCCATATTTGTGAAAATCGTTGGAAAGGCATTAACCCATCACTAAAAATGTATTCGATGACGTACACTAGTTTGAAGGTAAAATAATCGTTTGGTTTAAATTTAAACGATTATTATTTTCAAGCCCCATCGTCAAGACACCTACAACCCATATTAGAAAGAAATTTTTTCATGGATCATTTTTGTTGTTCTAAATTTGAAAGACGAGCCACACCTGTTTTGTCACTATGACGTCATGCATTAAACACTCGGTACACCAAAACCTTCATTAAAGAACATTGAAGGAGAGGAGAGAGAAAATTAATTGTGCGCGCCCAGTCGAATGGCGTCAATAGAATAATGACGTCAAGCCACGGAATCATAAATTGCCCTAGACCTACAGCGTAATGATTTGACAATAAAAATCAGAAGATCGAAAACGTGACCGTGCCATCATGGCCATTACATTAAATTTTAATTCATGCAGTGCTTGATAGCGCAATATTGTGTTGTCCCTTATTCCTGGAGATTGTTTAATCTTTTGCATAATTAATTCAATGTGACGTAAGCACATCAAAATAGGACTAAAATCTCATTAACGCATCCATATTTCATTGCAATTTGTTTGTAGTAGAATTTCATACGTTTAATTGTTTGGTATGTTCATCATAGCTTCGAAAAAAAATATTCGGTGGCTTTCAAAATAGACAAGGAACGTGCCAGAAAGAACGTGGGTAGAAAAATACCAGTTCTAAAAATTTAGGAAGTGTCATGCGTATGAGGGAATGATTTGGAGCAACGTTTTTTTATATTGATATCGGTTGGTTATTTTTACATTATTTTACTTTTCAGCATACTTCTTTGAAGAAAATGAAACGTTTTTTTGTCCTGCTTTTTGCTAATATTTTAATGGTAGAGGGTTGTGTGAGGAAGCTTGACGGTGAGCATGAGCATTCTAACTGGTGTAACGTTTCAAAGTACTTTCAACTCCCGTGTTCAAGCAGTGAAAACGTGTCAGTCAATCGTTCCGACGCGATTCGCATCACATTAACTTGCAAAGAAATTCTGCAGTGCTGCGAGAAAAATGCGTTTGTAGAACTTGCTAGATTTTGTGACGCAGAAGCAAGTCGCGCTGATGGAAGCGACGAAGTAATTCTTGGATCTGGATCAAAAAGGTCAGCAAGCCTTTTAGAAACGTGTCCTCAGTGCAATCCGAATTCTGGTGACGACGGGTCATTACAATTACATTGCTTCAAATGTCTGGATGATCATTTAACTATTTCGCAAGACAAAGTGTGCGATGGTGTCATCGATTGTCATGATTTTTCGGACGAGTGCCTTTGCGATGACGTCATATCCGAGTGCAGGGACATTTTATCAAACGACTGTAGCGCAGCATCTTTTCCTCCGTTCGACCACTTGCAAAGTGGACCGTACACACCAGACGCCGAGTCAAATACCTCATCCTCAATTAATGAGGCCAGTACAAATTCCCCCACCGCAATCACAAGCCGTAGCTATCGACGTTACATCGAACAGGACGAGGTGGCGACATGTTTAAACGAAGAAGAAATTAAAATTGTTGTAGCTCTTTGCGAGAGAAGACCAGAATACAGCAGCGGCGAGTGCAGATGTTGTTCCAAATACAAATTGAGTGAGCAACACTGCGACGTAGATTGGAAGTATTTGAACGGCACGAACCGTACTCGAGTGCATGAAAAGATTCGTTGCCCTCTCAGTTATTGCTTCAAATTGCGTGAGAAGGTAAACAGCGACACTCCACAGCTCTCCAGGTTCCAAGATGACAACTTAATGAAGTTTACACCAAAGTATCTCTCATCAAATGGACAAGACTTTGGAAAGGGGGCAAATGAGTTCACACCGAGACAAAATCAATCTACTTATCACCGCATTTGCTTCTGGATGGTTGCCATAGTTATCGTTCTCGGAAATTTGTACGTCATGCTTTTCACAATACGTCATCTAAACAGTAAAACAAAAAATAGAAGATCGAAATGCAATCACTTTCTTGTTCTAAATCTTGCCATTTCCGACCTGTTAATGGGCGTTTTTTTCCTCATAGTATTGTGTCGAGGAGCTCGTTACTCGGACAGAAACACCGCAGTTGAATACCGATGGCGGACCAGCACTCTTTGTGCAGTAGCGGGGACAATTTCCATGGTCTCCAGTGAAACGTCATGCTTTGTTATGGCGCTGCTGACCGCATATCGTCTCAGTACAATTTTCCACCCGTTCAAAGCCCGCGTTGCTTCTACGACTTGCTGGAAATTAGCAGTGGTGGGCGTGTGGTTCTTGTCTCTGCTACTGGCGCTTCTCAGCAATGTGTTTCATTACTTTACTCGAACTGTTCTCTTCGCCAACCCTTTTTCACGACGCCACATCGTAACTGAGGATTTCGTCATAACATTTGCATGCAGATTGTCCGCTATCACAAACGTAACAATGCCGATGTTAGACGATCCTTGGGAATGCGCAAAGACGTTTCTAAAGGAAAACTTTCCTCGTCTTTTACCAATAAGAAGAATTGGCTTCTATGGAAGGACAACAACGTGCATGCCGACGTTTTACGTCAATCACAACGATGTTTTTTGGCCCTTTTCTATCGCAATGATCACCATCAATTTTTGTCTGTTTTTGTTTGTCCTGTTAGGTTACGTCATAGTTTGGAAGAGATTGTCCACCCAGGCAGGCGACGTTATCATGGACAGAAAGCAAGACAGCGCTTTGCAATGGCGCGTTTTCAGACTCATCGCGACAGACTCCATCTGTTGGATTCCTATTTGTATCATGTCTTACGTCAGCATCAGCGGGATCAGCATTGGACCTGGACTGGAGCATTTTACATCCGGGGTACTTCTCCCGATTAACAGTGCTTTGAATCCAATCCTGTATTCCCCGTTCATCGAGAAGAAGATATCGAGCGTCGTTGCTAAATTACGATACAAGTTGAAAACCAAGGTCGGAAGATATACCACTGAAACAAAGCAATAACTACCATTTTCATTATACTGTAGTTTGCCTATGTTTTGCATGATAAGCTAGAAAATCTGTCTTTCGTTGAAATTCCGCTAGACATTTTCGAGTTTTAATTGAACGACATTGCTTGTGTTTCTTCTGATTTTTGTGTGCATTATATTAACTATCAAAATTACTGGCTAAATCCGAGGCCGGCTTTGTAGCGGAGCACCGAATTCTAGCAACACAAAAACCAATAATTGCAATTTTGGCTGATTCTTAGTGCATTTAACAATCAAGTCTCATTGATAGTATAGTTCCAAGTTTCCTTCCTTGTTCTTAGTAATTCTCAGCCTAATATGTAGGATTGCTAACCAATGACCTATTATTTATTGCTAGACATTTTGAATTTCAAGCCTTACATTTAGTTCAAATAAAATTTTGTCAGTTTGCAATAAGCCAACAACTTGATATTGTGTGATTAACCGTTATGATTCCTATTTGGCTGCAAAACTTACCGTAGGCAATGTAGATTGTAGAGTAATCCAAAGTCTGCATCATTGTCAGAGCGAAACAATTTATTACTTACTGATGTAAGATGTAAAATGTTACAAGTTAACATGATTTTCGGTCGATATCGTCATTTTTCCAATGTACAAAAATAGCTCGTCAACAACCATTTGTAATGTGTATGGGTGTTCCAGAATTTCCTGGTAACTGTGTTGTTTAATGATCAATAATAATTAATCAATCGTACATTTCGATCGGTAAAGTTTCATGCTTTGAATGTATTTTGCTTTCCGTTTACTTTGTATTTGATTATGAGTATCCAACACAAGCTACATCTTTGTATCGTATGCTTGAGTTTCACGTTTTTGGCATTGGTAAACGGCCAACTCAGAAAGGGTATCATAATCTTTTTGATTAATGTTTGTTTCGAAATTGTTTCTGGCCATTGTATATGCTCATTGTGAAAACGTGCTGCAAAATAAAACTGACTTGTTTATTAAGAAGTATATTTACCTGAAAGCTAAGAAAATTATGGATTGCTATTAGGGTATTTTTGGCTTAAGGATAGCATTAGAAGAACTGTAGCGCAGCAAGTTTTTAAACTATTTGTTAGGCTTAAAACGAGGACAAATCCGCCAAGGATTTTTTTGCAAGGTACCTATAGATAACGTGATAAATGCCTTCTTACTACCAGGCGAAGTAGCTGCCTGGTTCGCTTGGAATTGTTTGAAAACAAAATTGTGTACACTTAAAAATAAAATCAATACAACTAATATCCGATCATGCAGAAAAATCATTTGCATATTATTTAGCATACAAAGTTTGTGCCTTCTTTTTACACTCATGGGTAAGGCAGATGTAGTAGGCAAGGTGTTTAATGATTTAAACACTTATGTTATATGGCACAGAGTTGTCAAAACATGGTGTCCAGACTATATGAATCTTTAGGGCACCGCATGACCTACCCTAGGCCTACCAACGTGGTTCGTGTTACGTCCAACTTTAAAAACCTGTTGTAATGCCTCTGTTTGTAAGCCACGTGATTGAAATGTAATTACTTGTTTTGCCGATCCTTGCTATTGTGTGCAGACTTCCACAGATCAATGACATATATGAAATAACCTCTCTATTGCAGAGAGAACATCTTGGTTCCCGCTGGGTTTTGTTGCAGCCACTCCTCACGGAACCGTTGATCATATTTGATGTTTTTAAAAGTAGGTTCACCTGATGCCGTTTTTAATTAAAATTATATCTTCCACCTGACCACATTATGAAAAATTGACTAAGTTAGTATAACGCATAATGTACGATAACGTAACAATCAACAAATTCATGAAGGAACACTCCAGGTTTCTCCATGTACTTCCAGACTGCAGCGATATCTTGCAAAATGTGAGTGGAACGTTTAACTACCCAACCGCAGAGGAGTGTGATAACGACATCATGCTGCGGGTAATTCCAATGAAGGAGGGAGAATCTGCATATTTGCAGTTTTTAAGTCTAAGTTGTTTGATATTTGTAACCAACTACCTGCATTCTTGACTGTACTACAGTATCTTGCTGAGCTTCCTGTCCAAGGAAAGTTCAAGAACAGCTGGTTTTCAGTACGCTTGAGGCAACAACCACATAAAAAAATTAAAACTCTCTCACACATGAAAGTTCAAAACTAAAGGTTACGTTGTGGTTGAAGTGTAACTGCGATGATCGCGGTTACTCCTTGCTAAACCTTGACTGGGAACAGGTCGGTTCTTCGCCTAAAATATGAGTTATCAATGGGCTAGTTTTGTTTAACAACGGACATGTCCGGTAGATAAAAGAAACATTCTTTTTATGAAGCACATCACAAGTTAAATTGTGCCAGCCAGAAATATCATCGCTAATTGGCGTGATGACAAACCATGAATCAGACAATTGCAATTTCCTAAAAATTGTAAATGTTGTTCAGGACTAATGCAAGAGAACACAGTAAAACCAAGTAACTGCGGTAGCCTGTTGATTTCAAGGAGAAAAATGTTGCAAAAGTTACCAGGCTTTTGAGAAGACTGCCTTGTAACAAGGAGCTATCAGAATTTTTGTATTTCTATCGATAATAAAATGTTTAAAGTTAGATAATTGGGGGTAAAAAAAGCTTGGTGTACTCATTTGCCTATCTTCCGATAACCAAATGGAATGAGGCCTAACCTATATTTTGCGTATTCTCCTGGCGTATGTTGGCAGATATAATTTACACCAAAACTCATCTCTAACATCAGAAATCTGATGGATCGCCCGTTTAATCTTAGCTCTTGAGAGCCGCGAATCGAAAATAATGTCATCTGGAGTATTGACTAAAAAGAAACCATTCCCGTTGTCAAATGCTTATGTATACCCACAAGACAAATAATATAAAATTGTGTTACACAGCAGAAAAATGAACCGACACGAAATAATAATTTAAGCTGCACGTGACTTGGCAGGTACAAGTGATACATGGCTTAGATGATTTCTTTGAATTTTACCTTGTTTCATTACTGTTCTTGTATCTTGTAAGACCTTGTATCCTGCTAATGACTTCTACTGGCCAGTATGCCGAAAACATTTTTATATATGTTTGGAAAGATGCAGTTTGACTGAGGCAGGGAAAAAGGAAATGAAATAGGCTGTACAAAAAATCAATCTCACAACTAGGGATGCACAATACAGAATACCTGGCTGTTCTAGAATACTTAATTTCGAATCCAGAATTTCTAATCTATTCTGAAATTACGCGGCAATTTTTTCTAGGCAAGTTTTTTCTAAATAATAACGAAGAAAAAGCAAAAATATTAGTACATTATTTTCAATTGTATTAGTATCACATGACAAACAGTGTAACATATGCTAAATCAAGCATCATACGATTCATATTCAAGCACAGAGCCGTGTAGTTCTGGCCACCTGCACTACCAGCAGTTTTAATGCCATACTTTTCTGGATAAGCACCTTTCTGATGCTGCAGATGATGCTAGCGAAAGGTATTTCTGGCAAATGTTGTACAACATACGGAATTCTTTTTTTTAAGTTCCAATACTCCAACACGTCTGTGTTATTGGAGTTCTCTTTTAGGTAGGCTGAAACCTCATTAGTTACAATAGTGTCAATGTCAGTTCCCTCATCATCTGCATCTTCTTGGTTGCTTTGTTGCACCTCCATTCCTAAATTAAACAAATTTTCCATCATGGAAACAGAACTGGTGGTGCTGTCGCCAACAGCAATGGGATTATGGGGTGGTGCTATCACTGCTATGGTTGTGTCAGAAATCATTTCTGATTTTAAATGCAGGCGAACCCTTGTTGCATGATGCGGTTTAAACTAATTTTCTTTGTATGCTGGGTGAAGCCATGTTGCCATATGAAATGAAGATGGAAATGGAACATCATCAGATGCAACAGCAAAGTCAAATCTGCATTCTATAGCAGATTTAATCTTTTGTCTAAATGGGATATGTGTTACTGATTCTACGTCATCAGCTGTTAAATCAACAAAAAAATGGAGGCGGGTACCGGGGTACATTGTCTGTCACTTTCAGCAACCAAATTTTACAAAACCAATTAGGCCTACAGGTAATCCCCTACACCTACGCCCTATGGACGCATGTAGAGTGAATGTTGTAGCAACAACTTGGCTAACTGTTATTATGTGTTATAACTAGGGCAACCAGTTTTTTGACCTAATTTTGAAAAACGCTACGGCTATACTGATAATCTAAAGCTGAATTTAAAATTGACAAAACGCTTTTCTAGTGTTGACTTTTTTTCGTTTCTGCATATTAAGATTGACAACTTGCAGTTTCAAATGCAATGCCTTCACATCGTGACGTCACCAGACGCGCTGAAAGGCCTTCCCTCTCTTTGTGGCTTTGGTTCTAAGTATAATTTGGGGCACTGGAATTGTTTTCGTTACAAGAAAAGAGAAAAACGGAAGAATAATATTACAAAATGGTTACAAAATTACAAGTTTAATAGATTTTGACCTAAAAAGAAGACCTAAAGAAACAAATTGACCGTATTTTGACCTAACGTAACATTTTGACTTTATTTGACCTAATAACTTCTATACCACACGTCGTACAAAGCTGAAATTTGTTTTGTGCTTGTTTGATAGCATTCTGAGCAGGTTAAAAAAAATTGACCATATTGACTTTTGGTTGCCCTAGTTATAACTTACCTTTGTTTAGAACTTTCACTACTGTTGTTATTTACGCTTGCAGAGAGACTGCCTTCAATTCCGCTGATATTTAAGAACACATGCTTTTTCTTCAAGTGCTTCAACAGACTGCCAGTACTGTTGCAATATGATAAAATTGCCTTGCAATGGCGACAAACGACGCTATTCGTTTGTTCCCACACGCTGGAACTTTTTTTTCGACCACGTTCAGTCGACATGACGCAGTGATAATAGATTACCATATTCCTCTACAGTGTAGAGTAGGGGTCGGCAACGTACGGCCCACGGGCCGGATCCGCCAAGCAAAATCATCCGGCCCGAAGCATTTTTGCAAATTGTAGTAATTACCGTATTTTACGGACCATAAGGCGCACTGTCAATAAATTGTTTTGATTAGTTTTTTGTTCATACATAAGGCGCACCGGGCTTTAGAGCGCAACGTATTTTAAGGAGTATGGGTTACCGTATAAAGCTCATTAAACAAAAATGCTCATTATATGGCGCACGCAGAATACTCCCCCGCACGTGGTAATTGTTTCGTTGCGCGTCCGTTTTTTTCCACCCCATTCCTTTCTGCACTGCTTGCGCACAAGACGTGAGTTCGATTAAACTTTCAAGCCTTGAACTAAGAAGGTCACCTCATCCAACCTTCCGAAACTTTCTAGCACGAAACAACATCAAATATCACATTAATGTTGTGCTGTCAATGAAAGTAGGCTACTTGGTGCTTTCGTTATGAATTGTTGCTATTTTTCTTAGGATTAATCCATATAGGCCTAGCTAAATTTGGAGATAATCTGATAAGAACGCCCTGATTCGCCAATTTTAACAACATTATGAAAAGTGAAGGAAACGGAAGTGCAAATGGAAAATTTACGGCCCGTTGACACCTGCACAGTTTGGTTTTGGCCCGCGCCTGAAGAAAGGTTGCTGACCCCTGGTGTAGAGTCTACACCAAGGGTCGCAACCTACGGCCCGCCATGCGAAATCGTCCGGCCCGAGACGTATTAATCAGTTATCAGTAAATGTACAACATCCATCAATTAGAAAGCTGTTTGTAGTTTTGGGAAAAACTGTACCCTCTGAATCAGCCTGTCGCCAAAAAGTATTTGAATTGAGTGAAGCAGACAATCAAAGATTGCTGGATAAATTGAGTGAAAAAGAATTGTTTTTTGTGACATTAAGACATTAAGGTGTCTGTCCTCGCAAATTCATGGAAGAAAATCTTAGAGGACAAAGATTCAGAGGCCAACTTTGAAGGAATAGAGGCAGGAGATTTTCTCCAAATGTTGCAGCGTGGTGGGGAGGTATCCACCTCCATCGATGATATAACAGACTGGCTGGACGAATTAGATCTGGACCCAGGGTATCAGTTCATGTCTGAGGCCGACATAGTGGCATCTGTGGTGGATGGTGGAGAAGAGGAAAGCAGTGACGAGGAAGAGGCGATTGAAGTCCCCAAGGTGAAGTTGTCAACTCTACGGAGTTATATCGATGCCCTCATTGATTACTCCGCCTACAGCCAACTACCTGAGATGGCGCACCAATATGGGAAGCTCAGGATGATCAGGGAGCATATCATCAAAGAACAGCATATGGGGGGTCGCCAGACAAAAATCAACAGCTTCTTTGCCCCTAGCCGCCCTGTTCAACATGGTGCTCCAGCCAACCCATCTGTGTCGTCTCCATCTCTCTTACGCATCCCACCTGCCCCTGAAAATCTGAACAATGATTTCAACTTTGAACAATGAACAACAATGATTTAAGTTGTGTACTGTAAATGTACCTGTGTACTGTAGTCGCGCAGGCTATACAAAATACAAACAAGGAACGCATTTCATGTGTCTTTAAACTGCTACTGTGTTGTACTGTGCAGTATTTGGTTTATTAAGCGTGAGCATCTGCGCAGTATAAACATGTTTGGTACGCGTAATACATCTCTCCATCAAAGTACTGTAGTGTTTTATCGTAGGCGTGTTTTCCAAGCAAAAGCTAGAATTTGCGGTGACAGATGGTCTACGCTAGAGGTGACGAACCTGCGGCCCGCCAAACAATTTTGTGCGGCCCACCAAACGATTTGACAAACGCCCATACATGCAAGGCATACAGGACTTATAGGAAATTTAGGGTTGCCATACCGTCCGGAAAATTCCGGACATGTCCGGAATTTAGGGTTAAATTTTGCGTCCGGGAGACCAGCAGTCTTGAACGAAGCGTCCGGTGAGACCAGCAGTCTTGAACTTTCTTTCACCTGTTTCTAATCTTTGCGCAATGCGATATCAAAAGCTGATAGCACAATTGAGTCGCAGCAGTATGTCTTCAATAGATTGCCGCACTCAATCGATGTATTTTTTGCGGCCGCGGGAGCAGCTAAAAATCTGCCAAATGAAGCGGTTGTGCTTCAATGCTAATTATTATGCAAAATGTTAAAAAAATTGTGCGGCCCGCTTGCTCAGCCGTAACTGACAAAGTGGCCCGCGTCATCGAATAGGTTCGTCACCCCTGGTCTACGCTATAGCAGAGTACTTGACTGTACACTGTACAGTAGTGGGAGTACGGTATTTTCGATTAACGGACTTTTTCCAGCAACGGACTGCTGCTGGTCCGCATTTGTCCGTTAAATCGAGGGTTGACTGTACATAAACTTGACGATGTGGTGAAAGAACTCAAAATTAACAGAGAGCAAGTGAATTTATTGATATCTGACGCAGCAGCTTACATGTGCTGCGCTGGAAAAGTCTTAAGAGGTATATCCTAAACTGCTGCATGTAACATGTGTTGCGCACCTACTGCACAAATGCGCCTTGAAAATAAAAGCCTCCTACCCCGAAGTAGACAATTTGATTGCAAAGGTGAAAGCAATTATCTCCAAGAACAGAAGCAGAGCTGCTGATTTCGATTCATGTGGCATACCACCACAGCCCATAGGTACTCGTTGGAGTAGCTGGTTGAATGCTGCTCAATATAATGCCGAGAGACTTCCACAAGTGAAAGAAATAGTCAATGCATGGGAAGGTGAAGGAGTTATTGTAAAGAGCGTTAAAAATTCAGTCAACGATCCAAAGTTGACTAGTCAGTTAACAGAAATATGCCTCCACTACAACAATATTTCAAACTTAAAACTCAAAATGGAAAGTTGTACGTACACCATCAAACAGGCCCATGCTGATCTAAATGCCCTTGATTTCGGAAAAGATCCGCTTGAGCT
Organism: Clavelina lepadiformis; assembly: GCF_947623445.1. Taxonomy (NCBI): domain Eukaryota; kingdom Metazoa; phylum Chordata; class Ascidiacea; order Aplousobranchia; family Clavelinidae; genus Clavelina; species Clavelina lepadiformis. Next base: position 23,605,936 of record NC_135243.1, on the reverse strand, counting down.
AAAAAATTACATTAAGAAGCGATTGGACAAAAACGATGTGAAACAAATTATGGAGCTACAAAGACAAGACATTTCACCAGCGCTTTATGCAAAACTGCAGAAGTGTGAACCCACATCAGCATCTGTGGAGCGCTCATTTTCCTTACTAAAGTCATTATTACGTCCAAATCGTAACTTCAAAGACTCTAACATTCCACACTACATGAAACTGCACTACAACAGTGGTTTAAAATAAAAATGGATGTGTATTACTGTTATGTTGCGTATGTTTAACTCTTTAGTTCCGTGAGTGACGTTGTTCGCATGTGAAAATGCACGATTTTCACATAAAGTCATATTATTGATTTTTTAAGGTCATATAAAAATGGCCCTAGTTATCACAAGAATACGGCCCGCCGTTTCTTATTGAGTTTCAAACTGCAGTGTTAGGCACTGTTTAAATCGTTTGTGGTATTGTTACCCCATAAGTACGACGTACTAGTCTATTGTTATTATTATTGTCTATTGCAAGCACATATCAACTAACAACGATTCTAGGTAATTCGGATGTGCTGAGCTCGAATATGTCAGAAACTACTACAACAATGACCATGGCTGGAAAACTACTGATTTTGAATCCGAATAGCTCGATGTGACTTTGTGAAGTAAGATGCCGGAAACCGCCTTGCGCACTCTGAGCTCCTGTATGAAAATGCAGTGTAAATATATTTTGGAATCTTGAAAATATTTTACCATTTACATTTTAAAGGAGCTGCTTAGTTTGTCATGATGAAAACATCATATGTGCCCTGACCATCCAATTGTCGACTTGCCTACTAATTAGCCTCAGGTGCAAATCACGTTAGCATGCATTTGCAGTATGCAAATAGTTTGCTTTGTGTACGATGTTGGACATGTGACCACAAACTTTGAATGCCCGCTGAGTTTGTATGTTAAGTTGGTAACCTTGTAAGTTTTTTAGTGAACGCGAAGTCATGCCAATCAGTTTCTTGATGAGACTCACCTTGTGCAGCCGTACGTAACAGTGCGCATAGTTACAGTTCATTGTGAACACAAGCACAAATTTTACATGAATTCAATCTTTGTTGAAACATAGACTAAAAACATATCCAAACAAAACATTTCCTGTCCTGTTCACATGAAGGAAGGATTTGATTCGAGTATTATTACGTTTCTTTTTCAATCAGGAACTATTTTTTGACAGTTTCAAACTTTTCTACAAGTGCTGGGTATAATAGTGGTAACGAACGAACACAAAATTGATTATGTATGTCTTTGTCTAAAGTGGAATTAGGACTTGCTTGATCTTAGAAGCATGTTCCCATAAGGGTACGACACTCTTGCACTTCGTCGCGGTGTCATACGAGAGAAAAAAACGACAGGCTGACTGGGAAAGTGGGGAGAAGTCTGTAGCTTTACCTCGGGAGACAAGACATTTCATTTTCAAACAAGTTATTTTACAGTTACAGCTCATTTTGGTTTGAAGCACACTGTATTTGTTGAAATGTGGATAAAGATTGCTTTAGCGTCAGTTCTGTTGTCGTAGGCCCACATGGGGTGTAAAATATTGTTCCAGCACCCTTTAAGGTGCGTTTCCAGAATTGTTTCGCGTCATGGAAGAATCCCACCTATTTCACAGTCGCTTTCTGCCCTGTTGTAAGTATGTACAGTATAACCAGAAGATGCGCAAAAGAAGTACGACACTAAATCATGCAGGTCCCAAGAGTTGGTACAAAATCATACGCAGTTTATAATCATCATGGTATATTCTGGATGATTTTTTTTGAAATTTTTCCATCTACCGTACGTATCTGTTCGAAAGATCTTGGACATTTCCTGCTCATGACTTGTGTTGTGTTGGGCAGTTTGCCGAAACCATTTTTTATATGTTTGGAAGGTTCTTCACTTCGACCAATTTCTTAAAGTTAAACGAAGTGTTGAAGACACATTCCGTGTGGTTTCAGTTTGTGTAGCAGAGTTGGATCAATTACAATAATTCAGTTCGATTACAATTACTCCGTGCTAAAAATATCAAATTACAATTACTGTTAAACATGTAATTGATTAATCATAAATTCAACTTCGGCAGAGAGGTGCTCTTTGAGAACCGTAGCGACGTAATTAGCAACAATCACAAACTATTCGTGATACGTAGAATACCCTTTAAAACTATTCCTAATCATGAGTACTGAAAAATACAAACACAGAAAAATTTTTTAAGCAACTCTTAACAACCAAAAGTTTGAGCGACTAGCAACGAGTAGGCTACAAGACAGGCAATGAAATGTAATCAAACGATAGCGGTAAGGCGTCAGCGATAAGGTGTGTAAAATTAAAATATGTAAAGCAAAGAAGCTCCTGGTATCTACAAATTACAAAATTTTGGTTCGCATTTACCTTTTCACTTGCTCAAAAACTGTTGAATTGCATTTGATGAACATTAGGGTGCAAAAAGTTTCTGGCCCCAGTAAATTTCTTCTTGCCGTATAAGAATTACCCGCGATTGAAAATATTCTTTCTGACGGGGCTGATGTTGCTGTTAGTCCCAAATAATCCATGGCTAAAGTAGCAAGCGTGGGAAATTCTTCTGACTTCTTCCAATACATTAGTGGGTCTTCATCGAAATGCATGGTTTCTACCCCCAAATAGCTGTCGACTTCACTTATTGAATTTCTTGGTCTTTTCTTTTTTAAGCCTTCTGCCATAAAGTTAAATAGCTTTGGCTTTTTGCAGGGTTTTCATCCTCTGTGCTACATACAACTATTTTCGTCATCCTTGCCACATGAGTTTTTAGCAAACGTATTGCTTCTTCTTTTTCAACGTCATCTTCAATCCAGCTGTTTTTAAATCGTAGATCAAGAAGAGATGCAAGTCTGTTGTCCGGAGAATTTATATATGGCAACAACCTTTTAGAAACAGAGTCTTTAAGATTACCTGCCAGTTTCTGGCAATAGTGGAGATTTGAGTTTTTTAGTTGTTCCATTGCTTTCAGTAAGCCAAGCACTACCGGACAAATGCAAGAGGATGTTACAATATTTTCTTTAACTTGCTGCATTGCTTCCTTGACAGGCAGTAGCACACACGAGCTCACTCAATGCCAAATAATCTTGATTTGTTATTTTTTCCCGTGACTGGATCAAGGTGAGAGCCGCGTTAACTTCTTCGTGATCCTTTAAGACACTTTGCAACATAACAAGCTGCGAATTCCATCTTGTCACATTCTGTGCTCTTAACGTTATTTTTGTACGTTGCAAATAAGAGGGGGCATTTACAGATTTTCTTACTGAATTTACAATTTTGGCCACCTTTCCCAGCTGCTTCCCAACGGAAGACTTACTCTTTCTGGTAAGTAAGTGAGAAGAGCATGTAAATCAGCACCCTCCTCGGACATTTCTTGTTCAGGATCAGGTTTGAACTGTTTCTCATTGTCCTCATTGATTTCTTCACCAGTCAGTTTTATGCAGTGTGAACTCAGGAAGGGAAACCTGAAATGCTTTTATCATGGAGGAAGCATTGCCGTCCTAAAAATGAGTCCACTGCCAGGACAAAGCTGCGTAGCTTCCATTCTGCATCAACAAAATGCATAGTGATGCCCAAGAAACTTGTCATGTAAACATTTGACAAACGTGCAAGTTCACGTCTCATCTCTTCTTCCATTTGCTGAATAACCGTTGGTATAAGGGAATTTCTAAATGTGGAGCGGCTTGGTATTACATATCTTGGTTCAGCAGTCAACAACAGATTTCTGAATGTTTGAATATCAACAATACTTAATGGTAACTGATCACAAGCTATTGATTTGAGTAGAGCCTTTGTTAATGCTTTGTGAGTGACATCATATGAAGGAAATCGCTGGGTATAAGTTTGAAAAAATGACTTGATAGGTGGTTGACTCTGATCTACCTTTGTCTTCTTCGTGTTTTCCTGGTGTTTATATATTTAGGATAAAGATCGGGAGAACATCTCTTCAAATGCGTGATCAAGTTTGATGAAGCCTTGGTTGAAAACTTGAATTTCTTTTTGCAATTGTTGGAGCAAGCCTCAGTACTGGTCAAAGATTTAAAAAACTCTGACAGGTGTGTAGGTTTCGGAAGAGTTTATTTGCTGTCATTTTTGAAATGTTAAGATTTAGACTATATTGTAATTTACTAAGTTTTCTGTTGCTGCTGAAGTATGGGAAACAGTTTAGCATGGCTGAATTATCTAGTTAATGAGGCACGCATATTTCAATTACAATTGATCCAACTCTGCTGCACATGTATAGGTGTAATCCAGTATATATGAAAATGACCAGAAAATCATGGTAAGAAAATGTTGTCCAGTAATATTTGCTGGAAACATATGAAGCTGTTCCATGGTTTGTCACTTTTTAAACGTCGATAAAGTGACAACAGCTTTTCTGCGAAATTTCAGCTGCTGAAATTTCTGAAATTCTTGCTGAAATTCAGAAAATGCCGACGAGACTAAAATTTGTTTCGGTGTAGGTTTGAATAACGAAGGGTGCTACATTTGTAAGCCTACGGCCACCAGCAGGAGACATGACCCCAAGTTTTGTACTCTTGGTAGTTAGTTTTGAATCGCTTACGAGCAGTACCACAGCAGTCGTTCACAGACCTGGTTTCCGCCGTTAAAAACAGTCTCACCTTCATATTTGTTTGTTTTGGATGCCGCAGTTTCAGCAAGCAAGATTGGATAATTTTCATCCCAGTTGCAAACATTCTTTAGGCCTATGCTAATAAAATCAAATATTGTATCCATTGCGAGAGAACTCATTGATTCATTGAAGACGTTTGCTTGTTAAACATTTGTACAAGAGGTATTCCTGCAGGTTTTGAGGGTGTTTTCAAGTGAGCCATATTTAAAATGTTAAATAACTTCAATGTTAGGATAGGGATTTTTCGATATCGCCATGTGTGACCTGACCTGTTGCAACTTAAAAGGTATTTTGTCCTCTGATTCAGAAACTTTGCTCAAAGATATTTAGAAATGAAAGTTTCAGCTGCTTTCGCAATCGGTTTCATCATGTTTTCGAAATCAACTGGTGAACTCAATACATGTCAACAGTGTAAAAGCTAAATGTTTAGTAGTAGCTATTTTTGGTAATGCGAAAACCTCTTGCCCCGTCCTGTTTTAACAAGGACCACGTCCACGGCACTAGCATTTTCTCTTTCTGACTTAAGAATAGTGTCGTCGAAGTACTTCAACTGACCATAAACAAATTTTTAATAGAGCTCTTGTGTTGGTTCTTCAGAGCATCTTTTTACCAGACTAGACCAACTTCTTGGGAGTTGAAGGAGAAATCTGGTATTGCCGTGCTGCAAGTTCGCTGATCTGAGCGTTGTAACTCGAACGTTATATGTGTGAAAAAACTTGACGCATGCGGGGAGAGTATCCACAGCTTGTTGGAGACATACGCATAGCACACACACTGTGTAGTTTGTGTAATGTAGTTACCTGGTGGTTTGCTCTGACAAATCTGTATGCTCTTCGATAAAAGTTTTCACTGTGACAAGCATGGTAGAACCTTTTGTTCGCCGCAGACCCAACCACACTATCACATTTTTTTGTCTGCTGAATCAGAACCTTATTGAAATACATAAACCCCATTCTCCTTTTTGTAAGCTAGGAGGCAAAGTAAGTTTCCATAAGGATTGGTGATGATGTAAATAACTTCTGTTTGATTAAAACCACTATAAATTAAATCTGTTCTTTAACGGAGTTACAGCTAGTAGGCATGTTACTAAAGCTTCTATGCTAGGCCGTCAAACACTTTCAACTACGATCAGGGCTCCTGTTAAAAAAGTTTGAATCATGGTTTTTTTGATGGTGTTTTATGGAATGGTTGTCCTAATCAGTCTTCTAGATGTTAGTTTTTTTAAGGTTTGGACTTGTTAAAGTGCTTAGGATCAGTTGTCAGAGACCGCCCGGATCAATTTTTTTGTGCATGTGAAAAGCTAGGCGTAGAAAAATCAAACAATGTCATGTAAGAATGTCAACGTGATGACAACACGAAACCCAGAAGTGGTGGCTGTTTGCTGTGGAGAGGGACCAGCCACAAGTAATTTAGTCCCATTGAAGAGCTATGCGTTGTGTGCGACATGGCGAAGAGCAGGAAGACTGGAATAAGATTATAATTAAACAGATTATCTTGGGAGCGCTCGATTATCAATGGGTGGAACCAATTTGCAGCAGGAGCCCGGCTGATTTGTGACCCTATAAAAGAGCAGGTAACCGCATGTCAGCATTTATTGGTTAAAATTTCAACGTACATTTATGCTTGCTACTATGTCAGCTGTGACACAGATGTCATCATCAGGTTAATAGCGAGTTATCTAATTCCTGCGACAGCTATTGGCGGGGATCGTATTAGAATAATTGGTGATTGGACAGTCTATATAATGTATAAAATCCAGTACAAATAATCCTACCGTGCAGTCTATATTTTACCAACATTGATGCTTCGTTAAGTGACACCGCAGCCATTTTTTATGTGGTAGTAGCGATCGTATTTATTTCGGTTTTGTTTTGGCGACGCTTGGCCGTTAACGTTCTCACAACTGACAAAGATTCAAAATTTTTGACGGCTTTTCCAAGCAAATGCAATCAACTCAAGAACATCCGGTACCACGTAAGACAATATGTGTCCATACGTTTCCATTCCTTGGTCGGCGTCTTCGAAAGCTTCGCCTGGTTAGCTCTTTCAAACAAAAGACACTAACAACGTGATGGAAGCACGTTTTAGAAAGAAGTTTTCCATAGATTGCCAGTTGAGGTTGTTTGCAGAGTACAAAGACTGTATCGAAAAGCACTGGGAAGATCTTGGAACTGTGACAAGTCTGCAAAACAACGCAACAGATGCTGTTTTAGCCTGCCTGCAAGATGATCACAGCGAATGTCGGCGGTTTTTTTTCGTTTGCCGTAGTCAATCGCGACCACTGTTATGGAACAACAACAAAGTACGTCGTGTAATGAATAAATAACAAATCAAAAACGCTTTGCAAACAGAACGTTGCCGAATACTTCAATCCATGAATTTTGGGTGAGATCCGTTTAGGTACACCAACAGATGCAAAAGTGTAAATAATACATTTTCGAAAACGTTGCCGAAAGGCAGCCATTTTGAAAACACAATGCCTGGTCGATTGCATCTTGCAGCTTTACCTCGAAACAATGGTTTCGGTAGCGCCAGTCCCAATGGCTTGCGATGCTTCGGGCTTTCGTCTACATCTACAATCAGGCTTCCCAGCAACAAAATGGATGGCGACGCTGCAAGCGTTAGATATGCAATTTCAACTGAAAAGAAAGACTCCAGTCGCTCGTCGAAGACGGAAATTCTGCAAAGGAGGGCGATTTAAACAGCATGATTTAGGCGGAACAGTTGTACAAACTTACAAAAATAACCCTAGGAACTATTGTACTACCTAATGCTCAAAGCCTGTAAAGGCAATTTTTAAAAGTATCATGGCCAAAACAATATTGATGATGGTTGCATCGCTTTCTTGCATTGTTCACGTCGGTTGGTTTCACAATTAAGTGATATGGATTGACCCAGCCGGCAATGACGCGCACGACTTACTTGCAAGCGGTAAAATCGATTTATGCACTACTAGCATATATGCCAGTCTATGATCGCCCAGCCCCTCGCCGTCAAAGTTGATGCTACCGTATCCGTTACCGGTCATTGCGCCAATCCAGAGAGACAAGACTCGTTAGAAGCAGGGCTTTGGAGCAGGCGTAAATATTAAATTGCTCCAGCTCCGGAGCCCTCTTTTATTATAAATTAGCTCCAGCTCCGGAGCTCATTAAAACCACTGCTCCAGCTCCGGCTCCATTACGTCAAAAACTGAGTTTTAAGGATGAACGCTCAATTAGGAACATCAAGCATTTAAAACAAAACAACACAATCAATGAACACAAAACATTTATTTCTGTACAAAGAAGCTCAAAAACCATTCGTGCGAAGAAATAATATTGCCTCTGTCAAGTCTTCTTTCATCGAGCATCTTAAATCAGAGTGAATGATGCGCAATGTGGAGAAAAGTCTCTCCGCACTCACTTGTGTTGGTGGCAAAGCTGTAATTGAGTACGCCACTTTTTGCAGAATATCTGGGTACATGGAAATTGCATCCATGTCAGCCACTTTTGAGGACCTATCAATATTTTCCATATTGGATAATGCATTGGTAACGTCCATTTTATACCTTTGAAGTGCACTTCCATCTGTAGCTTCTACTGCAATTTTGCCTGCCGATCTAGAATTTTTTCAAAGTCCTCATCTTCTGAGGTGGGTGAAAAGTTTGCTGATTCTCCCACGTTGGTTTGATTTCCACCTTGTGACAGATTTTTACCTAATCTCCTTTCTTCATGATCCTTCATAGACAGAGCAATTTCGAGTAAAGTAGCATTCCCTTTTGAATGTTGCTCATCATTCAATATTACCCTGTACATCGGGTCAACATATACTGCTGCCAGGAGGTCATCATTGGCGAAAAGCGCCTGCTCACAACGCTCCACGGATGTTCTTATGGCATCAGCCAAATTGCCACCAATATGAGAATTAACTGGAAAAGTAGTTTTTTCCATTCTTTGAAAAATGACCCTGGTGTCAAATCGGAAGCCTGCAGTTTTTTGGTTGTGACGAAAGGATGGCGAAGCAACTCTTCCTGCTGTTTTACTTCGTTCCATTGACCATCAAACAGTGATACAATGGATACAGTGGATGTACAATGTCTACCAAGACAGGTTTCAGTTCAAGAAGGCGTTCAAGCATAAGGTATGTACTACCCCACCTTGTAGCTTGGTCATTACTAGCCCCTTTATTGGTTTTTCTCTTTCAAATTGCATCAATTTTCGGAGTTCTTGCAGCTGTCACAACCTGGCGAATTTTGCTGATCAGTGAAGCAACATGTCTCACTATTAACCCAAAGCATTTGTTGTTTACTTGTGCTGTTGTCTTGAATGTCTTCTTCAAGAACAGTTTTGACAATATCAGGGTGATGCCGTTCTATGTGACGTTTCAAATTGAACAATTTTAATCCTAATTTGGCTGCACAAATCTCTTCATTTTTTTCAATTTGACAAATATAACCCGGAAGATTTCTGGCTTTTCTTACTCATATCGTTAGTACAGAATTAAGATCTTTTAGTGCCCTAAAAGGATGGGTTAGCATAAACTAAAGTTGGATAAACTAAACAAAGGTAATATCCACAACTTTCCTGCTGCATCACTGGCTAAAGGAACTACGGTACTTTCAATCTAAAAACCTCTGAAAACTATCAAATCAGTCAGTCAGTAGGCAGTACCATTGGTAGTAGCTACGAACATGTGAGTGTGACTGCTCTGCTATCAAATCCCCAGCAACCGGAGTTAGCTAGAGAAGGTGGTGCTAAAGAAGTAACAATTCTTAATTTTGTGAAAGGTTGCTTTTAAATTTTGTGAATTCAGCCTATAATAGTAGGCTAGTAGCATAGCAACTTATGAAATACATCGCAGCCGGAGCAATTTTTTAAACAACTGGCTCCAGCTCCGGCTCCAAAGCCCTGGTTAGAAGCCAGCCGAACCATGTCCTTTCCATTGTTTGTCAACGTCCATTTTAACGAAACATTAGTGCTTTATGCTTTTATTAACTTTAAAGCGCATCCATTCTGTCAGCAAATTACGTGCACTTCGTTATACATTGCAAACAATAACTGTCCTACCAGTTTTTTAATTAAAATAAACAAACAAAGAATTAAACGCCGTTAAATTCAGAAAAGTCACCCTATACTATTTGTGGAAATATACCAACAACTTGTAGTTAGTAGCCTCGCCCAATGACAAACTAGAAAGTTGAGTAAGGCAAAAAAACTCAGTTCGACAGTCATAAATCATTTTGCGTTTAAGAGGTCATGTCCCAATTCAAAGAGATAAGCTTTTCAATGCAAAGTACATTAAATGAAGAAGCTACCATCGCAAAACTATATCATAAACCTACCCTGAATTTTGGCTTGCAACGATACCTAGGTTATGACTGCCTACAGTCTTAATTTGGACATAATCCTTTTACTCAGTTTTCTATAACAACTGCTTAAACTTTAAAAAAAGTTTTTAGCTTAAAAATTTAGGACAAATACTCCCAAAATACCAAAAATTCAAACCCACACAAAACTTACAACTTAGCCTAGACCTGGAACCAGCTATCGCCAAACCAATAACAAACTATTCCACATCGACGTCACATGCGCATTGGACCGGTAAAATTCTTAGTTTTTTTAATATGACTCATTGATTGAGACTTCGTAACAATCGCCGTGTCGCTGGCTCAAAACTGTCTTTTTATTGGGAAGTGACCCCTTGAGTGTGGAGGTGTTTGCGGTCGAGCTTTTTCTCATTTACTTCGACAAATAGGGGATTAACTTCTAGCTCTGTCCTCGGGCACTGAAACTCGTGTGGCCGCCCCTTCGCGCATATTTTAGCTTCATTGGGTCGACATCTTTCAAGAAGGTGGAAATTGGTATTTAAGGTTTTTTGTCTTAATCGTATTTCGAAACGAAGGCTTGGGGATATGTCAGCAGGTAATGTCACGATTTAATAAATCCGCTTGACTACAACTTTGAAGCACTTTTTTGCCAGCTGGATAATTGCATCATCCCACAATGACTTGCTAACCTGCTGCGAAACAGATTGTGACGAAACAAAGCAAACAATACATATTTCTGAATGCTATGTTTGCACTGGATTACGTTGATCATTTGCAAAGTACTGCTTTGAGGGGAATTGAACCTCGTATAAGCAGACTTATACGTAAGTAACGATAAGCAAACGCAATGTTATTTCAAATTTCTGTTTCATCAGTCATTTATGACGTCTTAATTCTAAACAATAACAGTATTTAAAGTAACCGTGACTTTATATCTATAGCACTTTAAATTGCCAAAATCCAAGCTTAAATTGTTTCGTAAACGTGTGTACATAATTTCCTTGTGTGTCGTTTTCGCAAATATTTGTTGATCAAACTGTAATCTTATGTAATGACGTAGGACGTATCCTGAATAAAAGCTTTGATATGAATGCAAAGAATCAGAATCTTTAAAATCGTATGTCGTCGTCAGTGAAAACGGAATAATTGCGCTTATTTAAATAAATAGTAAATTTTCAAGCTAAAATCTGCGAGAAAATTTGAATGATTTTCATCAGAACAACAAAGTTTTTAAGCTTAGTTCCTTACAGGTTCATAAGATTTCGATGCGTTGTGATTTGTTGCATAAGAACCGAGTCAGAATTAGAAAAAGCTCGCGTTTAATGTTTTGTAAATGTTTAAGCAGCAAATATTGGCTTGGAACCAGGAAAGACATCATCGGGTTTTCTAATCTGTTGGTCATAGACGTTGGAACGACCATCGAAGTATTGAAGGACTGTCAATGAACGTTCAAATGTCGAGTTCACAACAAAATGGAAGCGTTTGGGTGATTTTACTCGCTGCAGTTTGTTCTGTTCAAGCTTATTATCCACAGGTGGTTACAATCTTACACCATGAGTTTGGAATGTGCAGAATATTATGTAACACTCAGAAAAACTATTGGGGGTTTAGATATTTAGCTTGAAGTATTCTCTTGACGTTTTCAGAAACTGCTGTTAACTGTGCATGACGCAATGCAGTACAACTCTTATTATGATAGTCATCAAATCATGTGTACTATTACTTTTCTTGTGTTACTTCAGGTGCAAACTAACAAAGGGCTACTAACTGGCATCAGTTTGCCGGAGGCTCATGCGTTCTATAGCGTACCCTACGCAAAACCTCCTGTCGGAAATCTAAGGTACTGAAGTTGCGTTGTCTGTGTTGGGAAAGTATATGCTGATTATCTGGAAATGTAACGGTATAGCTGTAACGCGTTTATGGTTTGGACTGGGTTTTAAAAGAAGAGTGTTTAACATATAAAATCAAAAGTAGCTGAATATGCGCTGTGTGTGTGCTCCAGCACATAGCAATCGTGACAGCTTGTTATGCGTCCCCGGGGCTTGCTAGAAACTTTTATTTAAGTTCTGCCACCTATCACTGGTTGAGTCGATAATTCTCTGTACATTTTGCTCGCTGAGAAACTCACCACAAATTTTTTTTGATTTATCTGAACACGCAACTCTGTTTTCGAAGACATTACTCAAAACTTGAATTTGTAATCTAAGATTTCTCAATATTCTAGCTACAGCTTACCCTAGCAAAGTTTCTTATAGCGGAGGCGAAATGCCGGATAAGAAAAATACAAATTTTACATCCGAACATTTGTCATTTTACTTTGAAGATTCGGACCTTCCCGACCTGTCGACTTCTTCAACGATTTCAACGCATCATCAATAAACAATGTCGGCTGCGTACAGACGTCATCGGCGCTCTGTGGCGACTACTGTGCAACAGATGTGAGGGGAAAAGGGCAATGAAGCTTTTTGTAGCTTCATTAAACAAATTCTGTTCTTAGGTATCAGAAGATTGTTTGCTACTCAACGTACATGTTCCACTTCACGTTGATTTGTCCAATTCTACGACACCACCTAACGGCCGACTTCCCGTGATGTTGTACATACCAGGTGGCGCGTTCACGACCAGCGCTGGGACGTTGCCCCCTTTCGATGGGCGCTATCTTAGTGAAATAGCAAATGTTGTCATTGTTTCAATCAATTACAGATTAGGTAAGTGCAGTGAGACATTACCTAACTAAACCTGATTTAAGATTTTGTTAATCACACCACACATGACCTCTATTACACAAAGTTTAGGAATTTAATGATATAGCCAACATATCTAGCGAGGTTTAACTTTGTTTGTACGATGGATTCTAAATAAAAAACAAAACGTATCACAATCCTGTAAATATTAACGAAGAAGTTTCAATAACTTAAAGTTTTTTGCAAAGGCTCGTTTGGTTTCTTTGTTTACGACGACGGAAATGACGTAATAAACGGTAACCAAGGCATAGGAGATCAGCAGTTGGCTTTAAATTGGGTCCAGGAGAACATTGACAAGTTTGGAGGAGACAAACAGAAAGTGAAACTTTTGTCATAACATCATTTGTCGTTTTCTGACGTCAACAGTGGAAATAATTGCAATGTATTTAAGTTTATGGAGTAATTAGTGAGGCTTTTTACCTTTAAACAAGTTTCAAGTTCACGGTTGTCCTCAACCACTGCTGCATTTGAAACGACCTCATTCTTTTTCGCTTTGATCAAACTTCATGTGTAGTTTTCGTGCAGGACAGAGTAAAAAATCTAACCAAGATTCTTGCAGGTGACAATTTTTGGGCAAAGCGCCGGAGCTCAGTCTGTTCTTCTACACTTAATGTCAGCAAAGAGCTCTCCATTGTTCCAGAGAGCAATCATGCAAAGTAATCCAGCTTACTTTAAGTACAAGAGCAAGCAGGAAGCAATGCAGATCACTGATATGTTGCTGAACCTAACCAACTGTCAAAACCTGACCTGTCTTAGGTAAGTTATAGTAGAAACGTTTGTGTACATTGCCGACTCTGTGCGTGAGTCGTTAATATTCTACATTATTCTAAATTGCTGCCAAGGCCATCGTTTTGCTGTAGATAGTTACATATATATATAGTGTTGTTTGCTAAAATGTTGATCAACTTAACCCACAATGAAGAACTGACTTGTTTTAGGCAGGTACTGTATTACTATGTCCATGTAGTAATCTTGTATACCTTTGCTTTGTGTGTAAGAACTGAAACTTTAGAGACAAACAAGGATTGTAGGTTACATGGGTTTTGCAGCCTGTGTTCCCAACTAAAGCGAAATTCTTTAAAACTCCTGCATCGAAATTTTAAACAGAGATCTATCAGCCTCTAAGCTCCTTGAAGCAAACTCAGCCGTGGTGGATGCACTTCAAGCCGAGAATCAACTCGTTTGGTTCGAGCCGTTCAGTCCCGTTATAGACGGAGAAGAATTCACTCAGGGTCCGTTCGAATATTTCCAACAGGGAAAATGGGAGAGGAGCAAAAGAAATCTGATCTTTGGCACAAACGTAGATGAAATGTTTGGGGCGGCTTTTCTTTTCTCACCCGGCGTTCCTGTCAACAACGACACCTTCGAAGTAAGAGTTATGTTTGTGATTATGGAGTCTTCTGTAGCCAACAACAGCATGGGAAGAAGTTCCATGCAAGCCCTGATTGTAATCAAATTATAACCACATGGTTTTTACAAGACTTATTGTAAATACACAAAAATATTCATATTTTTTCTTATAAATCAGCTAAAGCGTCGATTTTTTACTTACGTAGCCATCTTTTGCCTTTTTTAAACTTTTTTTGTCTCTAACAAAGCAAGTTCTGACGTCACTTTTTGGCTATCCAATCGGAAAGGAAGTGGCGGATGAATACAGAATGACGTATCCTGCTGATGACGTCAAAACAATGATGGACAAAGTAATGACCGACGGAATGTTTATCTGTCCCACCAGAGCATTAGCTAGGTATGACCTTACGTCATGATGACCAAACAAAGCTTGTCGGATCTGTTGTTAAATGTGATTTATTGAATGTAAACAAACGTAGCTGATGTTCACTTTAGACGTAACAAACTTTTTACCGATGACAAATGTAAACAAATGTGATTAGAACGTTTTAGTAATTGTCTGTTAGTAATTGATCTATTGATCATCTAATTATTCTAATAATTGATTTATAAATCATTTAGGTTATGCATCTTGTGTTATGCAATTGTTAGTTGCCTGCTTAAGTTTCTAGCAATCAAATTTCGTCTGTTATTGCAAATTCTTGGCTCATAACTGAAAACTTTTCGCTCAATATTTGTCTTTATGATCATTCATGCAAATTATCTTTAGATTGACCTCGGCAAGTATGACCTCTGACACCTTCCTTTATTCCTTTGCTCATGCGATGGACGACAGATCTTGCATCCCCATCTACTTCACATACTGTGATGCCGTCTTTCATGGCTCTGAGCTTCCGTTTGTGTTTAGGACCGGATCTTTGATAAAGTAATTTTCTTATTTGTCATTAAATCGTTTCTTCAGCTTAAACGTCACTGACGGTACAACTAGTGGCATTGTTTGATCAATGTGAGAGAAGTCATTCAATTGTTTTAAGTGTTGACTTAGTTTTAATCGTTTTTTTATTTTCCTATTTGTTTCACGATATTATTCCTTTCATTTTAAAGTAACGCTATTACCATTAAGTTGATACTTTTCCTAATAGCTGTAATAATCGAGTGAGTTTGTCTGATTATAGTATTGTTTGATTTTTTTCAATTTTTAATTAATTAAATAACTATTATTAATTTAGTATATATTAATTATAGTATAGAATCTATACTATAGATACTATATAATCTATATATTTATTCTGGGTCAAAATCTGATGTAATCAGTCATTATTTAGCAAATATTAATTGAACATTAGCCTGTAGAGATTACTTTTTTGTTTATCTGCCTAAAATGGGTAAAATGTGCTCTCTTTCGGAGGTTCAATATGAACGAAAAAGCCGCATAATACCGGGCAAAGAGCCGCAGGTTGGCCAGCCCTGGTATAGATAGTAGGCTACTAGTATAGGTAGATAGTAGAGATAGATAGCATTCATTAATTTAGTATTTGATTTTGTCTGATTTGTCTGAATATAGTTATAACTTCAACGACAACGACATGGAATCAGTGGACCAATTCAGCAACTACTGGGGTAATTTTGCTCATTCTGGAAATCCTTCGTCTGGTGACGTCGGCCTTGGTAACAGTACTGTGGAGTGGCCTTCGTATGAAGCCACGTCACAAGCAATCAGAGTGAGCAATAGTTTAGATTTCGTTCAAAGATTTTGCCTCTGTAACGTGGCTGATAAAAGTAGGTAAATATTTGATTGTATTGTTACGAATAAATGTTTATTCTGTCGTCCACGCATAAGGAAAGTGAATGACCTAAGAAAGTCATGTACTAATAACCGTGTAATTAACAAATAAAAGCAGATTGAAAAAAACTTGAAAAAAAAACAGACAGAGAAAAACAAAAACTATCATTTTGCACAGCAATGCATCTTTCAATTTTCAAGGAGTAATCTACTTCAATTTTAAACTTGCAGCAATTTTCAGCATCGCTTGGAAATCTCGTATCAAGAGTGGGAGCCGTGGATCCCTGGATCAATGTCGTCATCGATTCACCTTCGGGGATTACCCAACTGGATTACAAGAAGGACATTTGCGACTTTTGGGACAGCACCGGCTACTACTTGACCCTCAGCGACAACACCACACCTTCTACTCCTAGCAACACCACTCATGTTCCTAGTGGTAACACCGATGAACCTAGTGTCACCACCGAAGAAGAAGAACCTAACGTTGCCATGACTACGCAACCAACAGAAGAAGAAATGACCACCACTGGAAGCGCTAGCCAGCAACAAATGACGCTGGTCGCCATGATTACGTCACTGCTTGCAAACTTGATGTACATGCCCATATAAGGAAAGCTTGTTTAACTTAATTTAGCATAACTGCATTTTTAGTGAGCACAAAGGCACATTAAGCAACATAATTACAGCAGCACGTAAAAAATTTACCATGATATGCATGATGTACCTTGCAATTCCTTATATTATATTCCCTGCTACAAACAATTGTGTATTTTATCTGAAGATAACTGTCAGCAAACGTACAAATGAAACTGATTGCAAGGTTTACAATAGTTAGTAATTAATAATTGGTAATTGGTAATTAATTACTAAAAAATTAGTAACTTGTACAAAATTTTAAGTGTTATACTACTACTACTGCGCTATGGTACTATACCACTGCTTTTATACTTATAAATATGACATAAATGTAAATTGCTTTATTTTTAGCATGAATTTTCGCGATTAGCGTTCTTCGTGATTGATTCCAATAAATTGAACG
Source organism: Clavelina lepadiformis (assembly GCF_947623445.1). Taxonomy (NCBI): domain Eukaryota; kingdom Metazoa; phylum Chordata; class Ascidiacea; order Aplousobranchia; family Clavelinidae; genus Clavelina; species Clavelina lepadiformis. The sequence goes on along the minus strand of NC_135243.1, from coordinate 23,589,058 downwards.
CTTAAGCTAGATTAGGTTAATAAAACTCGCTAATAATAATAACACCTTCTTTAACACTTCATACTTTAGCAGCAACCGACAAATCCAGAAAGTAACGAATCCAGGTGATCAGAAGTCTCACAACCAGTTTCAAGATTGTTAACACTGCTTTGAATATTTAGTTTGAGACATGAACTAACGAGTAAACGGGTTCGCATTTTAAGATTAGGAGCAAATCAACTAAAAAACGTAAACTACTTAAAAGACCTTTTCCACAAAACTGAAACGACATTCGCCATTGCAACAAATTTTAAACTGCAAGGTGTTGGTTTAGACGCATAAAAGATGTTAAAACACATAAAAAGATAAACAACGGCTACACTTGCATTTCACGCTGCACCTGAAATTGCCACTTCTACCAGAGATATTCGAAACAAACAACGAAAAAAAGCACATTTAATTTAACTGTTGTACTTGTTTACACAAACAAAAGGTAGTGTGATGTTCCTCAGATGGAAAGGTGTCCATTTGTGCACGCCCACTAGCGTTCATTTCTCCGACACTCGCTGATTAAAAAGTAATCCAAATTTTAAGATGTCATAGCGTCTTGCAATGTGATACTGCCGAAGAAAGGTAATCGTTAAACATGCAGTTTACAAACATCGCAAAAACCCAAGTTTAAAATCTCTGTCTTCGATCTTCGTCCAATCATACCCGTATATGCTGCTGTAATTTAACTTCCACAAAGAGCATAACGTAAGAATGCTAATGGCAGTTAACAATGGTGCCACTTTGTCTCGCCGATTTATGAGTAAATAAAGCTGTTAATCCCAATCATGTCAGACATATAGCACAAGTTGATCTATGTTGATTTGTTAGCATTTAGTAGCTTTTGAGAATTTTGTTCTATAGTTTTGTGGCAATTTAAGTTTATTTGCTGTCAACACAAATTGACCATCGATAAGAAAATATATGGAAATACATTCTGTTATATAAAATATCATACAAATATTAAACCTCTGGAAACTACAGCTATGATTGGTTGCTTGCTAGTGATTCGTAAATGATTAATCAAACGTTAAATTAATTGCAGATCACACAAACTGATCACCTGATATAAAAACATTGTTGATAAATAATTAATTAAACGATTAATGATAAAACTGATGACACGTTTAGTCCAGAGATGACGACATTGCAGAATTTTGAAGTCGCTGGAAACAACTGTTCGTAGCATTAGCATTAGCATTAGCATTAGCATATGTCAAGCATATTTTCACACTTTGATCCATAAGTAAATTATGGTTACTGCATTCGAAAGAAAAGTTTTTGTTCATTATCTTGTCATATGAGGTTTTAGTTTAATCATAGTTTTGTAATTGGAGATATTCTTCTTCGTTTGAGAGATGTAAAAAAGCGTAACACATTACAAAAGGTCACGGGTGTTCCGATTTTTGAACTTAATCCGTCAAAGATGATTTTAATTCATTTTCCGTCGTGATGTAATTAGCAATGAACTGGTTATACTTTTAGGATAGTCCAAAATGAAAGCTATTCCAGTGATTGTGTTTTGCGTTTTATTGCTTGGCCAAGAAGTTTTCCTCCAACCTAACGACGAAGTGTCGGAGCAAATTTTAAAATCTATCAGCCAAGCCTTTGACGAAAGCTCGCAGAACAATTTAAGACCAAGTTATGACGTCGGTTATTACGAAAGCAAGGCGGCAGGTGTTTCCCCAAAAGTAAGAAGTCTATTAACAAGTTTCTTTATTCTGTGGTATACAGTTGACTAAAACTAAGCAACAAGACTATTCATAGTATAATATAAAACATTTATTAAACTATGACAATGTTACATAGAGTATAGTGATCGAAAGATTAAGGTACCGTACGTTTTTTGTGTATCTTTTATCTGGACATAAACCAAGAATTAACGAAACCCATAGTAATTATTTTCAGTATTTCATCATTCAAACCAGGTTGAAACCAAGCAAGGAAATATAACCGGGATTAGTCTGCTCGAAGCTCATGCTTTTTACAGTCTACCCTACGCAAAACCACCCACTGGACTTCTGAGGTAAGTGGAAACATTTTTTGCATTTCTGTGCACTAAACGGTGATCATGCAGCACTGATGGCGATCGTAATAAGATTTTGAACACTTAGCGAAAGATCGTTTACAATTCGACCTTTCTAAAGTTTTGACTTATGAGACGGGCAAGTTATAGAATAACCTATAACACTGTGTCAAATAAAAATTGATCATTTAGGCCAGGGTGGTCCAAGACTCCCGGCGCAAATGAAAACATTAAGTACTGAGGAAAACATTGCGTGCCGCAATGTAAAGGTAAAGGGTAAAGGGGTAAACTAGTAGCCTATTATAGGGTTAACTAGTGGTAAAGGTAAAGGGGTAAACTTCAGTCTGATGTAAGCAAAGACTGCGTCTGCAACAAAGAGCAAAAATCATCGTACGCTTGTGTCGTCACAGAACAGTGTGACGTTAATCGTGAAAATGCATTGTTACTCCTTAATGATCGCATATTGACTTGCGCTTCAACGATGCGTGACTTGTCTCGGGCTCTGGGCAAATGAAATGCGTTTAAATGAAACGAAGTTGTATTTTAACAACCTGCAGATTTTGTGCTGGAAAATACGATATAATGAAAGTGTTCGCAGGCCGCACAAAATGTGTCCACGGGCCGGGGTTCGGACCACCTTGATTTAGGCTGAGAAAAATAAAAGAAGCTGTACGTGTGTAAAGTTATGTAATTTTTTTTTCTACACAATTAGGCTTGGTAATAGAAATTCTAAAATTGCCAGGTTCTTAGAGAAGTTTTACGAATTTGGAAGATTTTTAACGCTTTTCTGCTAAAGCCAGGGTTGCCATCGGTTTCAACTCAAAAATAAGCACGACTAGGAAACGAAAGACGAATACCACCTTAAACAGTGCACAACAGGAGAGAGCAACCAATGTTCCTAAAAAAAAGAAAAAACAGGACACTATCTGCTTGTTCTTAATTTTGGTATCTCTTTGGTACAAAATGGTATTACTAAAGGTGTCAAAATGCCCAAAATACGAACATCTGCCCTAAAAATAAGACGAAAATAAGGACGCAAGTGAAAATAAGGACATTTCTTAGAAAAGAAGGACAAAAATATTTTGCAAGACACGGACCTTTAAAATAAGGACAAATCTTAAAAATAAGGTATGGCAACCCTGGCTATAGGCTAGGTAAGGCCATAAATTTGGTGTAAAGTTCATTTGTGGTATCTGATCGACAGCTTTCTCTGTGGTCTTGCTCGTAATCAGAAACCTTTTGTTTGTTGCCTTTGATAAATTTATAATAAGTTGGTTGAGCTTTATTTAAGCAAGGTTGCTAATCGGACGAGTAAACGCCAAAGTACTGCTGCTGGGAACTTTGTCAATGATTAACAAAGTAAAAAACAGTTAGAAACTGTGCTGTTAGCAACGTATACTGCTGTGATTCTCTGTGGTATAGGCCTTGATGTGTTACAATCGCGTTTATGCACAACAATATTTATCTTTACAAACTGCTGTTGATAAAACACATCAAATGTTTGTTACTAACTTTTGTTTTTGATTTCATTATTAGATTTAAGCAGTCACAAATGGCTGACCATTATGGTGATTTTGACGCATCAACCATCAACCATCTCGCATGTTACCAGCCCTACCAAGAGGACTGCAGTCAAGGGCTGTGTTTTGAAAATGTAAGTTACATTGTTCACTCTGTAAGCCTTTAAGAAACCTATGAAAATTAAGATGCTTTTTCAAACGTTTTCTGGTAAGAAAACGCTTCAAACGCTAAGTTCAAACGGTTTTCTGCTAAGAGCAGTTTGTGGAAAGCAAAGAAACCTTTGCAAATTTGTATATCGCAGCTCATAAATCTTCTGTTAACAGTAAATTCACTTGATCTGGTAACCTGCATTTTAAACACGACAGAAATTTTTCTAAAATAATCAGCAAAATTTAAACCGGAACTTTTTCAGCTGTCAGAAGACTGTCTCGTTCTAAACATTCACGTGCCACGCGGTATCGACTTGTCTGATTCAATGTTGCCACCTAGCGAACTTTTACCGGTCTTTGTATGGATGCATGGTGGCGGGTTTCTAAATGGGGCAGCAACATCACCGATTTATGACGGACGTTTCCTTAGCAACGCCACAAATACCATCGTGGTGACAGTTAACTACAGATTAGGTCGGATATGTTAGTTTAAATGCAAACTTTGTGAAAATTGGAACAAATAATTCGAAAACATTTATTACGTTTTGTTTTTTGATTTATATATGTAGGAGCGTTGGGCTTCCTTGTTTACGACGACGGAAATGACGTAATAAACGGTAACCAAGGCATAGGAGACCAACAGTTGGCTTTGAGGTGGATTCAGGAGAATATAGAAAAGTTTGGAGGAGACAAAGAAAAAGTGAAACTTTGCTATAAATTACCAACTCATGACCTCATTGTTACCAACTTAATGTAGGGTATAAAATAACTAAAATCGTCTAAATCGGGGATTTCTCTAGCTTTTAACAAGCCGAAATTTAGGATAGTGTTCGTAATAACTTAAATTCGTAATCTGCTTCTGCTGTTATTACGTCTACTTTTTATCAAGTTATTCCAATATCTTAGTTAGTATCAACTTCTTTCGCTCACAAAGTTTCTTCATCTCAGGTCACACTTGTCGGCAACAGCGCTGGGGCTCAGTCCGTCGTGCTCCACCTAATGTCTGACAAAAGCTCAAATTTGTTTCACGGGGCGGTGATGCAGAGCTTACCGGCCCTATTCAAATACCCAAATATGGAAAAGGCCTTGGAAGTAACTGCACATACGCTTAACACCACAAATTGTACGGACATAGAATGTCTAAGGTGGGTAGACAAAAATATGAAATGTCGGTTTATTTGTCCGGTTACAAAATTTACCCAGTGAAACTGTCTTAATACTCCTTGTGTCTTTTATGAATTTCACCAACTTTCTGCTGGTGTGCTATCTGAAATGATTTAAAGAAATCATCACAAAAGTACGTAATTATGACGCAATATAATACATATAATAGTTATGATTCATTGCGTTTGACGTCACAGGAACACTCCTCCAGAAGAACTCGTTAAAGTTGCCAATCGCATTCGGCTTCGTAGTGTCGCGAATGCAGACCTGTACACAGCGGTGGAACCTTTCAGTCCCGTGCTCGATGGTTCAGAGTTCACCTTTGACCCCATTCAATATTTTGAAAACGGCGGTTGGCATGGTAACGAGAAGAACGTCATATTAGGAACAAACATCGATGAGATGGCTTTCATATCCGCTTTCATTCCGAAACTTTTGAGGATTTCCTATGAAAACTTCGAGGTGATTTGAACAATACATGAAACATTAACACGAGAACAAGTTGTTTTTCTATAATTTTGACCTGTTTTGCTTCATTTTAAACCGTTTTTTTTTCATTTTAAAGAAATTTTTGATGTTCATTTTCGGAGATGATGTCGGCACCGCTTTAGCCCAAGAATACAAAAAATGGGCGGAAGCAAACAACATCAGAGACTATAAATTAGTCCTTGATGAGGTCGCCACTGACGGCTTCTTTGTGTGCTCTTCCAGAGCTCTGGCGAGGTTGGTCTTAAACTCTTAACACTTGGAGAATAAAATTAGTGCTTAAAGCTTAAAGCTTAACTGCAATGGTGCTTTCTCTGGCAAAGTTATTCTCAATAAATAATGAGCGAGTTTGAAGCAAATTCAACTACAAAAGAACTTGGCCCTTTTTTTGCGATTTGACCAATAATAATTGATGCAAAAACGACAAATAAAATTCTTACAAATTTCCGAATTTTTAAATTCTTTTTCGATGTGATATTTATGATCCGTTTATGCTAAATATGCGTATCTATATCAAAAGTAAATCAAATGGCTGATCTACCTCTGTTGCATAAGACAATTTTCCAGGCTATTTATCTTGTCCAGATTACTTCAATATTTTGCTAAACGCCAAATTTCTTCAATATCTCAGGTTGGCATCGGCAACGGCGACAAGCGCGAAAGTCTACTTGTATTCCTTCAACCACGCCATGGACGACCCGTCTTGTGAAGATGCCTGGAAGCCTTCGTCGATTTGTGGAAAAGTTTTTCATTCCGCTGAAAATAGTTTTGTTTTCCGCTCTGCTCCCTTGATAGCGTAAATACAACATATTTTTGTGTGTTCCGTATTTAATTTTTGCCAATGCTTATATAACATATACATATATAATACGTACGATACGTGATAATACTTTAATTTAATAGAAATTAGTAAATAATTATTATTTAATAATGATTAAAATTAATAAAATTAATTTAATTCTTTAATTTTATAATTTAAAATTACATTAATACGATATATAATAATACTTTAATTGCTAAGCAGTGTATAAACGTAATTCTTAGCTTGACCTGTTTCCAGTGCTTCTTTTCAAAAACCATCTGGAACCACATGTCCGCACTTGTTTGTACTGATTTTAGTAGAACTTAGAAACTAAAGCGAAGATTTCTAAACTTATTTTCCGGAGATCTCTACCGGACTCTATTTATGTACTTTAAGGCTAAAAAATCAACAAAAATCACCGTCAATATCTTTAAGAAACTGAGTTTTCAGATTTTATGTTCACAAAAAATTAAGTAACTGATTGAATATTTCCAGATACAACTTCTCCGAAAGCGACATGAAATCGGTGGACCAATTCAGCAACTACTGGGGTAATTTTGCTTATTCTGGAAACCCTTCGTCGGGTGACGTAGGCCTTGGTGAAAACAGCGTGGCGTGGCCTTTGTACGAAGCCACGTCGAAATCATTTAGAGTGAGCGATGCTTCGTTCTATGTGCGATAAATTTTTTTCTGGTGTCATAATTTATTAATTACTTATAAAATGACAAGAATCCATTCTTTGCAAATTTCAAGAAGCTTGTTATCATATAAAAACTAAATGATTAAAAAAATAATTATTCACTAATAACTACTCCATATTTTTAACCAGTCAACGGTTTAAACTGATTGTACAAAGCACCACTACCAATACAGTACCAACGTTTAATTACGACACAGCAGGCAATTTCTTTAAAAATTATTCTGATTTAATTTTAAACTTTCAGCAATTTCCGGCATCGCTTGGAAATCTCGTATCAAGAGTGGGAGTCGTGGATCCCTGGGTTAATGTCATCATCGATTCACCTTCGGGGAATACCCAACTGCATTACAAGAAGGACATTTGCGACTTTTGGGACAGCACCGGCTACTACTTGACCCTCAGCGACAACACCACACCTGCTGCTCCTAGCAACACCACTCATGTTCCTAGTGGTAACACCGATGAACCTAGTGAGCCGGATGCAACCACCGAGGAAGATAAACCTAACGTTGTCATGACTACGCAACCAACAGAAGAAGAAATGACCACCACTGGAAGCGCTATTCGGCCACAAATGGCGCTGGTCGCCATGATTACGTCACTGCTTGCGAGCTTGATGAACATGACCAAATAAGGAAACGTAAATCGAAAAAAACGAAACTCTGCTCTTAATTAAATCTTATCGCTGCAATGTTAATATGAAAACGCAAATTACCGAAAATAATTGCAACGGAATTGACAAATCATTGCTAGTACACGGGAATAACCAATATACTGTAGAAACAATGATAAACGTGTCCCAGATTCATTGTACTGTATAGACAGAATTCTAGCTTGGCCTTGAATTTGAAAGTTGTTTTTAAACAAGTTTGTTATTAACACATCTACAATTGCGATTTTTGTCAGTTTCGACAACGCAGTTGTTTTTTTCTTTATTACGTCGTTTATGACATCACAATCCCTTGTAAAGCCTGATCTCTTCTTCGCGGGCAAGTTTGAAGAAAATAGGGTTCGTGTTTGGCGGTTGCCTCCCCAGTACTTCGCCCATAACGCGATTCCTTTCGTTTTCGATGACATATCGAGAATATGCGAGGTCATCCTTTGTGACGTCAGCATTTGGGTGAGGGTGCTCTTCTAAAAGACAGTTCTAACAGAAAGGAAAAAAGCCGGTTAGAAGTGAACTTAAAGTAAAAGTTATTAATTTAAATAAAAAATGTTCACACATTCACCCAAAACAACCTCCGCAAAGTTAGTGTTGCGCCGGTTAATTGGTAGACGATTAGTAATTGGTCCATTATGCCGTTAATCTAGTATCGCTTGTTTGCCGATTAATCATTTTTAATTAATTATTGGTTGTTGATAAATATGTCATATTAATTTTTACAAGGAGTTAACGCTCATAACAAATTGCACATAAATGTGACAGCTGCTATTCAGCAACACCGCATACACAGGAGCGCATTCATATCAATACATTCTGCTTTCACTCACAATCTTCCGGGCACAGTTCAAAATATTCGCTTGCAGGTCGCTGTACCACAGTTGGAACGGTTCCCGCTTCTCCATCTTGTGAACTCCCACTAGTGTCCATTCCTCAGGAAGGGGGTCTCCCCACTAAACAATTTAAACACAAAGAATATAATTTCTGAGTACTCGTACAATCAGTTTGATCCAAATTCCAAAGTAAGATACTTGTGGGTTTGGCAGTCGTGAGACACTGTGTGCAGTTCGGATGTGACACGTGATTCTGTCTATAGTTAGTGATAACTTACGATGCGTTTGCTATTCTTACTGGAAACGTTTGTTGATGAAGTCATATTGCACAACGCCTAATCAAACAGTGATAGCGACAAACATGAACACGACATGTTTTTCTCATTATGACGTAACAATTCTTGTGGATTTGAATTTTGATAAGATTTACCGCATATATCACATTCAGTGATACCATGTTTCTCCAAAAATAAGCCCTACCATTAAAATAAGACCTAGTCGATAGCGCGAAAGTGCAATGACCTGAAGTACTGTGTAGCGCAATTACTGCGTACGTGAACACGCAATTACGTGAACACGCTTTTACGTAACCTTACCTGCATGTTGAGTGGTGAGAGCGTAAGTGGTCTCACTGATTTCTGGCTTCCGCTTCCTTTGCGTGACATGACGACTTACTATCAGGTTGAACTTGCAAAAATCCTAAGGCTCTATACAACAGCAAACATTTATTGCTTTCACTTTCACTGGGAATGCTGTAACCGACCATTTCAAGTATGGATTCATTTTCTACCTTTTTTCCGCAACAAATACCTTTATGCTTTGAATTCCTCGTTTTCGCTGCTTAGGTCCGAGCAACACAGCATATTTGCCCTTTATTATGACGTCATAATACCTGTGTCGCTCTCTCGCGTGGACTTCATGTTTTCAGTGTTTGGGTTGTCACTCGCTGGTGGCATCTCCGATATTCGCGTAAACAATGGAGCATTCTGACGATTAAAAGATGCCAGTAGCTGAAATAATGACAAAGAACATTTCAAGGACGGCGCTGTTGGACTGAGAGGGATAAAATTTCATGGCCTCTGTAATCTGATATCCAAGACATTTTAATATGCAAGCCGCGATGGCTAGAAAACTTCAAAAAATATTCAAAGTTACGAAAATCAGTTGAAATTCGAACTGGTAACATATAAATTATAATTGCTGAGTTAATGTTAAGTAATTAATTACCTCTTCCAAGGTAAAGAGGAAATAACATACCATGACTTATCCTAATGCAGCCTTTACACAAGATACTTTCAAGCACTCCCAGGCCATCTGCATTGCTCGAGTTCATCAGGATTGTCGCTTGTTGGTTCATGTTCAAACAAAGGCGAAAGACTTGCGACTAACTGGTGACTGCGAGGACAGATTCTACAACAAGGGAACTTTTACACACAAAAAACCAAAAGATCTTCAGCTTCAATTGAACGGAATAGGCGCAGGAATTACAGTTTTGCCCTGTTACAATGCGGGCAACCACCGCTAGATCCTGAACGGAAACATACAAAACCCAAACAAGCTCAATGCGTCAAAATAAAACGGCAACCCCACTAAGCACGATTGATTGACAATATCGCTAAATTATATATCACTTTTGCTTGGCCTGTTAGGTGGCAGTAAAGAATAAAGACTTTTGTGACGTCGGGCTTTTTACCTTTTTTTGAAGCCGCTGATGTCACGTGAACCGGCTCGATTGCCATTCGCAAGCAACTCGCCAGAGTGAGGATACTTGTGTACTGTCAAGCACTTTTTAACAAAGCAAAGTTGTTTGTTTAGATCAACAAGGCTACAGCAGAGATTTACAAAGATGTCTGCCGAACCTAAGGTAAGAACCTAGTCATTGAAAGTTGTTTGTGACGTAACTATGGTTGCTTTTAACGCTTGAATGGCTTAGCCTTCTGGTGCTAGACCGCAAAGCTGAACCCAGACTTAATCTTAATTTCCTTGCATGTGAAGTAAACTCGCGTTATAGTTAAAGATCAGCCGGTTTGAAACTTTCAACTTTCAAGTGTTGCTGGTTATCTGTTTAATTCTGGTGCTAATGTCCCTTGGGTTCGTATTGTCATTTGTTCTTGTCTGTGTTCTGACGTCATAAACCCAAAGTGTTTTTCCTGATTTCACGTTTGGAATATTTTGTCGTTAACCTGGTCTTGAGTAACACACGTTTTTTTAGCATTTTCTGTAAGATGTTTTGATCTATAGTCACCGATTGTTATGTCATAAAATGCTGCAAATCTGACACACGGTTTGACCGGTGGGGTAGCGCTGAACTGTTTGCAGCGTTTGTGAAATCGAAATTCAAGGACGAATTTTCTTTCACCCAAGTAGCTGAGCTAATTCCTTTGTACACAGTCACGAATTCTCTCGTCTCGTTTCGAGTCTTATCTAAACTATTTCTTTATCTTTCTGCGCGGATCCAACAATTTTATAAGCATGGGAATTTGGTCGCAGTTTAATAGCTGTTGTCATGGTTACAGGCGGACGAAGCTGGAGCGAAGGAAGCCGGAAAACCCCCGTCGCCAAAACCGGATACAGAGGAAGGTGCTTCCGGTTCACCACTTCCGGTGAAAGAAGGTGATTGTTTGTTGAATATCTTCGCATTGTTACAATTTATTGAACTGTGATGTAATAACGTAGCAACTGTTATAATCCAAATTTTTATTTCACTGATATTTAACCACGGTGTGAGTTTGTTAGAAAATATTAAACGCGTCATAATAATATCTTGCACGTAATAATGGTTTGTAAAAAAATCGCGTTGGTCTGTAAATACTTAAAGTCTTGCCAGCAGTTAGAGTCGGGACTGTTCACCGGTCACTGTGAGTAAATAAAATGAAGTTAATTGTCAGATGATCCTGGTGTCGGATTATGATCGAACAATGCCCAGCGCTATTTCACCGCTTTTCACTTGTTTACGTAACAATATCAAATTCCTGTTCCCATTATTATGGAAGGTCACCAGTTGATTGGAGCGCGGTATCAATCGCTTCCCGTCTTCTGTCTTCCGTGGCGTGATCGCATCTTTTCTGTTCTTTTTGTGACGTAACACTAGCACATAAATGACGCGTGATCGCTAGAATACCATCGGAAAATTTTGCTGCAAAATATCTTTATCAATTATGACGATTTTCAGAGCGACAAATCACATAACTTCGACTGTTTTAAGCTAATTCCGACAAAGTATTTGTCTGAGGTCAGGTCTATAAACACTGACCATCGCAATAAGTGCAATCGCAATAAGTGCAATCGCCATACCCAGTGTCAGCGAGTGACTATTTATTGAATGACGTTGAAAGACTGCTGGCGGCGTCTTACGAAGCAACATTTGTAAAAGTTTTAAGTATTTTTGCCACTTGGCGGTGTCGTTGATTTTGCAAAAAAAACGAAACACTTTTCCTTTCCTCTTGTACAGAGACGGCTCTAAGTGCGGCAGTAGCAGAAATAGTTTAGCGCACAATCCAAAATTTTTCAGCGAACCGAATACGAATATCGCAGCGTGTTTCAAACATGATCGGGCTTTACACAATAAACTTCAATATTGTTCATATTTATATAATCCTACACGGCAGACACAATAGTGAAATACTAAAGTCCAAGTAAAGAAATTTAGAACATGAAATTTGATACAATTTGTGTTTGAAAATAGGTCTTCATTGTTATGCCGATTGTTACGTGAAATGTCGAAGGTGACATAAAACAATTGGAAAAGCTAATTATACAACTTTAAATTAAAAAGATTAGAAAAACTTTTTAAACTATCGGAGTCGAATTTCGGAAAAGAGCCATCTAGTTTTTTTGATAAAATCATCAAATTTTTATTTGCAGCTGCCCACGCCGTTCCTGAAAAGCCGGCCATTGCGTCCTCAGGCGATGCTGCACATATTAATCCATCTGCCGCTAGTGGGGGCGCGAATGTCGAGTTCGGGTCTAGACGGCGGCGAGTAGGAGGAGCGGCAGGAGGCGGCGCCGCCCACAGAAGGATTACGTCACAACAAGCCCAATCTACAAACGCCCAGGTTGGCTGTGGTTTTAAATTTGTTGACGAGAAGTCCACACGTATTTGGGTCCTGGGTTTTATCGTACGTGGGTTGAATCGATCTAGAACTCGCTTGCAAAGACGATTCAACGCAAAGCGCCCCAATATCCGTGGGTTGAATAGTCTTTGGGTTGAGTTGTCTGGTTTGAATTGACCGACCATTCTCTTGCATACCGTAAGTACGGTTAATATGTTATGATGCGTACATGTATATTAATACCCCTTTCAAACCAACAACTTAATTAGGAGTTAAGATAGAATAAATCTGCCGATATTTTTTCCTTAAGGTGCTTTGAGAAGCAATCAATGACTTCAAAAAGTGTTTAAGTGTTTTATTTGATCTCTTATCATTACGCGATAACCTTTCGACCTCCCAGTAAATAATTGTGTTAACCTACTTCCTTCTCTCACTCGTATTCATGTTTCTGGTAATTGGATTTCCACCAAACTCTGTGAATTTTACTCTGTGGGGTGTTCGCTTATTATCAAGTGTAATCTCCAGTTGCTATGCAACGTTTGTTACACGCTGAGTTTCAACGACTAAGTTTTGTAAGAGTTGCGCTTTCTGGAGAAACTTTGGCAATTTTGAACAGTTATTAGTGTAAAAACTAGAAACCAGCTATTTCACTCAGGAAGGCGGTTCAAATAAGGCCAATTGTGATGTTGCTACTTGTTTTATGACGTCATAATTCATAAAAGTGTAAACCGTGTCAATATATATAAAAAGAATTGATCACCTTTGTATTAGAAGCTTCTGCTTTATACGTGGTAGTTAAAGCTTGTAGGAGATCTTAATGAGGTATGTTCTTGCGTTTATGTGAGACGAGATTCCTAATTGTTTGTGTTGAGGTCAAAGGTGAACATAAAAAAGCTATAACGTCACTCACACCACGTGATTGAAAAGGAAAGATTTCGTCATGATGATGTAATGAGATCGTCTTAGTTGCATAGCATACGTAGTTAGTCTAACAGTTAGACTCTAACTAAACAACAGATAAAGAAGTCAGTTATAGTCACAGTAGTTGGCTAGATATACCAACGCGGAATTACTAATTTATAAAAACAGCTTTTTATTAGAAGCCTCTATTACGTAACAGTGATAATAATAAACTAGGGCATTTCATTGCAGGCGATACACTCACAGATAGGTTTATAAGATTCGACTTTGGCTACGGCGAGGAAAGTTTATCGCCGCAACAGCTGCTGAATTTCTGCTGTATTTGCAAAAATAGAAATTAAAGCGACTCTTTCACTCCACAAAATCACATCAAAAACTTTGCTCACAGACGGGTGGCAAAAAGAACGTCGTGTTATCTGGTGACGCGATGAAAGAAATGGCGCGCCAGGCTAAAGCAATGAGGGAAGACAGACGAGCTGGTCTAGACGCCCGTCACAAGTGGATTATTGGGAAAGTAAAGATTTTTAGTTGTTTTATTATTACATCATAATCCATTAACAATTGCTTTGGAATGTTACAACTGTACACACCTGTTTCTGTAAAATGTTTGGTCACAAAATGTAAACAATTGAATTGGATTTTCGCCGTCGACAACACAATAATTCATTATTGATATCGAGGTTATGGCTTAGTTTATAACAATGTCAATTTGTGATAGTTAAGAGACATCGTGTGGCTTATTCCTGCGTTTATGTTCAATCCTATATGCGCGTACGTAACAATGCACACGGTGTTTGCGAACAATCAACTCTTGAACAAAGAAATTAGACAACTTCACTGACAGCAAATTATCTTCTAAGGTTGCCGAAGCCATGCGGGTTGAGGAACCAACGGTGGAGGAGCAGCTGATTGGGGATGAGAAGTTCGATCTTCTTGACACTTTCTTTGCGACGAATGGAACCAAGAAGCTTATGTTTTATTTCCAGGTGATCATTGCTTGACAATTGTGAACGATATTCAAGTGTTGGTTATTCTTGTCGTGGATGTGATTGGTTATTAGTGATTAACAGTTTTTTTTATTTTAATATACTCAACCGCACGGGCTTCTCTTCTATTTATTACGTCATAAACAATTACAGGAGGCCTCTTTAAAAGAAGCGTCACATTCCCGAGCTGACATGGCAAGCCTGCATCCGAACCAACTGAAAGAGAAGCTCTTCCTAACCACGGGGGAAGGGGAGCGTAAGTTTATTCTGATGCTGCCTGTGTGATTCGTGCTAGGCTGTTATTACATCATAATCATCTTTATGACTCAGTTTTATAATTTAACAACTGACTGAGTTACGTAAACTTCACTCACGGAATGTATTTTGTGTGAAACGGAAACAAAAATGGACTTAGCGTTATCAAATCAGCTATTTTCTGTGTGTCTCCACCCAAATATTTCTCAGCAGTAAAACTCTGTTCACTTTTTCCGGCAGCCTTGACCGGGATTTGTTATTTCTTCGTCCGAACAATCACAAAATCGATCTCTACCTCGAATATAGCGAACGAAGTCAACTTCGGTTTCATCGACGCGAGAGAGGGGGGCCTCTTAAAGGGGATAGAAGAACTCCTGGGGCGGGTGATGGTGCCCGCCTTGAAGGCCCAGACAGACTGGGGTCAGCTAACAGCCAATGGAGGGAACAACCAGCAACAGGTTATTGGACCGATTGCTACAGACTCAGCTCATATCGTTGTCTTAATTTTAGGAAAATTTATTGGAAACCTCTCTGAGCTATAGTTGGTTGTTGTTTTAACTGCTAATGACGAATGCACTTGAGATAATTCTGCGCAGTTTACGCAGTGATATGTATTGCCATGTAGCTCAAGTGTTCTAGTAATGCCTTCGTATGAGGTATAACTTGGCAATATGACCCTTCTATATCTATAAATGAGTGCTTTGTTAATTATGTGCGTTTGTGAATTGAAGCGAACTGCAAAGAGTTTAATGGGAATTTAAACCTGATACTTTTTTATTATGATGTCATAAAAGAGTGGTCTATTGTCAGATTGACGACTTTATTGAATCGATCGAGAAATTTGTCGGAACGCTTTCCGTCGCTCGCTCGAACATGTCCGACCGCTTTGAACTGGACGAGTTCGATGTCGGCTACAACTTGGACAACATAAAAAGACCCCAGGACTTTGCCCAAGTTGCTGGAACCAACCTTGACCTCATCGAGAAGCTCGAAGCTGTCCTCAGTGGATGGTGCAAGCAGATCGACCAGGTAACTTATGACGTGACAGTAGGCTAATCGCAAACTTATTTAGTGGCTAAAAAATGTTTATAATCCGCTAGGTGCTGGCAGAGAGCGAGCAAATGCGCAAAGAAGCCGACGATATCGGTCCGGCTGCAGAGCTCGATCATTGGAAACAGAGGATGGCAAAATTCAGTTCTCTGCTTGACGAAATAAAGACCCCCCGGGTATGATTCGCTTATGCTGTTGTGGTTGCATATAAGGGGAAGCCCCCTCTGCACACAAGTCAATTGTTTTTTTTCGTAACCAATCATTGGTAAAAGTTGGTAACAGAATTAACCGATGATCAGGGCCGGCAAATGGAAGTTGCAATATTGATGCAATTATATATGAGTGCTTTAGCTTGGTAACTAAACACGCTTTAAACTTTTTACTTTGTAGACACTTCCATCTATTGTGTTATGACGTCATAGCGATTGCAAAGACAACGTATATTTTTAACTACAGCATCGTCCATTTTAATGCATCGCATTTCAATTTAGTTCATTTATTTGCTTTCAAGGTTAAAGTTGTGGTCGGAATACTTCACGCGGCAAAATCTCGAACTCTTCGATCCTGGAAGGCCCTTGATTCGAGAATCACTGACGCAGCCAATGAAGCAAAAGACAATGTCAAGTATCTGTACACCCTGGACAAGTATTTCGGGCCTCTGTCCAAGTGCACACCGCAAGGTATAACTAAAAACAACTTGACCTTGAACTACGTGTGCTGATTAAACAGTTCTTCAGAAACGTCACTGTACAAAAGAGTTTGATATTGATTAATTGGCTTATGACGTGTACAACGCACATAATGCGTGATTAAGCCACGTTCACCGAGAGCATTGTTGAAGCTTTGTTGCGTCATTATCCTCCTGCAGGCATGATAGAAGTGCTCCCGGGGTTAATGAACAGCATCCGTATGATCCACAGCATCTCTCAATTTTACAACACGTCAGAAAGAATGACGTCACTATTCGTGAAGGTATTTCCCCATTGCATTGCACAAAGTCGTGATATATGTATATATGTTTATCTAAAAATTTAACAAAAACAGACAATTTCTATTGATTACATGTTCCATGACTTGTTTCAGGTGACCAATCAGATGATAACCACCTGCAAACAATACATCATGGGGGGGAGCGGTAAGGTGTGGGAGATAGAGAGAGACGTCTTGTTGGACAGGATCGAGAATTGCGACAGGTTAAACCTGGAATACCAGAAAGCTTTCCACAGGTTCTCGTTTATTTTGTTTCTAAATTCATAAATAGCGTAAAGTGCATTATACTATAGAGACTATATGTGTCTGTGTTAAGATCTATGATATAACACAATCGTAAATATCGCCGTAATGTCTATGATTAGACAGAAAAGGATTTCTAGGCTTAATAGCTTCTACGTGTAATTGTATTGAAATTACATTTTATCCTAAACGCCTTCGTTTTTATGAGCTCGGAGGACCACAAAATCTGTTAAACGTTACGTTTTTACGTTCTTACGTTTTTACGTTCTTACATTTTTACGTTTTTTTACTTTACTTTTACTCCAGGACCAAAGCGAAACTGAAAGAGAAGCCACAAGAACGTCAGTTTGAGTTCAGTGAGAATTATATCTTCGGAAAATTCGACACTTTCTGCGGCAGGTTGAAGAAGCTTGCCGACATGGTCTCTACCATGAGGATTCTTTCTGGCCTCAAGAACATAAAGATGGAAGGCATAGATTCCATGTACACCAAGTAAGACTTTGACCCACACACCCACAAGGTGTCTACTTTACTTATATTGTCAGCAACATATCGTCTTGCGGTTAGTTAAATGATTATTTTTTTAGATCAATAATTTCAATATTTTCAATAATTGCAGTATTTTCAATAATTGCAATATTTTCAATAATTTCAGTATCTTCAGTATTTTTATTATTTTCAGTGTTTTTAGTACTTTCAGTACTTCAGTAATTTCAGTATTTTCAGTATTTTCAGTAACTTTTCAATTACTTGCATCATCCTTAACTATCGCTTTGAATATGTCCAGGTATCAAAGCATCGTAAGCAACGCAGAAAAGAAGAAATATGACGTCCTTGATCACAGGAAAGCCGAGTTTGAAGCCGATTATCTCGAATTTAAGTCACAGATAGACGCCCTCCACTTGGCGCTACAAACCTATATGGACAACTGGTTCGACAAATCTCTTTCCACCGAATACTTGCTCGAACTTTTGGTCAAATTTGAGGCAATAAAGGGAGCCGAGTAAGCAAATGCTTCAATACTTTATTTTTCAGGATGTTTGGTAATATTTTTATACTTCCATGATAAAGTGAATGAGTGTTATTGATGATGATTCAGTTGATTTGGTGGAATTGGCAGAGTCGAAGGTTATGTCGCTAATATTTTTTGCTAGTTTGGACATCAACGAGAAGTATTCTTTCCTTCTCACCAAATACGCGAAAGACCTTGAAACAGTGAGAAAACTTTACGCCAAATTCAAGACCGATCCACCGATCGCCAGAAACATGCCGCCCATTTCAGGTGGATGCAAAATTCGATAACTGGTTTAAATTGTTATTTTTTATGATATCAAAGTATTCAATTCGTGACGGGCGTAATGACACTAGCATGATATAGTTAAGACAATTATTGTTTGTCCGTTTGTAACGATTTCGCCTTTAAAAGTTACAAGCTGCGTATTATACAAACTATTATTACAAACTGTATATTATTATTTCGACGCCTCACATCACGAAATAAATAATGAATCACAATCGGTAAAAAACTAAAAACACTGTTTGTTCATCCAGGCAAGATCGCGTGGGCGAGGCAGTTATATAGAAAGATCACCTTGCCGATCGAGCACTTCCAGAAGAGGGATGAGCTTCTCAAATCCCTGGAAGGCAAGAAGATTGTGAAGACTTACAACAAAATGGCGGCTGTGCTCCTGGAGTACGAAGTTCTCTACCATCGCGGATGGTGCGTACGATGATTCATTCTCGAATTTTATTGATTTCAAAAAAGTTTTGAATTATTTAGAAATTTGAAAGTTGTTGATCGTGATTTATTGTAGTGACGTAAAAATACTAACCTTTCATCGTTATAGCACCACAGCACAGTTAATATTTTGAAAGCTTTAAGCCTTCTAGGCTTTGCCGCTTTGACTTGTTCGGTGATTGTGTGTCAGCATATTTTTGTTTGCTTACCATGTAACGGTTAACGCCATCGTTGTCGTTCCCCACAGTCTATGACGAAACATAAGCGACACGACACGACAGTGTAATGTTGTAAAGACATTTTTATAATCATTGCCCCTTTGGGCCGAATAAAACGCTTCTACGACAATTAACCGTGGGAAATTGACCGCGAACAAACTGACCGGGGACAACTGACCGGGGGACAACTGACCGTGACGTAAATTTACCTAGAACCAACTGACCTTAAATCATATTATCACCTAAATCATATAATTTGAATAAACAACAATGCTAATTTGCGTAAAAAATAAAAATAAAATGCGTAGCGGTTGATTTGTGTCGCCGGCCAATTTGTTGCCGGTCAGTTGACCACGACCAATTGTCGCCGGTGAATTTGTTCACGGTCAATTGACGTGATCCCGAATAAAACATCAGCATATTTCTTGCGCAGGCGACGCGCCGTGGATGTGGTTAAGAGCGGCCTTCAAGCGTCTTTATTATTACGTAACAAAGAAACAAACAAGTTGATGGTGAACTTTGACCCTTCAATATGGGAATTGCTCGCTGAAGCGAAATATTTCACCAAAATCGGCCTCGATATCCCGGATGTAGCCTTCCGGCTGTGTTTGAAAGAAGAGAAGATCAACCAAAACCGGGTGAGAATTAAGTTACATAAGTGAGATAAGAATTAAGTCTTAATTTTTGTTGTACTTGGATGCAGAACGGCTACCATGCCTATACTAAACATTGTACTCGTATTGGTTGTTTTAGCTGCGTTGTTACCGGTCCTAAACTATAGCATTACCACAACATAACTAAATACCTATAACATTGTAAAAAAACAATTGTATATTACAACCTACAACATAATTGTAAAAAATACACAAATAAACCACAATGTCTTATGGGGAACGTTTTGTCACGACAACACAGAACGATTTGAACGAGATGATTGTCTCCTTCGAGAAGATGACGGATGGGATTTCCCCGTTGATGACGCCCTTGTTGAAACCGTTCGTGGTTCGAGTCGAGGACAAAATCACTTCCGGTCTGACCGTGATCAACTGGAATTCTCTCAACATCGAGAAGTTTATAGAGGATGTCTATGAAGCGATGAACGAGCTCAAGCTTATAACAAAAAGGGTGAGATGTTTATGGGGTGTAATCACGAACCGATGTGATGTTAATAGATCCGTGTTGTTATTTTATTTGTCCAATCAACAACCCGGGTTAAAGGTCATTGTCAACCAATAAACTCCTTCATCTGACTTTTAGATCCAAGACATCATGGAATGTGGCATCGGCGTCTTCCTCAATGACATCAGCACCACTGCCCTTTGTGACATGCCTGATGACGACGCTGTTACGTGCGAGCAATTTCTCAAGCTTACCGATGACACCATCAGCATGGCGAGTCAGAGCCTGGTTACCGGTAGTGCGGCAGCAGAAAGAGCAGTGTTCGAGATTATTGACGTAAGACCCGAACGCTACGTCATAATACGTTCTTGTTCTTGTCGGTGCAACTAATTTATGACTTCGACATGAACTTGAACCTGTAGCCTACATGTTAGCAATGTCTCTATTACCGGTTTGTCTACACGTTTCGTAACCCTTTAAGCTGAAACATTGGTTTAAGACATCTGTTTGTGCTCACTCTTCTAGATTGTAGTTTTGTATCACGTGAGGACTATATTTTGCAAATGTCTCTCCACCCTTATCTCTACCCTTCAGTTTGTAACGTTCCATGAAACTGCTAACTGCCTTTATGTGTTTTAACCGGTTTTAACCTGGACTTAAAAGAATGAGTTTGTCTTTGCAGCTACTGAAGCAGCAATATACTGAGGCCGAGCTTTCGAACCTTGAGGCTCAGGCAAAGTCCGAAAACTTCCCGGTCTGGTATTATACGTTGATGGGGAACGTCTGCCAACGAACGACTGACGCTTTGGTGAGTATTAAGACCAAGGATTGAAGTTAAAAACAAAAACGTTAGTAAAGTGAAACTTACCGTAACTATAAGTTAACTATCACTCTATTGTATGTGCATTTGTGTTCCTGTCTGATTTCGTTTTTTCAATTACAGGTGAAGTGTAGTCGTCTCTCATTGGATACGATAAAGCGTCGTCTGCAGCAAGCCAACAAATATCAGACCAATCAGGGAGCAGCTGACTCCCAGAAGGCGCCACTCTTTAAATCTCAAATTATTTTAAACCTTCCCGCCATCATAATGAAGCCAAGTCTGGACGACATACAGGTTAGGCTTTAGGTGTCAGGTTGATGAGATTGCATTTATGTGGGTTTCATCACGTTTAAGCGGTGCAGTGCAGACAGGGGCATCACGTTAGTTTTCTTAGAATGACTTGATTTTATTATCTTGTACAGGCAAAACTCTATCTTGACAAAATTTTTAATTTTCGTGCTTTTCCATACACCCTGTAAACTGTTCATATTTATCGTCACAGGCGGCACTAAACAAAGCCATTGATCAGATCCTGAGTGCGACTCAGGGTGTAGAATTATGGAAGTACGCTGATCTGCATTATGAGCAACAGCAGATGGAAGCAGAGGCGGCCAGAAAGATGGGCGAAGACATTAAAACCCAAATCAAACCTCCAAAACCGATCCACAAGCAAATAAGGTGTCCTTTGATGAAATAAAATAATTGGAGCCGAAGTCGACAGAATCCCGTTGATAGTTTTTAATCATTGTAATATTTTGAATTATAGTGATACAGTATTTTGTTGGAAAATTTTTCATCTCTACAAGCTTATTTCCAAATACGTTGCTTAATCTAGTCATCAGGTCTATCATGTACCTCAGCATAAGCCTATCATTTTTATTTTTAACAAACGCAATGCAATAACATTTAAACTTTGCTTTTTCGCATTCAGTGAACACAAAGACGTGGTGAAAGTCGTGGTCGCTTTGCATTCCGTGGTCAGCTCATTGAAAACTGAGAGCGAGTCGGTGAGTTAACTTCCAATTTTCTACGGATGCAACCGGAATATTTAATAAATTGCTATCTCGTTGTTTTATCACCACCGCGAGTCAACGGTCATGACTTTGCCTTCTTTTATCGTCATGTTTTTCCACCTCCAGCTTCTGAGTAAATTCAACGGATTCAGTGAGCTCTGGTTGGAGGATCCTCAGGAAAAGATTGTTCAGTTCGTTGAAGGAGATCACGTCTATGCTGAGTACGAAGCCCAGATCAAGTATGTGCAGCATGAGTCTTATGATTCCAATCAAATCCTTGTTGGTTTGATGAAACAACTAATATAGAAAACAGAATCCATGTTAAACATATCTTCAAGTTCAACATATAAATAAGTACTAATATATAACATCTTTATTATAAATCAGAGTTAATTCCAACGTTGGGAGAAAGGCCCAGTCAAAATGACCGGGTACAAATTTATCTCCAACCACGAAGTTACAGCCTAATGCTTTTTTTTATGACGTCACAGGTATTATCACCGACTTGAATCGAAGGTTGAGGACCTTCCGTCCAATTATCAGGTCGGATCCGTTCTGTTTGAAACCGACTCCCTCAAGCTGGCGCTGGTCCAGGAATGCAAGGCGTGGAAAAGATCGTTCGGAAGCGCGCTTAACGACAAGGCAGGAAGGGAGCAGGAGAACATCTTCAACATGATTGACAGCCTCAGCAAGAGGATGAAGTTTGTGGATTATTTCATTAAAGATCAATCTAGAAATTATATTTGAAATTGCTATCTTTTACATACTTTGGTTTGACATTCATGCACTAGGACCATAACCGTACCCGTAGAAGAAAATCACTTTTTAAAACATTTTATAATAAACTTCTATGTATAGTATGTATGTATGTATTCTATGTATGTATAACTTCTATGCCAATCATATCTGTAACGTCTCGAGTGTAAAATAATTCACTATACTTGCGTGAATTTGACAAACAAGCAACGTTGAAATTTAAACATATTTCATCTTTTCTCTTTCATCAGCCGACCTATCAATGACCTCGATGACGTCAGAGGGGCGATGGCGTCCCTTCGCGAGCTCCGTGAAAGTCAGATCAAGATAGACATGACGATTGGACCAGTAGAGGAGAGTTACGCTCTGCTGAACAAACTTGAACTTAGTTATAACGACGGAAACGCTGAGAAAGTGGACGGTCTCGCTTACCAGTGGAAGACTCTGCTTTCTACGGTTCGTCGATGATAGATGTTTTGTCGATCATATCCTTCATCACAATATTGTCTGTCTAATTTGTAGATTAAGTTTGCTAGGCCTTGAAATCGCAATGTTGCCTAGTATTCTAACTTCTTAGTGTTGTTATTTTGATATTTTTCCTGACTCCAGTAACCAACTATCATTATTATTACTAATTCATTATTTATTATTACTAACAATTACCATTGTTATCATTAATTTATTATCATCATATCATGAATATGACAAACAGGGTTTACTTCTTCTTTCCAGGTCGTTGTGACTCAGTCGACGCTGCTGGAAGTCCAGCCCGGTTTTAAGACCGCTCTCTTGGCTGGAGTCGAGAAGTTTCAGGTCGATACGGTCGATTTCTACAGCGACTATGAGAACAAGTGAGTGTGACTTGTGTCATTGTGATGTCATAAGGTTCAAAAGTGACCGAAAAATGGCTCTTTTAGTATAGAATACATTTCCTTAACTCTACATCTCGTGATGTTGAAATCGCAACTAGCTCACAGCAGTAAATGTAATGGTAGTAGTAGCACCGATAGATGTTATTCACTAATAGTTGTAAACTATATGAAAATGCAGATTGCTGTAGTTCATCGATGTCGTTTAACTCACTTAATTGGTTAATGATCGCCGTTATCGTATGCTTTGGTCTGACTTGTTTGATTTTAAAATTCTTGCAGAGGTCCCAATATCCAGGGTATTCCCCCACGGGAGGCGAGCGACCGACTTCAGATTTTCCAGACGAGATTCGACGAACTGTGGAGAAAATTTATCACCTACTCAGGCGGAGAAGAACTCTTTGGCTTGGCTGTCACTGGTTGGTTAATCGTTACAACACAATTACTGACGTCACAATTGTTATACTGAAACGTTTGCATTTGGTTATTCTGATGATTACTTTTTTACGTATGCTTGTGGAACGAACATTATCATTTCTCAGAAGTACTGACAAACATTCTATTCGAAAATTTCGTTGCAAGGATTATGCGTAAATTCGCGCTAATTGTAAATAGAAATGTTTAACACACATCTGTGCTTGCAGGTAGCGTATGTTGTTTTTATATCCAGAATACGCCGACCTACAGCGTATTAAACGGGAGCTCAGTTTGCTTCAAAAGCTCTATGGTCTCTACAACAACGTCATTGAAAGCGTCAACGGCTACTACGACATCTTATGGCAGGAACTGGACATTGAGAAAATCAACCAGGAGCTTCTCGATTTCCAAAATAAGTAAGTTGTGATTTCTATGTTAACCTAAGCGGTGCCTGAACTATGGTTTTCTTACAATCTGTGCTGACTTGTGGGTTGCAGTAATATTTGTTCCGCAATTGCGCAATAGGACTCTGCATTTAGAAATTTGACTCCTAACTTCCGTCTATTTGTTATGGACACACAGTGTAGCCAGCAACACATCAAAGATGTTTCAAATTCTACGAAAATAAAAAGCTGTAATAGATGTATTAATAAATTGTAGTAGCCTAATGGGCGATGCAAGTACAGACACAAATGAGAAAAATTTGCCTCAGATGCCGAATTACCCTGAACAATTTTGCGGATATTATCATTTTCTTTAATCAGATGCCGCAAACTTCCTAAAGCGCTGAAGGAGTGGGAAGCTTTTATGGATTTGAAAAAGAAAATTGACGACTTCAGTGAGTGCTGCCCTCTACTGGAGATGATGGCAAACAAGGTGATCCCTATAAATTCTCAATTCGCATTTGCAAGACAATTAGCTTGTAACACTTTTTATTTTTGCTTGATATAAAATAACAAGGTATGCAAATTAGCTGACGTCATTGCTTGATTGCAGGCAATGATGACGCGTCACTGGGATAGGATAGCAAAGCTTACGTCACACTCGTTCGACGTTGATAACGAGAACTTCCAACTGCGGAATATCATGGAGGCCCCTCTGCTTGAGAATAAAGAGGATATTGAGGTGGGGAAGTCCCTTATATGAGAATCGTGTGCGTCACATTACGTCTTTATTTTGGCTGTATTCAAAATCATTGTGGCTGAGGTGCGACATTGTTGGTCTCCAGACATCGTGTAATTTGCGTGTGAAGTATAACTTCCATTATAGCGTATAGTATAGGCCCTGTACCATATACACTGCATATGACACAAACGCATTCGTGGAAAGCCGTAACCGCAAATACCCTAATGTATCTGTAAATGCTTATTTCCTTTGTTCATATAATTCGTTATAACTTATAACGCTGTGGCTCACGACCTACTTCGACCACGCACCGTGGTTCAATCAACCCAAATCGATTCATTCGACCATCATCGATTCATCCCTTTATGCTTCTGCCATATTTATGATGGATTTATGCTGATTTCATCTTCGGTTTACTCTTCACTGTCTTCATCATCCAGGATGTCTGCATCAGCGCGGTCAAGGAGAGAGATATCGAAGGAAAACTGAAGCAGGTTGTTGCCGACTGGAGCGTCCAAGTCTTCACTTTCTCGTGAGTTTATTTTGGGTTTTCTTTTTTTAAATTTTAGTGGGAAGTTGAATGGGGTTAATGCAAACTCATATCTGTTTGTTTAGGCGCAAATGGTTTTAATTTATGGATAAGCGTATGTGGGAAATAACTTTCTGAAATAACGACTTTACTTCGATATAAAGTAAACAGCGAAAACATGTTTTTCAACTTAAAATGTCCTAGAACAGAATATAAATTTTAATCAAACTCTTCTTTTTTTAACAAAGCTCTTTTAGATAATTTTTCTTCCCTTTCTCTTCCCAGAATATTCAAAGCGAGAGGAGAACTTCTTCTTAAAGGAGGAGACATCACTGAGATTGTGGCTCTCATGGAGGATTCTCTCATGGTCCTCGCTTCTCTTATGAGCAACAGGTAACCCGATATCATAATTTCGCATTGTTGATACACCTCGCATCATAGCGTGCTTGCGATTAGTTGTAGAGTGAATGACCATACAGTATGATGGATATCTCTGCTTATGTTAGTTTGCTGCATTACGGAGAAATTATACGCCTTTATCGATCTACAACAACTGAGGTTGTTGTGTTATCAAGCTTAAATTTGATTTGTGGGATTACGTGTCACAAGATAGGTGATGATTTCATCAACATTGATTGATGCATTGCAGGTACAACGCTCCCTTCAAACCTCAGATCCAGAGTTGGGTGAACAAGCTTTCAGGCTCGACCGAGATCATTGAGAACTGGCTCACGGTACAAAATCTCTGGGTGTACCTTGAGGCTGTCTTCGTCGGTGGTGACATCGCTAAGCAGTTGCCTCAGGTACTGGATGAAATGGACTCTAGGAACGCCATGATGTGTTCTGTATCGTAATTCAAGTTAACACGACTTCGCTTTCCACCAACATTAACATAAACGCTGAAAAGCCTTTCAAAAGCATTTCAGTTTTATTTTTACAAGAAACGGATTGAAATGTGCGCAAGGCGTAAGAATCATGATTTGTTATAAACGCTAACTTTAGAGATTTACTTCCCTTGCTTTCCAGGAAGCAAAGCGGTTTGCCAACATCGACAAATCCTGGCAGAAGATTATGCAGAAAGCCCACGAGACGACCAACGTGGTACAGTGCTGTATGGGTGATGACACCCTGGCTCAACTTCTACCCCATCTGTTAGAACAGCTGGAAATGTGCCAGAAATCACTGACCGGATACCTCGAGAAGAAGAGATTACTCTTTCCCAGGTGTGGACTCGATCCTACTGTATGGTTTGGATGATTTCGTTGTTGGTATTTGGGAACCGAATTCCATTTCAAAGTTGAAACGATGCAGATTTTGATCTCTCATGTGTTTAAGTGTCCACGTTTTCATTTATTGAACAGGAATGATTTCGTAAAATTCACTGCTAACCGTTAACCGAAAGCGAACGAAAGTTTTTACCCGCGAGCAAATCAATGGACCGAGTTAGACCACATCTTATTTTGATTTTTGTCTTTTAACAGTTTATTTCACTTTCCTTGCCCTTTATCTTTGTCAGATTTTTCTTCGTTTCCGATCCAGCCCTTCTTGAAATTCTGGGCCAAGCGAGCGATTCCCACACAATCCAGGTAATTTAAAGCGTTTTATTTCATTCAATTCTCTGTTTGTCAAATTCAATTCTCTGTTTTGTTTGTTTGTCTGCATCCAAAACTCCTGCTGTCGTTTAGGCTCACTGCTTGAGCTTGTTCGACAACGTTTATCGCGTCGATTTCGACGAGAAGGTTTATGACCGAATAACCACAATCAGGTCACAAGAAGACGAGGCTGTTGAACTCGACAGCCCGGTCATGGCCCAAGTGAGTTAGAGAAGTCAAAGTTACAAATGTTTAATTTAAATTTTTTTGATTTTTGGCAAGATTTCGGGAAATATGTTTTTAGTGAATTTGACAGTGATTTATGCATTCCAGTTTGCTAAGTGTTTCAAAATGAATTTTTGTCCAAAATCTGTAGAATTTTGTTGCTCGATTCTTCGTTTTCGCTTTGGACTGTTTAACTTTAAATGTTTTGACTTCGGACTTCTTCGTAAACTTTCTTCTGACTCAGCACTTTTTATTTGACCAGGGCAACGTTGAAGTCTGGTTGAAGGCTCTCCTCGATATGGTGCTGTCAACCATACACTCAGTCATCAGGAAAGCATGGCAGAACATATCTGACACCGCAAGCTTTAAACTAATCGATTTTGAGAACGTTTTCCCGGCCCAGATTGGCTTACTTGGCATCCAGTTCCTCTGGACCAGAGACGCCGAACAGGCCCTCAGCCAGGCCAAGTCCGATAAAAAGGTGACGTAGTTTTGTATTTATTCGGTCATAACTGTCATTGTGTCGTTGGTGATGAATGTTTTGTGTTTTTGCTGGTTTTACTTTACCTTGCAACTTTCTGTATATTTCTGCTTTGGTCATGTATCATATGTGATAGCTACATTAGAACAATATAAGTCACATTTTAAAGGTGTTGCATAAAGGTTGCTGTGGGAAATCGGCTACTGCTGTTATTTTCTTTCTTCACGACTTTTGTCTGTTTTAACACAACCTTGACGTTTTTATCAGGCGATGCAAAACATGAACCAAAAATTCTTGGACATACTGAATGAACTTATCAGTATGACCACAACGGAACTGACCAAATATGAAAGAACCAAGTTTGAAACTCTGGTCACGATTCACGTCCATCAGAGAGATATATTCGACGACATGGTAATTGCATGAACATTCAATAAGATGAACTTAGGAGCATAAGTGTCTGGACTGCTGAGTATTCTAATGACAGCTACAAGAGCAAAGAAAACTGAAATAATTGCTGCTTTCTTGACATTTGTGTTCATTCTTTCCTAAGATACTTTAATGGTATAGGCTGCTTATTACAATTAAACTACTACTACTTGTTACGATTTAAAATCTCCCTTCGTAGTTTGTTTCTGTACCAGCCTTTGCTGAAAAACTTTTGAAACCTTGGCTAGAAATTTCTCCGTTTGATCTTTTGACAGTGTCGCATGCACGTCAAATCCCCGAGCGATTTCGAGTGGCTCAAACAATCTCGTTTCTACTTCATCGACGACACCGACCGCTGCCTAGTGCAGATCACTGACGTTGACTTTGATTACTGCAACGAATACACCGGGTGTACGGAACGTCTGGTCATCACACCCCTCACTGATAGGTGCTTTGACGTTCAAGAGTTGAAAATAAAAGTTATTCTGCATAATAGTGGGAACATGCACAACTTTACCCACCAGATCTAACTTGTTTGCAACTCGCCGCAGTTGCAAGTTTACATTGTTCACTTAAAAAGCGGTGTTTTTTATTTGTGAGAAAGGATGTTGTAGACTTCTGGAATGTATAAGTTTCAAGAATTAATCCCGTTAACTTTCTTCAAATAAGTCAGTGTCAGTCAGGTTTGCAACAAAGTCTATATTGATTACTAAGATCAACACTAATAAAAGATATCAAGAAACGATGACCCACTAACTTTTCCTCAGATGTTACATCACTCTTGCCCAAGCATTGGGAATGAGCATGGGGGGAGCACCGGCTGGTCCTGCGGGAACCGGAAAAACCGAGACGACCAAGGACATGGGGAAATGTCTCGGAAAATATGTGGTCGTCTTCAACTGCTCGGATCAGATGGACTACAGAGGATTAGGTCGTATCTACAAAGGTTAGAATGAGGATAAATTGGACCATTTGGTGTCGAAACTTAACGTTCATGAAGTAATGCACAGGCTTTAAACAGCGTGAGCTATGGTTCCACAGTAATTTGAACGAAATAAATCACTTAAAAACCTGTTTCCGACTTCTTTAAAAAATTCTTTCCATACCGTTGCACCTCTCTTTAACCCCTTGCAAATACATAGCCACGTCACCAGCCGATAAGTCCTAAGCCCTAAGCTAAGGTATAACCCCTTCGCCATGTATTAAGAACAATTTTTCGATTTCCCAATCATTTTCTTTTATTGGGTTTATTATTCTAATTAATTATTATCATTGTCTGTGATTCCATTTCATAATTTTCGTGAATTGTAGGTCTCGCCCAGTCCGGTTCTTGGGGATGTTTCGACGAATTTAACCGAATCGAACTCCCTGTGCTTTCTGTGGCCGCCCAACAAATCTCCATCGTCCTACAGGCGAAGAAGATGAAGAAACGTCAGTTCATTTTCACTGATGGAGATGTTGTGGACTTGGACAAGGAATTCGGCATCTTTTTAACCATGGTTAGGACCTTTACAGCTGCTGAATTATGCTTACAGAGTACTTTTTGTACGGGGCCCAGCCTTCTCTTTCCAACACTGCTTGTGACATTGTAGCATTGCACGTCCATCCATCATTACGTTGTCAAACTTTATTTGGTTTCTGACGATTGACTTGACTCGTCTGATTCAGAGTAATGACTAATGGCATTTTTTACTGCACAAAGGCTGTATTACCACCATCGGTATTTCGTGTTTTATCCAGAATCCCGGTTACGCCGGCCGACAGGAACTTCCAGAAAACTTGAAGATCATTTTCCGTACGGTTGCCATGATGGTTCCGGATCGAAGCATCATCATCCGTGTCAAGCTCGCCGCTTGTGGTTTCATCGAGAACATCATGCTCTCCAAGAAATTTTACACTCTCTACAAACTCTGCGAAGAACAGCTTTCGAAGCAGGTGTGCGTTGTAACAAAGTGTCAATATTGTTTCTAAGTGCTGGTTGGTTAACATTGGTTATTATTACATTGGTTAATGATCAAACGTTGGTTGATAATGTCACTTTAAAACTTTTGCATCTTTACATGACTCAGTGACTCTGTCTAGGTCCACTACGATTTCGGTCTCCGCAACATCCTTTCCGTCCTGCGTACTCTCGGAGGAGTCAAGAGATCGAGTCCTGAAGATCCGGAGCCAACAATCGTGATGAGAGTGCTCCGAGACATGAACCTCTCCAAGCTGGTGGATGAGGATGAGCCTCTCTTCCTTTCCCTTATCAACGATCTCTTCCCAGGGATCCAACTGGATAAAGCAGGATACCCAGAGCTTGAAGCAGCCATTGAGAAGCAGGTAATCTTTTATCTTCTATCTTTGTGGAATTTCTACTGATTTAAAACATGTTTCAGTGGTTAGAACTGTTAACCTGTCAGATTTCTTTCAATCCTTTTTGATTCGGTTTAAGTCAACTCTTTTATCATTATGAAGCTGCTTTGCTTTATGGAGTAATATAACATCAAACAATGCTTTTTAAATATTCTAGTGAAAAATTTCATTTCACGTTTCTGTTTCGCATCAAAGTGTTTGCCTGAAAGGTTATTTTATGCAAAATTTCGTACTCTTCCGTTTCCTCTTGCGTGCCGTACTTGACAAGTTTTTACGCCGGTATCAAAGTGAGAGTTTAACCATCACCCCTAACCACAGGTGCAGGAAGCCGGTCTTATTCATCACCCACCCTGGGTGCTCAAAGTCATTCAGCTCTTCGAGACCCAGCGTGTACGTCACGGAATGATGGCACTGGGACCTAGCGGTGCAGGAAAGACCAAGTGTATCAACACACTCATGAAAGCAATGACCGATTGTGGGGAACCTCACAGGTTGCTTTCTTAGCTCATAAAACATTTGTTAAAATATGACAAAACAATGCAGTGTTTGTTGCTTTGTTAAAAGCGCTGCCGATGAGTTCAAAATTAACTTTTGTTAACTTGTTAGTTATTTTAAATTTGAAAACCAGGATTTCCAAGTGCTTTTTTTACTTTACTTTTCCTCTGTACCTTGTAATAGTTGCAGGTGTTTAAAGCGAACGTCATAGATACTTATAAACTTCGTTAAAATCTTTCTATTTGTCATCTTCAGGGAAATGCGAATGAACCCGAAGGCCATAACAGCACCTCAGATGTTCGGAACCCTTGACGTGGCAACCAACGATTGGACGGATGGAATCTTCTCTACGCTATGGAGACGAACGCACAAGGCCAAAAAGGTGTGACATCATAACGACGTAAAAATCCACCGCCCCTTTAGAATATTTCCTCTGTCTTTAGAAATTGTAATATTACTGATGTACGTTTATGCTATCATCCAGGGCGAACACATTTGGTTGGTCCTAGACGGTCCGGTAGACGCCATCTGGATTGAAAATTTGAACTCGGTGTTGGACGACAACAAGACCTTGACTCTTGCCAACGGCGATCGCATCCCCATGGCGCCGAATTGCAAGATCGTCTTTGAACCTCATAACATTGACAATGCTTCCCCCGCCACTGTGTCTAGAAACGGTGTCTATTGTTTAATTATTATGATTGATCATATACTATTACCTATAATCTGGTTACGATTACCTATCGCCTAGTTAGTTACAGCTGTTCATTCTCCTATTCTTAAGAGCGTGTGCCTTGAACCCCAGTTGTAGATGTTCAATAAACTTAAACAAGCTTTGCAATATTCTAATTCTAGGCATGGTCTTCATGAGCTCGTCTGTACTTAACTGGCAGCCAATACTGAAAGGGTGGCTACAGACTATTCCAATGCAACAGAGCGACATCTTATGGCAGATGTTTGACTCTATATTCCAGGCAAGATACCGACATTAGCATGTCCTGGCTATGTAGGTTAAGTAACAACGATGTTTCATTTTAAGTTCAATGCTTGATTTATTTTTAGGATTTGCTTAACTTCATGACAACGAAAACCTTCCCGAAGATGGCGCTGTTGGAGTGCATGTACACCAGACAAGCCATCGATCTGCTTCGAGGTTTGATGACTTTTTCCGGGAAGAGAGTTTGTCTTTGACATAAGTATTTCGCGTAGGGAGTAATTTATTACCATGATTAGCGCATCGCATTGACTCTGGTTTAGAATATGACCTTTAAAGTTAATTAAGAAGCTGTTAGGTGCATCCGTAGAAGGCATCCGTGGATGTAAAAGATAAGTTGATGATTTTTTTCATCCAGGTTTGATCCCGAGTCACGAGGAGCAAGGCAAGCAACCAAGCAAAGATCATCTGGAGAAAATCTTCTTCTTTGCGCTCATGTGGTCAATCGGAGCGATCATGGAGCTGGACGACAGAGCCAAGATGGAACAGTTCATCAGGGAAAAAGGTCCTCATCTTCAGATCCCACCAGTCAAAGATGACGAAACTATTTTCGAATACATGGTAGGGTTTGCAAAATTTCGAGTTTAAAATGCGTAGTTGAACGACAAGTTTACTCAAGTGCAACTTTTCAGGTAAATGACGAAGGCAATTGGGAGCATTGGAATGAGAGGGTCCCGAAATACAATTACCCGTCAGACTCGGTCCCGGATTACATGGGAATTCTTGTACCTAACGTTGACAATGTCCGTACAGATTTCATCATGCACACCATCATGAAACAGGTCTGTTCATTGGACTTTCCACACTCGTTACTTTTTTTTATCAACATTATAACAACATGGAATTCGTGATTTCAAGTTAAACGGCATCTTTTAGGTTTTAACCAAAAACTAACCCTGTTCCACAAAATTCAACAAACTTTTGTAACTTCATGTCCTACCACTTTACATAATGTTCAGGAAAAGTCACTTCTACTCATCGGAGAGCAAGGAACTGCTAAAACAGTGATGATAAAAGGCTACGCAAAACGATACGACCCGGAACGACAACTATTCAAAGCGCTCAACTTTAGTAGCGCCACCACGCCTAATATGTTTCAGGTACGCAAATATTTCTCTGTTCAAGATGCCTTTCACATTTAACTATAACGGTCTCTACCTGAATGCAATAGAACAACTGAACTGGACTCCAAATGTTTCTGGATTTTTGCGACTTTTTGTTGTTTTTTAAACCTGAGTTCCTTTACGTTGCACAGCGCACCATTGAGAGCTACGTAGACAAAAGAGTGGGAACCACGTATGGACCCCCGGCCGGAAGAAAGATGACCGTCTTTATCGACGACATTAATATGCCTATTGTTAACAACTGGGGTGACCAGGTATCGTAGTTTCTCATGTGTAATATCCCTTGGAAAAGTTATCAATCAATTAATGATCGAGTACTAACAATAATTATGGTAATTAGTTAGGCGGCAATCTTGAAGCTGTAAGATTCAACTGACGTTTAGTTAATGAGGTTTGTGCATGTTCTTTTAGATTACTAACGAGATCGTGAGACAATTGATGGCGACGAAGGGCTTCTACAGTATTGATAAACCCGGGGATTTCACAAGCATTGTTGATATTCAGTTTGTGGCTGCCATGATCCATCCAGGTATGGATTGATTTTTTCGTTGTTGGTTTTAACCTTGGTAATCTCAAATCTCTCTTTGCGTTGCCAAAATCTTCTCGACTATACTGGGATTTTCATTTAAGCCTTTTGCTCCTGTTAAGGTGGTGGTCGTAATGATATTCCTCAACGGTTGAAGCAACAACTCTGCATCTTCAATTGTACTCTTCCATCCAACAACTCAATTGATAAGATCTTCTCCACCATCGCGGAAGGATACTTTTGCAAAGAGCGTAAATTTGTTCCGGAGGTAAATCAACGGTTGCGATTTCAAACAAAACTTGTTGATAAAACTTCTGCCGTAGCTGGTTGCTGCGTGATTATTTATAATTTACACGAAAAACAAGTCTTATACGAGTTAGCCGGTGCCTTGAAATGTTAAGTTTGATGAAATAACTTAAATCGAATTTTACCGATTTAAACTTAATATTTTTCTCAAATCGTACGTGACAAGGGCACAAGTTCGTCATTTCCTCATTTCTATTTTAGGTTGTCTCATTGGCGCCACAGCTGGTGGGTCTGACACGCCGCTTGTGGCAAAGTACAAAGGGAAAGATGCTGCCGACACCGGCTAAGTTTCATTACATTTTTAACTTGAGAGATCTCAGTAGAATCTGGCAGGTTAGTTACTTCTGATTTTACTTCGATTGTCCTAATCCCTAATGACACAGTGGTTGAAAAAATGGTTTTTATTGACCTGTATCAATAATTGTAATATAATAATTGATTTCGTATCAAATACCATAATATCATCGAGATCGTATGCTGTTTCTGACCATATTTTTAATGCATTCTTTTGCTATATTCGTTTTCACAATATCTTTTGTTGCTGTAGGGCATTTTAGTTATCAATGGCGACATCTGCCGGTCAGAGGAAGTGTTACTTGGTTTGTGGAAGCACGAATGCCAGAGAGTTATTGCTGATCGTTTCACAAATCAACCTGATAAGGATTGGTTTACAAACACTTTAAACAAGGTTTGATGGTCTACGTCAATTGCATTACATTGCAATCACAGTGTTTAAAGGCGTATTAAGACAACTTATATAAGAAAACTCGTGATTGATTGGTTGGTAATAGGCAAAACGTTTTTTTTTCTTTGTTTGCTGAATAAAGAGAGACTGTGCAAAAGTAAAATTATGTGACAATGTTTACCTGTGATTGGATTTTTTATAGACTTTGGCGGAAACATTGCCCGACCTTGCTTCTAAACTTCCCGAAGAACCTTACTTCGTTGACTTTCTGCAAGAGGCGCCAGAGGCTACAGGTGAACAAGCAGCGATATTTACGGTAGCTTAAATGTTTCTTTGCTCTTCATGTGATAAATAACTGAGCTTTGTACATCTAAAGATTTATACAGACCTTTGGGTATGATTATGTAGCATCTGATTCACCAGGTGCAAAAGTAGTCTATCCACGGCATTTGTTTATATATTTGGATCTTTAAACTATCATTTTCCATCTTTTTCATCTTTCTACACATCAGGAGAAGAAGGAGAAGATGCTGACCTTGACGCTCCGAAGATTTACGAACCGATAGAATCCTTTAGTCAGTTGGAGGAGAAACTGAAAACCTTCCAGGAGCAATACAACGAAACGATCCGAGGATCGAAGATGGATCTCGTGTTCTTCAAGGTGAGAACGCAGCAATTTCAAGGAATCTTGGGAGTAGTTTTGAAGATCTGGCAAATCTTGTCTGGAGAATCCGTAATAGGCCGACAGGATTACAGCAGCCTGTGCTTTAATCTTGAAATCATGCTTCGTTTTTCGTTTTGTAGGACGCGATGGTGCATTTGGTCAAAATATCCCGCGTTATTCGAACGCCACGAGGCAACTCCCTATTGGTCGGTGTTGGAGGTTCCGGAAAGCAATCTCTGACGCGATTGGCCACTTATATTGCCGGTTACACTGCGTTCCAGATCACGTTGAGTAGAACTTACAACGTCAGCAACCTCATTGATGATTTAAAGGTGAAGGAAATCACTTGTTTATTATTTTTTAGAAACCATACTTATTAGATTGTTGAAAAGTTCTCAGTAATTAAATTTGTCGATTATATTAAAAATACATTGCTTTAAAGATGTTGTTTGAAAGTGCCATGAACGCGTAATAATGAGCATAGTTATTAAAAACATCAAATTGCTTCTTCTGAGTAAAAGAAAATACGAAAATGGTATGAAATGTAATTTGTATGGCAACAGCAGCGTATTCAATTTCGTTACACAGGAAAAGTGTCTTAGTCTTAATATTTTGTATTCAGAGATTTTAAGTCCAATAAATTATACCAGACTACGGTTTTAATATACTTAAAATCCGTGAAATGAAACAAGATAACGAGAAGAAAATAAAGCAGCATAGACACTAGACAACACTGAACATAACATTACCTGAACACTTTCTCAAACGGATAAACTAAACAGAACGACGAACGCAAGTAGAAACAGAAGCGAGACTAGCTTGGTAATTAAGGCTGGGCAGTGTAGGCAATGCGTAACACACGTGTTACCACGGACAAATAAGTCCGCAATTAAGATAGTAACCACTATATAAGGACAGAATTATTGAACAAATTTCGCAAAAAGATGCAAAGTTTTGAACTGTATTAAAGATGTGAAACCGTATTTTGCAGATCTTGTACAGAACCGCAGGGAAGGACGGCAAGGGAGTGTCGTTTATCTTCACCGACAACGAGATCAAGGATGAAGCTTTCCTCGAGTACATGAACAACGTCCTTGCGTCCGGAGAGGCAAGTTATGAGATGGGATTTTGTTCAGTGGACCTGGTGGACAGTTTTAATTTCGGGCAGTACGATACAAAAAATTAAAAAACCAAAATTAAAAATGTGTGGCAATTGAAATCTGCGCAACGGTTTGCTCGCTAACCGGGGCTCGAACGATGATAATTATCATAATGATGAATTATAATTCATGGCTGAGTTTACTTCGTGCGAAGACTTTCCTCAGTCCGAGGATAAAGATTATCACAACATTCATCATATTTATGAAAAAGTTGGGCTTTTGCAACGCTTTTATGCTCACACTTCAGCACTTTTTGCATTTTACCTGCTGTGACGTCAAAGGAAGTGGGCTTGATTCATGTTGCCCAATATACCATTCAACCAAATTAAAATCATGTAAAATATTTTTGCTTTATACGTTATGTTATGCCATTTACAGGTATCCAACCTCTTTGCCAGAGATGAAATCGACGAGATAACCCAAGAGTTAGTTCCGGTGATGAAAGCTGAATACCCACGTCGCCCTCCCACCAATGAGAACTTATACGAGTACTTCCTGTCACGTGTCCGAGCTAATTTGCATGTCGTGCTTTGTTTCTCTCCGGTTGGTGAAAAGTTCCAAAGCAGGGCCCTGAAGTTTCCAGGTATAATTGGGGTTTTATGGATTTCCATGGCTTAAGTCTGCTAAGCGACGGTATAGGTTTGAAACTTATTTATCACCTGTGCCTTCTACAAATCTCAGGCAAACTACCAGGAAATAATTTGACTGCTTGATAAATTTTCATTGGTCCTTTCTCTTTAAAAACGCAATTATCTAACCGTTACCTAATCACTTTTTACTTAATTTATTTCCTTTTCATAGCTTAAAGTGATTGATTAATTATTATTTACTGTAATTTGCATCATAGCTTTGATATCCGGGTGTACCATGGACTGGTTCCTAAGGTGGCCCAGAGATGCCCTAATCCAAGTGGCCCAATACTTTCTTGCCACTTTCCCGATAGAGTGCGCCACTGAGACCAAAGCGAGTTTGGTTCAGGTAAAAAGGAATATTCACAATACCATTGAAAATTTACTGCCGTGAATCCGTCCCTAAACAGAAATGGCAAAAAATCGCATTGAATTGTTTAAAAAATTTCTCTACCAGGTCATGGGAACAGTCCAGGATGTTGTCGCCGAAACATGCGTCGAGTATTTTGAAAGATATCGACGCGCTTGTCACGTGACACCCAAGTCCTACCTTTCCTTTCTTTCCGGTTACAAAACTATTTACAAGTAAGTGGAGTAAATTGCGATTGTAGTTCTGTGCGTCCTACGCAGCTTAATAGTTCACTTATCACGCTTTCTACTTGCCTGACTGCTTTTGCGAAACGTTTTCTTTTTTCAAAAACTCCTTTGTTGCTTCATTGTTGTTGAACAAAACTACATTGTTGTTCAACAAAACTCCTTTGTTGTGCGAACAAAACTTTAGAGGAAAGTTGGACGAAATTTCGATACTTTCGTCTCGTATGAAAACTGGTCTGGCGAAACTGATTGAAGCCGAGAAGTCGGTAAGCGAATTGTCGAAAGAACTCGCCGTTAAAGAGAAGGATTTGGCGGTGGCATCAAAAGAAGCCGATGAGGTTAAACTCGTTTATTGTTGTTGATGTCACGGCATAGAAATCACAAAGTTTGCAAAACATAAATAACTACCCATGACACATTTGTTGTATATTTGACAAATATCATGATTTTTTGCGAACATGCACATAAATGTTTGCTGCGCCCCGGCACAAATTTTTATAAGCAAAGTAATACAGTAGATTTTGTTCCTGTTTCACACTTAAACTATCAACCCAGGTGCTAAAAATTGTGGCGACGAAGACCAGCGCGGCCGAGAAAGTGAAGGTGGAGGTCCAGAAGGTAAAAGATAAAGCCCAGGCGATTGTGGACAGCATCGCCATCGATAAAGCGTCGGCTGAAAAGAAACTCGAAGCGGCCAGACCAGCATTGGAAGCTGCAGAATCAGCTTTGCAGGTCAGTTTTTTTATCATTTGGTTGAATTTTACTTTTCCTTGAAAAGTTTTTTGGATCGATTTTTTCGTGTCGCTTCTTGTTACAATATTAAGATGTCGTGATGTTGATAGATTTTTTATTACGTGCAATGGTTAAAATTGATAAAAAATTTCTAAAATGTTTCATTTGTTCAACTTGCAGACCATCAAACCGGCGGACATCGCCACCGTCAGAAAGCTCGGGAAACCCCCTCACTTGATAATGAGGATCATGGATTGCGTGTTAATCCTCTTCCAGAAAAGAGTTAATTCAGTTGAACAGGATCCGGAACGACCATGCGTCAGGCCGTCATGGTCTGAGGCTCTCAAAATGATGAACAATTCCGGTTTTCTTGCGTCTCTTCTCCATTTTTCCAAGGTGAGAATACAACTTGATGCACCATGTGGCCACACAGCAACAAAGTAATTACTGTAAAGAGACAAAACCGATTAAGAACAAAGTAAATATCACAACTCCACATAAACATGACAAAGCGCACTTCCTAACACAAAGAACAGTATGAAGACAAATCCAATTAAACACATCATCAAAATCCGCTAAAAATCGCAAATAAATGAAACCAATACATGAGACAGGACACTTCGAGAATCAGGAGCTAAAATCTTAAACTTCCCACCTTCATAGGACTCTATCAACGAGGAGACCGTAGAGCTTCTCGCTCCCTACCTTGACATGGACGATTACCACCTCGAGTCGGCGAAGAAAGTCTGCGGGAATGTGGCCGGTCTATGCTCGTGGACACAAGCCATGTCCTTCTTCTACGGCATCAACAAGGAGGTTTTGCCGTTAAAGGTTAGACTTTGCAAAGCTAGTGGACTTTGAAAGCTATTTGACTTGAAACGAACCGAGTCACACCATTTCATTATGACGTGCGGTGACCATATAATTAAATTCTATTAGGTCACAAAGATGTAATGGTGACGAAATAATACCTTTAGGCGAACTTGGTCGTGCAAGCAGCAAGGTTAGAGAAGGCGACAACAGAACTAAACGATGCACAGGCGACTTTGGACGAAAAAGAGGCGGAACTCCAGGAGGTGCAAGCTCAGTACGACAAGGCCATGTCCCACAAGCAAGCTTTGATCGATGACGCCGAAGCCTGTAAGAGGAAAATGGTGAACGCCAGTGCGCTGATCGAGGGTTTGGGCGGAGAAAAGGTGACATGACGTCATTGTTTGTTGATAAACTCCGTAAAGTAAAAACTTAACGCTGTATATAAACCGAAGGAGTGGACAAACGCTGTGTGAGCAGCTGTAGCTTAACTGCTGTAAGCGTGAGCAAGCGATTTCGTTCGTAGCTGTAAACCCAGAATATATCCTACGTCTTTGATTAAACTAAAAACGGGGCCTAATGTTCGACGACTTACCGTGATGCTCATTTGTAGATTCGTTGGACGGCTGCCGGAAAGATCTTCCAGGAGCAAATTAACAGACTTGTTGGTGATGTCTTGCTCGCCACCGGATTCTTGTCTTACTCCGGACCCTTCAACCAGGACTTCCGCAACCTCCTCCAGAAATCATGGAAGAAAGAGATGTCTTCTAATAAAATCCCTTTCTCCGATGTGAGACTCTTCGTTTCTATACTTTTGAATCGTGATTATTAATATACTACTTTAGTATATTACTACGTTGTGTTGGGCGTCATGTTTATCGTCTTTTGATGTTCTTTAGGACATTAATTTGATTTCTATGTTGGTGGACAACGCTACCATTGGCGAGTGGAACCTTCAAGGACTTCCCAACGATGATCTGTCACTCCAGAACGGTATCATCGTTACCAGGGCAACTAGATATCCCTTGCTAATTGACCCACAAGGTCAAGGCAAGATTTGGGGGAAGAACAAGGAAAAGTCGAATGAGCTGCAGGTTGGTGATTTCCATTTCAATTTCATTTCATTTCTATTTTTTTATTCTAAAGCGAACAATTTCATTGGCCACGTCTGTTCCAAGACTGTTTACTTGACCAACGTGGGATAGTGTGTTTTATTTATGGTTTAATTTGTTGGTTTATCAGTTTTAGTTCTTCTAATTTTCGGTTATGATCGTGTTTGTATGTTGTTTTATTTAGACCGATGATGCATAGCCGTATATTTCTGTTTTACTGTAAATCGAGCAAACCGTTTCCAGACCCAGCAGTCGTTTGCCTCTTACCGACCGCTGTTAAGTGCTGACGCAGGGTTTCTCTAAACGTTTATTTATTAGTCTTTATCCTTTAAAATTCATTCAGTCTGTTACATTTGCTTTGCTTGTTTGGGTCACTTCTTCTTTGCGATATTTATTTTAAATTCCGAGCTAAATTTAGAACTACCACTGGCGTAGTTTTTAATTATTTTGTTGTTTTTACAAAGCTACAGTTTAATAGAAATAGTTTTAAGAACTTGTTTTAATCTGTAACATCAACGTTCAGCAGATTGATTTTCGTGTCTTCGGTCTACAGGTGACTACGTTAAATCACAAATACTTCCGGACTCATCTGGAAGATGCTTTATCTCTTGGTCGTCCTCTTCTCATCGAGGATGTTGGCGAAGAGCTTGATCCGGCTCTTGACAACGTCTTAGAACAGAACTTCATCAAATCCGGATCGACCTTTAAGGTAATTTCTTCTCAAGACGCTGGAAGAGTTGAAATAAAAGCATTTTGCGTTCGAATGAAAATAGAATTTCACTTAAACTGTTAATGTGTTCAAAATGAAATTGATACGAAGCCAAATGAATTCTAAGAACACGGACTGAGTATGTTTGTGTGAATTTACTGCTTTGTCCTTCTGAAGGAATTTAAGAATCTGATTCAATTGTTTATGATGAAGCGCATCTCACATAAAGACGACAATTTATCTCCAGGTTAAAGTGGGAGACAAGGAAGTGGATGTAATGAAGGGATTCAAACTCTACATCACGACCAAGCTCGCCAATCCGGTTTACACTCCTGAGATTTATGCTCGGACATCAATCATCGATTTCACTGTGACTATGAAAGGCTTGGAAGATCAGTTGCTCGGTCGAGTCATTTTGACGGAGAAACAGGTTGGACAAAATTTATTTAGAAATCAATTAATTGTCTTCGTTTAGTTATTTATCCAGCTCGTTACTAATCGTTAATTCACCTTTATAAATTCTTGGTTGTGCTGATATTTAATGCTTATTTTTTAATAATATTTTCTTTTTTCTTTTTTTCATTGTAATGTTTGAGTTATGATAATTTTTTTTTCTCTGTACCTCTTTCATAATTTTATTTAATACTTTAAACTGTTTTTCTGTTATATTTCAAGATTACTTTCATTCCATTACGCATTTTACTTTCCTGCCTGCTACCGAAAAAAGACTTCAATTAAACATGCTTAACCGGTTTTAGGGAAAAGTTTTAACGTTTAAGTGTAGTAAGATTATGCAAAACGAAACGGTTTCATATAAAGAACGGTTGCGTTGTAGGAGCTGGAGTCGGAGAGAGTCGCTTTGATGGAAGAGGTCACTGCCAACAAGAGGAAGATGCAGGAACTTGAGGACAACCTCTTGTTTCGGCTCACCTCCACTGAGGGCTCCCTTGTTGAAGACGAATCACTCATTCAAGTGTTGAAGGTGAACACGTGTGAAAATAAACTCGGTCAATATTTTAAAACGCGGTTTTACGCATAAGCTCTCATCTGCCATCAAGTGTCAATGGTGGTGGTGGTGGTGGGTAAATGCAACGGAAGAGTTTTAACGGAAAATTGAGTAAACGTTTTAATAAAATTAACGGCCATCTTTTTAAATCTCTTCTCGTGTTGTCATCCAGACCACCAAGATCACGGCGGAGGAAGTGAGTGAGAAGTTGACCATCGCAGCGGACACTGAAGTGAAGATCAACACTGCACGGGAAGAGTTTCGTCCTGTGGCCACCAGAGGATCAATCCTCTACTTCCTCATCGTTGAAATGAGCTTGGTCAACGTCATGTACCAGGTAACGACTGCTTTTTTTTGAAGCAGATGCAAGCAAGTGGTTCTCAACCGGGGTGCCGCAAGTTATTGCGCACTAATTACTAGCCCGGGAGAACGGCTGCGAAAATTATTTTTATTTAATGCAGAAACTTTTTGGTTTGACTGTGGGTGCCGCCAAATCTTTTGGTTGTTTGCAGGGTGCCGTAAGCCAAAAAAAATTGACAACCACTGCTT
Source organism: Clavelina lepadiformis (assembly GCF_947623445.1). Lineage (NCBI taxonomy): Eukaryota > Metazoa > Chordata > Ascidiacea > Aplousobranchia > Clavelinidae > Clavelina > Clavelina lepadiformis. Next base: position 23,546,408 of record NC_135243.1, on the reverse strand, counting down.
TATATCGTCAAAGACTTTCGACGTTTTCAGTTCAATTTGTTAGACGTCTCTAAAACTTGTTTTGTTTAATCAGTTGTGTGTTAAGTAACTGGAGTCAATTAGTTGGAATAGCCAGTCTGTCAAATATTATCTATTATGTCAATCAAATGTAGATTATAAATAAAATAAACCGTATTTATGTCCATTAAAATTTTAATCAGACCTCCCTTCGTCAATTCCTACATATTTTCGACTTGTCTTTGGCGCGATCTGCGAAATCCCCGATTCCAAATAAGCGGATTCAAAACATTATTGAGTACCTGACCTTTGAAGTCTTCCGCTACACCACAAGGGGTTTGTACGAGGAGCACAAATTCTTGTACGTCCTTCTCCTCACCTTGAAGATTGCGCTCAACATGGGCCAGATCACTCACACCGAGTTTCAAACTTTCATTAAAGGTTTGTTGGATTTTCGGCTTCCGTTTAGCTTTACTAGTTCCACCTAGTTCTTTCAAAACAAAGAAAGATCGATAAAATGTCGATCTTGTTTTATCTTTTTGAAACAACTAGGTGGCGCCAGCTTGGACTTGAACACTTGTGAACCGAAACCGAAGAAGTGGATCTTGGACATGACTTGGCTTAACCTGGTCCAACTCAGCAAGCTGCCACAGTTCTCACAAGTTCTCAACCAGATCAGCAGAAATGATAAAGTAAGAACTGATAGTTTATGAGTTATATTATTATGTCGTTACAGACAAGTCAGTTGAGAAACGAAGAAAGAAGAAAGCTACTAGGTTTAGTTTGCAAACCACAAAATGATCGCTTAATCTTGTATCACTAGGCCTGGAAAGCTTGGTTTGACGAAGCTGCTCCTGAGGAATCGACTATTCCCGACGGTTACAGCTCCTCACTGGACACATTTAGAAAGCTCCTGCTCATCAGAGCTTGGTGTCCGGACCGTATCACAGCTCAGGTGCATTTGCAGCGTACAGAGGAGTTTTTCATTCATTACGTCATACCTGAGATAGCTCTTACATTGTTGAACCATTGTTTCATTCGAATACTCATTCTTATTATCTCAGGCTCGTCACTTCATCGCAGCCACGATGGGCGAGAGATACGCGGAGGCTGTTCTTCTGGACTATGAAAGTATGTTGCAGGAGTCAGAGAAAACAGGTCCAATGATCTGCTTCCTCACAATGGGATCTGATCCTACCGATAACATTGAAAGACTTGCAAGAGGAAAAGGAATCCGTAAGTGTCCTGCCAAATTCTTATCTTTATCTTATCATATTCCAATATCTAATCGTATTATTCATAAACTGTGTCATGATTTCGTTTTTGGTAATACTGTTCAAGCGTTATTTACAGTATAATAAACCTAAATCATCAAACCTGAATCAACATGGTCACTGTCTCTGCAATGTCTTCTATTTATCGTTTAACTTTTAATCATCTCGGCTTTGTGACTCGTGCTTGCGTAACAATGTCTGTTCTGCTTTTTTCCAGCATGTCGTGCGATTTCCATGGGCCAGGGTCAAGAAGTCCACGCCAGACGTCTTTTGTTGCAGAGCTTTGGAGATGGCGGTTGGTTACTTTTGCAGAACTGCCATCTGGGGTTGGCATATATGGAAGAATTGCTTGAACAGGTCTGGCAAAAGTTTCAGCACCGACGCTCCATTTTCATTCATAAGCTCTTCAATTTTGATGCTATTTTGATGTTTTTAGCTTCAAACCAACGACAGCATCCACGAACGGTTCAGGACCTGGATCACCGCCGAAGTCCATCCGAAGTTCCCCATCAATTTGCTTCAATCTTCCATCAAATATACCAACGAACCTCCTCAGGGTATCAAGGCTGGTCTCAAGAGAACTTACTCTGCACTGACACAGGTGAAAATGAAAATATTTTAATTTTATCCAGTGTTTAGAGGAATGTTCTTTTTACTTAAAGTTTAATAAATTTAATAAATTTAATATTTAACGATTTAAATAAAATTTAATTAATAACTAACCAACAATCAAGTAAATGACGTAACTTAATAAATCACCGATTACGGATCGCAGTGTTAGAATATTTTGTCTTTGCTTTTACATAAACATAAATCGCTCAGTGGGTTGTTTGTTTCGTGATTTACGTTTTGTTGTTTCTTTGTTCGTTCAGGATTTCCTTGATATATCCAACATGCCACAGTGGAAACCGATGTTATTCAACGTCGCCTTTCTGTATACGACCGTCCAGGAAAGACGCAAGTTCGGTCCTCTTGGATGGAACATTCCTTACGAGTTTAACCAGGCCGACTTCACAAGCAGTGTCCAGTTCGTCCAGAACCATCTCGATGACCTTGATATTAAGAAGGTGAAGGCGACTTACTTGAGTTTTTGGGTTAAATGTGTTTATTTTCTTTTTCTGACCGAATCAGCATGATTCAGATTATGAAATTGCGATTCGGAAACTAAATGATTTAGCTAAGTTCGAATTTGGTTTCACTTTTAAACAACTGTTAAGATAACTTATAAACGAAACGTAACTACGGTCACCGTTGTAGTAACACACAACGTATCGATATGAGAGGTGACAGCGGTACGCGCGGTTCAAACATGATTCATGATACTTCCATAATAGAGATGTTTGTTTCACTTTTAAACCAACGGTAGCTTAGAGACACTTCACTTAGCACAGCAATAACATGGACTCTCATGATACAGGGCGTCTCCTGGAACACAGTCCGATACATGTTGGGAGAAATTCAGTTCGGTGGAAGAGTTACTGATGATCTTGACAAGCATCTTCTCAACACTTACTGTAAGGTCTGGTTTGGCGAGCATATCTTCAGCGATAAGTTTCAATTTTACAAGGGTGAGTATCCAACGTTTTTTTACCATTAGAACTACGGCAATAAAACTTACAGAAATATCCTTCTTGTATCAGCTGTAAGGCAATTTATGGAACAGAACTGGAATAACCTCGTCGTACTTATTAATGTTATTTGTGAAACTATTTACAGGCTACAACATACCAAAAGGCAAGACAATAGCCGAGTATCATTCGTACATCGACAACCTCCCCCTGGTGGACACCCCTGAGGTTATGGGACTTCACCCTAACGCGGATATCACATACCAGGTGGGAAATTTACTTGAAATCATAGTTGCAAAATGATTTTATGCTTCCTTTTTTTTCAGTTTTCGTTTTTTTACCTTTAGTAGTTTTATCTTTCATTCGACATTTTTCGCGCCCCTCAATATGTTGAGAGAACAGGGCTGATGTGTTGACTTATCTTAAACTTGAAAACTTCGTTCTAAAGTGTAAAAGTGATCAATTTCAAAGCTAGTTTTAACTTTAAATCTTACAGATCAGTTTTTGCTTTTCTTCATAGGCTTAGAAAAGTCGTACGTTAATTTCGTATCCTGATCTATTTCTATCTTGTTTTTAGACAAATTTTGCCAATATTGCCCTAAGCACTATCGTCAGCATTCAACCCAAAGAGTCGAGCGGAGGCGGCGGCGAAACTCGAGAAAGCTTCGTCTTCAGACAAGCAGACGAGATGCTTGAGAAGCTCCCTAACAATTTTCTTCCTCACGAGGTGAAAGAAAATTTTCTATTTGTGGCTAACTTTTGACCTGTATTTTATTAACGCTGTTAAAAAAGTTGAATTTACGACTGAAACTAAGTGGTTTAAGCGAAAAACGAGTTACAACGAAGCAAACGAAAGCTAATAAGGGACTCTCCCGTCTCATCCATTTCAGTTCACATTTCTACAATGGTTTGAATACAAGGTTTCATTTTACGCTTTACCCCAAGTTGTTTAGTTCGATCTTAAGCGATTATGTTAATCATGGAAAACCGTTTATGACCATTTGTGTGATGTCCACAATAATTTGGATAGATGTCACGCTATTGTTACATGTAATATAGAAATTTGGACAAATTAGGACCGCATGAAAAGTATCAGTATTTCAGTTCAATTGTTCTTAAATAGAAGCGTTCCTAAAAGTGATTTTACCATCGAGTTTGTTTCTTTGCGGTTTTAATTACAAGAAAAATTTTCACGAAAAACTCTTCATCTTTGTCGCTTCATCATCAGGTGAAGGCTCGTCTTCAGAAGATGGGAGCGATCCAGCCGATGAACATCTTTCTACGTCAGGAGCTGGATCGGATGCAGCGAGTCATCTCGCTGGTGAGGACGACCTTGGTTGACCTTAAGCTCGCCATCGACGGAACTATCATCATGAGCGAAAACCTCAGGGACGCTCTGGATCAAATGTACGATGCCAGGATTCCCAACCTCTGGAAGAAGGTGAGGGTTTCTTGTGTCTTTTTACTTCGCTTTGTACTTTATATACCTTGTGGATTGTGACAATTTAAGCCATTGTTTTACAAGTGACAAGTTTAACTAGTAAAAACTTTTAGCATATGAAGAAGTTTTGCAGTGTATTTCAACTTTGCTTTCAATGATATAGGTGTCCGAATTTTAGTTGTATTATAAATTTTATCTTGAATACTCTTTAAGTCTTTATCTTTTTTAGTGATTTTAACCAGCAAGCTGCTTCATGCGCTGTGTAACGAAAGAAAAACGAAATAATGTGTCTTTTACATTCCTCGTTCAGATCTCGTGGGAGTCATCCACGTTGGGATTCTGGTTCACTGAACTTCTCGAGCGCCACACTCAGTTCTACAGCTGGATCTTCGACGGACGCCCCAATCAATTCTGGATGACAGGATTCTTCAACCCTCAGGTGCGTTAGAATCGTAGAAAGATCCCGAGCAGCATCTCCCTCTATCTTTAATCCTTCCTCCTCATCATTTGATCTTCCTCCAGGGTTTCCTCACCGCCATGAGACAGGAGGTGACCAGAGCCCACACCGCCAAGGGATGGGCGCTCGACGGCGTCGTGCTCTATAATGACGTCACAAAGATGATGAAGGAAGATATAACAGCACCTCCACCAGTAGAAATCGGTAAGTTTAAAGGTTCAAAACACGGATTAAAGCAAAACCAACATAATACAGATGTTTTGTTAGCTGAGGAAGTGGCGACAAAATAAGGCAAAATACCGGTGAATTCGTGCTTTTGTTTTCAGCTAGAGTAATTCGAAGTGAAGAAAACAAATTACTTTACATCTAAATTGTTTATGCAGGGATTGTACCAATCTATTGATACTTTCTTTCCAGGTGGCGTCTATGTGTATGGTATGTTTCTCGATGGCGCCGGATGGGACAGACGAAACGTTAAATTGGTGGAGCCACAACCGAAAGTCCTCTTCACAACAATGCCCGTTGTCCATGTTTACGCCATTAACACGGCGGCGCCTAGCAAAGATGACAAGAAGGGCGCCATGAATTTGTTTCATTGCCCGGTGTACAAGAAGCCACGCCGCACAGATCTCACCTATGTCTTCCCATTGCTTCTTCGCACAGTGCAACCTCCGGAACACTGGACTCTCCGAGGCGTCGCCATCCTGTGCGACACCAAGTAGTTTTCGATTTTTCAGTTTTGTTCAAGGGTGGTTTTCGATTTCCGTAGGATGTTTTGTGTCAAGCTGTAGTTGTATTAACCTATTGTTTATCGCCTTACGTATATGGGTTGTACGGTTTTGGTTCCTGAAAGTATTTTAGTTGAAACACGCACTTTACTACCGTTGTTGACATATTGTATATAATGATGATATATTAGAGATTGGTTTGAAAACGATTTGAAAATAAAGATGATTGGATGATATTTGAGTTCGATATTTCCCGGTTTGAGAAAAAACATCCAAGCGCTGGATGCAAAAAGTGAATAATCGGTTAGTTTATGATTGTGTTAAGATGATGAATAAACATCCCAGCCAGTTAATGTGCCTCTCGCTTTCTCTAAGCCTTGAGTCACACTTGAGAGTAGTTGATATTTATAACTAAAAACTATACACGAAATAGGTGTTAACTGATACTACAAACGCACTTTAAGAGCAGAGAACAGAAGACTTACCACTGACTGCAACACAATAGTCGTCCGAGGTTAAATAATAATAGACAATGTGCCAGATACAGGTGCGATATAGGGGAAGGTGGGGTAAAGCGGACCAACGGAGTAAAGTGGCACTCCCCTCTTATTTTCTTAATAAAGTTTTTTAACCGGGCGGATACCACTAAGTTTAGTGAAGCCGCGGTTTCCGCGGTATCTGGCAACAGCAGTAAAACAAGTTCATCGAAAAAGCGTTCTATGAAGAAAGCTAAGGTTTCCAGGTCATCAACGCAGCAGAAAGACACAATCGATGAAAGTGATAACAACGTAGATGCAGAATGCGAGAATGATGGTTGGATCCAGTGCTCCAAATGCATGCGATGGGCGCATGAAGCCTGCTCTGGGTGTAATGAAGAGGATGACAACTTTATTTGTGAATTATGTTTTTAAAAATTGATGGTGAACTGCAATTACTTTCATAACTACTTCGCTTATGATGACAATTTTTAAATAAATTGATTGTGATGTGGAACAAATTTCCTTGTTTACTCAAAACTTACGGTGGTCCACTTTACCCCACACATGAAGTGGCCTATTGGAGGTGCTTTTAAATCAAAAAAATTTTATGTAAGAAAGCCAGCAATCAATAAAAGGGCACTTCAAAAATTAGCGAAATACCTTAGAGTTAACTTTCAAAACAAACAAGTCAAATGTTTTGGTGAAATCAGTGAATTGTAACGATTTATGCCTTAGGTGGTCCGCTTTACCCCACCCTCCCCTAAACTTCCGAATAAAACCCTTTCTGTAATGCAACAATTTCATATCATGCATTCATTTCATTATTTGCTCTGACGAAGAACATAAGAAAGTTCGAAAGTAGTTTATCAACAAAATTATGCATCTGCCTGCATTTTGCTTGTTTCTAGCAACGTCATGGAACTTGAAGAGTATTTCGACGCTACCCGCTCTAGACTAAAATAGATGAAATCAGAAGCCCGTGAAAACAGAAAAATCACCAGACAACGAACCATACGCAAGGTACCGCCGAGCATACAATACAATAACGCAGATATATAATGCACATATCCATCATAAAAGCTAATAACTTAATAAGATAACTGAAATGAAGTCGCGGAACAGGTAACAAAACACGTGTTTGTTGCAATTGTAGGTCACAAGAGATAATTACGTTCCCTTTCATTAGCTTTGTTAAATCACAGATGGAGGTAAAATACATTTGTTTTCATCCATGACTTGAAATTTATTATTTTCGAGATAGAGTCAAGCCTTGCTGGTGGTGGGTTTTCCTTCAGTGTGCATGCTGACCAATACGTCTTCTATTAAGTTACCAGAATCTGTAAAAGTTTGACATCAAACACGAAAAACACCTTAGATAACTTGTCTATATAGTCTACAAACGCAAAAGAAAAAATAGAAAACAACTTAACTACAGACAATCATCTGAAAATCTTCAACAATACGTTGTTATTAGAAACAACAGTGACAGAGTTATTTCGATGCTTTTCATGGCAACAGAGGTGAAGTGACGCGAGCAACACAAAGGTCTCGAACAAAAAGATCGCTGAAAAGGTCGTCTCGGACAAAGAGATCGCGTGTCAGTAACCTGATACACAGGATTTTTCTGCCTGGTTGCAGCAAAAATGTTTTGAGAGAAAACATTACAGCTGCCCCAGCAGGACTTTGCAAACTTCTTCGTAGAATATTCACCTCACAGAAGAGACCAGATGTCTTGCGCAAGCGGTTTTACACCTTTATATTTGTGGGAAACTATGGGAGTGAGCATATTGGCTTATGTCATAAATGCTATAAGAATGCATCATTATGACAGTAGACATAATGGAAGCTTAATCTTGCAGATTTGATAATATGAGAAATGTTAGCAAGTATTCAGCTAATGTATAGGTTTTACACATTTCTGCACACGCCGATGGTTCAAATATCAAATCACAAACGACATTTTTGATATGTTTCAACTGTGATAGGTTATACACTGACATAGGGCAAAGGTTGAGTTAAGATAATTGAAGAGAAGAAATAAACCGGTTGAATATGAAAATATTATCACCATAACCAGCGTTAGCTAGCAAGGTTACGTAGTAGGTATAGACCAGCTTGAGCTTATGACAAACTTGATTACTTACCAGTAAGAAAATAAAGGATGTTTGAAGCAATAGTGTAAGCTAATTAGCGACCATAAGACAATGTTTAGTATTCAATTAATTTTTGTCTTTACAATTATTATTTGATTTTAGGTATATGCCCTTACGACCATTATAATGTAACGCATATTGAACACAAAACGTTGCACGTGAAAAAGTAAAAATGTCAAAAGAGGGCAAACCTTGTTCTAAAGCAAAAAATTATGAATTTGAAATCGAAATTAACGGTGAGTTGTGGGCTAAAGAGTTGGAATTGGCAGAACAATTGAAAAAATGTTGCTGTATAGAAACACAGGATCAGTTGCAGAGAGAGAGGGAACGTGACTTGACAAAATCCGCAACGATCCTTCACAAACTTGGATTAATCTACAATGAAAAAGTCTTGGATTTTTATTGGAAATACAACTTTGCGCTGGCTGTTTTAAGGTTGGTTGGAAGATGGCGAAGTAGCTCTCTTATTCACAACGCACTCCCACGCCTACTAACTAGTATGCGGTATGCACTTATTCGAAGCGCTGCTCTCATGAATGCAGCGATTGTTAGAAAACCTTTTAATGTCGTGAAAATCAGAAAAGATCTTAATAAACTTTACCGCTTGGGGCTTGAACTGGCAAAGGCAAAAAGTACTGACACGGAGGTAAATGGGATAGTGAAAAGCGTTTCAGAAAAGTTAAGGATTTTGAGAATGCAACCGACCAAAATCTGAAAGAGTTGCAACCTATGCCTGAAAACGTTTCGGAGGAAGAAGCATTTAAACGTCAGAAGCATAAAATAAAAATTGTAAAGCATCTCCAAGTTCTGATCACAAATTATTACACTGAAATCATGAAATGGGTATCAAGTCAATGCGTTGAGATCATGGGAAAACCCCCATGTCGATACGCTGTTATCGGTATGGGTTCGTTGGCTCGTAAAGAAATTACTCCTTACTCGGATTCCGAACACATGATCTTGCTAGATGACAAAATTCTAGAAAAAGTCAATAGTAACAGTGACGAAATACAGTCCGTCTTGGAGTACTTTCGTTGGTTTTCCGTTATTTTTTATTTGGTGATACTTGGTTTGGGAGAAACTCCAGTTTTACAGTGTTAGAATCTCATCGTTAAACAACAATAAACTCAAGAAATACTGTTGGTTTTATGACGATTACACCCCAAGTGGCATATCATTTGACAGCATGGCACTGTACGCTTCCCACTTTCCTCTTGGTCGACAGGAGAAAACGCAAAACAAACCGTGGACCACCGAACTTATCAAATCTGTTAAGATAATGGTGGAATACTTGGACACGGATGTAAATTTAAAAGACGGTTATCATCTGGCAAATGTTTTATCCAACACTTGCTATGTTTCAGGCGACAGGTCAATTTATGAAAACTTTGTAAAACTTTCCAGAAACAAAATGGCCGCTTGGAGAAAGACCGGAAATGAAATTTTCAAGAAACAGTTGGAGGAAGATTTTCAAAACTTTGATATCCTTGAAAGCATAAGTTACACGATGTCTACCATACGTCCAACCTTTAACATCAAGCAACTATTGTTCCGAAGTTCTACTCTGTTTATTTCTGCTCTAGGTAGAATAAAATTAACACACATTGATGAAAACAGTCCATTTGAAGTTATCGAACGTTTAGTCAACTGTAAGGTATTGACTCATGAAGCAGGCCATGAATTGGCTTATGCTGCGTCAATATCATGCGAAGTTCGTTTAAGGTTGTATTCACAGAACAAATGTCAAGACGACTCTCTAAACAATCTGTTTGATCGTCTTCGTAAGCCTACACCCGATCGTTCTGAGATACTCAAAACTATGGGAGAAGAAACCTTTGTTGATTACGTAGTTATTGTTTGCAGATTGCAAGAAATGATACAAACTGAGACATGGAAATATCAACTTATGAAAGACTCCTCCGATGTAAGACTTTTGGCCGCAGATGCTTTAAATTTGCGTCATAAAGTGCTTCGTTTATCTGAAAGTATGTTAAACTCCTCGAAAAGGGACGATCTGTCAATGAATGCAGAAATTACTTATTGCAAGCAATTGATTTACTTTAACAGGTACGAAGAAGCGCTAAGATGTGCTGAAGAAGCATTTCTTGCTGCAGATGACTCCGAGGCAAAACTTAAGTTGGCTGCTACTGCACTTGAGTGTTCAAATTTCTTTGGCAGGAGAAATGACGACATATTTTTGTATTTGAGAAACCACCTGAAGAGAGTCAAAGAAAGCGTCATTTCAGATCCAGAATGTTACCAGATGACAAGCTATGCAATCCTGACTGCGGATTACTTAACAAAAGTTGTAAATGAAAACAGGCAAGCCATGGATATCTATTTGGCAACATTGAACTTGTTGTCTCGAATTCTGTTACTTGCAACCGACGTTAGCGAAACTAATAAAGAATGCATGAGGGTGAAAAGTCTCTTATTAGAAGCCAGGTGCTATTTTGGTATTGGAGAAATATATTTGAACGACCAAAAATGCAATCTTGCCATTGAAAACCACAAAAAGAGTCTTGAACGCTTGGAAAACTACAAATATCCCAACAAATTGATGTTATCCCTTAGTTACCTTGCTTTGACAAACGCTTATACTGTTAAAAGGGACTTTGATGCGGCAATCGAAAACGCTGAAAAATATCTTCACATTTTAGAAGAAAGCGGAGAAGATGCTTCAGGAATTGAAAAAGTAAAACAAAATATATTTATGTTGGAGATGTTACGACTAGCGTAGAAGGCTGAGTACAAGTACCTACGTCATACCTGATAAAAGTTCGCAAACGTTTAGACTGACTATACGGTATGTACTGTATATGGGCTGCAAAGTTTAAAGTCAGCTTGGGTATCAATAAACATAGTTAAACCAATTAGAAAGAAATACATTAAAGCTTGAAATGTGTCTGTCAAAATGAAATAGTATATGTTTAGATATGTATAGAAATAAAACAAGTACGGCCAAGGTTTTATGGGTTACATTTTTTTCGTAATTGGTTATTTTTTGATTTTTCCTAAGCATTCATCAGCACAACTATCCTGTTATTCGAAATAACGATTTGATTAAATTGTTAAATGTTTTTGCGAGTTTATCTAATACAATTAATTGCTTTTGTGTAATTAAATAAATTGATTGTAAATAATAAATTGTTGGAAATAAATTGATAACAACAATTTCGGTGTGAGCGATTCTTCTCTTTTCTTACCGATACATTTCATCTAACACAGTATTTCTCAAACCCTTTAAGCTTATTCTAACTAGGCTTGACTTCCCCCGCACACAGTCACAGCAAAACGTGGCGTACAGTTGCATTGTTTGCTGTAGAAACTTGAAATTTGGTGACTTTTCCTAAAAAATGTTCAGCTATCTGTCCATGTTTGTTTGATAAAGTTGGATTTTGTAATTTTTGAGATATTGTCATATTTTCATAATTTTGTTCTCTCTCCGCATTGAAGCGTATTACTCATTTACGCACCACTAACTTGACTAACTATTCTCTTTCGTTCTATTCTCGCAGTCAGCTGGCTTTCCGCAGAGCGGGGGCGCGGCGTAACAAGAAAAATGTCTAGAAATGTGGCTCTTTTAGAAATACTTAATTTACACTAAATTTACTTTCTTTAGTTTTACAATTATGATGTATACAGGAAGCCAGATTAACCTGTAAAAATCCGATCAGTTTACGACGTATAGTTTTCTAGTAATTTACGATTGAAAATGTGTGTGCGGGGTAGGCCACACTTAGTTAAAATAGTAAAGTCGCGAGCCTGGTTAGGATAGGGTTAAGCTTACAGCACACTAAATAACTACAGTTATTTCGCGGCATACTTGGTAGGCTAATAACAAAAACGAAGCGACAACTTGTTATTTACTGTTTCACCGGCGTCCGTTGCGAATCGAAGTTGCTGAGTCGCAATGTGGTGGCGGGCAGATTTTCTCTGTTGGACTTATCACACTCGTTTTGGAGGAGGAGAAAGAAATGCGGTGTCTTCGAGGTTAGTGGTGGGACTCGTATGCTGGAGGTCTCGGATCCGAGTCTCGCTATTATTTGAATTCTTTATTTGTCTAAATTAATTCTTGATTTGATTTAGTCATGAGAGGTCATGAGAGGTCATGAGAGGTCATGAGAGGTCATGAGAAGTCATGAGAGGTCATGAGAAGTCATGAGAGGAAGTAATACGTCATTCTAAGTTGAAATTTAGCATTAGCATAAATTTCATTTCACAAGTTAGCCTAGTTGCCCTTTACCGAAATAAGAAAATACCAATTGCGTAACCGGCTAAACGTTTACTGAAATCGCTTTTTCCAAATTCGGTTACCGGCAGCCTGTACAATAGACGCTGCTGTCACGGATATTTTAGTATGTTGTTGTGTTTACCATTGCAGCTTTGGCTTGTGTTTTTAATGTGTACTGTAGCCTACAGTCGCCATTTCACCTTATACGTATAGGTTATATATTTTATACTTTTACATTCAACAAGTCGCAAGTAGATTCAACAATTTATCGTTTTGCTATAACTAACAGGCTACACTATAATCACGATCACATTGTATAGTAGCAGAAATGCGTCTCAATTGCGTGTGTGGTTTATGTGGTTTTGTTCGTATCTCCCAGAGCACTAATTCCGCCCAAGCGCCTCACTTACGCTGATAGCTATCAAGTAATGATAATTATAATTGTTGTACTTGTGGTGACGAGAGAGGACAGACAGGTGGAGGAGGTGCGAGGATATGAAGGTCGGTGACGTTCGGAGTTGGGCTGTCTTGAACCTTTGTTTTAACTGATATTAAACTTACACGACAACCCTATTAAAATAAAATCGTTGAAAGCAACTTGTCTAGTTTTTTATCTGGCTGCAGCGACCAGACCTTATACAGCAAGATTCGGCAGAACCGACGACATTCTATTACCAAAAGTTGTTCAAATAAATTTATTTTACAAAGTTAAAGCGACGGGTACTTTAGACAACAAATATGATTAAAACGAAGTTATGGCTTTGCATTCATAAGATGGACGTTTTACGCGTTAGCGCATAATTATGTTTGCTTTGCGACATACTTGGAAATCTGTCGCGGCGCACAGTTTGATGATCAACATTCTAACCTGTGCTATGTCGCAGTAGATTTCTTTTGACAATTACGTTGAATCCTTGTAATCTAAATACCGTGAATAATTTGGAAATGATTGCACTGGTGATGCAACATGTTTCCTCTCTTCACAATCTCTGTTTGTTCAGAGTTGGTGACAGCAACAGGAAGGAATGATAAACTTGTAAATTTCAAATTGTTTATCAAGGAACAAGCGTGGACAAACAAACTATGAACACGTCACTAGCAGACCACAGCAGACCGTGTTTTGTCTGACTTGTGCTTCATTCTTCATTCTTTCCACTTCGAAAGCAACGGTAGAAAAAGTTAAACAACATAATAAGGTGTAGTAGTTGTAACCAATGATCATGTTTATCGCTTCATTGTCACTTTCTTGTGTCATTTTATTCTTTTAACACATGTATCGAAGTTAGTGGGATAATTATTGTTGTTTTGCTTTAAATGATTCCCTAAGCTAAAATAACAAAAATCTTTTCGATTCAACCACTTAAAGTAATACATTTAGTACAGAACATTTGTTCTGTAATAATTGTCACTTGCATTGAACCACAGAACCACAAATGAGAGTCGTTTTTGAAGCAGATAAGAACGAAGAAACGGAAACCAACAGCGCTTTTCCTTCATAAAAGAGTAATTTCGAAATAGTTGGGTGTTTTTTACTCTATCTTGCTTAGATAGACTCTCATCTTAAATAAGTGAGCAACGTCACAAGAGTTTGGGGGATTTCGAGCGTAAGCCACGATACTGCCACTGCATTTTGTTAATGACGAAAACATTCTTAGCGGAGCTGTTCAAGCGCTGGACACGCAGTAAGTTGCGTGGATTCGATTCCCGGCAGCGCTATTCCAGTTGTATTCGGAGCAAATATCGCTCTTCCAATTCCTTGCTGTGATTGTTAACAAATTTTCACGCTTTAAGTTGGTTCTGTTTGTTTTTTTGAAAATGCATAGTTTAAAACGAAACTTACTATTCGCAGCTGGTGATGTAGGTATTTTTATTTTATTGCTATAAATAGTTTTTGTAAGATTCACCTTGCCCATTAAACTCTAAAAATAATTGAAAACAAAACGTTTTATTGAAACGCACTTTATTGGCAGGACCTATCAACCGAAAACACTTGGCGTTTTCGAAGGATTTGCAATTGACAGAATTATGTGTGTCGTGTGCTTTATACCAGCAGTTTTCAACCTGTCTTGCACGTGCCACTGCCGGAGCTTTACAAGTTGAAATAACAAACAACAACAAACTTTTCGATTCAAGCACTTAAAGTAATACATTTAATACAGAACATTTATCACTTGCATTGAACCACAGAACCACAAATGAGAGTCGTTTTTGGAAAAGATAAATTCTGAGAAACAACAATTAACGACGCTTTCGTCAAAGAAAGTGATCTCGATATGAATTGTTTTTTTTACTCTATCTTGCCATAGATGGACTCTCTTTGAACAAGTCAGCAACCCAACAATACTTCGGTGGGTTTCTTTCGTCTCTAGTTGAATGAAATAAGCGTAAGTCGCGATACTGCCACTACATTTTGTTACAGACGAAAGCATTCTTAGTGGAGTACGTCTCTGTAGCGGAGCAGTTCAAGCGCTGGACACGCAATGATGCTGCGTGTGTTCGATCCCGAGCCGCGCTATTCCAGTTGTACTCGGGGCAAAACATAAACGACTCAGGCAGCAAAAATCGCTTTTCTTATTCCTTGCTGTGATTGTTAACAAATTTTCACGCTTTAAGTCTGTTTGTTTTTTTGAAAATGCATAGTTTAAAATGGAACTTACTATTCGCAGCTGGTGATGTAGTTATTTTTACTTTATTGCTATAAAACGTTTTTGTAAGATTCACCTCCTTGCCCCTAAACTCTGAACATAATTGAAAACGTAAGTTGAACGTAAGCCGAGTTTTTTGCAAATCTTATTATTAAAGAAATTTTGCCATGTATTATTGCAGCTTTAGCTACTTTTAACAACTTTAACTTCAGTTGTAATTAAATAATAAATAAGTTACTTAGTTAGTTAAACTTACTTTAGCTAATGTAGAACATTATCTGTTGGTTGCTTTATTACAAATTTCTGTCGCTTTTTATAATTGTAATGAGTAACATTCGATAATATACTTGAAAGAAGTAATAATAGAAATATATGTTATATTAATGATAAATGTACAATTAAACAAATTGAATTTCCTGGACCAGGTGATACACAGCGTAGTAAAAATAAAACATTAGGTAATCCACGATCAGAAATAATTTGACAATAGATACATAAATCAATGCACACAAACTGTAAGACACACACAAGGCAACATGATCAACGTTTTGAATGAAATCTATACGTAGCGTACTTCCAAGTTTTAAGTTAATCTAAATTGGGTAAAACGCTGTTATTCGTTCCCTCAGCCTCAGCACTGTGAATACGTTACTGACACTATTTTCAGTTTTAACTTGGTAAATCTTATAAGAACAATAATTTTTCAACGCATATATACACCAAGTATAAATGTTCATGTACATCACATAACTACAAATATTAATGTGGAATGTTCCTTCTTTCGACGCTAATGCATTTCCTGGACCTGGTTCATTCCTTCGCAAGAAGAACATTTGGGAACTTTGAATTTGATGGTCAATTCCATTTCAACAGTTTCAAAGTTGTCCCCGACTTCATAGCTAGCGTGTTTTTCTGCATTCTACAAAGCAAATAAATCTATTACAATCTTTGCCATGTCGCTTTTAGACATCTCTTGGTACTGACACAGCTACATAACTCAGTTTTTTCATTATTTCCAACAATTTATAAAATTAACTCGACCTCGCAAACAGTGACGTGATGGGTTGTTATTAGAGTATTTAAAGTTAGTGCAATATAAGTGGGACGAAAAGATAAAGATAAACCAAAACTTATTTGATTGACAGGTTGACTACAAAATAAAACGACTTTATCGGTCAGGCATCAAACATCAATTAAAAACAATGTCACAAATACAATCGTGACGTTCTTCTGCAGCGAGTCGAAGAAGATGCCCCTGCCTAAGGCAAGGCGGGTGCAAAATAAAGTGCTTTAAAACGTGTATAAACAACTACGATACAAGGCCTAAAATGTAAACCACTAAAATCATCTTAAAAAGTAGAAAATGTTGTATAACGTGATCCTTCCATGTGTATCGGCAACACGTTGTTAATCTGACGTTGGCAGCAACGTCATCGAGTGAAAACATTTGATGGACACGTGGCAGAGACAACAAAATATCTCACAACTTGAAGTATAACTTTAGCTTTTCCGCGCAAACCTGATATGTAGCCTAAGTGCAGTAATGAAAATTTCCGTTACCCTGTGACGGTTACGTCACGAGTCATGGGTTGTTTTGTAAACGTTGAAATTTTATGTTGGAATTTTGCAATTCAGTTGTTGATCAAACTTAAATTCTCCTTAATGACGTTTAGATAAATTACCTCGCTTGAACTGGTGTGACATATAAATACTGTTGTAACGTTTGCAATCTTTCCTTTTACCCTTTTACTCTTTCACTTGTTACCAAGCACAATGTAACATTCAGTGAGATTTGCCCAAAGGTGAAAGCCTTTGTGTCTGATAATAAATAAAATGGGAACTTTATCATTTAGTAATATGCATAGACAGAATTTAAGCAACTAACAGCATAGTCACGCCGTTTGAGAAATGAGAACTCATACCATTGAAGCAGAAGCAAAACAAGTCATCAACCATCAATCGTCCTCGCTCATATTCTAACAATTACCGCCAGTGTACGCGGTCTTTATGGCGAATAGGATTGTTGTGTAATACTTCACACAAGTAATATCACAACGAACTAATATTTTTCATAAACCAATAACAACTAAAGTACTTACCGGTGCAACATGCCTAATCGCACGGTCGGTTATGGCCAGATCCTTTGGCAAATCTATTTTAATTGTGTAGTGCGAAACGTGATGACCAACATTTCCCATAATAACCAAAATGAAAAATTCTGCAGACAATACACTGAAAAATTTGAAGGTAGTATTGGTATCTTTAATTTGTTTTTCCGTTTTCAAAGGTTTATCTGCAAATGTATAACATGACTTTATGCTAAAGATATTATGATTATGATAAACCAAACTTGAAAACCGTTAATTATCATCAACAATTCCCAAGCCTTGAGGGTACATTGGGAAGAATTACAGTTCGTTTCCACAGTTCAGTTACTGCGATCACTGTAAGCACTTGTAAAACGTACACAAGCGTCTAAGATGCTGGGAATTTCTAGCTGGCTTCATCTTACTGCAGAGAAAAAAATGAAAAGGTGGGAATTTCCCACCTTATGGGCAAAGCGATTTATCTAAAAAAAGAAATATCTAGACAAGAACTCAATGAGTCAACAGGAAACAATACTATAGCCTATCACTAATACTGTGCGTATACGCTATATGCTTATGATGTAATAAACTGCATATGAACAAAAATTTTCTAGTATTGCATGTTGGTAGACATGCCGTAACATTGAGAAAAAGTTCCTCTGTACAACCACCACTTTAAATTGTTACTACAAACTGGAAAATTAACGCAAGGTAACTAAACATATTATTTCTCAAGTTATATTACTATTTTGAGCATCAACGATTATAGGTCAACATACCAATGACAATTATATCAAGCAAATAAATCGACATCAATGAAAAGCCGCTTATTTTAAAACTAATAATTTCAAAACAATAATTCTGCAACACCAAGGTTCAGCAAAAACAAACAAAAGCTTGAGTGAAGCAAATTGGTGTTTGAACTTTAGTAAATAACTTTTCCAGTAGAAAATTTAAATCGAAAAGTAAGCCTCTATGAAATAACCTATGAAAAATACTGTCTTCCATCCTTAAACCTGCACAAAAGCGTTGCACTTTTAAACTGCATTATATATAATAGAAACCAGTTACTGTAGGTTTTTAATCGAAGTTGTCTAAACGTGTAGTCGCTTGCTTTTTAGTTCAACCATAACGAAAGTGGACTGTCAGGCAAGCTTCTACCCTACAACAGTCAATCTTCATGAGTAAAACCTTCCAATGCCATTGTGTTTCTCTGTCGGTTAAATAGATAAAATCGATTACAGATGAAAATCACCAGCTGACTCACAGGAACACTGTACAATGGAAAATTCAAGATCTGAACGATTTAACTTGTTTGTAATAAAAACTTTAACTTCCAGGCGGCGTGTTGAGAATACAAGCCACGCCGTGTTGTTCGTCAGAAGAAACAGCCAATCAGTCACGTACCATGGTTTAAGCATAACGTCACGTGAATAAAGACACGTCCTCGTTCTATAATTAAAGTCAGTGATTTGAAGACGCTGAGCAAGGTTTCAGGAATAAGACGCGACGAAATCAAAAGTTTAAATTTACAACACAAATTATTATTTTAGAGAAGTGAATGAAATAAAAATATCTATAAACATCTCAGCATTTGGTTAAGAGTAGCAATTAGGTTGGTTACAGAAATCCAACGTTTCCTGGTGGCTGGTACGTCGGCAAAGTACCAATAATTTTGGTGATTTTAACTACAAATTCAACTTTATCAAAACCATAGCGAATTGTTTTAACAGTGTGATCTTCTTTTTAATTTCCAAGCAAGAACAAAATATGTAACAAGACGTTTAAGGCCGTTATCAGATTCAGATTCAGGTTGCAACACCATGCACAAAATACTTTGAGCACTGTATAAACAAATAAATATACAAATGATATTAAGATATTTTCACTGTAGTCTGTTCAAATTATGCTGTATGTGAGGTACATTGCTTATATGCTATATGTAATTACTAGGGCAACCAGTTTTTTGACCTAAAAAGTTTAAATTTTGACCTTATTTTGAAAAACGCTATACTGATAGTCTCTACACTGTCTACAGCAACTTTCTAATCTAAAGCTACATTTAAAAATGACAAAATGCTTTTCTAGTGTTGACTTTTTTTCGTTTCTGCATATTAAGATTGACAACTTGCAGTTTCAAATGCAATGCCGTCACATCGTGACGTCACCAAACGCGCTGAAAAGCCTTCCCTCTCTTTGTGGCTTTGGTTCTAAGTAAAATTTGCGGCACTGGGATTGTTTGCGGTACAAGAAAAGAGAAAAACGGAAGAATAATATTACAAAATGGTTACAAAATTACAAGTTTAATAGATTTTGACCTAAAAAAAAGACCTAAAGAAACAATTTGACCGTATTTTGACCTAACGTAACATTTTGACTTTATTTGACCTAATAACTTCTATACCACACGTCGTACAAAGCTGAAATTTGTTTTGTGCTTGTTTGATAACATTCTGGGCAGGTTAAAAAAAATTGACCATATTGACTTTTGGTTGCACTAGTAATTACCTCATATTTTCAGTTGGACATTAAACCAAAATGCACGAGCCTTGCCGTTCGCGGTCATGAGCATGACGTAGTGATGGCGTCATCATACGGTATGCTGGGCTCGGTGGATTCGAACACAGGATCGCCGGACCTCGGATGGGACACCGATCAATTTCCTATGGATGTGAAGAACGCGACTTTCATCATGAAGGTAAACTTCAACCACGAACTTGAACTTGTGTTGGATTAATGACCTAACAATGATTTATTCTTAAACACGAGAAGCAAGAAATTAAAAAATGTCAAAAGCCTTACCGCAGCGTTTTATGATGATATTTGTCTATTTTACAGACGATTTTGGACCAGGGCAGACTGGACCCGGCGGCCTGAATTTCGACTGCAAAGTCCGGCCAGAATCGAGCGATGTTGCCGATATGCTAATATCGCATATATTGGCGACATGAATTGCTTTGTGAAGGCACTAAGAGTGGCGGCTACCAGAGATACAAAATTCTACGTTTCTAAGTACCATTTACTAACAAAGCTTGATCGTGCGTATCAATTCAAGCTCGTTTTATCGTTTTTTACTCTTTTTACCTCCAGATACACTATTGATTTTGGTCGAATCGTGTAAAAGTCTGTTACGTGAAGAGTAAGTGTTTAAGCCAGGTCTATAGCTCCTTTCACCGCCACACCAGAGTCACACTTGAGTGCTGGTGAGAACTTATATTTAAAAACTGAACACAATATAGACGTCGACTTAAAGTTGAAATTTAGAAGAGGATCGATCAGTACAAAAGCACAGAGCAGAGAAAACCACCTGTCGCCAACACTCACTAACCGAACTGCCCCACGTATACTCCAAAACATTTTAAGGAATTCCTCGACGGGTTATTTGATAATTAGCGGGTTAAACCAGCGGCAACATTGGTGTGAGCAACAAATGCGATCGACAAGACCAAATTTCAACAGTGTTAACCCAAAAGTTGCCAAAATCCAAACGAATGCTCAAATACAGACTAAATATAGCAACAAGAATAAATGTACTGTCGTCACATTTGTTACACGTCTTTCTCTGTGTGATTTTTCTTTTCCAACTTTTTCTGTGGATTTAAGGCTCTTAAATTTACTTTCAATGTTGCAGTAGTTAAATAAATCTACTTCGTGATGTCAAACGACAAAATACTTTAATTTGATTCATTCTTCGAAACCTTAATGAATAAATATAGATGAACGTGAAAAAATTTCAATTACAGGTTCCGAGTTATACAAATTCCGACCAACAAATCCAGTTAATTTCCTAATAACTATTCCTGCGCGCCGAAGCAAGCCCATCAGAACGAAATTTAGTTTTATGATTTGATTTTATATTATGCACGCTTATGTATGATATTACATACCACCGTTATAGGTAAGATATTACCTGACAGTAGTTAATGTTAAACCGAAATTACATATACCTTAGCCAGACATGTGTGTGTAGAGATCTAAACAAATATAAATTAATAAATCAGCATTTTTTCCTTTGTTATATAGTAGTTATATATTTAAGTATATCTCAAAGGAGAAGGCGCCTTTTAAAACGCCATCTCCTGCGAAATGTGATATTTCAAAATGCAACAACCAAACTCAAGCAATTATTTGTAGTTGACCATGACCATAACAGCAACGTCACAACCGTTTTGATAGTGACAGAACAATTAAAGGAAGATGGAAGGAGATGATTCCACACTTTATCGAGGTACGTTCGCTTCACATCTTCACATTGCTACCGCCATCTAGCGTTAATTCAATTTGGGTTGGTGCTGAAATTCCTGCTTCAACTTGGTCTTTAGATCAGCAATTTTAATGACGTAGGACATAGTCGATGCTCTCTAAGATAGCGCCATTCAAAACTCACAACTCATACAGCAACTCACGTATTGTAATTATATGAGCAATATGCACGATGATTGTCGCTTTGGATCGATCACGGTTTGATTTTATTTACATTGCATTAGTTGTAAATTATAATACTATTTTGAAATGTGTTTTGTCTTCAATTCTGGCTAATTGCATGAAGCTTAACCCAGGCAGTTGCAATACAATAAAAAACAATACACAACCTAACCTGGAGTTAAAAAAAGCGAACTTATTCAGATGAAATGTCGGCAGCGACTAACATGCGATAAGCTTCAAAACACGGTTTACATTTCGTAATTTAGGATTAAAAACTCTTTTTGGTCAAACTCCCGTTGAAAAGAACAAAGTTTCGTTACCCAAGCAAACACAAAAGACAGATTCCAGACAGAAATTCTCCTAGAATAACTTGCACCGTTAGACGGCGCGGTGGATATTAAACAGTCGCTCGTCATGAAACCATCGTCAGTGATATAACTAAAACGTAGTTTTGATTTCATTAGCATATTTGTGTTACACATTTCAGAGTTTATTAGTATTTGAATTTATTAGATCTGTTCAACGGGTAGTATTAAGTTGGAGTCTCAAATTCAACTGAGCGCCACAGAAGCAGCCTTCTGTCCTAGCGAGAACATTGAAATGTCGCTCAGAGTGAGTTGAGATTAAAGTTATATCATTAACAGACCTCATAAAAATTATTTGCAACGTCAGGTGTGGACTTGAGGTGGAACCTTAGAAATGCATCACATTTCTGCCCCCATGGACATCAAGTGTTTCAGAAAAGAGCTCCCAAATTCAAACTGGGCGAACGCGGAATAGCAAGAGAGCGGTGGGAAAGGTTTAGTTGGAACAACTGTACAAGGAAAAATTTTACAGGAAAACTCTTCGTTTAAGAAAGGTGGGTAACTTGAAATTATAATGCGTGAATTCTATGATGTTATTCTGACGTAATTAAAACGTCATCAAACTGAAAGTTGTGCTGGATTCGAGGTTTGCTTCAAAGGTTTTTATGAGTCAGCATCTGGGGCTCGACGGAGATCAGGACACACAAACGTACCTAAAATTGTTTGTTTATAACATCAGTTATCTTTTGATGTTGATCAACCATCTTAGATTAAAACATACATTTACACAAAAAAATTAAGATGACTTATCAACAAAAATCAAGGTGAATTTTCAACAAAAACGAAAAAGTCGAATTACAAAATGAAATGGAATAAAAGAGCATAGAATAGCATCAACAATACAACCTTTCAGTGCTTTCTCACTTTCATTGTACTCTGATCATGATTTTTGATGATTCCATGACTTCATGCTGATCATGGCTTGGTTTTGGAGTGCATGCGCGCCTTAAAACGTTTAGGATTTATTACTTCCGCAATCTGCAGTGACGTCGATGCGCATTTATGCCAAACACAGGGCTACTGGCACAGTAGAAAGCATATTTAGTTACAGACAAGACAGAGATTTGCTGATAAACAAAAAATGTTGCTGAGATTCCAAAATTCATCGCTGATTGATCAGGAATTAATGTTGGTAGTTCTAAGTAGATTGCAAGGGAATAAACACAACCATGAAAGTTTTCTCTGTCCGAACAAAAGGAAGCAGAACGCCTGCAACACTTTATTACTCATGAACAAGGGCCATTAAAGAACTGAGGTTAAGTTATCAAGCAAGAAGTATGAGAAAACAGTGTTGGTCGGGCCAAGGTTTTTTGAATACTTGTTAATAGAGACTTAGATTTCGATATTGAACTTAAAGTTCTATCCAGTGACCAAATGATCAAACATTAAACTTGCAGTTATGTTAACGTTTATATGTATTAAAACCCATGCTAAGTTAAATCAGGGTTTGCTTTTCAGAATTAATTTTAAGTCAGGAAAAAGTTGTTTTGTGTCCTGTAACTTTTGTGGTGTTAGTCATTGGTCTTTTGCTGATTGTAATCATTCATAATGATCTTTCCCTTTTAAAGCACAGTACCTAATCAACGCAATCTACTCTTTAAGTATTACGCTTATGGTGTACATAAACTGACCAATACTCCTTGCATTGTAAGCAACGACCAAACATCAAGGTACATTCTAACAAACAAAAATGCAACGATGAATGTGTTCATTATAACTTTTCCGTACGAACACAAAATGCTCATGTATTTCTATAAGCATTCGCTACAATACTTAGTGTTTTGGTTTAATAGTTTCAAACAATGGAATTTATTCGGTTTGTATTAAATTATCGCTGGACGGTTAACGAGGGTTGACAAATTGCTTTTAGCGTCATGAAGTTGTACTACTTCCGGTTTATAAGATTGCGAAAGTGTAGCGTGTGTGTATAGGAAGGCATGCGCGTGATTGCTGCTTTGGATTGGCCCAGGCACTGCTGTCAAGCTAACATCATATTTTCAAGTTATGTCGTGCAAGTTATGCAAAAGTAATGTGTTTAATATAATTTCGGAAGAAATGGAAATGGCTAAAACGAAAATAATTTCATAAGTTGAATTTAGCTAGGAAATTACCGGACCTTCTATGCTCTCTGAAGCAATAATGTCATCATTTCCATCGTATGAAGCATCCAGTTTTACGACCAGTTGGGATGAAGAGGACTTATTGGGAAGTGGAAGTTTTGCTACAGCTAGAAGATGCATCCATGATGAGATGGGAAGAGTTGTGGTCAAATGTTTTCGTCCTGATAAAACGAGTAAAGCTAAAGTCATGAATGAGTAAGAACGAATTGCATTGCTTTGCTCTAAGCTGATTCTGCTCTGATATAAACCTCACCGTTTAAATGGCAGACTTTTTTGAACAGCCATAGTAACAACAAAAGCTTTTAAAACGTTTCGGTTCGTTTTAAATTGCAGGTAGTTTAGCTTTGAAGTTTAAACGTCACCAAATGGATTAGTACTAGTTGTTTTTATGAATAAAAGTATAAAGTCTGGATGAAATGTTTTACTGAAAATGTCATTATAGTTGTTTCCAGATTTAACAATGATAAAGCCAAAACACGCAGTTACTGCAGTAAGAAAATTTAGAAGCATGAATTTACACAAAGTTGCCTTTTACGTCCTTTCGAATTGTCTTAAATGTGTAGACTGGGGTATTTGCTTGTTCATGATGATAAAACAGAAAAACAAAAACGTTGCGTAGGGAAGCAACATAAAGTGAATGTTGGTTATTCTTTAAATTAAGTTGCTTTGCATTTTCAGTGTCGAAAGAGAGATGAAGGTTCTCTCTCGTCTGAAACATCAACACATTGTTGCCGTTTATGGCATCACTCGATGGAACAATTGCATTGGAATCATCATGGAACATATCGACGCTGACAATCTGGATTCTTTCCTGTGGCTCCAAGGAGATATAGCAGACATACCATTGTTACTGAAACTCCGATTTTCCCATCAAATAAGTGACGGCTTACGTTACTTGCACCACCATGATAAGAAGAGATCCTACGTACATTGCGACCTGAAACCACAAAATATCTTGGTTACATCAGACCTGATGATGAAGATTGCGGATTTTGGCTCCGTTGCCATTGCCGCGGCAACAGGAGTTACAGGAGGATCTATTACAGTCACTTCAAATACTCAGCATACTCCATTCTACACTGCACCAGAGCTTTTAAGAAATATACTGCGTGAGAAAAAGCCAAGCATGGATGTATACAGGTAAAAATAGTTCCGGTTTGTGGGGAAATAGTATTAGTAGTAGTAAGACAACAGCAAGGAATTTAGAGTCAAGTAATTAATAACAATAACAATAATAACAACTGCAGTAAATTGAAATTGTTTTCATGCGACAGTAAAGAAAGATTGTACGATCAAAACATTTTTTAAACAAAATATTTTTCACTCCTTCAGAAGCATATATTAAGCTTTTGTGTCTTGTTATTACCATTATGTAATCATAATCTACATGTCCATGTCATTACAATGCTATAGTCTTGTGCATTGTAACGGCTTTTCGTAAATATAACTTGAACTTTTAGTCAAACTCGGTTCGTCTGCCTGATAAGCAAAACATTTGCTAAATCAAGCACAGTTTTAGATAATTTTACGACCAAAGCTTTTTGTATCAATGCGAACATAAAATTGATATCATAAATATTTATACGAAGTTCTCGTTAGCAGCGAGCTGTGGTAACGGCAGCCGCTCATTCACAAAATGTATATCCTTTTTGATTACGTAGCTACTGTGTATCTGCTAACGAATATATTTCAAGAAAAGCCAACGTACAAAGATTTCTTAGTAGAGTTTTTGCGCAATTACAACTACAGCAAATATTTTGGTATTTTACAAGGTTTTGAATATATTCTTCGATATTTTTGTTCTATTTTTCCAATTAAAAGCATTATTTTTGTTTATCTCTTTGAAGTGATTTAATTATTGATTAATTTTTTCAGCTATGGGATGGTGCTTTATGCAATCCTCACCAGGCATCCTGCTTTTTCCTCTGATAATCCTATCAGTGGAGCAATCATCGAAGTTATTAAGAGCTTAGGACAGAAGCCATACCAGCCATACTTAGACAGAGCTGAATCATCGTTGAAAAACAAACCTGAAGATCTTCAAATTTTTTTGTTCTTGAAAGATATCATGGTTCGATGCTGGGATTTTGAGGCAAAGAATCGGCCAGATATGCAAGGAAGTAAGTGCAGCTTTGTGCATATCAATAGACCTATAACAGATATTTGTTTACAATTTTAGTGTTGATGTGGGGGGAATATAGCTTTATGTTTCTCACAAACATTTTATATCGGCTAAAATATTTGGTACTTATGCAGTTTATGACGAAATTGATGTAAATCTGCGTTCATTGAACAAATCTGACGTCACCTTCCACATAGCTGATCTCCAAAGGAATAAAAAACCTGAACCAACACAAACCAGTGTAAAAATTAACCTGAGTGAATTCTTGTCTCCATTTGAAGTAGGACCGACACCGTCTATAACTTTTGTAACAATTCCAGGTTTACAAATCTCTTGCATTAAGGCCTTTTTAATCTTATTTTGTTCTGTTTACAAAATGTTTGTCATACGTTGTTTTCCAACCATGTAATATTTATATAATAAACCACAAAAATAATGCAAACATGCCTGAGTAATATGGTAGTAAAAAGTAAATGAATATATATTTCACATAACCCTTTTAACAAAGAAGCTTAGAAGGTTAAATGATTTTTTCAAACGTCTGGCATTATAACCAATACAAAATTTGCGTTATAATTGTTATATTTACTTCAACCAACTGTTAAAAAATTTAAACTTAAGTCGAATTCCAACAGGAAAAAATTCAGCAAATGAGCCGGCAGATGGAGTTATTGAGGCTGGAACGGATGTTGGGAATCCTCAAGGTGAATATGAAATGCAAGTAGTGTAGTGTAGTGCACTGAATCAATATAATGTGTGTTATTACAAACTTTATTTTGACAAAAAAAATTATTGAAAGGCGTTCGTTTGGATTTTGATTTTTTACGATTTTGACAACAAAAATTGTTGATTTTTATTCAACGCAGAACTGGAAGTTTTGAGTGAACGGATCTCAAACATATATGGTTTAATGTCTACCGGCGAAATTGACCAAATACTGGAAATGTGTAAAGATTTGACCTCCATTCTAAAAACTACTTCTATAAGCGGAAATAACGCAATTGCAACCGGAAATGACATCATTAATCTTGTCAAAAAGTTGCACCATGTGAAATATTCATTTACAGTTTTGACGCTTCTGTTGTGTGCAGGTGATCTTACGAAGAAAACATGAATAACTTTTTTTTTAACATTCAACAATGGAAAACATAATTACTTACCGGTATACTTTAACTCTGCGTAGGCGACCTCCACAAAAAGGTTGACAACTCTCCAGAGAAAGTAAAACTGATGGAAAAATGCGCAGATGAATGTTACAGGTTTTTAGAAAGATTCAGGGATATGGTGCCACAGACATCACAAACCATCGTGATTTCACGCATGAATGGCTTTCTGGAATCCTTGCAAAAAGCGGACAACGTTGATGAAAAGCTTGTGGTTGTTGCAAAAGCTGAATGCATGCAAGTGGTTGGATATTGCCATAGACGTCAAAATGACAGCACTCACTCTATAGAAGTGTTGAAACAAGCAATAAGTAGCTTGGAGTCCACCTTTAACGACGACTGCCAGTTGCATGCAGTGTACTCAGTATGCTGTAACAATTTGGGTAGGTCGAAAATTTTTATTGGTAATACAGAAGAAAGTTGGCAGTGTACTTATATTGTTCTTTTACCAGGTTGGGATTATTTAAACAATGACAATCCTGAAAAAGCAGAGGAAGCCTACATTAAATCATTTTACGCTTTTCCAAAAGTGGAAAATGTTAATGTCGAATGGAAGATGGAATATACTCATATCACAACAGCAAGTAATGAACCATTTATAACCAATAACAACCTAATGTCGTTTTTCGTTATATCACGTGTTCGTTAACGTGTCACGTCACATCATGTCACGTGTTTGTTAACATTTATACTTTGATTTTTTTCAATAATTCTGTCTTGCATCGACAATGTCATCATCATTAACACACACTTTCATTTTGGTTTTTAATACATCAAATTTTATGTGAAATACAGTTGGATTGGTTCTGTCCTAATACCGATCTCTTTTTGTCCAGACGATTAAATGTTCTTAATCTATTTTTCACGTCATCACATGTTTACAAAATCTAGTACGCACTTACAGTAGGCAAAATCAAAACAAAACCTTTTCTATCAACTCTTAATTCCGTTTTTAGGTCTGTGCTATCTCTATCAAAACCATCCCACCTTGCCGAGGGAGAACGGAAGTGACGTTTACAACTTTTTACAAAAACAAGAACACTTGACGGGGCTTCCCCGCTTCTGGAACATCTTATCAAGTTTGAGATTGATGATTCTTCTTCACCTGGATGGTGACGTCGAATCAATCGGCAATGAACTTGTTGCCATGGCAAGAAAAATATCGCCGCAGTCTAATCTACGCGGGAACTTATGCAATGACGTCAGAGAAACTGCCGAACTTTTAACTTCAAACAATAATGACGAATTAGCAAAATCATTACTACAATGTGCAGATGAGTTTGAAAAGTGATTATAAGTCACTAATCGTTACTAATAAATTAATCGCATTCATCGGCCAGTTTTGTAACCAAGTCAATCATATACGGGTATTGCTTGTCAATAACTATTGCATGAGCTGATAAAAGGCGATATTGTTCTTAGCTTGAACCGATTCTCTTCGCCCGTCTTGTCTAGTGTCGGAGCAAAATTAGAGCAGGGTGACGCTGATTCACTGTGTGCGGAATGCTGTATTACTTGCGCTTTGTCAACACCAAGTGGTTAACAGTTTTATGTTGCGCATTGCTGCTCTGTGTTCTTTGCAGCGTCATTGTTGCTCGATTTTACTGCGACATGCTCATTATAACGTGATTATTAGCCAATCAGTATCGTATTTTAAGTCATGCAACTATCACAGAATATTCTAGAATCAATTTAGAGAAAATTTTAATGTAATTACATAATAACTCAATTAGTAAGGTTTGTGATGTTCAGCCTTTTCGATGCTCGCTTATTCATTATTCTGATTGATTGATGATGCCGTGTGTTATCTGCAAGATATACTATGTTAAATATAATATGTTACTCAGATACTATTCCTTTAACCATGAGGGCAATAATAAGACTCAGCCGTTAGTACGGCAACTATTCCTCAAGTCTTGTTTAATCAAAAATCGCAACCTTCTGATAATGTTTTAGTAGCGGTTAGTTATCACAAAACACTAACTTGTTGCTACAGTAGCCATCGAGTCGTCATCCAAAATCTCGCGAATGAACAACGTCGTTAACTCCCGAAGAGGTGAGGTACTGGAGATCGAGCAGATATGATGGGAAGTTGTCTTTAGTTTGGCCTTTGGTGTCTCACTCACACACAGCAGAGTTTGCAAACTCACCACCATTATTATAAGTAGAGCACCTAATAAAAGTAAAGCTTCTTCGCGGCGTTGCCCAACCGGTAGGATACCGATAGAAATGAATGCATTTTCTAATGTTGTGGAACGCACTAATACTGGTCACAATATCAAAGAGACCGTTCAGGACACCGTCGGTATGGTGGGCGTGTGTACCGCGACACCAGACAAGTGTGCAGCGCCCAACAATAAATGGCCAAGGACAAACGTTGCCGCACGTAAAGTAGTTGCTGATGTGACAGAATTATCAATGACGTCACACTTATGTTTTATTCAGGTTTTACTGTGTAGCTCATTTTAACATGTCTTAATTGTTTTTGTCTGATTTGTGCGTGTGTTGTAGCTTTATTACTTTGAACGCTTTTCTTATCTTATCAAGCATTCCAACGCCTAAGCTGTAGCCCGGTAGCTCTGTTGCAAATAAAGGGTCTTATTCAAACATCTTGTCTCCACCTGATGTGTTTGGTGAGGGGTTCACCATCAAAGAAGAATCAGCTTAGTAGGAACGGACACAGCTGCAAATCTAAAAATACAACGCTCGGCTTTTACAGTACTTATAGCCTAGAAATTATTCTCAATGTCGTGAGTCATGAAAGTGACCTGGTCTTCACAGTTAACTTTCTACGTCGAAAAACAGCCTATACTTGCCTGTAATGGAGAAGTCCATTTTGGGTTCAATGCATTTGTAGATCATCTATATTCTATAAGAACGTTTTATCTTGAACGATACTTCTTTGGAAGCTCTAATGCAGCATCTGACGCTCATGAATCGCAGTTTCACTGGCTCTACTGCAGATTTTAGGAAATTCCTGGTATCTCAAATATTAGGAAAAACAATTTATCACAGACTCACAGATTCAAGGAAAGTCCAGTTAATTACTGAAGATGGCGTCTTGGCCCGGGACCTTTCCTGGTTTCGCTCGCTGGAGAAAAAAAAATAAAGAAAAGAATAAAGGAAATGAGAAAAAAATGCTGGAAAGCTGTGAAAAAGTATTATGAAAACATTACCAAAGATATTTCTGCTCTCAGGTTTGTCTATCTTCCATGCCTCAGACACTTTTTTTGCCCCAAGTTTAAATAACATGCGACATGCAGTCCCTTCTCTTCTACGTCTCATCTTTACAAACATCAACCGAACTTCGAAAACAAACCTCAACGCGAACGTAGTAAGCAAACTTGAATCTGTGGCTTAGCCTACACGACAACGCAAATGTATTTTTAAGGCCCCACTGTACTTAGCTTGCAACAAATCTTTGAAAGTTTAGTTTTGAAATGTGACAAATATAAACTTTACCCCGACTCACCCTGATTGAAAGTTCAATATATTCACCACCTTGCATCAGCATATCACGGTCGTAGGTCCTAAAGAATTCAAATATTTCTTACTTATTGCGAACAGATCTATGAAATAACATACGACAGGTAAAGAAACAATTTGTGATCAACTATTTACTCAGATTTCTTATAAAGTATATATAATATACAGTTGGCCATGGGGTTATAGAGTGTTCTTTTTTTCAAGGATCTTCGGAAATTCTAACTCACGAGATGTGATTGAGATGCTAATAAAAGCTGAAATACAAAATAATTTTATCATTAGCGATGTTTTCCAAAGGTAATAAAAATATGATTTAGTCCCACCGCGCCATCTAACGGTACACGTTACTACAGATGAATAGCTCTGAGTGGAAATTGCCTTTTTTACTTTTACTTCTGATTGACACCGAAGCTGATAGAATAGAATGCATTTGTCGAACTACTCCAGGTTAGCTTATGTCCTACTTACAGTAAAATAAGTGTTTTACTTTCTGTATTAACTTATATGCTTTTAGCCACACTTGAAAACGAAACATTTCTGAAAATAAAATCATATAACATGCAACTACTGTAATGTAAATAAACTCAAGCCGCCATCCAGTGAAAATCATCGTGCATATTGCATATATAATCACAACAAGTGAGTTGCTCTTTTTTGCGTTGCGCAATCTCAGAGAGAATCGACCAAGCCCAAGTTCATCGCAAATGCCAGCAAAACGATACAAAAAAGAAAGCACAGGTTTCTATGCATAAGAAATATGATTCATAATTTACTCAATTGTAATCTAAGATGTGGCCAAGTTGAAGCAGAAAGGTGACTGTGAAATTATACTGTATTAACGCTAGATGCTGCTAGCGAGCTAGATCCTTCAAGCAAGTCAGGCTTTCAAAGCGGTTATGACGTAGCCGCAATGGTAACGACCTCATGAATTCGAGTACAAAGAATGAGTAATTGCACTTTGAAATATTGTATTTCGAATTACATTAGATTTTTTTTTGAAGGTGAACCTCCCCGTTAAGGTCTAGTTAAATCTAACTACTATATCAAAGACAAAGGAGTGCTAGGTTAATGTCTTGTTTCTGCTTAACTTTCTACACGCACATGTCCTGCTGAGGTAGATATGGCATTTCAGTTATATCAGCTACTGTTAGATAAGTTCTCATTTAGAACAGTTATGTCTTGCATAAAAAATCATACAATTAATTTGCAGTGTATTGTGTTTGCATTATTCACCATTCCTGGTCATTCTTTCAGCTCGCAGACAACCTGATTAAAAGTGAATCGGAAAGACAAATTTATTGGATCAGCAGCGATTTTGTATTTATCGGCAGCAAGATTTGAAACTTATTCACGTTCACAAAGTTAATCGTTAAGATGTGGATGGTGGTGTAAAGTAATGCATTTTACCGCTTGATGTCGCCCATAAGTTATACTTACTTTACTGTACAAAGTTGCAAGTAATTACTGGAGAATAATCGACATCTTACACACAGAAATGCGTTTCCACCATTTGGTCAAAAACAACAGCGCAGGATAAAAAGGAGTAAAAAGCGGCGATAAAACCGTAGTTGAACTGTAACACACGATCAAGGTTTGTTGGTAAATTGTATTTAAAAATTCAAGAATTTGTATATCCGTTAAATGGTAAAGTATAATTTGCTGAACTACCTGGGCTAACAATTTTTCAGCATTTGTGGCCAAAAAATAAACAAAATGATCTAAAAACTTTTATATGGTTTTTAGTTTTTACCCACCGTAAACTATAAACTGTTTTAAATCTTATAAATAAATGGAGAAAGAGCTTTTTGCAACATGTTGTAAACATTCTGGTTTTTTAAGGCTTGAATCCAAACACACAAAATTATCATGATGGAAAGTGCCATTTTATTTTTAAAAATCTGGCAATTAAGTTTCGCACATCACTCGACTTTACAGCAGAAAGTTTTATCAAAAACGAAACAAATCCCTTAATTACGATTAATTAATTACATTATTTACATATCTTTTGTACTTTGTCCTGTACAAGGCGCCAGGTATCACAAAAAAGAAAAAGAATAATTCAATAACATGTGAACTATGATGATGCTTCCAAGTCTTTTGCTATTTATATAAATCACTGTTGTCGTTTTTGATTGTTTTTACAGTTTTCTTCTGAGGATGATAATGTTGGTTACTTTGGTGTTTTTGGTGTTCTCTGTTCTTGTTGTTTTTTTCCCTTCTCTGACCCTGGTGACCTCTCCTTCGGTTTTGGTGCTGTTTCTTTGGATGGACTTGCCTTCGAGGCTGACTTCTTTGGGCTATCTGGCATTGTTGCGTTTCTTTTGTTCCAAGACGTAACGTTGTCCCAACCAAGTTACGTGAAAGCGAAACTTTTATTAATAAGTTGATTACTGGAATAAGTAAATATTTATCGTATATTATTTGTTGTTTTTGAAACATAAATCTTGATATAAATTTATTATTTTTTAAGATATCACGGCAAAATCACTCTCCATACCAAAAGCACACTGACCAGACGTAACGTACGCTTTTGAAATACATCACAAGAACACTGCGGCCTAAAAATCGTTATCTTTTTTCTGAATAGCAACGTTTTTTCCTTTCTTTCTCGAAACACCGTTTTAATACTTATGACCACTTTTTAGCTTTTTGGCTGTCGAGTACTTTATTTTGGTACAAATGCTTGTGTAAAATAAATAAAAATATACTTTTTGTACAGATACCTGCCTAAAAAGTGCTCGTTACCAAAATCGAGTTCCAGTTTATCCGTACCGCTTCATTTGAAGAAACGACATGGTCTGTTCGTGTGTGTTCAAGCATACGCAGGAAGATTTTTCAGTTCCTATGATAAATATGAAGCCACTGTTTCGCGTAGGTGGTCATGCGAAAAGTGACATTTCAAGGACTTTTGTCGATACTCGATGTTCAATATTTCAGTTTAACTCTACAGTTTATTCACCTTTGTTGAACGTGACCAAACGCAGTACTTAGCAAATAAAAAGCAACCGCTGTACAAGTTTGTTGTTTCTTAGTGTATTAAAAGGCTTAACTGATCTTTTTTGAAAGTAAATTTGGGCCGCAACAACTTCTTGTCAGTTACTATATATTCAGTCGTAAACGTATATTTTGGGATATTTCATATATTTAACTGCAGATTGTTACCATTGTCAATTTATGACGTCAGACATGTTCATGCAAACGCCACAAAAGTTAAATTAGAAGCTATAAAAAAGCATTTTTCAAACTGGAACAATTATTAGTTAAGGACTATCTCAGGTTTTCTTTGGTTCCTGAAAATCTGCATCAATTTTCTGACAAACTTGTGTCAAGCTTCAAAACTTATTCTGCCAACTATCAGTTTCTTGTGGAAAATGGATACTATGCCGTTTATGGTTTTTAAATTTCTTGCTCGAATTTCGTCTCTAGCTTTCTTAATCCTGCTGCGTTGCGTAGGTAAAATCAACCAAGAACCTAAGAACATTAACAATGGCTGTGACATCGACCGAAACCTTTCACTAATAAAAGCATTTTTTACTATCTTGGCTCTATCTTTGCTACACCTTGGCGCTTGTGTTTGTTTTGGGTACCTATTAACCTATTCATGTTTAGTCAAGCATGTGAAGCAGATATCGCTTTCACGTTTCAACATTCAAAGTTTTCTAAAGCAAAGGCGGATATATTTCTCGGCTTGCTTTGCCAAGCGATATATGACCAAAGGTGTTTTAAGTGCTTTTGTATTAGGCTGGGTTGATCATTTTGGATTGATCATTGTTTCTTCATTATTTTTGTTGATCGTGTTACCACTTGTCATCCTTCGCTAGTTACAAACAAAGTTAATCGTTAAGATGTGGATGATAGTGTAAAGTAAAGTATTTTACCGCTTGATGTCGCCCATAAGTTATACTTACTTTACTGTAGATAGTTGCAAGTAATTTCTGGAGAATAATCGACATCTTACACACAGAAGTACGTTTCCACCATTTGGTCAAAAACAACAGCGTAGGAGAAAAAGGAGTAAAAAGCGGCGATAAAACCGTATTTGAACTGTAACACACGATCAAGGTTTGTTGATAAATTGTATTTAAAAATTCAAAAATTTGTATCTCCGGTAAATGGTAAAGTATAATTTGCTGAACTACCTGGACTCCCAATTTTTCAGCGTTTGTAGCCAAAAAATAAACAAAATGATCTAAAAATTTTTATATGGTTTTTAGTTTTTACCCACCGTAAAATATAAACTGTTTCAAATCTTATAAATAAATAGAGAAACAGCTTTTTGCAACATGTTGTTAACATTCTGGTTTTTTAAGGCTTGAATCTAAACACACAAAATTATCAAGATGGAAAAGTGCCATTTTATTTTTGAAAATATGGCAATTAGGCTTCGCATATCACTCGACTTTACAGCAGAAAGTTTTATCAAAAACGGAACAAATCACTTAAATACGATTAGTTAATTACATTATTTACATATCTTTTGTACTTTGTCCGGTACAAGGGGCCAGCCATCACAAAAAAGAAAAAGAATAACTAAATAACATGTGGACTATAATGATACTTCCAAGTCTTTTGCTATTTTTACAAATCACTGTTGTCGTTTTTGATTGTTTTTACAGTTTTCTTCCGAGGATGATATTGTTGGTTACTTTGGTGTATTTGGTGTTCTCTGTTCTTGTTGGGTTTTTCCCTTCTCTGACCCTGGTGACCTCTCCTTTGGTTTTGGTGCTCTCTCGTTGGATGGTCTTTCCTTCGCGGCTGACTTCTTTGGGCTATCTGGCATTGTTGCGTTTCTTTTGTTCCAAGACGTAACGTTGTCCCAACCAAGTTACGTGAAAGTGAAACTTTTATTAATAAGTTGATTACTGGAATAAGTAAATATTTATCGTATATTATTTGTTGTTTTTGAAACATAAATCTTGATATAAATTTATTATTTTTTAAGATATCACGGCAAAATCACTCTCCATATCAAAACCCCACCGACCAGACGTAACGTACGTTTTTGAAATACATCACAAGAACACTGCGGCCTAAAAATCGTTATCTTTTTTCTGAATATCAACGTTTTTTTCCTTTCTTTCTCGAAACACTATTTTAATACTTACGACCACTTTTTAACTTTTTGGCTGTCCAGTACTTTATTTTGGTACAAATGCTTGTGTAAAATAAATAAAAATATACTTTTTGTACCGATACCTGCCTAAAAAGAGCTCGTTACCAAAATGGAGCTCAAATTTATCCGTACCGCTTCATTTGAAGAAACGACATGGTCTGTTCGTGTTTATTCAAGCATACGCAGGAAGATTTTTCGGTTCCTATAATAAATGTGAAGCCATTGTTTCGCGTAGGTGGTCATGCGAAAAGTGACATTTCAAGGACTTTTGTCGATACGCGATGTTCAATATTTCTGTTTAACTCTACAGTTTATTCACCTTTGTTGAACGTGATCAAACGCAGTACTTAGCAAATAAAAAGCAACCGCTAAACAAGTTTGTTGTTTCTTAGTATATTAAAAGGCTTAACTGATCTTTTTTGAAAGTAAATTTGGGCCGCAACAACTTCTTGTCACTTACTTTATACTCAGTCGTAAACACATATTTGGGATATTTCATATATTTAACTGCAGATTGTTATCATTGTCCATTTATGACGTCAGACATGTTCATGCAAACGCCACAAAAGTTAAATTAGAAGCTATAAAAAAGCATTTTTCAAACTGGAACAATTATTAGTTAAGGAATATCTCAGGTTTTCTTTGGTTCCTGAAAATCTGCATCAATTTTCTGACAAACTTGTGTCAAGCTTCAAAACTTATTCTGCCAACTCTCAGTTTCTTGTGGAAAATGGATACTATGCCGTTTATGGTTTTTAAATTTCTTGCTCGAATTTCGTCTCTAGCTTTCTTAATCCTGCTGCGTTGCGTAGGTAAAATCAACCAAGAACCTAAGAACATTAACAATGGCTGTGACATCGACCGAAACCTTTCACTAATAAAAGCATTTTTTACTATCTTGGCTCTATCTTTGCTACACCTTGGCGCTTGTGTTTGTTTTGCGTACCTATTAACCTATTCATGTTTAGTCAAGCATGTGAAGCAGATATCGCTTTCACGTTTCAACATTCAAAGTTTTCTAAAGCAAAGGCGGACATATTTCTCGGCTTGCTTTGCCAAGCGATATATGACCAAAGGTGTTTTAAGTGCTTTTGTATTAGGCTGGGTTGATCATTTTGGATTGATCATTGTTTCTTCATTATTTTTGTTGATCGTGTTACCACTTGTCATCCTTCGCTAGTTACAAACAAAGTTAATCGTTAAGATGTGGATGATAGTGTAAAGTAAAGTATTTTACCGCTTGATGTCGCCCATAAGTTATACTTACTTTACTGTACAAAGTTGCAAGTAATTTCTGGAGAATAATCGACATCTTACACACAGAAGTACGTTTCCACCATTTGGTCAAAAACAACAGCGTAGGAGAAAAAGGAGTAAAAAGCGGCGATAAAACCGTATTTGAACTGTAACACACGATCAAGGTTTGTTGATAAATTGTATTTAAAAATTCAAAAATTTGTATCTCCGGTAAATGGTAAAGTATAATTTGCTGAACTACCTGGACTCCCAATTTTTCAGCGTTTGTAGCCAAAAAATAAACAAAATGATCTAAAAATTTTTATATGGTTTTTAGTTTTTACCCACCGTAAAATATAAACTGTTTCAAATCTTATAAATAAATAGAGAAACAGCTTTTTGCAACATGTTGTTAACATTCTGGTTTTTTAAGGCTTGAATCTAAACACACAAAATTATCAAGATGGAAAAGTGCCATTTTATTTTTGAAAATATGGCAATTAGGCTTCGCATATCACTCGACTTTACAGCAGAAAGTTTTATCAAAAACGGAACAAATCACTTAAATACGATTAGTTAATTACATTATTTACATATCTTTTGTACTTTGTCCGGTACAAGGGGCCAGCCATCACAAAAAAGAAAAAGAATAACTAAATAACATGTGGACTATAATGATACTTCCAAGTCTTTTGCTATTTTTACAAATCACTGTTGTCGTTTTTGATTGTTTTTACAGTTTTCTTCCGAGGATGATATTGTTGGTTACTTTGGTGTATTTGGTGTTCTCTGTTCTTGTTGGGTTTTTCCCTTCTCTGACCCTGGTGACCTCTCCTTTGGTTTTGGTGCTCTCTCGTTGGATGGTCTTTCCTTCGCGGCTGACTTCTTTGGGCTATCTGGCATTGTTGCGTTTCTTTTGTTCCAAGACGTAACGTTGTCCCAACCAAGTTACGTGAAAGTGAAACTTTTATTAATAAGTTGATTACTGGAATAAGTAAATATTTATCGTATATTATTTGTTGTTTTTGAAACATAAATCTTGATATAAATTTATTATTTTTTAAGATATCACGGCAAAATCACTCTCCATATCAAAACCCCACCGACCAGACGTAACGTACGTTTTTGAAATACATCACAAGAACACTGCGGCCTAAAAATCGTTATCTTTTTTCTGAATATCAACGTTTTTTTCCTTTCTTTCTCGAAACACTATTTTAATACTTACGACCACTTTTTAACTTTTTGGCTGTCCAGTACTTTATTTTGGTACAAATGCTTGTGTAAAATAAATAAAAATATACTTTTTGTACCGATACCTGCCTAAAAAGAGCTCGTTACCAAAATGGAGCTCAAATTTATCCGTACCGCTTCATTTGAAGAAACGACATGGTCTGTTCGTGTTTATTCAAGCATACGCAGGAAGATTTTTCGGTTCCTATAATAAATGTGAAGCCATTGTTTCGCGTAGGTGGTCATGCGAAAAGTGACATTTCAAGGACTTTTGTCGATACGCGATGTTCAATATTTCTGTTTAACTCTACAGTTTATTCACCTTTGTTGAACGTGACCAAACGCAGTACTTAGCAAATAAAAAGCAACCGCTGTACAAGTTTGTTGTTTCTTAGTGTATTAAAAGGCTTAACTGATCTTTTTTGAAAGTGAATTTGAGCCGCAACAACTTCTTGTCACTTACTTTATACTCAGTCGTAAACACGTATTTGGGATATTTCATATATTTAACTGCAGATTGTTATCATTGTCCATTTATGACGTCAGACATGTTCATGCAAACGCCACAAAAGTTAAATTAGAAGCTATAAAAAAGCATTTTTCAAACTGGAACAATTATTAGTTAAGGAATATCTCAGGTTTTCTTTGGTTCCTGAAAATCTGCATCAATTTTCTGACAAACTTGTGTCAAGCTTCAAAACTTGTTCTGCCAACTCTCAGTTTCTTGTGGAAAATGGATACTAGGCCGTTTATGGTTTTTAAATTTCTTGCTCGAATTTCGTCTCTAGCTTTCTTAATCCTGCTGCGTTGCGTAGGTAAAATCAACCAAGAACCTAAGAACATTAACAATGGCTGTGACATCGACCGAAACCTTTCACTAATAAAAGCATTTTTTACTATCTTGGCTCTATCTTTACTACACCTTGGCGCTTGTGTTTGTTTTGGGTACCTATTAACCTATTCATGTTTAGTCAAGCATGTGAAGCAGATATCGCTTTCACGTTTCAAAAGACAAAGTTCTATAAAGCAAAGGCGGATATATTTCTCGGCTTGCTTTGCCAAGCGATATATGACCAAAGGTGTTTTAAGTGCTTTTGTATTAGGCTGGGTTGATCATTTTGGATTGATCATTGTTTCTTCATTATTTTTGTTGATCGTGTTACCACTTGTCATCCTTCGCTAGTTACAAACAAAGTTAATCGTTAAGATGTGGATGATAGTGTAAAGTAAAGTATTTTACCGCTTGATGTCGCCCATAAGTTATACTTACTTTACTGTACAAAGTTGCAAGTAATTTCTGGAGAATAATCGACATCTTACACACAGAAGTACGTTTCCACCATTTGGTCAAAAACAACAGCGTAGGAGAAAAAGGAGTAAAAAGCGGCGATAAAACCGTATTTGAACTGTAACACACGATCAAGGTTTGTTGATAAATTGTATTTAAAAATTCAAAAATTTGTATCTCCGGTAAATGGTAAAGTATAATTTGCTGAACTACCTGGACTCCCAATTTTTCAGCGTTTGTAGCCAAAAAATAAACAAAATGATCTAAAAATTTTTATATGGTTTTTAGTTTTTACCCACCGTAAAATATAAACTGTTTCAAATCTTATAAATAAATAGAGAAACAGCTTTTTGCAACATGTTGTTAACATTCTGGTTTTTTAAGGCTTGAATCTAAACACACAAAATTATCAAGATGGAAAAGTGCCATTTTATTTTTGAAAATATGGCAATTAGGCTTCGCATATCACTCGACTTTACAGCAGAAAGTTTTATCAAAAACGGAACAAATCACTTAAATACGATTAGTTAATTACATTATTTACATATCTTTTGTACTTTGTCCGGTACAAGGGGCCAGCCATCACAAAAAAGAAAAAGAATAACTAAATAACATGTGGACTATAATGATACTTCCAAGTCTTTTGCTATTTTTACAAATCACTGTTGTCGTTTTTGATTGTTTTTACAGTTTTCTTCCGAGGATGATATTGTTGGTTACTTTGGTGTATTTGGTGTTCTCTGTTCTTGTTGGGTTTTTCCCTTCTCTGACCCTGGTGACCTCTCCTTTGGTTTTGGTGCTCTCTCGTTGGATGGTCTTTCCTTCGCGGCTGACTTCTTTGGGCTATCTGGCATTGTTGCGTTTCTTTTGTTCCAAGACGTAACGTTGTCCCAACCAAGTTACGTGAAAGTGAAACTTTTATTAATAAGTTGATTACTGGAATAAGTAAATATTTATCGTATATTATTTGTTGTTTTTGAAACATAAATCTTGATATAAATTTATTATTTTTTAAGATATCACGGCAAAATCACTCTCCATACCAAAAGCACACTGACCAGACGTAACGTACGTTTTTAAAATACATCACAAGAACACGGCGGCCTAAAAATCGTTATCTTTTTTCTGAATAGCAACGTTTTTTCCTTTCTTTCTCGAAACACCGTTTTAATACTTATGACCACTTTTTAGCTTTTTGGCTGTCGAGTACTTTATTTTGGTACAAATGCTTGTGTAAAATAAATAAAAATATACTTTTTGTACCGATACCTGCCTAAAAAGAGCTCGTTACCAAAATCGAGTTCCAGTTTATCTGTACCGCTTCATTTGAAGAAACGACATGGTCTGTTCGTGTGTGTTCAAGCATACGCAGGAAGATTTTTCAGTTCCTATAATAAATGTGAAGCCATTGTTTCGCGTAGGTGGTCATGCGAAAAGTGACATTTCAAAGACTTTTGTCAATACGCGATGTTCAATATTTCTGTTTAACTCTACAGTTTATTCACCTTTGTTGAACGTGACCAAACGCAGTACTTAGCAAATAAAAAGCAACCGCTGTACAAGTTTGTTGTTTCTTAGTGTATTAAAAGGCTTAACTGATCTTTTTTGAAAGTGAATTTGAGCCGCAACAACTTCTTGTCACTTACTTTATACTCAGTCGTAAACACGTATTTGGGATATTTCATATATTTAACTGCAGATTGTTATCATTGTCCATTTATGACGTCAGACATGTTCATGCAAACGCCACAAAAGTTAAATTAGAAGCTATAAAAAAGCATTTTTCAAACTGGAACAATTATTAGTTAAGGAATATCTCAGGTTTTCTTTGGTTCCTGAAAATCTGCATCAATTTTCTGACAAACTTGTGTCAAGCTTCAAAACTTGTTCTGCCAACTCTCAGTTTCTTGTGGAAAATGGATACTAGGCCGTTTATGGTTTTTAAATTTCTTGCTCGAATTTCGTCTCTAGCTTTCTTAATCCTGCTGCGTTGCGTAGGTAAAATCAACCAAGAACCTAAGAACATTAACAATGGCTGTGACATCGACCGAAACCTTTCACTAATAAAAGCATTTTTTACTATCTTGGCTCTATCTTTACTACACCTTGGCGCTTGTGTTTGTTTTGGGTACCTATTAACCTATTCATGTTTAGTCAAGCATGTGAAGCAGATATCGCTTTCACGTTTCAAAAGACAAAGTTCTATAAAGCAAAGGCGGATATATTTCTCGGCTTGCTTTGCCAAGCGATATATGACCAAAGGTGTTTTAAGTGCTTTTGTATTAGGCTGGGTTGATCATTTTGGATTGATCATTGTTTCTTCATTATTTTTGTTGATCGTGTTACCACTTGTCATCCTTCGCTAGTTACAAACAAAGTTAATCGTTAAGATGTGGATGATAGTGTAAAGTAAAGTATTTTACCGCTTGATGTCGCCCATAAGTTATACTTACTTTACTGTAGATAGTTGCAAGTAATTTCTGGAGAATAATCGACATCTTACACACAGAAGTACGTTTCCACCATTTGGTCAAAAACAACAGCGTAGGAGAAAAAGGAGTAAAAAGCGGCGATAAAACCGTATTTGAACTGTAACACACGATCAAGGTTTGTTGATAAATTGTATTTAAAAATTCAAAAATTTGTATCTCCGGTAAATGGTAAAGTATAATTTGCTGAACTACCTGGACTCCCAATTTTTCAGCGTTTGTAGCCAAAAAATAAACAAAATGATCTAAAAATTTTTATATGGTTTTTAGTTTTTACCCACCGTAAAATATAAACTGTTTCAAATCTTA
Source organism: Clavelina lepadiformis (assembly GCF_947623445.1). NCBI lineage: Eukaryota > Metazoa > Chordata > Ascidiacea > Aplousobranchia > Clavelinidae > Clavelina > Clavelina lepadiformis. The sequence goes on along the minus strand of NC_135243.1, from coordinate 23,503,996 downwards.
TAAATAAATAGAGAAACAGCTTTTTGCAACATGTTGTTAACATTCTGGTTTTTTAAGGCTTGAATCTAAACACACAAAATTATCAAGATGGAAAAGTGCCATTTTATTTTTGAAAATATGGCAATTAGGCTTCGCATATCACTCGACTTTACAGCAGAAAGTTTTATCAAAAACGGAACAAATCACTTAAATACGATTAGTTAATTACATTATTTACATATCTTTTGTACTTTGTCCGGTACAAGGGGCCAGCCATCACAAAAAAGAAAAAGAATAACTAAATAACATGTGGACTATAATGATACTTCCAAGTCTTTTGCTATTTTTACAAATCACTGTTGTCGTTTTTGATTGTTTTTACAGTTTTCTTCCGAGGATGATATTGTTGGTTACTTTGGTGTATTTGGTGTTCTCTGTTCTTGTTGGGTTTTTCCCTTCTCTGACCCTGGTGACCTCTCCTTTGGTTTTGGTGCTCTCTCGTTGGATGGTCTTTCCTTCGCGGCTGACTTCTTTGGGCTATCTGGCATTGTTGCGTTTCTTTTGTTCCAAGACGTAACGTTGTCCCAACCAAGTTACGTGAAAGTGAAACTTTTATTAATAAGTTGATTACTGGAATAAGTAAATATTTATCGTATATTATTTGTTGTTTTTGAAACATAAATCTTGATATAAATTTATTATTTTTTAAGATATCACGGCAAAATCACTCTCCATACCAAAAGCACACTGACCAGACGTAACGTACGTTTTTAAAATACATCACAAGAACACGGCGGCCTAAAAATCGTTATCTTTTTTCTGAATAGCAACGTTTTTTCCTTTCTTTCTCGAAACACCGTTTTAATACTTATGACCACTTTTTAGCTTTTTGGCTGTCGAGTACTTTATTTTGGTACAAATGCTTGTGTAAAATAAATAAAAATATACTTTTTGTACCGATACCTGCCTAAAAAGAGCTCGTTACCAAAATCGAGTTCCAGTTTATCTGTACCGCTTCATTTGAAGAAACGACATGGTCTGTTCGTGTGTGTTCAAGCATACGCAGGAAGATTTTTCAGTTCCTATAATAAATGTGAAGCCATTGTTTCGCGTAGGTGGTCATGCGAAAAGTGACATTTCAAGGACTTTTGTCAATACGCGATGTTCAATATTTCTGTTTAACTCTACAGTTTATTCACCTTTGTTGAACGTGATCAAACGCAGTACTTAGCAAATAAAAAGCAACCGCTGTACAAGTTTGTTGTTTCTTAGTGTATTAAAAGGCTTAACTGATCTTTTTTGAAAGTAAATTTGGGCCGCAACAACTTCTTGTCACTTACTTTATACTCAGTCGTAAACACATATTTGGGATATTTCATATATTTAACTGCAGATTGTTATCATTGTCCATTTATGACGTCAGACATGTTCATGCAAACGCCACAAAAGTTAAATTAGAAGCTATAAAAAAGCATTTTTCAAACTGGAACAATTATTAGTTAAGGAATATCTCAGGTTTTCTTTGGTTCCTGAAAATCTGCATCAATTTTCTGACAAACTTGTGTCAAGCTTCAAAACTTATTCTGCCAACTCTCAGTTTCTTGTGGAAAATGGATACTATGCCGTTTATGGTTTTTAAATTTCTTGCTCGAATTTCGTCTCTAGCTTTCTTAATCCTGCTGCGTTGCGTAGGTAAAATCAACCAAGAACCTAAGAACATTAACAATGGCTGTGACATCGACCGAAACCTTTCACTAATAAAAGCATTTTTTACTATCTTGGCTCTATCTTTACTACACCTTGGCGCTTGTGTTTGTTTTGGGTACCTATTAACCTATTCATGTTTAGTCAAGCATGTGAAGCAGATATCGCTTTCACGTTTCAAAAGACAAAGTTCTATAAAGCAAAGGCGGATATATTTCTCGGCTTGCTTTGCCAAGCGATATATGACCAAAGGTGTTTTAAGTGCTTTTGTATTAGGCTGGGTTGATCATTTTGGATTGATCATTGTTTCTTCATTATTTTTGTTGATCGTGTTACCACTTGTCATCCTTCGCTAGTTACAAACAAAGTTAATCGTTAAGATGTGGATGATAGTGTAAAGTAAAGTATTTTACCGCTTGATGTCGCCCATAAGTTATACTTACTTTACTGTAGATAGTTGCAAGTAATTTCTGGAGAATAATCGACATCTTACACACAGAAGTACGTTTCCACCATTTGGTCAAAAACAACAGCGTAGGAGAAAAAGGAGTAAAAAGCGGCGATAAAACCGTATTTGAACTGTAACACACGATCAAGGTTTGTTGATAAATTGTATTTAAAAATTCAAAAATTTGTATCTCCAGTAAATGGTAAAGTATAATTTGCTGAACTACCTGGACTCCCAATTTTTCAGCGTTTGTAGCCAAAAAATAAACAAAATGATCTAAAAATTTTTATATGGTTTTTAGTTTTTACCCACCGTAAAATATAAACTGTTTCAAATCTTATAAATAAATAGAGAAACAGCTTTTTGCAACATGTTGTTAACATTCTGGTTTTTTAAGGCTTGAATCTAAACACACAAAATTATCAAGATGGAAAAGTGCCATTTTATTTTTGAAAATATGGCAATTAGGCTACACATATCACTCGACTTTACATCAGAAAGTTTTATCAAAAACGGATCAAATCACTTAATTACGTTATTTACATATCTTTTGTACTTTGTCCGGTACAAGGGGCCAGCCATCACAAAAAAGAAAAAGAATAACTAAATAACATGTGGACTATAATGATACTTCCAAGTCTTTTGCTATTTATACAAATCACTGTTGTCGTTTTTGATTGTTTTTACAGTTTTCTTCCGAGGATGATATTGTTGGTTACTTTGGTGTATTTGGTGTTCTCTGTTCTTGTTGGGTTTTTCCCTTCTCTGACCCTGGTGACCTCTCCTTTGGTTTTGGTGCTCTCTCGTTGGATGGTCTTTCCTTCGCGGCTGACTTCTTTGGGCTATCTGGCATTGTTGCGTTTCTTTTGTTCCAAGACGTAACGTTGTCCCAACCAAGTTACGTGAAAGTGAAACTTTTATTAATAAGTTGATTACTGGAATAAGTAAATATTTATCGTATATTATTTGTTGTTTTTGAAACATAAATCTTGATATAAATTTATTATTTTTTAAGATATCACGGCAAAATCACTCTCCATACCAAAAGCACACTGACCAGACGTAACGTACGTTTTTAAAATACATCACAAGAACACGGCGGCCTAAAAATCGTTATCTTTTTTCTGAATAGCAACGTTTTTTCCTTTCTTTCTCGAAACACCGTTTTAATACTTATGACCACTTTTTAGCTTTTTGGCTGTCGAGTACTTTATTTTGGTACAAATGCTTGTGTAAAATAAATAAAAATATACTTTTTGTACCGATACCTGCCTAAAAAGAGCTCGTTACCAAAATCGAGTTCCAGTTTATCTGTACCGCTTCATTTGAAGAAACGACATGGTCTGTTCGTGTGTGTTCAAGCATACGCAGGAAGATTTTTCAGTTCCTATAATAAATGTGAAGCCATTGTTTCGCGTAGGTGGTCATGCGAAAAGTGACATTTCAAGGACTTTTGTCAATACGCGATGTTCAATATTTCTGTTTAACTCTACAGTTTATTCACCTTTGTTGAACGTGACCAAACGCAGTACTTAGCAAATAAAAAGTAACCGCTGTACAAGTTTGTTGTTTCTTAGTGTATTAAAAGGCTTAACTGATCTTTTTTGAAAGTAAATTTGGGCCGCAACAACTTCTTGTCACTTACTTTATACTCAGTCGTAAACACATATTTGGGATATTTCATATATTTAACTGCAGATTGTTATCATTGTCCATTTATGACATCAGACATGTTCATGCAAACGCCACAAAAGTTAAATTAGAAGCTATAAAAAAGCATTTTTCAAACTGGAACAATTATTAGTTAAGGAATATCTCAGGTTTTCTTTGGTTCCTGAAAATCTGCATCAATTTTCTGACAAACTTGTGTCAAGCTTCAAAACTTGTTCTGCCAACTCTCAGTTTCTTGTGGAAAATGGATACTAGGCCGTTTATGGTTTTTAAATTTCTTGCTCGAATTTCGTCTCTAGCTTTCTTAATCCTGCTGCGTTGCGTAGGTAAAATCAACCAAGAACCTAAGAACATTAACAATGGCTGTGACATCGACCGAAACCTTTCACTAATAAAAGCATTTTTTACTATCTTGGCTCTATCTTTGCTACACCTTGGCGCTTGTGTTTGTTTTGCGTACCTATTAACCTATTCATGTTTAGTCAAGCATGTGAAGCAGATATCGCTTTCACGTTTCAAAAGACAAAGTTCTATAAAGCAAAGGCGGATATATTTCTCGGCTTGCTTTGCCAAGCGATGTATGACCAAAGGTGTTTTAAGTGCTTTTGTATTAGGCTGGGTTGATCATTTTGGATTGATCATTGTTTCTTCATTATTTTTGTTGATCGTGTTACCACTTGTCATCCTTCGCTAGTTAAAGTAAACGTAACGTTAAAGTCACGTGCGTATTGGGATTCAATTGAAGTAAAAAATGCCTCGGGTACCTCATATAGCATAAGTAGTGTATCGTAAGTTGAACCTCTCGTTAAAGTAGCTGGGTGGATTAATTTTGGACTGAGAACAAACAAAACATCTGCTCCTAGTATATTTTTCGCTTAGAATGCCTTCTGCGACTTCCAGATATGATGTCTAAGGTTAAATTGAATCCACGACAAGAACCGCTGCAATAATCAGGAATCTTAACTTCTTCATTACTGACATTGAAATTTGTTGATTTTGTTTACAACACTTCATAAAAACCCAGAAGTGGTACAAATGGAACAAAAAAACAACTAAAACACAGCCATCATTCTAATAACAGCACCTTTAATACATTTTACAGTCAGTATATAGTCACTTTTGATCCATAATTTACACAGCGTTAAATATTGACAAAGATAACTTTGTTTAATTTATTCGTCGTAAACGTAGACTTTTTTGCTTTTTCTGTGTCTCTGTTTAGTTTTTTCTTCATGGAACACAAGTCGGATGAGTTCTAACATTGGCATGAGCTTGAACCCAACCCACTAAATTTCAAACCAAACACACAGAATCTTGGAACCTTTAAATTTTTAAATGTGGTCCAGTCGGTTATCAGTTTGCTGTCCAACCCATAATCAAAGTTCATATTCCTGGACACAAAAGTAAAAGAAACCGATGAATTGATAAGTGCTTGGGGTTTAAAGATATTTCTGCTTCACCTTCAACAGATCTTCAGATCCACAGATAGATAGACCTTCAGATATTTCCAGCACACAGCTCATTACCCCCTGTTGCGAGGTAATTCAGCCGCATTTAATAATTGTAAACAAGTTGTAAAGGTCGCGTTCACGTCAAGGTTACATCTGCCATATGCTCCATACACGTAAGTCTCAACATAGAACTTGTTGGGAATCTAGCCTGGAAATCAAGCACCCGCAAAAAAGTTAGAGATGTTTCAACAACTTTTGTACTGGTGTTTTCGGATTCCTAAGCACACCGGAAAAATAGTATTTCTATACCAACTATCAGAATCGATGCGGATCCGCACACCACATCCTGACACAGCAGAAAATATCAATCCATGCGCTATTCATTTCTATTCCATTCTATTCACTTTTGCGAAAGCGTTTACAAAAACTTCACCGAGGAAACTCTGCAAAAACATGAGACAATAATATGGCGGAGTTTTGGTCTTTATGCGCATTTTTAAAACAAATCATTTTTTCGTCTTGATTCATAAAACAGTGCTTCATCTTTAGAGTACTTTGAGCTGCAAAAATGTATTGGCACAATTTTTGTTCTATTTTGCTGGTACTTTTTTCTTTCATCTAGCAATCCCACACTCACGTGTTCTGACATGATACGTCATCAACTTCAAGAAAATGGTGACAGAAGAACTTTCTATTTGTTCAATTTATTTTGATTGCGATATAAATTTTATCAATGCATATAACATGCACGTTGAAATAAAAATAAAAACCAGGAAATTTGAATTGATGATATTACCAACAAACATTTAACTTTACCGAATATGGAAAAATTTTAATAAAAAATATTTTCAAATTAGAGTAAATATCGATTGAGAACTGTTTCGAATTTCTCCTGATGTCCTGAACGACGCTCTGGCTCCCCCTTCTGGCGAATATATTCATGGCAGTCTTCAAATGTTGCGTTGCCAGATTTTAATTTGGCGCCCAAGCCAGACCCAAAGCTGGCATAACGCTCCTGCGAATGGAACAGAACAAAGTTTTATGTGAGGGTAAGATGGAGTTTCAAAACTCCTAAGAATTCAAGAATGATAAACCGCACGTTTTTACTTAAAAGGGCATGAATCGATCTTCAGATTTAGAAGTTTTGACTAATATCTCATCATAAAAGACTGAACAAATTCTAATGTGTCGTTACTTGTTTCATTTTATCAAGGACGCCATCTTGTTTTATTTTAGCCGCCACTCTTAGCGCCTTCGCAAAGCAATCCATGGCCCCGATATGCGATATTAGCATATCGGCAACATCGCTCGATTCGCGCCGGACTTTGCAGTCGAAATTCAGGCCGCCGGGTGCCAGTCCGCCCTGGTCTAAAATCGTCTATAAAATAAACAAATATCGTCATAAAAAGCGGCGATAAGTCTTTTGACATTTTTTAATTTCTTGCTTCTCGTGTTTAAGAATAAATCATTGTTAGGTCATTAATCCAACACAAGTTCAAGTTCGTGGTTGAAGTTCACCTTCATGATGAAAGTCGCGTTCTTCACATCCATAGGAAATTGATCGGTGTCCCATCCGAGGTCCGGTGACCCTGTGTTCGAATCCACCGAACCCAGCATACCGTATGATGACGCCATCACTACGTCATGCTCATGACCGTGACCGGCAAGCGTCGTGTGGTTCGGTTCGATGTTCAACTGAAAACATGACGTAATAACTTGCAGTATAATCATTTTTACCTCCCAGATTGTATATTTTGAATAGACTATACAATGCTACTGTACATTGAAAGGTGTCCTTCAAAATACCTTAAAGTCCTTATCTAAGTTGTATGTCTTCAAAAAAGCAATCACGGTCATTGCATCTGAAACGAAAAATTTAGATTTAATTTGTTGCTTTGCTTAGAACTGAAGTCTATGTAAAAAAAATCTTCAAAATTTTGTGAGTATATCGAAGTATACTTCCAGTATTGATGGCTTAGCATGTCCTGAAAATACTTAGGTTCGTTTAATACAGTTTATTATTATGTAATAGAGAAGACTTCCTCACCGTAGTCGTATTGGTGCTTGGTTGGTTCCTTCGGTTTTGGTTCAATGAGAAATGGCCCAGTGAACCCTATCTTCTTCTTGTATGCTGTTTATGATGTCATAGCGTTTCATTGTTAAGCTTATACAGCAAGAATGCAAGTATTATGACATCACAAAGCACTTTTACTTACCTACGGCCATCTTGAAGAAGTTTGCCAAGCTGTCCAATTCCTCCCTCACATTCGTGTTGAGGAGGGTGTGGTAGCCCTCCCTACCTCCCCAGAACACGAAATTTTCGGCCCCTAGTTTCTTACCGACTTCTAGACCCTTCTTGACCTGTGCTGCCGCGTACGCCACGACGTGAGCGTCTGCGTTTGTGGCGGCGCCATTGCTATATCTGATAATTTTGCGATAATAGACATCTAATCATTATGTTATTGGATAATATTATAATTATTCAATATTTGCAACAGCAATAAATAATGCTTATTAAATACGTACCGGAACAAATGTCTACAAATACTTTCTTAACACAAACTTAAACCAAACCTAAATTTATTTTCCTACTTTTCTTGACTATCGTCACAGATTAGCAGATATTGAAAAGCAATGCAGTGTACCTGGGGTGTGCAAACAAATTGCAGGTGTTCCAAAGTAGCTTGATGCCAGTTTTGTCTTGCAGCTCACTCGCTAACTCCACCAAGCGATCAAGATTTGAATTAGTTTCATCCAGCGTGGCGCCCTCGGGAGCGATATCCCGATCATGAAAAGTCCAGTACTAAAAACAAGATTTAAAACATAATCAGTAGAGACTATGATTGTAATAAACACGGAAGCCAATCAGGGCATTAAATAATAGCTTAATACAATTTTAACTTAAGACGTAAACTCAAGTTTAAAACTGGAGTGTGCATACCACATGCTCATAAAGAGATCTTGTGCAAACCCAATATAGGCTTTCATGTTAAGCACATCAAGGGATTAAGATCATGACAGTGACAAAAGTTACAAATATAGGCGATAATCCATTAACAAAAACAACACATTTAACATATGACATGGAATTAAGCTGGCTGTTTACGAAACACCAATGCTCGGAGACGATCACAAGTTACTATTAGTTACAGTCTAGTTACTTACTAGTTACTAGGAGTTTACCTTCACGCCCAGCTTAGACATGAAGTCAAAGGCGACTCTCATTCTTCTTTCCGCGTTCTCGATGCTGTCTGATCCGTCGTCCCACAATCTTTTCAAGGTCGGGAACCCGAATGGATCAGCCCCTTGGTACATTGTTTTGGTTGAAATTGAAATAGATTATATTATTGGAGAATAGTGGTTAGAAGTTATATTCTTAGTCAAAGGACAAGAATGTTTGTTCCATGGCAATTGAGTGAAGTTTTGCAAAATAACATCTGTCAGCCAAAGAATTAGATAAAACAAAATAACTCGAATCTGCTGCACTTGAGCATAAAAGCTTATTTAGCTTATTTAACGCAGCTGGTTTCAGGTAATTTTTGTTTTTCACCTGTCCCACGGAACGTGTGCCAGTAGCAAACCGAGAAACGAAGCCAGTCTTTCATCGGTTTGCCCATAATCACCTCGTCCTCGTTGTAATACTTAAAGCATATGACGTCATCAACTGTAGCGTCTGGTTTGTATGGAACCTTTACGATGTCTATGGGAAAAAGATGTTCAGTTTGAGCTGTTAACGTTTGAATTTCAACACTTTACAACAATTTGAGATATTTTTTAAGCATAGCTCTTTCTAGCCATATGAGCAAAACGTTCTACGTAAACAACATTGTATACGCCTATGATGTCAGCATAACGTCACCGACCAATTGGGTATGTTGTCACTGAAGACGCCTTTTGTGCTTCATCGTTAGACGACTTTGAGGCTGGGGCAAACGACGACATATTTGTTTGATCACCTACCACTCTTACTAACAAAATATAAACCACATGATTGATGATAGTGGCAACAGCCTACAACGATTATAGTGACTTGAATATTTCTTCATCTTAACTTAATGCAGTTCGCAACGTTGCAAAAACATCAGTAGGCTTAATGCTGTTTAAACCTTTTCATATTCTTTCAATAAAATTCGTCGAAATCATTGTGCTTCAGTTTCCTTTGATACTCGAAGAATATCAACATTTTATGTACACTGACGACTAACTGTGTTGAGCTTATTACGAGCATGGCCGATAGCGTCGATTAATTACGACTTCAAGAGAATACACAAAAACTTTTTAGAAAAATTTTCGCTAGTTGCTTTGCAAAAGTTTAGCTGGCATAAAAGGACTTCAGCCTTTGCGCAAACACAACTGCGTCCTGGACTAACTTAGTAACGAGACAGGTAAAGCTGCACCTGTTGTTAAATTAATAATTAACTTCCAGCAAATTGAAAGACAAGAAACACAGGACTACATGGAGCTAATGATAAGAGACGAAAACAGGCTACATCCAAGCGAGTTACCATGTTGAAACTGGCACGCCAAACGTAAGTCAGCTTACTACACGTTGCTATGGGCAGCTATTAGTTTTTACATTGGTTTACAAGTGTTTAGGCTACTTTGCACTATCAAATTCCACTTTTGTATAAATCTATAACTGCAACAAAAGGTTGTGCTGCTATATATAAAATGCAAGTGTTTGCATAACTTTTACATTAACGTGTTTTTGCTTTCCTCGTACAGCTATAACAACGTTTCGCGTAGAATTACAAGCAGTTATATGATGTCATTTCCGCTTACTTGCTAAGCATGCGATAAGAGCGTCTTTTAATAGTTATAGGCATTTTAGATTGAAGAACAAACTTAATCAAATATAAAACACCATGTAGACCTACGATCTACACACGATAATATTAAAATTGAATTGGAAACGACATAATAACTAGCTATTTAGCCGTTGGTTGCAAATCAATATGCCTTAGGGCTTTGGCTATAATAATCGTTTTTCATCGAATGTGCAAGTTATGTCGCTGTCAACATCATGAACTTTCGTTTGGTATCTGAAATAAAAATCTTCTTTTCATTAATCCCCATTTTTTATTTTATGTTTTTCTTATGTTCAAGATTTGCAGTTTAATATTTTCTGAAGGCTTATTATTCTAAAAAGCACTGAGTATTTTAGTAAAGTTCCTACTTACAAAAAAACAAATTTATGTTATTGGATTTCATGAACTGATATTTTTTAATAAAAAGCTATAAAAACTCGTCTGCTCGGTAGCGGAATGGTTCGAGAGCTGAACTCGTAATAATGCGGCCCGTTTTGGGTGGCGCTCGGTAGCATTATTGTTGTAATATTGTTTTGCAAGGTATTTACGAAACCTGCTCCTATTCAGTAAGTCTGGGGAATAGTTTCAATTTTCTTGCTAAGCAAAATACCAGAAGGCAAATATAAACGGAGCGCATTAACTGGAACTTGCACAAAAGTTAGTTCGGTATCCGGTAATGATCGTTGAGTTTCAATTGCCATACTTCCTGCAGTCCCAGGCCAAAAGTTTTTATAATACCATATACAGTATTTAAAAAATTACAAAGTCGACAGTAAATCGTAAAATTGCCGGGTACGTTAAGATTTCCATGGCATATTAATCTTGAATCGTTACCAGGCAAATGTAAACTTTGCAAAGTTGAGCTGGTCTAGGCCAGGCCTAGTTTTAAATATGAGATAGGCATGTGCGCCAGACTGATCATCATGTATCGGTATACCTATTGCGGCTATATAATAAGGCTTTAGTCTAAACAGTTGAAGGGCTGCGTATTGCGATTTCAACATTTCAGTTTGAGTCGGTTCGGTAGCCGAGTGCTTGGAATGGTTCGAGCGGCCCAAACTGCAGAATTTAGCATGGACGCAATGAATATTATTTTTCATAAGCAAGATTGTGCACTTTATGTGTATGTTTTGTAGTTAATGACTGGAAAAGAATTTGTACGCACTCAATTTTTACTTTTTTAGTTCATAAATAGGACTAGATTAAATCAGTCAATTTCTATATGTACAGGCAAGGGCCATGCCGTAGAATGTGTGGCACCTGCACGCACGAGGTTTGTCAGCTTACACCCCAGGATTTTTTTTTATCTTTACATCGATTTAGGCATAATCAACAAACAAAGAAGCTGGTTGTTTTAACACTGATTTATAATAAATAAACATATGATAGAATTTGGCTTCAGTGCATGCCATTATGCCAAAATTTTCATCTTTGCATGCTAGATTTCTCATTAAAAACTGCTGTACTTTGCATGCACCTGGGCATTAATGCGTCTGGGTGTTTTTGTGCATCAATTTTGGTTGTATGGCACACGCAAAATCTTACCAAAAGTACCGATACGATACATAAAGTACCAATACATTCCAGTTGAGTACTGGCCTCGTAATAAATGCAACTCGTGTTCCATATTTGACACCTAGTGGTGTTATACCGTTAAAAAGCCCTTGGGCATGACATTAACAGCACTTGCTTTTGTTCAATGGACCTAGTGGACAGTTCTAAATTTGGACAATACGATATGAAAAATTAAAAACCAAATAAAAATCGTTTGACAATGGATACTTGCACAAAAGCTAACTTGTCAACCGGAGCTCAAGCACGAAGGACCATCGTCACGTTTAAGTTGCGTGTAGACTTTTCTCAGTTTGAGAATAAAGATTATCATACCATACCATGAAATGTTTTACAATGCAGTTTGCATGCTGGTCTCATATTTTAACATGGATTTGAAACAATGCTTTGTAGGACTTTATTGGGAATTAAATTCACGTGATATCTCTGTGCATGAATTGAACTTATGTTGCCAAATAGCCTTTTATTTGTTTTCATAGCTTATTTCCTGAGTCATGTCAATTGTTCTGTTGATGGTTGTTCTGTGTTAGGGAAATAATTATTTTATAGTTTTTAAGAAATACAGAGTTTACGAGGTTTTTAACTGCAATTCTTTTGGTGATTCATACAGATAGATGAAATGATTTTAAGTATATCAATTAAGATAATCAGATTGCACTATATATACAGGAGTTGAAAATAAAACATAGACACTGCATTGGTATGAATATTGATCGAGTATTGAGGAATTATTATGACGTAACTTCCTTTTCATTATCTCATATCTACTTCCCATTCAAGCCTTCACGTATGGGTGCAAAAGTAAAATTGACTCAAAATCATTTTTGTCGAAGTTCAAGGTCACTACTGTTACGTACTTCGTTTCTCACATATTGTGTGGTCGTTCGTCATTGTGTTTCCATTTGAAGCGTTTTTACCATTTGGCACCATTTTTTGTTTTTGTTCTTATTTATTTTGATCATATTGTTTGGCACCCCCGTCCCTCATTAAATATGAAGGTTGTGCATTTTTTCTCGTAGGGATGACTCGGTGTTTGGATGTGACCAATTAAACGTGACTTTATAAAAACGACTGGTTTGTTTTATAGCGTGACGACAGTATATAGTTGCTCATAGTTAAGAGTGTTGGGGTTCGCCATAAACGTGAAATTTTAGTCTAGCTACATGAACGAGAAAATTCTAGATACACTCCAATGCTACTGCTCCAAGAGATGCTAAAAATCTCTGCGTAGAACCAGCCAGGTTGCTGTATAATTTATTAATGATAATTTTGTCGTTTTGGTTTAAACCATTTTGCCAGCTGCCACTTCAATTTTAGACCTACTACTATTATATGTCAGATATTATGATTATTATTGTGTAGCTTGATTTATAGGTCTGCAGGTAAAAGTACTAATAAGTTTGTGATACTTCTGTTTTACAAAGTAGTCATTGTTCTGAGAAAGAAGAATGTCTGCTAGTGAAGAAGCATTGCCAGTAAGTAATACGCAAATTCTGTATGCACCAAAGGTGTTTTTCATTAATATAAATTCCGTTGTTTAAAGTGCTGTAGGCACTACAGCAACTTATAGCTAACCCATTAGACAACAAAACAATGTTGAGTTTAGTTGGGAAATTATGTTTTTATTCTTTTTTTCTTGCAATAGCCCATGTCAGCAACTGAAAGTTATCTTATGTTCATATGTTCATATCTTATGTTATGTTCTTATGTTCAAAATGTCTTATGTTCAAATGATATGAACACCTTGAAGTGTTACTGTGTAATCTAAACCGACCTAGGACAGTAATAGAAGTTTTGTTTAACATTTTGTTCTCGTTTTATGCTGATAGGACAAACATGGTTTAATGTTTTCCGCACTAAATATTCTTTTGTTCATGAGGTTGAGAAGGAAGAAAAGTCGGACAAAACAAATGTTACTGTTGTTCCCACGGCAACCGTCCAATCTAAACCGAAAATCCGAGGCAGGAAAAGTGAGAATGACATGTTTGCTTTGTTGAGTTTGCAGAAGATATGGCTTGGTTTAAAGTGTAAAGATTTAGTGTATCAAGTCGCCATATTTCGACCTTTGTGTAGTGACATCATATATAACTGCCTCTAGCTCCACACTTGAAATGTTTAATTTAGTTTTCTTTCTTGGCTAAGATACACCACAACTACCAATCATTGAACGTCGAAACTGGTTGATCCACAGACATTTTGTGAGGAAAGAATACGACACTTGCAAGGTATTAACGGCAGTTTCCATGAACATAAGTTTCATCATATTTACATAAGGTGAGGTCACTGTTTCACCATGTACCCTCGTGTAGAGCCTCATACAAGAACAGTTAAAGGAAACACGCGGCCAGTGCGAGTATGCCATTTATATCCAGGTGAGGACGTATTGTGACATCATTATTAAGCATAGTTTGTATGTATTAAATGATTGTTAATTACTCAGGCAATGATAATGAGAAATGAAGGGGACATTCAGAATTCACTCGAGCTCTTCCAAGCTTGCCATCTTCTCAATTCCAAGAATCCCGATAACTTGAAGCAAGTTGCAAAAAATTTGTAAGTTTAATTTGTCACTGTTTCTCTCTCTCTGTGAAAGCAATGGTTTTTCAGTAAAGTTGTTCAATTTTGTAACCTTTAAGTTTTTTTATCGCTCTGTAGCTTTTCACACAAGTAACTTTACGTTGCAACGCCTTGACCTGGCTTCATCAAATTTTAAGCATATATTTTAAATTGAATTAGAATTCTTCTCGGAAAACACAAGGGTGCACTAGAGTGCTACAACCATGCGGCAGAGCTGGGAGAAAAGGATTGGGACATTTGCCACTGCCTTGGAGTCTGCTACCAATTCCTTAAGCAATATGACAAAGTTTGTCCTACGCTAGATCATGTCATTCTTATTGTTGTATCCTGTTTTATAAAACTGTGCAAAAGCTTTTAACTGTTCTGTGTGACATTACAGTTTATCGCGGCAGGTTGCAGGATCATGTTGTAATTGTTGTATAACATTTGCTCTTATGTTGAGTTTGATATTTTAGGCTGAAGCTAGCTACCAAGAAGCTTTGTCAAGAAATCGTCACATTGTCACGTACAGCGCCCTCTCAAAGTTGTATCTTGAAAAGGATGAACCAGAAAAGGCGATGAGTCTATTACAAAAAGTTTAGTTTGGCCTTTGGTGTCTCACTCACACACAGCAAGGTTTGTAAACTCACTGCCATTGTTATAAGTAGAGCACCTAATAAAAGTAAATCTTCTTCGCGGCGTTGCCCAACCGGTAGGATACCGGTAGAAATGAATGCATTTTCTAATGTTGTGAAACGCAGTAATACTGGTCAAAATATCAAAGAGACCGTTTAGGACAGCGTCGAGATGGTGGGCGTGTGTACCGCGACACCAGACAGTTATGCAGCGCCCAACAATGAAGTGGACAGAGGCCAACGTTGCTGCACGTACAGTAGGTGCTGATGTGACAGAATTATGAATGACCTCACACTTATGTTTTATTCAAGTTTTACTGTATAGCTCATTTTAACATGTCTTAATTGTTTTTATCTGATTTGTGCGTGTGTTGTAGCTTTATTACTTAGAACGTTTTCCTTATCTTATCAAGCATTCCAACGTCTAAGCTGTAGCCCGGTAGCTCTGTTGCAAATAAAGGGTCTTATTCAAACATCTTGTCTCCACCTGATGTGTTTGGTGAGGGGATCACAGTTAAAGAAGAATCAGCTTGGTTGGAACGGACACAGCTGCAAATCTAAAAATACAACGCTCGGCTTTTGCAATACTTATAGCCTAGAAATTATTCTCGATGCGGTGAGTCATGAAAGTGACCTGGTCTTCACAGTTAACTTTCTACGTCGAAATACAGCCTATACTTACCTGTAATGGGAGAAGTCCGTTTTGGGTTCAATGGATTTGTAGATCATCGATACGAACGTTTTGTATTGAACGATACTTCTTTGGATGCTCTAGCAGCATCTGACGCTCAAGAATCGAAATTTCACTGGCTCTACTCCAGATTTTAGGAAATTCCCAGTATCTCAAACATTAGGGAAAACAATTTCTAACAGACTCACAGATTCAAAGAAAGTCTTAATCATTGCGAACAAATCTATGAAATAACATACGACAGGTAAAGTAACAATTTGTGATAAATTGTTAGCTCAGATTTCTAATACTGTCGTTATGTTATAATTATATATAAATAATATACAGAGGGCCATGTGGTTATCTGGTGTTTTTCTTTTCATGGATCTTCGGGAATTCTAACTCATGAGATGTGATTGAAATGCTAATAAAGCTGAAATACAAAATAGTTTTATCATTAGCGATTTTTTCCAGAGGTAATAAAAATATGATTTAGCTCCACCGCGCCATCTAACGGTACACGTTACTTCAGATGAATAGCTCTGAGCGAAAATTGCCTTTTTTATTTTTACTTCTGATTGACACCGAAGCTGATAGAATAAGATGCATTTGTCGAACTACTCCAGGTTAGCTTATGTCCTACTTACAGTGAAATAAGTGTTTTACTTTCTGTATTAACTTATATGCTTTTAGCCACACTTGAAAACGAAACATTTCTGAAAATAAAATCATATAATATGCAACTACTGTAATGTACCACGGCCCAAGTTCATCGCAAATGCCAGCAAAACGATACAAAAAAGAAAGCACAGGTTTCTATGAATAGGAAATATGATTCAGAATTTACTCAATTGTAATCTAAGATGTGGCCGAGTTGAAGCAGAAAAGTGACTGTGAAATTATACTGTATTAACGCTAGATGCTGCTAGCGAGCTAGATCCTTCAAGCAAGTCAGGCCTTCAAAGCGGTTATGACGTAGCCGCAATGGTAACGACCTCATGAACTCGAGTACAAAGAATGAGTGTGCTTGAGTTTAGTAATTGCACTTTGAAATATTGTATTTCGAATTACATTAGATATTTTTTTTGAAGGTGAACCTCCCCTTTAAGGTCTAGTTAAATCTAACTACTATATCAAAGACAAAGGAGTGCTAGGTTAACGTCTTGTTTCTGCTTAACTTTCTACACGCACATGTCCTGTTGAGGTAGATATGGCATTTCAGTTATATCAGCTACTGTTAGATAAGTTCTCATTTAGAAAATTTATGTCTTGCATAAAAAATCATACAATTAATTTGCAGTGTATTGTGTTTGCATTATTCACCATTCCTGGTCATTCTTTCAGCTCGCAGACAACCTGATTAAAAGTGAATCGGAAAGACAAATTTATTGGATCAGCAGCGATTTTGTATTTATCGGCAGCAACATTTGAAACTTATTCACGTTCACAAAGTTAATCGTTAAGATGTGGATGATGGTGTAAAGTAATGCATTTTACCGCTTGATGTCGCCCATAAGTTATACTTACTTTACTGTACAAAGTTGCAAGTAATTACTGGAGAATAATCGACATCTTACACACAGAAATGCGTTTCCACCATTTGGTCAAAAACAACAGCGCAGGATAAAAAGGAGTAAAAAGCGGCGATAAAACCGTAGTTGAACTGTAACACACGATCAAGGTTTGTTGGTAAATTGTATTTAAAAATTCAAGAATTTGTATATCCGTTAAATGGTAAAGTATAATTTGCTGAACTACCTGGGCTAACAATTTTTCAGCATTTGTGGCCAAAAAATAAACAAAATGATCTAAAAACTTTTATATGGTTTTTAGTTTTTACCCACCGTAAACTATAAACTGTTTTAAATCTTATAAATAAATGGAGAAGGAGCTTTTTGCAACATGTTGTAAACATTCTGGTTTTTTAAGGCTTGAATCCAAACACACAAAATTATCATGATGGAAAGTGCCATTTTATTTTTAAAAATCTGGCAATTAAGTTTCGCACATCACTCGACTTTACATCAGAAAGTTTTATCAAAAACGGAACAAATCACTTAATTACATTATTTACATATCTTTTGTACTTTGTCCGGTACAAGGGGCCAGCCATCACAAAAAAGAAAAAGAATAACTAAATAACATGTGGACTATAATGATACTTCCAAGTCTTTTGCTATTTTTACAAATCACTGTTGTCGTTTTTGATTGTTTTTACAGTTTTCTTCCGAGGATGATATTGTTGGTTACTTTGGTGTATTTGGTGTTCTCTGTTCTTGTTGGGTTTTTCCCTTCTCTGACCCTGGTGACCTCTCCTTTGGTTTTGGTGCTCTCTCGTTGGATGGTCTTTCCTTCGCGGCTGACTTCTTTGGGCTATCTGGCATTGTTGCGTTTCTTTTGTTCCAAGACGTAACGTTGTCCCAACCAAGTTACGTGAAAGTGAAACTTTTATTAATAAGTTGATTACTGGAATAAGTAAATATTTATCGTATATTATTTGTTGTTTTTGAAACATAAATCTTGATATAAATTTATTATTTTTTAAGATATCACGGCAAAATCACTCTCCATACCAAAAGCACACTGACCAGACGTAACGTACGTTTTTAAAATACATCACAAGAACACGGCGGCCTAAAAATCGTTATCTTTTTTCTGAATAGCAACGTTTTTTCCTTTCTTTCTCGAAACACCGTTTTAATACTTATGACCACTTTTTAGCTTTTTGGCTGTCGAGTACTTTATTTTGGTACAAATGCTTGTGTAAAATAAATAAAAATATACTTTTTGTACCGATACCTGCCTAAAAAGAGCTCGTTACCAAAATCGAGTTCCAGTTTATCTGTACCGCTTCATTTGAAGAAACGACATGGTCTGTTCGTGTGTGTTCAAGCATACGCAGGAAGATTTTTCAGTTCCTATAATAAATGTGAAGCCATTGTTTCGCGTAGGTGGTCATGCGAAAAGTGACATTTCAAGGACTTTTGTCAATACGCGATGTTCAATATTTCTGTTTAACTCTACAGTTTATTCACCTTTGTTGAACGTGACCAAACGCAGTACTTAGCAAATAAAAAGCAACCGCTGTACAAGTTTGTTGTTTCTTAGTGTATTAAAAGGCTTAACTGATCTTTTTTGAAAGTAAATTTGGGCCGCAACAACTTCTTGTCACTTACTTTATACTCAGTCGTAAACACATATTTGGGATATTTCATATATTTAACTGCAGATTGTTATCATTGTCCATTTATGACGTCAGACATGTTCATGCAAACGCCACAAAAGTTAAATTAGAAGCTATAAAAAAGCATTTTTCAAACTGGAACAATTATTAGTTAAGGAATATCTCAGGTTTTCTTTGGTTCCTGAAAATCTGCATCAATTTTCTGACAAACTTGTGTCAAGCTTCAAAACTTATTCTGCCAACTCTCAGTTTCTTGTGGAAAATGGATACTAGGCCGTTTATGGTTTTTAAATTTCTTGCTCGAATTTCTGTCTCTAGCTTTCTTAATCCTGCTGCGTTGCGTAGGTAAAATCAACCAAGAACCTAAGAACATTAACAATGGCTGTGACATCGACCGAAACCTTTCACTAATAAAAGCATTTTTTATTATCTTGGCTCTATCTTTACTACACCTTGGCGCTTGTGTTTGTTTTGGGTACCTATTAACCTATTCATGTTTAGTCAAGCATGTGAAGCAGATATCGCTTTCACGTTTCAAAATACAAAGTTCTATAAAGCAAAGGCGGATATATTTCTCGGCTTGCTTTGCGAAGCGATATATGACCAAAGGTGTTTTAAGTGCTTTTGTATTAGGCTGGGTTGATCATTTTGGATTGATCATTGTTTCTTCATTATTTTTGTTGATCGTGTTACCACTTGTCATCCTTCGCTAGTTAAAGTAAACGTAACGTTAAAGTCACGTACGTATTGGGATTCAACTGAAGTAAAAAATGCCTCGGGCACCTCATATAGCATAAGTAGTGTATCGTAAGTTGAACCTCTCGTTAAAGTAGCTGGGTGGATAAATTTTGGACAGAGAACAAACAAAACATCTGTCTCTAGTATATTCTTCGCTTAGAATGCCTTCTGCGACTTCCAGATATGATGTCTAAGGTTAAATGGAATCCATGACAAGAACGGCTGCAAAAATTAGGAATCTTAACTTTTTCATTACTGACATTGAGATTTGTTGATTTTTTTTACAACACTTCATAAAAACCAAGAATTGGTAATAATAATGGAACAAAAAACAACCAAAACACTGCCATCATTCTAATAACAGTACCTTTAATATATTTTACAGTCAGTTTATAGTCACTTTGGATCCATAACTCACACAGCGTTAAATATTGACAAAGATAACTTTGTTTAATTTATTCGTCGTAAACGTAGACTTTTTGCTTCTTCTGTGTCTCTGTTTAGTTTTTTCTTCATGGAACAGAAGTCGGATGAGTTCTAACATTGGCATGGGCTTGAACCCAACCCACTAAATTTCAAAACCAAATCCACAGAATCTTAGAACCTTTAAATCTTTAAATGTAGTCCAGTCAGCTACCAGTTTGCTGTCCAACCCATAATCAAAGTTCATACTCCTGGACACAAAAGTAAAAGAAACGGATGAAATGATAAGTGTTTGGGGTTTAAAGATATTTCTGCTTCACCTTCAACAGATCTTCAGATCCACTGATAGATAGACCTTCAGATATTTCCAGCACACAGCTCATTACCCCCTGTTGCGAGGTAATTCAGCCGCATTTAACAATTGTAAACAAGTTGTAAAGGTCGCGTTCACGTCAAGGTTACATCTGCCATATGCTCCATACACGTAAGTCTCAACATAGAACTTGTTGGGAATCTAGCCTAGAAATCAAGCGCCCGCAAAAAAGTTAGAGATGTTTCAACAACTTTTGTACTGGTGTTTTCGGATTCCTAAGCACACCGGAAAAATAGTATTTCTATACCAAATATCAGAATCGATGCGGATCCGCACACCACATCCTGACACAGCAGAAAATATCAATCCATGCGCTATTCATTTCTATTCCATTCTATTCACTTTTGCGAAAGCGTTTACAAAAACTTCACCGAGGAAACTCTGCAAAAACATGAGACAATAATATGGCGGAGTTTTGGTCTTTATGCGCATTTTTAAAACAAATCATTTTTTCGTCTTGATTCATAAAACAGTGCTTCATCTTTAGAGTACTTTGAGCTGCAAAAATGTATTGGCACAATTTTTGTTCTATTTTGCTGGTATTTTTTCTTTCATCTAGCAATCCCACACTCACGTGTTCTGACATGATACGTCATCAACTTCAAGAAAATGGTGACAGAAGAACTTTCTATTTGTTCAATTTATTTTGATTGCGATATAAATTTTATCAATGCATATAACTTGCACGTTGAAATAAAAATAAAAACCAGGAAATTTGAATTGATGATATTACCAACAAACATTTAACTTTACCGAATATGGAAAAATTTTAA
Organism: Clavelina lepadiformis; assembly: GCF_947623445.1. Taxonomy (NCBI): domain Eukaryota; kingdom Metazoa; phylum Chordata; class Ascidiacea; order Aplousobranchia; family Clavelinidae; genus Clavelina; species Clavelina lepadiformis. The sequence goes on along the minus strand of NC_135243.1, from coordinate 23,483,011 downwards.
TAAAAAATGTTTTCAAATTAGAGTAAATATCGATTGAGAACTGTTTCGAATTTCTCCTGATGTCCCGAACGACGCTCTGGCTCCCCCTTCTGGCAAATATATTCATGGCAGTCTTCAAATGTTGCGTTGCCAGATTTTAATTTGGCGCCCAAGCCAGACCCAAAGCTGGCATAACGCTCCTGCGAATGGAACAGAACAAAGTTTTATGTGAGGGTAAGATGGAGTTTCAAAACTCCTAATAATTTAATGCAAGAATGATAAACCGCACGTTTTTGCTTAAAAGGACTTGAATCGATCTTCAGATTTAGAAGTTTTGACTAATATCTCTTCATAAAAGACTAAACAAATTTTAATGTGTCGTTACTTGTTTCATTTTATCAAGGACGCCATCTTGTTTTATTTTAGCCGCCACTCTTAGCGCCTTCGCAAAGCAATCCATGGCCCCGATATGCGATATTAGCATATCGGCAACATCGCTCGATTCGCGCCGGACTTTGCAGTCGAAATTCAGGCCGCCGGGTGCCAGTCCGCCCTGGTCTAAAATCGTCTATAAAATAAACAAATATCGTCATAAAAAGCGGCGATAAGTCTTTTGACATTTTTTAATTTCTTGCTTCTCGTGTTTAAGAATAAATCAATCAATCAATCAATCAATCAATCAATCAATCCAACACAAGTTCAAGTTCGTGGTTGAAGTTTACCTTCATGATGAAAGTCGCGTTCTTCACATCCATCGGAAATTGATCGGTGTCCCATCCGAGGTCCGGAGACCCTGTGTTCGAATCCACCGAACCCAGCATACCGTATGATGACGCCATCACTACGTCATGCTCATGACCGTGACCGGCAAGCGTCGTGTGGTTCGGTTCGATGTTCAACTGAAAACATGACGTAATAACTTGCAGTATAATCATTTTTACCTCCCATATTGTATATTTTGAATAGACTATACAATGCTACTGTACATTGAAAGGTGTCCTTCAAAATACCTTAAAGTCCTTATCTAAGTTGTATGTCTTCAAAAAAGCAATCACGGTCATTGCATCTGAAACGAAAAATTTAGATTTAATTTGTTGCTTTGCTTAGAACTGAAGTCTATGTAAAAAAAATCTTCAAAATTTTGTGAGTATATGGAAGTATACTTCCAGTATTGATGGCTTAGCATGTCCTGAAAATACTTAGGTTCGTTTAATACAGTTTATTATTATGTAATAGAGAAGACTTCCTCACCGTAGTCGTATTGGTGCTTGGTTGGTTCCTTCGGTTTTGGTTCAATGAGAAATGGCCCAGTGAACCCTATCTTCTTCTTGTATGCTGTTTATGATGTGATAGCGTTTCATTGTTAAGCTTATACAGCAAGAATGCAAGTATTATGACATCACAAAGCACTTTTCCTTACCTACGGCCATCTTGAAGAAGTTTGCCAAGCTGTCCAATTCCTCCCTCACATTCGTGTTGAGGAGGGTGTGGTAGCCCTCCCTACCTCCCCAGAACACGAAATTTTCGGCCCCCAGTTTCTTACCAACTTCTAGACCCTTCTTGACCTGTGCTGCCGCACACGCAACAACGTGGGCGTCTGCGTTTGTGGCGGCGCCATTGCTATATCTGATAATTTTGCGATAATAGACATCTAATCATTATGTTATTGGATAATATTATAATTATTCAATATTTGCAACAGCAATAAATAATGCTTATTAAATACGTACCGGAACAAATGTCTACAAATACTTTCTTAACACAAACTTAAACCAAACCTAAATTTATTTTCCTACTTTTCTTGACTATCGTCACAGATTAGCAGATATTGAAAAGCAATGCAGTGTACCTGGGGTGTGCAAACAAATTGCAGGTGTTCCAAAGTAGCTTGATGCCAGTTTTGTCTTGCAGTTCACTCGCTAATTCCACCAAGCGATCAAGATTTGAATTAGTTTCATCCAGCGTGGCGCCCTCGGGAGCGATATCCCGATCATGAAAAGTCCAGTACTAAACACAAGATTTAAAACATAATCAGTAGAGACTATGATTGTGATAAACACGGAAGCCAATCAGGGCATTAAATAATAACTTAATGCAACTTAAGACGTAATCTCGAGTTTAAAACTGGAGTGTGCATACCACATGCTCATAAAGAGATCTTGTGCAAACCCAATATAGGCTTTCATGTTAAGCACATCAAGGGATTAAGATCATGACAGTAACAAAAGTTACAAATATAGGCGATAATCCATTAACAAAAACAACACATTTAACATATGACATGGACTTAAGCTGGCTGTTTACGAAACACCAATGCTCGGAGACGATCACAAGTTACTATTAGTTACAATCTAGTTACTTACTGGTTACTAGGAGTTTACCTTCACGCCCAGCTTAGACATGAAGTCAAAGGCGACTCTCATTCTTCTTTCCGCGTTCTCGATGCTGTCTGATCCGTCGTCCCACGATCTTTTCAAGGTTGGGAACCCGAATGGATCAGCCCCTTGGTACATTGTTTTGGTTGAAATTGAAATAGATTATATTATTGGAGAATAGTGGTTAGAAGTTATATTCTTAGTCAAAGAACAAGAATGTTTGTTCCATGGCAATTGAGTGAAGTTTTGCAAAATAACATCTGTCAGCCAAAGAATTAGATAAAACAAAATAACTCGAATCTGCTGCACTTGAGCATAAAAGCTTATTTAGCTTATTTAACGCAGCTGGTTTCAGGTAATTTTTGTTTTTCACCTGTCCCACGGAACGTGTGCCAGTAGCAAACCGAGAAACGAAGCCAGTCTTTCATCGGTTTGCCCATAATCACCTCGTCCTCGTTGTAATACTTAAAGCATATGACGTCATCAACTGTAGCGTCTGGTTTGTATGGAACCTTTACGATGTCTATGGGAAAAAGATGTTCAGTTTGAGCTGTTAACGTTTGAATTTCAACACTTTACAACAATTTGAGATATTTTTTAAGCATAGCTCTTTCTAGCCATATGAGCAAAACGTTCTACGTAAACAACATTGTATACGCCTATGATGTCAGCATAACGTCACCGACCAATTGGGTATGTTGTCACTGAAGACGCCTTTTGTGCTTCATCGTTAGACGACTTTGAGGCTGGGGCAAACGACGACATATTTGTTTGATCACCTACCACTCTTACTAACAAAATATAAACCACATGATTGATGATAGTGGCAACAGCCTACAACGATTATAGTGACTTGAATATTTCTTCATCTTAACTTAATGCAGTTCGCAACGTTGCAAAAACATCAGTAGGCTTAATGCTGTTTAAACCTTTTCATATTCTTTCAATAAAATTCGTCGAAATCATTGTGCTTCAGTTTCCTTTGATACTCGAAGAATATCAACATTTTATGTACACTGACGACTAACTGTGTTGAGCTTATTACGAGCATGGCCGATAGCGTCGATTAATTACGACTTCAAGAGAATACACAAAAACTTTTTAGAAAAATTTTCGCTAGTTGCTTTGCAAAAGTTTAGCTGGCATAAAAGGACTTCAGCCTTTGCGCAAACACAACTGCGTCCTGGACTAACTTAGTAACGAGACAGGTAAAGCTGCACCTGTTGTTAAATTAATAATTAACTTCCAGCAAATTGAAAGACAAGAAACACAGGACTACATGGAGCTAATGATAAGAGACGAAAACAGGCTACATCCAAGCGAGTTACCATGTTGAAACTGGCACGCCAAACGTAAGTCAGCTTACTACACGTTGCTATGGGCAGCTATTAGTTTTTACATTGGTTTACAAGTGTTTAGGCTACTTTGCACTATCAAATTCCACTTTTGTATAAATCTATAACTGCAACAAAAGGTTGTGCTGCTATATATAAAATGCAAGTGTTTGCATAACTTTTACATTAACGTGTTTTTGCTTTCCTCGTACAGCTATAACAACGTTTCGCGTAGAATTACAAGCAGTTATATGATGTCATTTCCGCTTACTTGCTAAGCATGCGATAAGAGCGTCTTTTAATAGTTATAGGCATTTTAGATTGAAGAACAAACTTAATCAAATATAAAACACCATGTAGACCTACGATCTACACACGATAATATTAAAATTGAATTGGAAACGACATAATAACTAGCTATTTAGCCGTTGGTTGCAAATCAATATGCCTTAGGGCTTTGGCTATAATAATCGTTTTTCATCGAATGTGCAAGTTATGTCGCTGTCAACATCATGAACTTTCGTTTGGTATCTGAAATAAAAATCTTCTTTTCATTAATCCCCATTTTTTATTTTATGTTTTTCTTATGTTCAAGATTTGCAGTTTAATATTTTCTGAAGGCTTATTATTCTAAAAAGCACTGAGTATTTTAGTAAAGTTCCTACTTACAAAAAAACAAATTTATGTTATTGGATTTCATGAACTGATATTTTTTAATAAAAAGCTATAAAAACTCGTCTGCTCGGTAGCGGAATGGTTCGAGAGCTGAACTCGTAATAATGCGGCCCGTTTTGGGTGGCGCTCGGTAGCATTATTGTTGTAATATTGTTTTGCAAGGTATTTACGAAACCTGCTCCTATTCAGTAAGTCTGGGGAATAGTTTCAATTTTCTTGCTAAGCAAAATACCAGAAGGCAAATATAAACGGAGCGCATTAACTGGAACTTGCACAAAAGTTAGTTCGGTATCCGGTAATGATCGTTGAGTTTCAATTGCCATACTTCCTGCAGTCCCAGGCCAAAAGTTTTTATAATACCATATACAGTATTTAAAAAATTACAAAGTCGACAGTAAATCGTAAAATTGCCGGGTACGTTAAGATTTCCATGGCATATTAATCTTGAATCGTTACCAGGCAAATGTAAACTTTGCAAAGTTGAGCTGGTCTAGGCCAGGCCTAGTTTTAAATATGAGATAGGCATGTGCGCCAGACTGATCATCATGTATCGGTATACCTATTGCGGCTATATAATAAGGCTTTAGTCTAAACAGTTGAAGGGCTGCGTATTGCGATTTCAACATTTCAGTTTGAGTCGGTTCGGTAGCCGAGTGCTTGGAATGGTTCGAGCGGCCCAAACTGCAGAATTTAGCATGGACGCAATGAATATTATTTTTCATAAGCAAGATTGTGCACTTTATGTGTATGTTTTGTAGTTAATGACTGGAAAAGAATTTGTACGCACTCAATTTTTACTTTTTTAGTTCATAAATAGGACTAGATTAAATCAGTCAATTTCTATATGTACAGGCAAGGGCCATGCCGTAGAATGTGTGGCACCTGCACGCACGAGGTTTGTCAGCTTACACCCCAGGATTTTTTTTTATCTTTACATCGATTTAGGCATAATCAACAAACAAAGAAGCTGGTTGTTTTAACACTGATTTATAATAAATAAACATATGATAGAATTTGGCTTCAGTGCATGCCATTATGCCAAAATTTTCATCTTTGCATGCTAGATTTCTCATTAAAAACTGCTGTACTTTGCATGCACCTGGGCATTAATGCGTCTGGGTGTTTTTGTGCATCAATTTTGGTTGTATGGCACACGCAAAATCTTACCAAAAGTACCGATACGATACATAAAGTACCAATACATTCCAGTTGAGTACTGGCCTCGTAATAAATGCAACTCGTGTTCCATATTTGACACCTAGTGGTGTTATACCATTAAAAAGCCCTTGGGCATGACATTAACAGCACTTGCTTTTGTTCAATGGACCTAGTGGACAGTTCTAAATTTGGACAATACGATATGAAAAATTAAAAACCAAATAAAAATCGTTTGACAATGGATACTTGCACAAAAGCTAACTTGTCAACCGGAGCTCAAGCACGAAGGACCATCGTCACGTTTAAGTTGCGTGTAGACTTTTCTCAGTTTGAGAATAAAGATTATCATACCATACCATGAAATGTTTTACAATGCAGTTTGCATGCTGGTCTCATATTTTAACATGGATTTGAAACAATGCTTTGTAGGACTTTATTGGGAATTAAATTCACGTGATATCTCTGTGCATGAATTGAACTTATGTTGCCAAATAGCCTTTTATTTGTTTTCATAGCTTATTTCCTGAGTCATGTCAATTGTTCTGTTGATGGTTGTTCTGTGTTAGGGAAATAATTATTTTATAGTTTTTAAGAAATACAGAGTTTACGAGGTTTTTAACTGCAATTCTTTTGGTGATTCATACAGATAGATGAAATGATTTTAAGTATATCAATTAAGATAATCAGATTGCACTATATATACAGGAGTTGAAAATAAAACATAGACACTGCATTGGTATGAATATTGATCGAGTATTGAGGAATTATTATGACGTAACTTCCTTTTCATTATCTCATATCTACTTCCCATTCAAGCCTTCACGTATGGGTGCAAAAGTAAAATTGACTCAAAATCATTTTTGTCGAAGTTCAAGGTCACTACTGTTACGTACTTCGTTTCTCACATATTGTGTGGTCGTTCGTCATTGTGTTTCCATTTGAAGCGTTTTTACCATTTGGCACCATTTTTTGTTTTTGTTCTTATTTATTTTGATCATATTGTTTGGCACCCCCGTCCCTCATTAAATATGAAGGTTGTGCATTTTTTCTCGTAGGGATGACTCGGTGTTTGGATGTGACCAATTAAACGTGACTTTATAAAAACGACTGGTTTGTTTTATAGCGTGACGACAGTACACAGTATATAGTTGCTCATAGTTAAGAGTGTTGGGGTTCGCCATAAACGTGAAATTTTAGTCTAGCTACATGAACGAGAAAATTCTAGATACACTCCAATGCTACTGCTCCAAGAGATGCTAAAAATCTCTGCGTAGAACCAGCCAGGTTGCTGTATAATTTATTAATGATAATTTTGTCGTTTTGGTTTAAACCATTTTGCCAGCTGCCACTTCAATTTTAGACCTACTACTATTATATGTCAGATATTATGATTATTATTGTGTAGCTTGATTTATAGGTCTGCAGGTAAAAGTACTAATAAGTTTGTGATACTTCTGTTTTACAAAGTAGTCATTGTTCTGAGAAAGAAGAATGTCTGCTAGTGAAGAAGCATTGCCAGTAAGTAATACGCAAATTCTGTATGCACCAAAGGTGTTTTTCATTAATATAAATTCCGTTGTTTAAAGTGCTGTAGGCACTACAGCAACTTATAGCTAACCCATTAGACAACAAAACAATGTTGAGTTTAGTTGGGAAATTATGTTTTTATTCTTTTTTTCTTGCAATAGCCCATGTCAGCAACTGAAAGTTATCTTATGTTCATATGTTCATATCTTATGTTATGTTCTTATGTTCAAAATGTCTTATGTTCAAATGATATGAACACCTTGAAGTGTTACTGTGTAATCTAAACCGACCTAGGACAGTAATAGAAGTTTTGTTTAACATTTTGTTCTCGTTTTATGCTGATAGGACAAACATGGTTTAATGTTTTCCGCACTAAATATTCTTTTGTTCATGAGGTTGAGAAGGAAGAAAAGTCGGACAAAACAAATGTTACTGTTGTTCCCACGGCAACCGTCCAATCTAAACCGAAAATCCGAGGCAGGAAAAGTGAGAATGACATGTTTGCTTTGTTGAGTTTGCAGAAGATATGGCTTGGTTTAAAGTGTAAAGATTTAGTGTATCAAGTCGCCATATTTCGACCTTTGTGTAGTGACATCATATATAACTGCCTCTAGCTCCACACTTGAAATGTTTAATTTAGTTTTCTTTCTTGGCTAAGATACACCACAACTACCAATCATTGAACGTCGAAACTGGTTGATCCACAGACATTTTGTGAGGAAAGAATACGACACTTGCAAGGTATTAACGGCAGTTTCCATGAACATAAGTTTCATCATATTTACATAAGGTGAGGTCACTGTTTCACCATGTACCCTCGTGTAGAGCCTCATACAAGAACAGTTAAAGGAAACACGCGGCCAGTGCGAGTATGCCATTTATATCCAGGTGAGGACGTATTGTGACATCATTATTAAGCATAGTTTGTATGTATTAAATGATTGTTAATTACTCAGGCAATGATAATGAGAAACGAAGGGGACATTCAGAATTCACTCGAGCTCTTCCAAGCTTGCCATCTTCTCAATTCCAAGAATCCCGATAACTTGAAGCAAGTTGCAAAAAATTTGTAAGTTTAATTTGTCACTGTTTCTCTCTCTCTGTGAAAGCAATGGTTTTTCAGTAAAGTTGTTCAATTTTGTAACCTTTAAGTTTTTTTATCGCTCTGTAGCTTTTCACACAAGTAACTTTACGTTGCAACGCCTTGACCTGGCTTCATCAAATTTTAAGCATATATTTTAAATTGAATTAGAATTCTTCTCGGAAAACACAAGGGTGCACTAGAGTGCTACAACCATGCGGCAGAGCTGGGAGAAAAGGATTGGGACATTTGCCACTGCCTTGGAGTCTGCTACCAATTCCTTAAGCAATATGACAAAGTTTGTCCTACGCTAGATCATGTCATTCTTATTGTTGTATCCTGTTTTATAAAACTGTGCAAAAGCTTTTAACTGTTCTGTGTGACATTACAGTTTATCGCGGCAGGTTGCAGGATCATGTTGTAATTGTTGTATAACATTTGCTCTTATGTTGAGTTTGATATTTTAGGCTGAAGCTAGCTACCAAGAAGCTTTGTCAAGAAATCGTCACATTGTCACGTACAGCGCCCTCTCAAAGTTGTATCTTGAAAAGGATGAACCAGAAAAGGCGATGAGTCTATTACAAAAAGGTCCTTACAGAACTTGACTTTTAGGTTATTGATTGAGAATACTCTAAAGTAAAAATCCCACAAGCTTGTAAATTTTATCTTTAAATGTATGATTAAGCCAAGCTTATATTATCAGCGTACTTGATTTTGTTAAAATTTGTTGAATCTAACATTTTAAACTTGTTGTTTGCGTTAAAAGCCGTCGAGTTTTCTCCGGAAAATACGGAACTTCTCACATCTCTTGGGCTCCTGCACCTTCGCAAAAACAACTTCCATCGAGCTTTTGAACTTCTTGGTCAGGCTTTGACCTTTGATCCCGAGAATTATAAGGTTTTTACTTAACTATGTATATAGTCGTGACTCGTGTTGATAAGAAATGCTTTAGTGTGAAGTTAACTTAACTAGGTATGCAATTGTGGTGATTGTAAATGCATTTAGTACGCAGTTGCATTGACTAGAAGTTCTAAGAACTGTTCCAGATTGAACGTACACAAGCATATTATGCCGTAATAATATTGTCATGAACCATACTATGACTATTATATGTGGGGAAGTTCTATTCTAGAACATTCACCTGTGCTTCTAACAGAAGTTTTAGTAGTTACTACCCTTAGTAATTAACACTGTGCCGTGGGTCATATCTTTAAACTGGGATATGTTTCACTGAACATTTTTTTTGTTTGCTAGGCAATACTTGCAGCAGGTTCACTCATGCAGAAACACGGAGATTATGACGTCGCGCTTACCAAATACAGAGTTGCGGCACAAAAAGTTCCGGAGAGCGCTTCGTTGTGGAACAATATTGCCATGTGCTTCTTTGGGAAAAAGAAATATGTCGCAGTAAGTTAATGATGTATCTATGTTGTTTATTTCTAAAATCATCTTTATTAAAAACTTGAATCATGTTTCTACGAAGCAAAATGCTTTAAAATAGTAGCTGCAATTTCCAAAGTAAAGATAATATTTTTTCGCCACCAAGAAACATATTTAATTAGACAGATTAGATTAAAGTAATAAATATCGACATATTTGCATGGTATATTGTGTTTTCAAAACTCAATGAAAGAAATTTCGTTCCAGGCAATAAGTTGTCTGAAACGAGCCAACTACCTCTCTCCATTCGATTGGAGGATCCTTTACAACCTTGGCCTCCTTCACCTCACCATGGAGCAATATGCCAGCGCATTCCAGTTCACAAGTTCCGCTTTGACACTTAAGCCTGACCATGGACCACTTTTCACTCTACTGGCAGGTTCGTTACATTTGTTGCTGTTTTATGAAGTTTTCGAAGTGTAAAATCTAAGAAATTGTGATTTAGCACTGAGGCAATGCCGCCATATGTTGTGATCATGTTTGGTCATGGTGTGCGCATCAAAGCATGACATGGTGTTAAAGAAATGGATCGTGTTTGCAGATATCATCCTTGTTGTATTATAAAGCATGTATGTGTGTTAATATATCAAGTTACAGCTTTCCGGTTCCTTTCATAACCATAATTTTCCCATTATCACTTACCTTAAATTATGCCCAATTTCATTTATGGCAATTAATTATTATAGAATAATCAAGTTTATTCTACCACAAATGACAGAAGCAAATTACTTTTACAATATTTATTCAAAAATCGACATAACTTCATCACTGCTAGTAATAACAGAGATAAAAATTTTAGATTACATGAGTAGTTATAAAATTAGCTAAATCTACTAGATTACCGGTAGTATAAAAATCAAAGCAAAATGACTAAATTTTAAAAACGCCTTTTTTCAACGAGTTTTTCACGTTTAAGATTGTCGGTAAAATAGAAAACCAGAATATCGTTTTCGAATGGTGAGCATGCTTTTGCTACCGGCAACAATTTAATGTTAATTAGTTCGTTCCTTATTCTTTGCAGTTGCTCTCACCAACCTTGAACAAACAGAGAACGCTGAGAGAGCTTATGAGCAAGCCGCGAAACTCAACCCGTGAGTTCATTTCTGAATTATCCATTGATACTTTACTAATAGTAGGATATTGTAAGATTCATTGGTAGCTGGGATATTTACAATTCTCTGTACCGGGCTTGTTTGTTTGCGTTCAGTCTTTCGATGTCAAAACTGATGCTGTTGGTCTCTGAAATAATTTAACCAGAATAGACTTGAAATGTGAACTCGAATGACTCAGGAGAGCAAAAGGAAAGTTTGATGTCCCGGCTGTCGATTTGATCATGAATTTGCTGATATTTTTCTTTATGAATTTTTTGGGCCTTTTCCAACGTTTTCTTTTGGTTTAATTGTACTACTTAGTGCACAAACACGCAAGTTCTCTTCAATAACAGATTCCTGTATTTCAAAAACGTTAGAAAACGAAAATATTTAAGAAAATATGAATTTTAACCCAGGACCGATCATCACACAATGATCAACTTCTGCGTTTTCCTTCACAACCAGAACAGATCAAAAGAAGCCGGAAAAGTTTTGAGAAAATTTTACAAAAATCTCCCCACTGAGAAGAACGCCAATTTGGATAAAGAAGTCAGTGATTATTGTCTTGTATCTTTTGCTTTCAGCACTGACTCCACTTGACTCGATTTCGGTCATAGTTGAAGTCATATTAAGCTCTGCAACCTTTTGTCATGTCTGTCGTTTAGATGCTCGACGTTGGAAAGAAGCTTTCTGCGGCGTTGAACGTCGGTGATAAATTAGTGGCAGAAAAAGAGAAAGCTTCGAAGAAAAAACGACAAAAAGGTGAAACTTTGGGAAAATTAATTTCAAATTTTGAAGAAATTAATTCCATGGTATTTTTAAGTATCGCATTTTTATATTATTTATTTTTAGTTTTTGTATTTTTTATATTATTTTTAAGTATTTATTTATTTAATTTTTTATTTATTTTTTATTTTATTTTTATTTCCAAATATCGTATTTAGACCAATATTTAACTATGATTTCTAATTTAGTAAATTTTTAACCGAAAACCATTTCTTTGTTTCAAACAAAAATACATGTCCAATTTGCAAACGTACCCGTACGTACCATTTTGACCATTAAGAATTTATCTAAGATCAATACTTTGTCAACAAAATTATAAAATTCTTTAAAGTTGGAATTTGTGTCCTGGATTAAATCTATGATGACTTTTTAGACGGAAGCAAGACAGCTCCATCAACTTCCAAAGATACGGCGACATCACGAGCTGATGATGACGCAGAAGGAAGCAGAGGCCCCGCACTTAAATCGACCGATCTGCCGCCTCTCTCCAGGTTATTATGACCTCATAATAGTTGTGTTTTACATATAACAACAGATAACCTTTGAACTTATGGAGCAGGCTTAAACGTGGAGAGTTTGATCGTGACTTAGTGTGATCTGGTTTGCCCCATGTTTTAGCTTCGTCATAATGCAATAAGATAAACTTCAGTTTAACCGGATCAAAATTCTTTTCAATGTCCGGAAACTTTACTCGAAATAGGCTTTTCACAATTTCTTTACCAACACTAAAGTATTTCATATCCTACCTTGTGTTTCTAAACACACTGGAGCAGTGCCCTTGGGTTTACTTTAACGTTTGGGCTGTATAACCTTGGCTCAGTTCATAATAATCAACCAGTGTTACGTCACCACAGCAGCAAGCCTGCAAATCTTCCAAAACTACCACCACTTTCTACGTCATCGTCACGCGGCGTGGAAGGGGATTTACCCAAGCGCGATGACTTCACATCCGGCCAACCGACAATGGACCGACCAAAGACAAAGAATAAACCAGCCCTGCTCGCAGAATGATGTCAATTATATGATGTCACTTTTCCTTTGTTTGACGTCACACTTAGCAGTTACCCTATGACTTTTTGATCATTGGCGCCGTTGGTGGTTGTATATTTTGTTCAACGTGAAACACTAAGTCTAAGTATTTTATAATTTGTAATTATCAAGAATTTTTTGCCCAAAAATATTTGTTTTAAAACTTATGCACAATGTCATGTACCTTGCGTTGTTATACTGTATCACGCATAGTTGCACAGTTTTAATATTACAGCAACACCTTGTTTCGAAAAGTTTAGAGACGGTGATGTTTAAAATCATTAGGTGTTAGGTGATGTTTAAAATCAGATGCTAGCCTCGTTATTCATTGTTTAAACGAAAATACGACCGCAAAGAATCAACGAACTGGAAAGCCCACTTTCCACCATAGTGGCATTAATGAGATTTTATATGTAATAAGGGTTTTGAATGGTTTCGTTACAGAATTGGATTCACGTTATAACTTATAAGCAATAGCAGTTCTTAGTTCGCTAAAAATGACATAAGACAGGGGGTGTGGTAAAATCTGACTGTGTAAAAGATGACAATTTTGTGGAACTAAAATGCTATTAGTACAATTTAAACTCAATTTGAATCTTTTGCTAAATGTCCAATTGGTTTTATCTTTCTCATATTTGATATGCATAGAAAGTTCGACTAAAATAGATCCAGCAGTTTTACCTTGTAATTTATTGAAAGTGAAGATAAACCTAAGACAGGTAATTTCTGAGATAAAATGTGCCACTCTCTCCACTACTATGAGGTAATAATGGGATTTTAGATGCGCAGTGATTTTTAAAAGGATTTGCTTTAAAAATCTCATTCGCTGCTGTTGACAGTAATTCTTAACTTGCTATAAAGGTCGGTAACTGACATGTAAAAATGTGAGTGTGTAAAAGACGACCGTTTTGTGGAACTAAATAACGACAGCAATCGGGAAAATTACTCTGGAACGTACAACTAAATTTGAGCGACATTTGTTCGTCTGACTACTCTCACATGCATCTACTGGTTAGGTCTCTGCATACGTCTTCAGGCTACTGGCTTGACTACAGCCTATCATAGATTTTTTTTTTTTTTTTTTTTAAACGTTCTTAAAACAGTGTTAAGGCACGCTTAATAAGAAATAAATAAAAAAAATGATCGTATAAGTTTCGGGGAGAACACAGAGTACTTCAAAATTCGGAATAGACACAAAGTATAACGACGTAATGCATTTCGTAATTTTGGCCTGGGCCACGTTACAAATCAAGAAGGAACATAGAGGTTACACTCTTAGTTTACAGTTGAATTAAGATCGTCGGGGTTTGGTTCGTATATATATTCGCATGTTCCGCACTGGAAAGGCTTAAGTCTGTCCTTAATATGTAGGACCGAAAATTTGGTACAATTACATCGTAAAATAACTGCTGTACAACCTGCACAGTAAATCGGATGTGTAAAGTCTGGGAGTGAATTTCGTGGGTCCTTGCTTCTTTTGATTCGGAGGAAGTCTCCGCAGGGGCACGCGAGGTCGCCCGACGTCTCGAGTGCCCAACTGGAAAAGTCGAATTTGCGGTTTCCGTTCGCGGTCTCTGAATACAAATTTGGGCTGCTTGCTCGACTACTACCTTAGTTCATGACACCATAGTGAAAACTGTGCATATCTACACCTGTTTAGCCAACATCTTCTCCACATAACGTCAATAGTAATCAGTCTATCATGGATAGACATAAAAAAGATGATCTCAGTCTTAAGAACTGTCCCAAGTTGTTCCTCATTCGTTGTCGAGTGCGTTATAACTTAAAATTTAGAAATTAACTCCCATTTGTGGTTTCCTTGTTTGCGTATTTTAAAAATGTATTAATCGTATCATTTTTAAGATACCCTATCGGCCTATCTGTTCAATGTTACTGGCTTTGTAAGTAATTGTATGCAGCTATCAATGTAAATCTAAAAAGTTACTATTATTTTCCGAACACAAGATTTTATTATTACAATAAATACATAGTGATTGCTAATATCACTTAGTTTTAAAGCTTGTGTTTTTGTTTATTAAATGTTCTCAAACAGTTAAGACACGCTTAATAAGAAGAAAATAAAAAAAATTATCGTATAAGTTTCGGAAAAACACAGAGTACTTCCAAAGTTCGGAATAGACGCAATGCATTTCGTAAATTTGGACTGGGACTCGTTCTAGACCAGGAAAAAACATAAAGGTTACAATCTTTAATTTACAGTGGAATTAAGATCGTCAGGGTTTGGTTCGTATTTATATTCACGCTACACACTGGAACGGCTTAAGTCTATTTTTAATATGTATGACCGAGAATTTGGTACAATTACATCGTATCATAACTGCTGTACAACCTGCGCAGTAAATCGGGTGGTTAAAGTCTGGAAGTGAAATTTGTGAGTCCTTGCTTCTTTTGATTTGAAGGAGGTTTCCGCATGAGCACGAGAGGTCGCCCGATGTCTCGAGTGCCCAACTGGAAAAGTCGAATTTGCGGTTTTCGTCCCTACATCGTCTCACTTCAGTTTTTTCTTGGCCTTCGTTGGAGTCTCCGCTTATTTTCTTTCTCTTGTTTCCTCGGTTCTCATTCTCTTTTTGTTCCGAGGGTCGTTCATCAGAGTCGAGCTCCCGGCTCTCCTCCAATGAGAGCCCCGTTTTTGCTCGGCTCCTCCTCGAACCCCAGGCGCTCTTTGTCTTTAATCTTCGTCGTGACTCCTCTGTTTCTGCAAGAGCAGAAACCTCTTTGTGATTTTCACTGGGGGATGGTGCTGATCCCTCCGCGTCCGATTCTACAGTCTGAGTAGTCTTCATCGGAGTATCCTGTTCATCCGCACTGTTGTTGCCTGCTTGTAGTCTCTTCGGGCATTCTTTAAACTTGTGGCCCTGCTCAGTGCAATGAGAGCATGTGTAAATCTGTCCTTTGTAACTTACCGCACATCTGATCTTGCCCAGGTATAATTACGATGGGAGTTGGTGTCGTTCCATCGTTTTCTTGTTTACTTTGTAGGTCCTTCGTCCATCTTTGATCCCATACTTATCGACACCCAACTGTGCTGTGCCTTGGATCTCGAATTCTTTGAGGATTTCATCGAGGTGTTTCTGTGGGTATTCCAAGGGTACCCATCGAATCGTAAGGTCTACTCTATCATCTCCGTGCGCGGTGGCAGATTTCACTTCCGGTCTCATTCGAAGTAAATCTGCAAGTCTTATTGCAGTGTTCTTTCTATCTACAGTAATGTTTACCGTGTTTCCAGGTTTCTGGTTGATGCCTTCTATATATTCGATCGGTATCTTGATTTCTTTTAGCAATTTGTAAATGTCCTCCCGCCTCGATGGTTTCTGTATTCTACAGCCACGTCGTTATTCCACTGTCTTTTTACTCTCTCTGCATATATGAGAGTTTCGGCAATTCTTCTCACCTTCACCTTCTTCACCACCTATGATCTCTTTTTACTTTTACGGATGCTAAAAGGCTTCGGTCTATCATAGATTATGACAGAGTTAAAAATACAGTAGTTCGAAGATTTATTTTTGGACTTCTACTGAGTTTTACGTAGCCACTTGTTAGAAATATATTATTTTTAAAATGACTCATATTTGTGGTTCCCCAGTTGCGTTCTTTTTATAAAGTAAATGGTGACAAATAGCACTAAATATGGACATTGTCGATGACACTTCCAGCATAGACCTACATTTTTAGTTACATTGTCAGGAAAAGAATTAATAAATCAACTCAGCAAGCAATTTCTGGGACTAAAATATTCAGTAAACTCAAGCACCGCTGTCGAGACAGCACGCCGCGTAATAGCACCGCGTACGTATTATGCAGATACGTAACGCCGTTGTGTTTTTCTAGATTAGACAAGGAGGTGAAGAAGTGACAATTGCAGTTTTATTCGATCATTGTGGTCGTATTTCGCCGCTATAGGATAAACCGCGTTCGACAGACAATCGGTTTTCAACCTACTTATTAAAATCGACGTTATAAGTTATTAATTAGTTGTTAAGAACCTCTGACAAATACTGTACACACGTGTCATTTACTTAATTTCCAGCTAAGGTAAAGGTTCTTTACATTGTCCCGATACTGGTTTCAATAAAAGATATCAGATGTCCGATTCTAAACAAAAGAGCATTGTGACGAGATAATTGTGTCTAATTACTCATCACAATAAGTTTGATCTGTTCCGCGTTAATCTTTGTTCTTTTGATAAAACTGATATGGAAGCAATTGCAAAGATAAACGTTTACTCAACAGGGCTACTTTAGTAATTACGCGTGTTATAGTTTCTCATGTATTAGTAGAGCCTTACAACAAAGTTTATTAAACTGATATTTGCATATAAAGTCAACAACACATGATACTCATGATACTGTACTGTTTGTACGTAGTATGTTTGAGAAATGGAAATGTAGTAAGGCTTAAAGTTAGTGGAAAACTGTCAAGTAGAAAATGTGCTTTAACAGATTGTTGATCCTATAAGTATAAGATGATAACGAGAAAAGACACTTTAGTAGTATTTGTAATCCTCTGTTTGACAAGTAAGTAACCAACGAAATTAGGTTAACGGTGCAAATCTTTTTCAGTTAGTTTTGAAAAACATGATTTCGAGTTTCCAATTTTACTACTTTTAGTTAAAGGCAAGCAATTTTTTTTCACAAGGCCAGTTATCGACAGCTACGATTGTCACAAGACCACCAAGTACAACCTGTCTAACATCTGGTCTCACCTACTTACTGGTTGAAGCTGTATTTGAAAGGCAAATCGATACTGACTCGTGTGCTTGGAATTACAGCAGCCCATCGTGTGACTCATGCTTGGTCACGTTCTACGATCACGCGGGATGCAAGGGCAGTCAATTTATTGGCAGTGACGTCATAACTTGTATCGAACGATTCACCAACGGTTCATCAGTGGTTAGTATTTCAACATTCCTAACACTAGGAGGACCATTGACCGTGGGAATCCTCGAATTAGCGATTGTCTGCAACACTACGTCCGGGGCGCTTATTGATACAACTTCCACCACAAGAAGCATTGAAGGTATTTTTATCGGTGTTTTGTTTCAAAAATGATGAAATTGGATATTTCTATAAAAAACAAAACTGGCAAAGAAAATGTTTGATGTTCTTTTGTAATGATTGTAACGTATGTGGTAATGGATTTGAAGTATAACTAATGGTGACATTGTAACAGACGTACAAATTGCAAACGTAAATAGACAACCACAACAAGGTTTAGGAAAAAACACTAGAGCAGTTTTGCCTTGTGTAGTTTAACAATAGTTCACCTATAAATAATTGGAGACTGTTTGCATTACAAAGAATGCAGTTTGAAAACCACCAACTCCCAAAGTGTAATCAGTTCTTGTGCGCCACCTTGCGAATACAACGACCCAGCAACTCTGTCGTGTGCTGGCGAATATGACGGAAGTGACGTTGATACAATTTGTGCAGCCGACTGCACGTTTGTTGATGACGTCACATGTACATTAAGTAACAGTAAGTGTTGTTACGAGCTGGATTGGTACCGCTAACAAGTTATCTCTGAACTGACTGCATTGTATGACGTCACAGGGTCTGATCCTTTCAGAATTGCGACCATCGTCCTGGGGGTACTGCTGGGGATTTCCCTGCTGGTTTGGCTGAGTTACTGCGTCTGGAATGCGACCAAGTCTCATTCCCAGAACTTGGAAACGTAAGTCGCTTCGATAATTTGTAGAAATCAAATCAAAACCAATTTGTTTGCTCATTGTTTTCTTTTGCAAATTATAACTCAGTTGTGTCTCTACTTGTGTAAGTTGCTTGAATAAATAAATGCACGCAACTAGTAATGTAAATCTAAAAACTTTTTTATTATTACGTCACAGAGGAAAAAGTTCACATCGATCGGTGGTCACGAGTTCTTTCCAACAAAATCCGCAGCAAACATTTTCAGGTGAATTGTCATAAAGTGCATTGTATTTCAAATGTTATCATCTGCGGTTGTGCAAAATAAACTAAAGACTTTTTAATCACAGACATATCCCGACCTCACTTACGCCGTGACAGCGGAAGCTTTGAAACAATCTCTGACGTAGACCGTGATTACAATCAAGAGATCGAACCTAAACGTCACAATTCAAACCATCAAAGTTATGCCAGTACGTTTAAACCAAACAAGCATTGTGACGTTGCAATCGTATGATTCACTTCGAAATAATGAACCAGCTTTTATGCTTCTTCGACGTAATTTATTTACAATTTTTTTTTTCTCATTCATTCAGATATGATATCACAGCATCGCGTTCAAGCGTACAGTATTACGTCACCGGAACCGAGTAGAATTCGAGAGCATACGTACGATGACGTCATGGGGTCGTCAGGTAATGGCGGGCAAGCTCCACAACCACTTTCACTTGACGACAGACCGCGTGATCCTCTTCCACCACCGCCGAATGACGAATATGATCAACCAATGCAACCACCCGAAAACTCATCTCACCACTATGACGTCACAATATACAATAATTGTAACTAGCAGCGCTTTTCTACGCAATCTGGCGCACCAAGTAAATCATTTTTAAAACTTTTATTGTATGACTTTGTTTAGCTTAATATTTTATATCTTGCTTTACACGGGGACTGTACGGAGTTAAACAAAATTATATTTGTGGCATTATAGATATGTTTATAACTGCAATAGAACATTCTAGTATTTTATTTTTCCAAAGCTCGTAAAACTACATCGCAGGAAATGTTTGGGTCGGACTTGTCCAGTTGACGCTTTTCTTTGAACCCTTAATATCTTAACTTTCAAATGCAAGGCACTGAAAATCTTGGAAAACCAAAATAGTTTTTTTTGTGCGCTTTAAAAATATGTTCCAACTTGAAACCTACAGTACAAAAGACAAGAAAACAATATAGTCTTAATTTTTTGTAATCTATATCTTTTATATTCTTTCGATGTCATAAACCGTAATTACATTTATCAGACTGGATCTCTGTTCCATCTTAAATTTTTTTGCCAAAATGGTTGCTGTTTTGTGCGCATTAAAAGTATGTTCCTCTTGAAACCTACATTTGGTTCTGGTAAAACCTAAACCTCATGGATCTATTTCAGTCAAACATTGAGTGTATATCATATATCATGTCATATGATGTTACTTCATCTACTTTCAGGTTATTATTATTAGTATTCTATCAAATTAATGTTTTTATGTTAAATTAATTTTTTTGTTGAATTATCGTATTATTTATCCTTTTTTATACGTAGATACTGGAATTATAAGTTTACTAAAGTTATGTTCAGGCTGTTGGTGATTTGGTTCATCTGGTGGTTACTGTTTTTTACAGTCTATACCATACCATGAATATTTAATATATTGCAATCTGACTCTTTAGAACAATTAGAAGGTTGCGAATTCTGTCTAGGAATTCCTAAACTTCAGTTGAATAGTTTATATAATTTTTAAACACTGAGAATCTGATTAATATCAGTTTTAATACTCTTCATTATTACTTCAAACAAACACTAAAAAGTACAACGATATTGTTATTTATATATATATAGAAGAATTCAGGAACACATTAGCAATCAAAGCGCATCACTCTACATTCCACGATGGTTTTAAGGAATTCGTTCACAGAGCTATTACGATCTATTTCTTCTCATTTATTGAACTTTTAAAACTCTAAACTGGATATTGAAGAACTCAATATTAAAGACTAGTACTTATACTAATACCAATATTAAAACTAATGTACTAAAAACTGATAAAATCATAGCATGCAACGATAATTTTTAAGCTGAAGGAGACAATAAAGAAACAGAATTTCAACTTGAGGCGCAATGCCTTTATCAATAACAGGAAATTATTTTGACTTTTATACTCAAAGTTTTACAGGTCAGGTGATAATTTCAGCTTAGAAATTTTCAATAAAAGGAAACAAATGTCGATCAATATTGTCTATTTTTAGAAAAACAATGCTGTTAACACGAGGTCAATCATGCATATAAACATGTTCGTCAATTACGTTGTCAATCACATAGGAATTTTTCGAATTCGAAAAGTTCATAATGCAATGTAACATATACCATGTTTGCAAAGCAGGATCAAAAATATGGGGTTATCTTAGTACAATCTGTCTTTAATGACAGAGTCAAAATTTAAGTTTATGGATAACTGACCGCTATTACTCAGCAATTTTTGTAGCTATAAAACAACTTCTATTTGTGGTAACTTCGATGACATCAATGCTTTGCTTAGACATTTTTCAATAAGCAAAGAAGCAGAATCATCATGTAACACGAGAGTTTCTCGGATGGTATTAGCCTGAAATTCGGAAATTTCAAGGCAAATATCACTGCCGATACTTGTAGGTTCGTACTAATAAAAGGTTTTACTGCACTTCTGCTTTCGCACTATAGCAAAAAAATACGCGACCGAAAAGAGCGACACCAGACTATACATGCTAGAACCATGACCGCTGTTTGTAGTATTTAGCGGTTTAAAAGTTTGAATTTCTTCTATTCCAAAAATATGAATCAGAAGAAATTATCATGTACCATTGCACAAATACACTTTTTAGAGAGACCTTTCATAAACCGAGATTTCCAGAGGTTTTATAAGAAGAACGATTTAACCAAAATCAATTCTATTTATCGCTTTTGCCATAACCAATCATCCAAGGCCACCAGTTGTACGTCACAGAATATCTCCTTTGTAACCGCTAACAATTTGCCAGCACTTTTACTTTACAGAGATATTGTCAACAAGACCATATCTAAATTCGTAACATTCTGAAGTCTAAATGTACTACTAGCACTTGA
This sequence comes from Clavelina lepadiformis, assembly GCF_947623445.1. Taxonomy (NCBI): domain Eukaryota; kingdom Metazoa; phylum Chordata; class Ascidiacea; order Aplousobranchia; family Clavelinidae; genus Clavelina; species Clavelina lepadiformis. Next base: position 23,461,731 of record NC_135243.1, on the reverse strand, counting down.
CAAGCAAGTTTCTCCGTCACACCGGTCCGTGTCGTATTTAAGCTGGACAACTATGTATAGCCACGTAACACAACACGCGCATATTTTAAATGACGCATTTGTTCGAGCCAGAGAACACACAATCAGTCGCTTACTACAAAACGTCAATTATCTATTCTAAATCATTACAATTCACTATTAAAATCGCCGTAGTATAATGAACTATATACGGCTTGTCCACATAGCAACTTTATTTAAATTACTGCATACAGCAGCCTTTTGAAGTCAGGAGCCAGATTCACCTTTGTCGCATAAAACAACGTCACAATAACACCTTTTCGCTATAGAGTAATTAACTGTACACGGCTTACATATTATAATATGCATATTATGTTGATGATTGTCAACATATTATTGGTAGGCTGCGGGTAGACACAAGTGCAGTATAAACTTACCAATGGCGCTAGGCCTGCCTGAAGTTTTTTCACAGCCTAACCTCGTCCCGCATATTCAATCCCCATTACTTATCTTAAGATTTCTATGGTCTTTCATTCTAGCCGTGTCCCGCAATCGTTACCAAAAACTTACGCCCTCTTTTAAGCTTGTTGTTTCTAAGAAAATTGTCGGCCCAAATTGGTAAAATGATTTTGACTTAAACAACAAAGCCAGCAAGAAATAGTAAGCCTAGAGGCCAAGTGCATGTTCCTGTATATGTTTCTTTCCTTACATCTTACACCAGGGACGGGCAACTTCTTCGGTCGGCGGGCCTGATATGAGAAAATGAAGTACTTGGCGGGCCGGATTCCTGAATAGATTGGAACGCAGCTTTGTCTTATTAATGTTCACGGTCGAAAATGTTTGCTCATAAATGTATGTAGACCCGAACAGAACAAGTAGATTTATCGCCATCTTTCTCAGGTTGGCAAACTTGGACTTATTCAGTGACGCAATACAGGGATTGCGGCAGAATGTGGCCGCAGGCCACATTATCATGTAAGACCGGAAACTGTCTGCGGGCCGCTCAAAATCCCGTCGCGGGCCGGATCCGGCCCACGGGCCGTATGTTGCCCACCCCTGTCTTACACGCTTAACCGCCTATCGCTGTTACTTGAACACGGTGTTAAATCATAGCGGTTATATTACAGGTTATATGAACTACGTTATGGTCACTAATTGGTGCGAGTTGCACGAAACACCATTGCCACGGATAAGGAGACAATTGAAAAATATCGGTGGATTAAATATTCAACAAAAGAGAATTATAGCACAAAAAGAGTAGAAATGGTTTGTTTAAATTTTGGAGTGACGACAAACCACGTGAAAATTACCAAGTTATTTTCACAATTAAAAAGCGTCGCATTACTAACTTGTCGTTCACAGTAATTGGATTATGTGATGTAACAATGCAAGTAAAATAAAGTTTTGCCACAGCAACTGCGCCAGTTATTTTGGGCATAGGATAATCATGCGATTCAAACAACATCATACATAATACTGATTGGATTGGCACCGCCAAGGATTCAGGATAAATCGAGCTCAAATATTGCAGCTAACACAAACTTCAAATGAAAGACCAAAGTAAAAAGGTTTTGGAGTCAACTACCCGAGTTGGGAAAGTCCCGATGTTGAAACAACTTGTACCCAACATACAGGTTTGCACATAAATGAAACATAACAGACGGAAACAGAAGGTTAAACTCATTGACATCATTTATCTGGGATGGCGACTGCTTTGCACGCCAGGTTGCGCTGCAAAACGTTGCTCATTATTTTCTATTGTGACGTCATAGTTATCAAATCTGCCGCCAAGGTGCTGCAATGGTTGCTCATATTCGTCACCCGGTGTTGGGGGTAAAGGGGCGCGCAGTCTGTCGTCACGTGAAAGCGATTGGGTGGCTTGCCCGCCATTTCCTGACGCGATTATGTCATCATAAATATCGTCTGCATTGTTGTTAGTTTCCGGTGTCTTAAGCCTGTAGGTTCTGACGTGTTGATGTGATACTGACGTCATACCTTAATAAAAGAATTATAACAACAATTATTATATAAGAGCAATAGACATATAATACGTTATAGAGACCAAAGGTTAATGTCACAGAAAGCAGCACATAATTGTAACGTCACAATGATTCTTTGTTCAGGGTCAAATGTTTCTTGGGTTGACCAATGATTATACCTGCATGAGGGTGAAGGTTTGAATTTTGACGTCCAGGTTTGATTTCATGCTCATAATGGTTTTCATCGTCGTCGGGGTTTGCTTCGAAGCTTCCGTTGTCATGGTGATGGTGATTTTCAGGTTGGGAAACGTCTGCCATAAAGCATTCATGAAGCAAATCATTTAGCAACAAAATTAACTAAACTGAAACCAAATAATTATATATAAATATATTATATTAATATATTAAATTATCAATACATTAAACTGAACTTAACTAAACAGTTAACAAAGCGGTTTGAAAGAATTTACTTGAAAAAGTTGGATGTGGATTTTGTTCGTAAGCATTTTTGACAACTGGTCGCGGTGGTTTTTTCTTTCTGTGACGTCACAATAAAACGTTTTTAGATTCGTGTCTACATGCATGCAGTTATTCAAACAACTTACAATCGGGACAAACAACTGAGTTATAATTTGCATGACAAAACAGTGAGCAAAGCTAAATTGGTTTTGATTTGAATTTTACAAATTATCAAAGCAAATTACTTTTGCAAGCCCTGTGAGTGAGACCTGGTCGCATTCCAAACGCAGTAACTAAGCCAAACCAGCAGGGAAATCCCCAGCAGTACACCCAGAACGATGGTCGCAATTCTGAAAGGATCAGACCCTGTGACGTCAAAAAGCGATTAATTCCAAAACAACCAGCATTATCTGCTAAAGCAAGGAAGACAATTGACCTTGAGGTTTGAGTTCTTGGTATGTGCAGTTGCCTGCTGCAGCCACAACCGGTCCTAAACACGTGTCGTTGTTTAGAAGCATAGCAACGGTTGCTATGTAGTGTTCTTCTTCTGGTTCGATGAAGAAACGATATTCTGGCCGCTGTGCTTCTGATGAATTGAAAAGGATCTGCAAGGTTTTGCTTTTCACCGCAATCTGGGGAGAGAAAAAATTTCGAATATGTCATTTTTGTTAATGTTTTGGCTTTGAAAGCGATCAGACACTGAACCTGCTAGTGGGCTTGGATTCACCGAACATGAAATTTTTGGAAACTAATCAAGTCTTTAAATTTCCAATCTGACGCATTTCATACCGTAAGGTCAAATTTGCATCAAATCTAGTTTATTGGAGCGACATTTAAGGTTAAGTCCGATATAATATTTTTCCATTTTGCTGGACCTTTGTAAACTCTCTATCGCCCACTGCAGTTTATTATTAACAGCAAATTATTCATTTAACTATAAAACATTAAACTTTTGACACAGTTGAATTTGCAAAATATTTTTTACACCAAACAAACCGGCACACCTGATATCCGCTGACGTTAGACATGCTGGATATTTTCCATTTAATCGTGCAATGGTCGCCGTTGCTTTCCATTGTGACGTCATCAGGTTTGTCATCTGCGCAATTAGACAAGAACAAATGATGAATTTGTTTGCTAGATTTTTTCGGTAGACTTTGATAGAAATTTGAACAATTAGTCAGTAAGCCTCACACCTTGTACTGTGAGGGCGAAATTTTGCGTTTCTTTACGTGGCGCCGAGCCATCGTATCTGGCACCAGTGACATCGCATGTGTACACGCCATTGTCATTTGACACGGCGTTTGTTATAGTCAGCGAGGACAGTGTGTTGTTGGTTTGAATGAAAACTCTAGAATCTTCGGTCACTTCTGTTGATTCATTGGATGCGATTGGTGTAAGAGACCACGTGACTTTAATGGGATTCGGCGTCGACGTGTAAGAGCATCGAAGTGTTGTGAAGTGATTGTAGCAAACTTCCAAGCTCTCATTGCTTTGTGCTGTGATGGTCACTGGGACTGCGAACACAAAGAATAGTCAGGACGAATGCGAGATACACGACGACAGAACGAACTGGTAATTTATACAAAGCCAAGCTGTAAAAGTTAAGTTGTGATTTGCTATAAGTTTGTTGTAAAAATCCTTCCCTTGATGATTTATTTCAAGGCGATGACGTTTCAATAACATAACGATCTTAACTTGCGTAAAATCATGATCATTACGTCACGACGGACAAACCACCATTGACACAACACATTACGTTGAAGCATAAAAATCAAAAACTTGTGCTGACAACAGCATAGTTACCACTGATAATATCCACAAGGTCTATCGTTTCATCAAGATCATTGAAATCATTTCGAGCTCTGCAGGTGTAAGTTGTGTTCGAAGCATCGCTCGGCGTAGCTGCAAATTCGTAAATTCAGTTTGTCGAAAAATTACGGAATATTCTTGCACCTGTATTCCGTTATAATTTTTGCATTATTTTGCAATAAAAGCGATCCTTACAGTTGCCGCCGAGGTGTAGTATTACGCTTGTAGTGTTGACGTCATCAGTTGGAAGACATTCTTGATAAGGATGTGACGTATTATGGAACATAACAATGCTTCCATTGTTTGCGTAGTACCAAGCAATGGCGTCAGCAAGAGCCGCATTGCAGGTGACGTCAGCATTTTCGTCATTATAACGTTGGATCTCGTTCGTTGATACGGTGACGTCAACCGCAAAAATACCTTATTAATCCAAACAAGTTAATGTTTTGCCATTGTTGTTATGAAACGTTTCATAAATTAATGCTTAAAATAATGAAACCTTTCATATAGTTACGTGTGGTTACATTAGTAACTGCAATTATGTTATCTATTAATTATAGTTGATGAACGATTAATTATTCAATTATATTGATGACGGAATAAAACATTGTTTTTGGTTGGTATTAATTGATTGAAAAAGTTCTATAAAAACCTTGCTACGGCCGTGACGTTTCCTGCTAAGCAAGGGAAGCGGTTTGTTACGTTGCACTACAGCCATAAAATCTATAAATTATCACTTACCGCTTGTTATGTTGACGCCGGTGTAATTACCACCGCCACATACGTCAGCGTCTGAAAATATAAAAACAACTCAATAAAAAATTGATATCTTTCATTTCGTTAAAAGTTTTGCGAAAAGTCATGAATCTGCTTTGTTTTGTAACAAATATCTATTTAAGTGCACAGTGTAAGCTTTAATTAAAAAGTGATGGCCGTTGGAAAGACAAAAAATCATGTGTTTCATGTCGTTTGAGTTGTGGATAGTAACATACTAAAAATACTTTTAACGTACATACTTTTAACTTTTAAAATACTAAAACATACTTTAGTATCATACTAAAAGATTTATCGCATTTAACTCGAGGATAACAAAAAAGAAACACTCCAGCACAGACGTTAATATTATACGACGATGATGTACAAGTTGCACAACAACCCATCACAATGTTTTACCCCTTAGATACCCAGAGATAGTTACAGACCCAAGGCTTGTGATAAAACTTTGTAGCTCCATAAAATCCAAACGAGCTATCACTGAACGAATCGAAGGATGCTTTCATGTCGTAAAAGAGTCAGTTGTTGATTAACCACAATTTATTCATCACTCTTCCTAATCTACACAACGGCTTGAACAAACTAATAAATCTGCCCCGTCTTTGTGCTGTTGTCCGGCCCTTGTCAGAATCAAAGTATAAATTAAGGTAAGCGCGATCTTCTACAAACATCATGAGACGTCGAAATGTGTAAAATCGATCAAATATGACTTGTAGTTGGAGCAGTCGCATTTGAAAATAATAAGTCAGCTGAAGTAAGAAGCGTCGCTCTCGAAATAGATAATGTCGATGTCGATCGTTGTATTGTCTCGTACACTCGTAGTTTTATTGTCATTATACGTTTCGCGTTTCTATTTCCATATTGTCGTTGCTGCATAATACTAACAATTACTTGCCGTTATTTCGTTGTTATTTAATATCAAACGTGATTTATATGGTTATGACGTCAAACGAAATGAACTACGGAATTTAAATCAAAGTTGCCTCCCAATGCGCCACTGATTGACAGGTCACTTTATAACAGAAGTATCATTTCAAAAACAAATATTTGTTGATAAACCAAAGCTACATGTTACACCTGATATTAGAATAATCCAAACTATCTCACCCATTTGAGCCCCAAGCTAATATTAAATCGCATACAAAGACTTTCTCCTATACGCGAAATACTTACTCAGTTTGCAAGCTATGTCTTCACCAAAGCTGCAGGTACTACCACAAGTTACAGGAACACCTTGACCGTCATATCCGGCAGAACACGACAACATTGCCGTGTCGTTGTATTCACAAGATGGCGCGCATGAGGCGAATGCATTTGGGGAGGTTGAGGCGTTCAAGCTGCAAGCTGCAAGGCAAGAAATTTTTTCATCACTTTTTCATGCTTTTCTGGGTTTAAATGATTCTGGAGTCGACCGCAGAAGGCAGCTCCTCAGAATGAAGAAACTTAATGAAGTGGTTAATGCTATCGACTAATGACCATCAAGTTTAAATTGTCTACCAGAAATCACTGCAATTTAAACACTTAGTATTGGTAAATATTGAAAATTAAAAAATTAATTACAAATATGGACACAAACTATCAAATTGTTTTCCGCCTAGTTGGAAAAGTTTACTGACACGTACGGTCAGAATCAAAATAAACAAAAAGTGACCAACAATTTATCTGGTTAGCCAAAGTAGGTAAAGTAATGAATTGAAGCATTGTCAGAAGCTTGCAGAAATTCATACATATGGAAAAAAGTTGGTTGGTTATTGTTCTAAACATACGGTTGCGAGTCGCGGTTTATAAAGTTTTTGTCGTCATTTCACGACACACAGTCAAGGGGGGCAGCTTTAATCTTTTTACGAAATTGTCGTATTCAATAAAAAGTAGTAGCAGTAGTAGAGAGAAGTAGTAGTTGCAAAGGCTTACTGTACCATTAAGCCTACATCACATGCGCCGTACAATTGAAGATAACTTAATGACAATGGCGATTTGTACAATCAAGAAAATACGATGAATATCAATCGTTGTATTTCGTTGAATTTCAACCAATCAATTAATTTCGTTGAATATCAATCACTGCAGGATAAATGTACACTTACGTTCAACGTTTCTCGTGATTGAAGAATTGTCAGCGCTGCCGCCCGCAGTGTCGTTGCAAGAGATCGTCAATTTAAGAGTTCCTTCAACTAATGGCCCGCCAATGTTCAGACTAGTTTTGATATCATTCCCTTCTGCTCCGTTGCAAATGATTGTGTCACTTCCAGCTGTGAGATTCTCGCATCCACTTGAATAGAAAGGTTTATTATCCAATACACCGCCATAACTCCATGCACAAGATGCGATGTCGGTTGTATTAAACACAGCTTCAGCCAGTAAGTTGGTAAGACCGGATGTTAAACAAGTCGTGCTGGCTGGTGTGGTTGCTATCGTTGTATTAAGCGAAGATGCACCTAAAAAGTAATTCGTCATTTTACTGTCAGCTTTACTTCCTTTTTCGGAACAATAGTGTACAATTGTCCGTCTGTACACGCAGATAGCATTGAAACGAACAATGACGTAGGAATTTCCATTGTATTTGATCGTGCTACTGAGGTTAAGCGTGGATTGTGCGTGTATGACGTCATACACTCTAGATGAGAGCAATAGCGTTAAATTGAGATCTTAGCATGAGGCGCTGACACATTAACTTTACTAGAATTATTACTTATTAGGTAATAGAATAGAATTAATCAGCCGATAAAAGTGTACAATAAAAGTCACATGATCACAGTCACTGATTGTGGGCAAAACAAAAAGTCTTTGTTTTAAAACAATATCAAGTTTATCAAATTGCTGGGCGATGCTATCAAAATAACGATAAAATTCATTATTCATGAACTCAAATAACTTAATCCGCCTTTGAACTGCGGTTGTGATTTGTCGCTAACTAAAGACTGTTGCTATTATATACAAGTTGCTACAGTATCGACTTACTTGCCAAACAGAAGAGCACGAAAATAACAAAAGACGACTCCAACATGCTCAATTATCAGAATCTTAATCAACAAACATTTTACTTTCAGCAGTTTCTTCACCAAATTTCAACCTTAGGCTGCGACTGCTCAGAAATACAAAGTGAAATTGTAAAAGCTCGCTGTTGTTTGCCACCTGTACGCCTACATTTCACTGCGATCTGGGACCGTTGTCTGCGCGTGGTTTGTCGTTTGTGCAAACATTATGTATAAATTTATCGGCGACTCATGCGCTTTACTTTCGTTTTAATGTTTGTTCATGTCATGGCCGACTATGGTCGTTGTTTAAAAATCTGACTTTAAAAATGAATTTCACTTTAAGGATCACAGGTTTTGTTTGTTCCGAATGAACAATTGTGACTGAATGACTGAAAACAATTTGTTTGATCATTTGTTGAAAATGTAATTATTGCTACCACATTCGTCATAATACAATTTTTATGAAACTGTGACCGTCGCATTTGCATGACGTAAAAGAGGAAAGACTGTCTGTTGTCAACGGGTTTAATTTTGCAGCTGAACGATATATACCTTTTGCAAATTACTGTTATCCTTTTCTGTAAATGTTATAAACTTATAATCCTTGGTCGAATTCTATGGATTTTTCTAACCATCTGTGGTTGATTATGACGTATTTATCCCGTAACAATTTCGTTATTGCGTATTGATTTCAAAAACAATCGGCGGTAAAATCTGTCGCAAAGCATATCAACAGTTCAAAACGTGGATTCATCTGCTTAGCAAACAACTTAAACATTTTTCGCGGCTCATATTAACTTGGTTGGCTCACTGCTGTTTGTATCAACTTATTATAAAAACAAGTAAATTCCACTCCAATGCATAAACATATCCTTGTAACTTTACTGAAATAAATTTGCATTTACTGCCTATTAATACATAACTATATCATAGAATCCTGTACGCTATATGTGTAAGCTACGCAAGAGCTATCATTGGCGCTATAGAAGCTATAACTTGCTTCGCGTAACTAGTTTATTGTTCGATGTTTTATTAAACTTTTGTGCTACAAGTTTCGTTAATGATTTGCAAAAGCGCGGTCCATCGTTGTTAAACACAATGCGATTAAGAAGACGAACATTGCCTCTTAATAATTCTAGAACCTGATCGTTTTCCTATTTTACAACATCACAGCTCGATTATTGTTTTGTCTTTATTTTCTTTTTAACTTGCATGTATTTCACCAAAAAAGACAGAATCATACAGTATCTTAAACAGTTTTCTTTATCAATTTGTCTGCAAAAAATTTTTGTAGGTTTTATGCAATGTTAGAAATATGATGTTTTTAAAATTACATTTTTCAAAGGGACTATTTCACCGTATGTAGGTGACGCCGCCTATTGTTAAAGGGAGGTTAGGTTTGGAATATGTATGCAAAAAGTTGATTTTGGCTATTTAAGGTTTTAATGGAGTTAGAGTTAGATTAGAAGATAGATTGAGGTTAGGTTTAAGTCACTATGTTATAACATATAAGTTAGGTTAACAGGAAACTGTAAAAAATAGTTTCGAACACGAGATTATTTCCGCTGAAACAGTGGTAGCCTATACTTTTTGCCTTTAGAGTAATTTTTAATTTCCTTTCTTGATTTTCTGGCGACAGTGAGGATCCAGTTTCTGCAATCCACGGATCCGGTGTGTTGTCCAGAGTTATCATGGAACTTATAAACTAACTTACCGAAATGTAAAGAATTCATTTGTTATAGATCCAACTCAAAGGTTAAAAAAATAAACCAACCAGAGTTGATGAGAGACTTAAAAACCACTTTTTACATATCTCGTCCATAGTAGGTTATACTTTCTGCATTAAGTTACTTGATCTGCATCCGTTAATAAAGAGAATACTTCTTACGTAGGGGAAAGACGCCCGTGATGGCAAGATTTGAGAGCTCGATAAATTGTTTCAGCCACACAAAGTGGCACAAAACTGACTTTTGCTTTAAGTCCATTACGTTGCCACCTTCCTATTGACATATTGACAAACAACTAGCTTACTTTGTGTTTTGATTATTTTAATCGAACGAAAAAAGAACCTAAATTTTAAATTTTGCCAGAATTTTGCTACTTGATAATTAGGTTTTGGTTTGACGTGGCGGTTGTTATACTAACAATTAAAAGACATGAGTTAATATGTGATAACTTGAACATTGACAGACTTACCGGTTTGTCATTCAGAAACGGTTTATTGACAGTTTATTGACTATTCTAAGATGGGACACATTATCCTTGGGGCTGTTGGTTTAAGGTTCGATTTAGTTTGTATCAATGTCTTTGTATTTGTACCAGGTTTAATACAAATTTATCAATATTTATTATGATACGAACGAACAAATACAAAATACGTAAAGTTACATAGAACGGCGTTCTGTCTGTTAGGAAAAATACTACATGTGTTACTTGAAAATAGGTTTAAAAAAGGCAATATAGCACTACAATGGCGAGTCGTGGCGCTATAAAGATGAAAATGAATTTAATAAAAACAATAGCAACCGTACAATGATAAAAACTACCAGTCTCAGAGTAATCACGAAAATAGCCACCAAGGCCAGAGCCGCGGTGACTACACAAAAACTAGTAATGGCCAACAAGTCAACACCAAAGATTGTAAAAGAGAGAGGACGATGTGTCGATAAAACAATCTAAGTCGGTACAAACTAAATCATCTCTCCGCTTAAAACGAACACTAGTCAGCATATAACGCAAACACAGTTATCTGGAATGTTGGGAATGTTGTGACAAGGAACGCGAAGACAGGGATTGTTACACAGTGTGTTTGTTGTGCGCATATAATCAATCCATAAGTAGGCTGAGAGCCGAAGGCTAAGACAAAGATGAGAACGGCAAACCTAGAAACATGATAAAGGTAAACTGTGCAAACACCGACTACACACAGGTGCACGTCAATGTAAAAAACTGCGAACTACAAACACATCCTTCCCGAGGCGCTTGCAGTCATATTGACACTGATGCGTATTTCACAAAGAAAATTTGTTTTTCCACAAAATTTGACGCGCTTGTCATATTTTAGAAATCGGTTATAAAATGGATAAAAATTAATTTGAAAAGGACAGCATGTACAACGCAACCAAAAAGCTTTGGTAGGCCTGTAATGGAATGGTTGGTTTTGGTTGTTGAACTTGATTGTTCCAGTCACTCCAATACAATGTTCGATTGTCTGAATGTTTATTGCGCTCGATGTAAATGAGCCTCAAGGTCTTTAATTGCTTTATCAACCCTAGACTCGGTTGTTCAGCTAAAAGCTGATCGTCTTTTGAAGCCGACAAGCAAAGTTGTCTAAGTTGACGCTGAGCTTCTCTTAAATTGTACTCTTCAATAGTTAGCACAAGTATGATGATTGTATAAACTGATTATATTCTTCTTCTTTAAACGATTAAATATAGACAGAACATTGGCACATCAACAGCATTTCTACCAACAGCTAATGTTATAGCATTGAGACTTAGCTATATTCAACTGTATTATGTTACTGGTTACTGGTAACTTCTAACGCGACTGTACGACTTTTTACAGCAGGCCAAAATACATATGAAAAAAGGCATGACGAAATATGATCGCATAAGTTGCAGCGGCAATCAGGAAACTGTCGTGACGTAGAGTTAAACTTTACTGATACTACACTTAAGGACGAGAATTCTATGTTTTACACAATTTTATATTACATTAATTCATAATATTATCACAGGCCTATAGCATTAGCATATAAACACATCTTCAAATTTAGTTGGGAAATTACGAGGGCTACCTATACTTGAAATGGAAACAAAATAGTTTGACATTGCCTGCCTGCTTGCCCACCTGCCTGAAAGCTTGCATGTTATAATTTGCCAAGGAAAACGAATCTTTTTTCATGTATAACAACGGTAAACGCAGGAAAGAAATGGCAGCACAGATTTGTAGAAGATCATCTTTCATTGTTTGTTTGGTCAATCAATTTATTCGTCTGTTCGACAATTAAATGCTGCAAAAATCAATTCAAATTTTGTTTTAAATTTAAGTAATTTTATTTCAAAGGTAAATTTTCTAAGATTATGGTTCAATTAAAACAAGGTTTCACTGTTAAAAATTCATGTGTGTTGTCCTATCTTGATTCAAAATAGTTAATGTTTACCCAGAATGGGACAAAAAAAATTATTTTTAATTTGTAAATCGCAGGAATGAATATGTTACAGGGTACAAACGTGGAAAAAGTGTGAAAGTGAATTTTTTAAAGTAATAAAAAAGTTGACGCCACAGTCCTTTAAATCCTAAAATAAATTTAGGTCAGCATCCACATACAAAGCCTGATGCAAAATCTTTCAAAACCTTAAAGTGTGCGTTCTGCAAACTGTGCGCTAAAAAGCTCAGGTTTCAAAACTCACCAAATTTACTACCGTTGCAAAGGTTTCTAGGCTATCACTGTATTGAATAATTTGCATTCTCATAAATGGAAGGAAGCGTGGGAACGCACAGAGAAAACTTTATGACATGATGATGCTTCAGTACTTGATTATTATCGGTAGATATTGCAGGAACGCAAAAATGTAGTAGAGCCGAATTTCGATTGTTTGGGGAAAGACTTCCATTGCATGTTGCCCGTTTAGCTGCCAAAATCGGGAATTTCTACAATGGGTAAAAGAGTGACTATTTCACCGTAAGCAGGTCACGCAGCTCATGACCAAACAGGTCTAGTGTTCAAGTACACAGCGAGATGACATCACAATTTGAGTGGCTACGGCTTAGTAGACCTATACAAAGACATCCTTTGGTTACAAGTGCACTTGCATAGCCTACTAGGCTAGACCCAATTAAACATAAACAGTTAGGTTAAGTCGTTAGGAGAATGGGTATGCAAAAAGTCGATTTAAGCTATTTAGCATTTAATTTAAGTCAGGATTTAGATTAGAAGTTAGATTTGGGTTACTCTGCATGTTACAAGAATTTCTCCTCACTTTTGCTTTTCGTTATGTGTTGTTTGGCAGACGCAAGATCTTGCTGGAAACGGTCATACTCTGCAGTCCGGCCACTGAAGTTAATCACAATGCCCTAAAGTGTCATACTTTCGACAAGAGATTTCGTCAAACCAAACTCTGTCTTTGTTTCGGTATAGGCCTAATATGTTGCAACTTCTAATTTCAAGGTGAAGCTTGTGTAAATTTTTGCTCTGTTAATTAATCATGTTTTCTCGTGCTCTACTAAAAAGTGTTCGCCATTTTGAAGTTGGAAGATGGTCGTTTTGCACTTTCCGTGCTATGTGCCAAGTGAAGAAGGAAGCAAGCGCAAGTTTTGGTTGGTTAAACAATGAATGTGCATTATCAAGACTGCCAAATGTGGGATGCAAATGCATGTCATGACAAACTAATGCAGTGTACTCAAATCTAAGAAACCTACTTTCGTTTCATAAAAATTACATTTCCGCAAATGATTAGCAGTATAGGCTAAATTTACATTTTGTGGTGTTAAACAGCTCTGATAATGCAAACCACTCTTGTTATTATTACAAATCTAACAGACAAGTTTTATGATGTCATAATTTTGTCAGTAACATTATAATTTATCACATGCTTGAGATTTGGCAGCCTTGAGCAATATTACTTCTGTTTTGTCATATTTATCTTCACAGCACTTTTAGGTATCATTTGTTTAATTTGAACTCCAATTTTATACATGTTTAGGATATATTTTTAAGCTCTGTTTTTAGTTTAAAAAGTATTTTCGTTTCTGTTTTTTTTTTTAACTTTTTAACGTTGGTGCATATGCATTGTGACATCACATCATTGTGAAGTGTATCACTGTTTAACTGTTTTCAATTAACATGTTTGCTTTAAGAAGTAGGGAACTGTCAACACTGGTTCAGCAGGACAAATAATGCAAATTTTGCAAAAGAAAATGTTTAACTCTGAATTTCATTTTCATGATTTATGTCTTCATTGAATTAAATAGGATTTTTTATTTTCAGTTCCAAACTTTTTGAGGCATCAAAACCATGCGACGTTAAATGAAAGAGTCAATATATGTGCCTCAGTAAGAACGTTTTCCTCAAAGTCATCAGACACTGCAACAAGTTTTCACATACAAAACAGAGACGACTTTAACGCCAGAGTTCTTCGCGCAAAAATTCCAATTATCGTTGATTTCCACGCAGAGTGAGTACTTTATAATCAAAAGGTCATATGCTTTATAGATTTGTTCAATTTTAGCTCATATTTTACATCAAAGTCAAGAAACTGTTCATTTCTTTATTGTTGTTGGTGCTTCAAGCAGAAATCTCGCATCAGTGGAGCTCAGAAATACAATTTATGTAAAAATACAATTTGAAATAAATAAATAGTATTTAAAATAATAAAATAATATTTAAAATAAAATACAACAGAAATACAATTTATGTAAATGCGACATTTTTCTGACCTCCAAGTCAATGATACTCATTAATAAACAATAAGCCTAAAAATTAATGAGATTTGTGAACCGTTGACAACAATATCTTGTCTTGGAACAGGTGGTGCGGTCCATGTAAGCAGCTGGGTCCGAGTTTAGAGAGAGAAGTTGCCTCTCGTGATCAGAAAGTGATGCTAGCCAAAGTTGACGTTGATGATCACGGCGACATCGCGATGGAGTACAAGGTAAAGTCTGTTCTGGTGATAAAAAGTTAATTTGGTTTCTGACCAAACTAATGCATGGAGAATTATTGTGGTAAATGAGTTGGATATGTTCAAAAGTTGGCGTTAACTCAGCAATTTCGAATATTTCTGTCACTGAAGTGCCTAAGACTGTTATTAAACTTAAAGTGAGCGGCAAGTCCAAAAACAATTCAATCTCAAGTCGAAGAATAATTGCCATTAACTAGAGTGGAAAAAGGATTTTTATACTATGTAGTGGTTAAGCAGTTGTAGTTGAAGCAGTTATTTCTTCAATTTTGTCACAAATTTAAAAGTAATCATGATATAGGTGGCAGCCACATAGATGTCAATATTTAATGATTTGACACTATACAACTATCCTTTCGTTAAAGACCAAAATTTTTCTATACTTGCCCCTCACTTTAAGATAGGTTTACTAAGGATGCTTTGGTTATAATGACATAGCATATCAGTGACTCAGTGCTATCATAATCCGTAGCTATAATTTAAACTAGCTATTCATTTCCCCACAGATCATGGCAGTTCCAACTGTGATGTTATTCAAAGATGGGAAGTCTGTCGACTCTTTCCAAGGCAACATTGACGACGATTTGATAAAAAAGTTCGTACAAGACGCAGCAGACTCATAGTTACGATCAAAAACCAATTCTTTCAATTTATGCTGCATCTGTGATGACATTTTTACCGTTTCCACAGCAAAGACAAAACTCTGAGGCGCAAAAGCCATGGATTAGTAGCTTCTAGCTTGTATCAATACGGCTAGTGAGTCAAAGCACAAGAATGACCCAATATGACCGCTTCTGCCATTGTCCATGCTTCATGCTACTTAGTGACGTAATTATAGTAATTTTTCGCTTTGTTACGTCTTAAAAGTTTATTGACTTGTTGAACATTTTGAAGTGAATATCACTTTTTGCATAATCGCAAAAAACAATCGCGCTTTTATAGATTGGTTGAATATTTCCCAAAATCAGCTCAGTTTGAACTGCCGCACTACGGCGCTGCCGGGTCAGTGAAGGAAGTTAAGGCATGTTGTTGTAATCATTTATTATCGCACAGGTGGTCAATATTTGAGCTGATTTACGGCCAGACTGACTGTAAATTTTAAAACCAAACATTGTCAGACTGTATGATTCAATTATTGGTATGCTGGTAGCATTTGCAGAGAAACGTGCGGTAAATATCCATCTGTATTATCGATGAAATATTGACAAACGCGTCTTTTACTGAATTTCGTTTTCAAGTGCCAGACACTTAAAGATTAATGTAAGCGGAAAATGTGTTAAAAAGTTTAATTGTGACGCAATAGTAGATTATGACCGCACACATGATTTGTATCTCAATCATCGCCAGATGTGCATTGGAGTGTGGCAGTCCGGAAAGTGGCTGCATGTTTCCGATAAACGCACAGATCAAGGCAGAATGAGCAATGTTTAGAGATAGGATTTAATCTCCGCGTATTTGGATTCTGATTTGGAGTCGTAGTGACATGTTTGCATAACCTCAATCGCATGCGAGCGTCTGTTGGTCGGACTGTCGTCTTTGCAGAATGGTTTCGTACCAGGCAGATACAGCTTGTGTAACGAATCCGAACTTCATAAGCAAAACTCTGCAGACTTCACTTTTAAACGTTTTATTAAAAAGAACTGCTTGATTTTGCTATTTGTATGAATTAGGTATTTACAGAAGGAGCTTAAACGATTTTTATTGCTGGGTTTGGCCACTTTACGACCTCTGAAAGACGACTAGATATAAAGTCTGTGATATCTGACATGTTCTCAGATGAAAGCATGGTTTGGTTCAATGTGAACCCCGCGATATACCGCGCAGTGCAGTACGTCTTTGCGCTGATTACTCTGTACATCTTGAGCGGACTACTCCGGCATCTTTATCGTTTGCACTGCCATTGCTGCGTATGCACACACGGGAAAAACGTCGCCAATCGGCCGGGAAACTGTGACCGAAATGGGGCGGAGACAAAGGAAAATCCCGGGCTCAGCCGAGAACCTTCGTACCGCCGCAAAACACAGGACAAGAATTACAAGGCAGCCTCAATATCCATGTTGGCTCTGTCAATAGTAACTTGCATTCTGGCTTTAATGCACGTTCTAGTCGACGTTTGGGTGTTTTCAGTGCAGGACCGACTGTCAACCGATTTATTTTGCGTGAGGCAAACGCTAAGCGGTTTGCTGTACTTCTTGTGCGTTCTCTGCGTCTACTTGTTTCTATGGATACGACAGCGGATGTTTTACAGTCACCCTGTATTACGTCATCTATCTGGACCTCGTTTGGTATGTTTCAGCTGGTCAGTACTGGTCTGCATTGTCATCACCATGTCCACGTTCATCGCCTTGTATTTTGTTCCACACTTCATGCCCGAGTGGAACGGAGATGGATTCGACCCTGAAATGGGAAACAATAATAACCAGACCGAGGTAATTTTTGAATGGCTGTAAGCATTTGAGGTTTTTGAGCTAGAAATACCGTATATGTTATATTTAAGAATAACCAGCTGCTAAATGTGTGCTAAAAGCAAGTGTAAATGCAAGCACTGTTTTCCATAGATTTGAATAGCTTGAATGAAATATTTTGTGGTTAGATAAGCCAGTATAGCTTAAAAATGCCGTGATCTTAAAATTTGGTTTTATGCATTTTAAGACCGTTGCCATGACAGTACCAACTGAACCGTCACCAACCTTTTCTGGTCAGCCATCGTGCTTCTACAGAAGAAAGAAAATCTATCTCGTTTTGCATTTGTTGCTCACACTCGTATGCCTATATTTTCAGGTAATGTCATTATGACGTGGCGGCCATTGTGACGTAAAACCATTATACTGGCGGAAATGCATTAGGAAAAATTTAATTGTCATTTTACGGGGAGTTTTGTCGCCCTTTAAAACTCAAACCAATGCATTAGCAAATATTTCAAAAGAGAAAATTTTGTTTGTCACTGATAGGCCATTAATGCAATGGATCAAATTTTAGAAATAAAAGCGGTTTAATAAGTTTTTCCTTTTTTACAATCCGTTATGATTTTTTCGGAGCAAAATACATTAAGTTTGGTGGTTTGTTGCAAACGCAATTCGGTCCTTGACAAATTTGCTGTCTACAAGGACTCTTACCCGACAAAACCGATTTATTGAAACAGTCTCCATGTGATATAATCTTAGTATATAGAGTATAATATAATACAGTAGAGAGTATAATATAATAGAGTATATACTGTAAGTATATATGAGCTGGTTTTATTTTGGTTACAATGGAGCATACGAAGCAGACTCGCTAAAACGCACCTTCTAATAAAATTTTTATGTATCTTTTAAAATCGTCAATTTCTGCTACAAACCTATTCCAGCACCATTTTATTTATCGTCGCTACGATGTAGATATTTCGTTCGTATAATTCGCCCTATATGACGTGACAATAACAAAGAAAATGGAGTACAAACGAACGACTAGTATATATTCGCACAAGTCGCACATACAGCGGTCGCTGAACAGTAAAATTTTATATTTAAATAAGGATAAATATGCGGTTATTCCAGTTAATTCGGGAGCTTGGAGCAAACGTTGTTAAAATTTTATTACAGGGCTACCGACACCATTTCCAGTAAATCGAATATTACAACAGGGTTCATATTTTGCCCTTACGACCATTCGCACTGTTTTTATACGACCATATTCCCTTGTAATGTTTTTGTGCGCTGTAGTACGTTTGTGATGTAATAATGATACAGCTATTATGCAATCATGATTATATTGAGTTAAGCGGAACCGTTCCATAGAGAAGAGAGATCGTGGGATTTACGTAACAAATTTATCGAAGAAACAGTAAAAAACGACAAAAACAAACAATTCTTATTTTCAAACGCTTGACGTGCCAGGAGCAATTTTAAAAGATTTTTTCAAAGTTCAATTTAAACGATCGCTTTTTTCCAAATTCTAGATTGCCCTCCAGTTTCTTTTCGCTTATCCCGTCTTCTGCCACCGACGTCATCTTACAAAGTTGCACCGGAAGCGATTTGAAGTTAGATCGAACGAAACGAAAAGTGACGCGAAGGTCAAGATCCCCCCAAGAAATGTCCTTTCCTGTCCGGCCTTATCTGACTATCAGGAAAGTAGTCAACCACTCACGTCATCCAATCAGCTACAAGTAAAAGACGATTTCGTCACGATAAGTTCGCGCGAAACTGATAGCTCGGTGCCAATTGGCGCGAAAAGAACTTTGTCGGATTCTTGTTTGTTGCATTCCAGAACCGATTTGGATACTCGAGAAGGTTCTCTAAAAATCTCAGATCGCCCCAATTCGCTGCAGAAGATTCAACTCGCAACTAACGGTGACGTAAAATTAGAACGTGCGGTTCAGAAGAGCAAGAAACGCTCGAGAAACGCTAACCAATCAAAAGATGCTACGTCACTGAAAAAACGGAATTACCGCTTCGCTGTCACAGCCAGTCTGCAGAAAGATCGGTGCTTGACTAGAAAAAGAGTCGCTCGGGCGCCCTCTATGCGCCAGAAAACGCCGGGAAACGCGCGATTGCGTCACTATGTCGTCAGATGCTTCGTGATGTCGCTCATTTGTTGCGTATCCGACCTAATCGCGTTCGGATTTTCTCTTTACACCCAAATGAGCGCAAAAACGTTTTACATGGACATCTTCCGCAATCAAACCACAGATTACTTCGGAAATGACGTCATAAACAATACCACGACCGGAAACGCCATGTTGAACGAAAAAGTGACTATCTCCCTGCTGTCGGCGCTCGCTTATAACGGGAACATGATCATCAACTTGTTTTGTGTTTTGTTGTGCTACGACGACTGGAGGTCGATGCTCTTTCCCTGCTGCGCCGAACCGTGTGAGAATAAGCGCTGCTGTACCATTGTTAAATCATATAATCGTAAGAAACTTTTTTCCACATCCAGCACCGACGCTTGCAAAAGTGGAGAAAGCCCTCACAAGGAAAGCAGCGTAACCTTCGAAAATTAAAGCTGCTTTCATTCAATGAAAATACACAGGTTGTTTTTGTGCGACTCCATTTATGCTTCGGTACCATGATGTCTAAGGTGTTTTATTTTTCAGCAGCAATCATTATCGTATGTTTATTTGTTGTTTTCTGTCTTTTGTAGTTATATCTCAGCTTGTCTCATATACATCTTATCACGTTTTTATTACCTGTTTTCTTTTGCAACGCGGTGGTTGCCTAAAAGAGACGCGAACCAAGTAAATGAAATACCGATAAATTCCTAGCAAGTTACGTTTAAAAAAGTTTTACCGTAAGTAGCTCACGCAGTGTTATGGTTAAAGATATACGTTTAAGTTAGGAGGATGGGCGTAGAAAAAGTAGATTTTAGCTATTTAGGGTTTAAATGAAGTTAATTGTAAATTAGAAAGCAGTTAAGAAGAAACTATGAAAAATAGATTGGAACCTACGAATTTTTCTGGTGACACCCGTTAAAATAATAAATTCACCATTTGACAATAACGTTGTTGGAATCTTCTTCGGAAAATTCTTTAATTTTGTCAATCGAGATGTTACGTTTCCCAAAAAAGCTACAACCTGACACAAAGAATCAATATTTTGTTTTGCGATGTTTGAAAGTTTGGATTATCATGCAATAGATCACTCAATATAGTACAGCGCTTGTTGTTAAACACACGAAATAGAACACAAATAACATTATAATATCATCAGATTTGCACGAGAATTAGGTAGGAATTAATGGCTTATTATGGAAATTAGCGCACTATCTCGCCCCTCGGGCATTCCACAAAAAAATATGCTTGCGGTAGAAGCCCATGTGACAGCACAATGGGCATCGTATCAATAATAATGATTTGCTTGGGTAAATAGGTGGTTAATATTGCAACATGAAAGTAAAATTGTTTGTTTTTTTTGCGTCACGTGTTTTTCCTTCAAACAGAACACACACTTCCTCCAGCAATTTCATGGCTGGACTCGGTGTACGACACTGCATGGTTTGTTGAGAGTTCATAGATCACGGTTCTGCACTTTCAAGGAACCGATACCGCTCGAGTCTTGCGTCATTGCTTCGATGACGTCTTGAGTGAAATGTTTGTTTCTGGGAGTTCATTTTGCAACTCGCATGTGACTGGAGCAATCTTCAACGTCGCTCGTGAGGGTTGTAATAGATAGATTGTGAGGTCATAATAGATTGTGCCAAGCTTGTGATTAACTTGAGTTGCTGGTCACAAATGTCCCGATAATCCAACCATTAGGCCTACAATGTTTATAAGCTTGGTAAGTAAATGACTATAAGTAATGAGTCTCGATTCTCCAGTCGTTAATATCTTTTCACAGTTTATCTAGTGACGTAGGGAGAGTAGACCAATTCCGAAGATATTGAAACGTCAGCATCAACTTTCAATTGCGATCAGGTTGCGTCTTATGATAAGATGACTGATAGATTTTAATTCCACTCAGAAACTTTTCTGTCGATGGTTATATTGATATGTAGGCTACAGCTTACAGAATTCTTGATAACTATAGACTTAGCGGAATCAGAACAACTGCATGAATGAATGTCTTATTCAAACAGAATAATGAATATACTGACAGAATGTACAAATATGTATACGTACTACGGCAATAATCGACAAGCATTTCTCACGCACATCGGAAGCTGGTCATAACAATTCGTTGATAAATTTGGTACAAATTTGCTGACAATGATCGGAGAAAATATACCGGAGCCTGAGAAACCTGGTACTGAAACTGAGCCAGATTGTTCAACTACGTCATTTATACCAATAATGCTATATGTGACTTATGACTGTGACGTAGAACTATTGAGAAAAGAAATCTGAAAACCATATTTCGCGCATAACTACTCCATTCCAACCAACATCACTTTTAAGTAATTGATTGCCAAAAGGGTATACACTATACAGGGCAAAACTGGTGTATGGCTTCAATGCTTTGCGTTTATGTGGGACTTTCGGTGACGTAATGTTCTGATAATCAATCATATCATATCACGTTATAGTTTATTTTTTAAGCCAAGTAAAACTATCTCACTAATTTTATTTTCACGTAAAAAGTTTAAGATAAAGTTTCACTTTGACGCATAAAGTACCATTTGATAGGTTTAAACAGCTGTTTGACAAGTTTCCTTTTAGAAAATATAAAAAAAGTTCTAATTTTCATTACCCTATTACGTACTAAAATTTACAAATTTTGAATTTTCTTTTTTAAATAAAACATTTAAATTTTTTTTAAATGTTAGTGTATACTTATAAATTTGCTCAAGCAACATTTTACTTAACTTAAAACTTTTAAGTATCCTTTCAGTATTACTAAATGGAAACATAAAATAAGACAGTTTTGTTTTGAACTGGAAATTTAAAGTAACTGCGGTTGCCTGAGGTTTCGTTTAGAACTTGGAGAGCTTTAGCACTGTCTTTTGTTTATTGCTCTGCAATTAGTTATGACTAGACTAGTTAGCTCGACCTTATGCATAGGCCAAGTAGGTTATAGTTTAATCCTCTTATCGGTTTTATATATTTGAACATTTCAATCAATCATTATATTTTTCGTCAAAAGCGCTATAAGTCCGTAAACTCAAGCCAGTTGTTACTACTTACTAGGCCTAACCAGCGAACAGGAAAAAGTGAAAAAGCCGAAAAGGCTTAAAACTTGCGCAAGAGAAATAACGTTATTACTTGCTGGTAACAACTAGCCTAGCATTGCCACTAAACCTAGAATTAGTTAAATCCATAAAACATAACATAAAAATGCGAAAATTAAGCAGACGAGCAGGTGGTGTGTTCAAGCAACTGATGAATGAAAATTGTTTCAATGCTGTACATCAGTGGATGGGAAAAGAAACCCACCGTAAAAAAAAACCATCTTGGGCAAGAGTCTGGTTTCTGTTGGCCGTAGCACTAATTAAGGGTGTAATTTTGAGTGTGCAAGTTGCAAACGTTTCTCTGACCGACATTTGAAGCAAATGATTTAAGTAAGACTTTTGTCATCGTTTTCTGGAGAAAAAAAGTGTCATGACTAAAATCACCGTCCTATGTCATCCCGACCCAGGTTGAAAAGTTTTCTTTTTGTGGGTAGAGATCCGTCTCGCAAAAAACTTGAACTGTAACGGTTATATGCACAAATCATTCAGAAAAAACAATTTTGTGGTACTTTGTTTACTTAGCGAAAAAAGTTGTGCTTGTGTAATTTTTTTAAGTCAGTTTCTTTAGGTCTAGCAGCATTAGACCTATGCCAAATTAATTTCGAGACTTGATTGTACTCAAATGGCCCACATTTGGGAACATATTTTCAAGGAATCAACACTAATGTTGGTCAAAAGAAAATATTTTCATAGAATTTCCAGTAAAATGCAATTTTGTTACAAATCCCAGATAAAATTTTACTTGCTACTTAAAAAAAATATCACAAATTTTCAGAAAATAAAGCATTCAAAAAGTGATTTAAATTTGATACATAACATAGAAATAAATTTTACTCTGTGTTAATATTTTATTGTTGCCAATTTACTCAACCTGTTGCAATTTTCGAGTTCGTTATCAATTGCTGTAAAAGTTGAAATTTTCACATTCCTTAACTTAGTAACAGACTGGTAGTTATCAAAACTGGTATTTTGTAATTCTTGCGTACCGGGCTTGTATTTTAAAGCGATACGACTCATTCATTTTTTTAACGTATTTGATTGGAAGCTTCTGACTTTATTTCCTCAGATGATGAAAAAAAGCAGCAAATGTTAAAACACAACTTTTTCATCATATCAAAATATTAAAACTTTTTCTTATCTTTTAGCTGCAAATTTTTAAATGCATTTTTTCTAAAAAACTTTATTGTAACAAAAAGCTTTCGCGTTCCTAAAAAGTTGCTCTCAAGCATGGATCTAATCTCCGATCAAGGTTGGTTTGTGACAGAATAATCTTTGCATATTTATCAAATTTGTTAATATAACTGGGGTCATAATGGTGCATATATATAATTGTAGAAGCAACAATCTTCTGAAACCTTTTTGAGTCGAATTAAATTTATGGAGTATTTTCTCTTCAGATGTTGTTCGACTTTCGAATGCAGTCGTCCTCAAGTGCAATTTGGGAATCAATATCAATGAAGCTTCCCAATGCACAAGTGATTTCATCCTGGTGCTTTACCACGCTATCATGGGGGAATTCCCTGCTGGTTTGTTGTTTTTGTTTACATCTCTTTATTAATCACGCTCTCCTAAACGTTACGTTTACTTTAAAGTACTTTCACTTTTTAAATTTGATCAATTAGTAAATGCATAAAATTTTATTGTGATCTTAGATTTGTTTTAAATCAAAATGCGTCTTGATCCATTTTTTTCCCTCGTTTAAACAACAAATATACCCAGGTGTACTTACTGATTGTACAACGACGGAGTCACAGGAGCACAACATCACATGTGTCGTTGACACGTTGTCAAACGATTACCTTCACGTTGATCTCTCTCACATCTCGCCGTCATGCTTCGTTGAAGGCGACCCAGCAACCGTGTACAACTTGCTTGAAATTCTCGATGGATTGCTCGAGTTTATGCTCGATCAGATCAGCAGTAATGCAGACAGTGGTGGTATGTTATGTTTTTTACGTGGACAGCTGATGTCTGTGTATTACAGCAAGTCATGTTTCTGTTTGTTGGGGTCATTTTGCTGAACTTACTGCTGGTTTTCTAAAAACTCTCAGATTTAATCCAGAACAAATATGTCACAGTAACAACAATACGGCTGAGCTAGTTTACTGTTTTTCCACTAAGCGTTGGTTAAGCGATTTATAAAGAAGTTACATGATTAATAACAAAGATTTCATTTCAAAATTACTGCAACAAAAATTGTCCACCAGTGACACAGGGTATTGTCCTGCTGTATTGGACTCATGACCGGGCAACAGCAGATAATGCAACATAATTTAAATTGAGATTTATTTGCTTCTGTTTTTCTACATAGCACCCTATGTATGAGTATAATGCAAATAAGCTTGCATTGTCAGTGTTGGATTTCTGTTTAAAGAATATCATATGCAGTTTTCTAAACTTTGTTAGATGAAGCTGATGTTGATTCTGATCAA
Organism: Clavelina lepadiformis; assembly: GCF_947623445.1. Classification (NCBI taxonomy): domain Eukaryota; kingdom Metazoa; phylum Chordata; class Ascidiacea; order Aplousobranchia; family Clavelinidae; genus Clavelina; species Clavelina lepadiformis. Next base: position 23,436,979 of record NC_135243.1, on the reverse strand, counting down.
TTTAGTGTGCAAAGTAATTTGCTCAAACAACAAAACCTCGAAAGGTATTTTACATTATTTATATAAAATGATTTATAAAAAGTTTGCAAAAAACTATCTTTTGTTGAAAAAAATTGAATTTTTTCGGCAAGTTTTAGTCTTTAAATGTTCTTTCAGCGATACTTCCGTATGCACTGCTGACCTCATCAACTATGATGTCACACCTCACAAGTTTTCTGAAGTGGAGGAAGGAGAACAATTTGTTCCTCTTCCAAGATCTTTCTCTCCCGCGTCCAGCAAAGATGAGTGGGAGGAGTTACGTCCAAGTTTAAACGAGATCACGGAACACACTCTAAATTCAACTGACTTGAGCAGAAATGCTGTGGTCAGTGATAGAACCGAGTCGTTGATTAATTTGGACGATGACATCGAACCTCGTCCGATGTTGATCGAGTCGTTAAAGCATCCTGCAGATGCAGGAAGCACTCAAAGGATTCTCAACGATCTTACAAACTCTCTCTCAAAGTCGTTGGGTCTCGGTTCAACTTACAAAATCCCCGACAAGCCCGAACCCGATGTAATCCTTGATACCTCAGTTAAAGGATCAGGAATGAGTGTCAGTGATGTCACAAGTGAAAGGTCACACGATGGGTCAGTTAAATCTACGTCGGTCATTTTAGAAGACAAAGAACAACTTTCTGAGGAGGTTCGTAATTCGTATTAGAGAAGTGTTTATAGATAATATTTGATCCAGAATAGATGAGTGCATGTTGTAATCTAAATTATCTCATAATGAAAACAACTTACGGAATAGAGTGTAAAAAATCTTTAAAAAACACGTGATGATTGGAAATACAAATAAAACATTTTCAGGAAACCTGTAAATTCATTCTGACGATGTTGAAATGTAACATGGATTAGTGTTGTGATCAATTATCAATGTATGTGGTTATAAACCGATCGCAAACCAACATGAAACATAGACATCAAACATGCCCATGCTCCAGTTATGAAGATATTTTATGGATCAACATCAACTTATTTCTTATCTTAGGACAACCAAACTCCAACTTCCCAAATATCCGAAGGTCTCGATGTAGCAGATGGGATTCCTCGTCCAACATTGGGCGATCAAAACAGTCGGAACAATGCATTGCGGTCTACTTACACCACAAATGGTTCCTATGTCCCAGAAAGACAACATGGGTGACTTCAATGAGTTTGCAATTCTTTCAAGTTTCATATTGTGCCATTGTTGTTGCATTTTGGTTTATCGTTCCTTTGTAGTTTGGTTAATATTGATTTTGTTTGAGTTTAAACACGTTTCTAAAGTGTGGAAATGAAGTTCAACCTAAATGTATGTGAAAGTCAACGTTTTAAAGCATGAGTAAAAAATCCATTCCTTGATACAGTTTCACTTTTAAAAATGTCCAGACGGCCTTGTTTTGAAGAACTTGACTTACAAATTAATAAACTGGGGATAAATTTTTGATGTCTTTTCTCAGAGAATCGGACTCAGGCATTCTACCTCCAAACCGAGATTGGGAAGCTCTTCTCGAAAATCTTCAGAAGACGGTGGAGGAATCAAAGAAGGTCCGGAAGAAATATTTTGTAACTCCCCACAAGGATGGTAGCACGACTGTTGATGATACCGGTGAAAGGTAGAAGCACTCGTGATAAACCGGCAAGAGATTTTAACCGTGTTGTTTACGACCCTAATTCTTTTCTCCAACCATGAACGTGACTTGGCTTGTGTTGTATTCATGAGTAAAAGATTTTGACAAAGCTGATCGCTCCCGGAAACAATTGGTCAGTTTTAGTCCATTCCCATTGGTCAGAGTTTCCCCGACAATAATTTCCCGGTGGTCTAACTTAGGTCCGGTTGTTATTAGTATGCACTTGCATGACCACGAAAACGTGATGTTATGCATCTGCCAGTTGGACATGGCTGCTTTAGTACAATGCAAGCCACAGTTTAAAAATTCATGAAGCATAATTTAAAATAAAGATTATATTTGACGATTATAATCGTAATTCTTGCTTAGTAGTTATTCAAGTTATTAGTATTGATTAGTAATTATTGATTAATATGCATTAAAGATATTAATAACTTAATCATAATACTTTTAACAGTGTCAATGAAACAGAGCAAGCACATGTAGATTCTACGGGATCCTCGACAGGTTTGAAAGTTAAAGTTGATGATGATGTGATTAATGTATTATTTGTGCCCATTATATGTTGTAAACTGCGTCAGCGCAGCAGCTCAATTTCATGTATTTGAAGTAAGTCTTTTCAACAGTTGCCAAAACGCTTTTTGGGTACCCCTGATATCGTAATTTATTGGTCCGATATCCCAGGCATGGTTCACAAACTTCCTTACTACGAGTCATACGATCAGCTGTAAAAAGTTAATTTTCAAAATATTTCCCCGAAGATGCTCTTGGCGAAAGTTATGGGGAATCCCTGAGAATGAAACAAAAACAGAAGAATGTTCGATTTGAAGACACGGTTTCAACCCAGACTGCTGAAGAACTCAAGAACTTTAAAGACGTTTTAAGGAAAGAAAAGGAACTTCAAGATATTAAGAACCAGGTATTTTCTGTGAACGTTAAAGGTTTTTTTCCATGGCTATAAATTATCGTAGAAAACTTTTTTCTCTGATAATTGCCACTAATTAACTCCTGTGTAGTGCTCACCTATCTTAATTACTGTTGTTATCCCTTAGAAAATTATCTTATACTTTCCACATTTGGGATAAGTTAAATTTTTCGCAAACAACAGCTGGTTAAACCTGTTGCATATGAAGTATTAGCACTGGAAACAAAACCTTACTTTTTTATTGAGCAAATACCGTCGCATATTTTCTGATGTCATTTGAGATCATTTGATGTCTATCTGCAGGTTCTGTCCAGCAGTTACCGAGATCATCTTGACGAGGTGGAAGAAGTAGAAAGGAGAAAAATAAAACCTCTTGTCGATCGCGCTGACTCCACCGAAAGATTTTTAAGAGGTGCCATCATCCAACAGCAGAAGAGAGCTCAAAGGAGTCAACTTGGGAAGCAGTCAAGCATGAAAAAAGATCTCGCCGCCGCAGCGAAGTGGAAGAGTTGGCAAACCACCAACGGTAAGTTGAGATGTTTTTTTCTGCTTAATCGTTGCAAAAACTGCATTAAATTGTTGACTTGATGCATTTTGGAGTTAAATTTATGAATACTCGAGTGAAAGTATGAACTTGTGGAACAAATTGTTCAGTTTTAGAAGTTGTTCAAACTTTGCTTGTTTCAAGTTGTTCTGTGAGACAAAAATTAACCCTTAAAAATTTGATTTCAAAAAACGATCAAACAGTTCACTTCAACTTAAAAATAGAAATAAAGTGTCCACGAACCACCATCAGTATCAACAGCGACATCAGATAACTATTGTTGAACAATACAAATTTTTAGTCCAAAAAACTCCAAACAGCCGCATGAGACCAATAAAGAAGAAAATCCAGGGCAACATGGTAATCGGGGAACACGACTTGCTCCCTGCTCTCATCGCTGAGTTCCCAGGACTCGAGTTGTCCTCAACTGCGTTGAATAATGCTTGGAGGAAGCAGTTCCAACAGATCGAGAGACTGACTCGGAGTGAAAGCAACCACATGAGGCAAAAGAGGAACAATGAGAAACAGGTGGAAGTTTGTTCCGGTTTTATCTTGGATTTAGTTTGAGAAGATGTCATCAGCACATTGACATTTGTTTGTTTATTTTACTAACATTATTATTAACTTATTTCAATAACAATTATTGTTAACGTAATATCGCCCATATTAAGCCATTAAAAGTTAAAACCCTTTTTCCCACATCCTACATCGCCATAAAACCGAGTAGAAATCAGATATACCATTGTGACGTCACAGTTACAAGAAGCCCACCACAAACATGAGCTTCTGACGGAGATAATGCGTCGCGAGCACGAACACAACCAGCGGGTCCGAGACTCCAAGGACCGAGCCAGCAACAAGAGGGAGGCGCAACGCAACATGAAGGACCGGAGACAGCAGTCCGCCCGTGTGAGAAGGTATTACAGAGATTACCAACTTCAGATGAGGTCCCGGATGCTAAAAAGACGAACGCGAGAAGAAAAAGTGAGTATGACGTTATAATGTTTATTGTTGACGATTGTTCGAACGTTGTTATTAAGAAAAGCATCGCATTTATTTGAGGATTTTAACTGAAAACTCAAGCCGTTACGTCCATTCTTTGCAGTTAAACTTGCGAACTTATCGAGTTTCTTTATAGGTCAACTCTAAAAATGAACTGAGAAATCTATTTCATTTATTTGCTCTTATACGTTGAACTTGCTTGAAATTCTTGTTGACTAATCCAGCCGCAATGTGTCTTTTAACGGATAAATTTATGGTGCTTTTGCAAATGATTTCCTCCTACCTTAATTACCGAATTATCTTAATTTCTTAATATTATTGTTATTAATTATGACAATTTGCGGAATAGTTTTTCCCGAGTTGTAACAAAGCGGTTTATGACGAACAGTTACCGGGATGGTTTCAGTGACCTCAGTCAACAACTCCTCAACCACATTTTGCTGTATCTCTCTGCAGCTTTTCAAGAATCTCTTCGAGGAAGGCTTAAGCATACAGCGTTCACGCTTGAATGATTTGCGCTGCTACGCACGTGACAAGCGGAATGAACAACAGAGGCGCCAGAGAGACGAGATTGAGTCCATGGAGAATTATTACAAAGATCAATTCGCAATTTTGGCGGAGACTCTTGAAAAAGAAAAGACTGATCTTCGAATTCGGGATAAATCGCAAACTAAGGTAATAGGAGTGACTTTGTAGAAATTTCGTTTTTAGAAACTTAATTTTTCACCTCGTACATAACGTACATACGACAGCTTGATGCTGGGCTGATCTCTTGCTTATTTACTACTTACCTTCGTTAAACTTTGCATGTCATAGTACTACCCTGTAGACTGTAATGATAGGCATCGCTATGTTATTCTTAAGGCATTGTTGTAGTATAATGAGGCAAACAGCACAAGAATAACAATAGGAGCATAACAAGATAAAACTAAAATTCCCAAGCTGTATAACTCGTTAGAATCTAACTTCATGTAAATTCAACGAATCATACAAACAAACACACTTGTCATTTCCTCATGCGTACTAACTCACTTGTCGTGTAGTTGTTACGTCAGATGAAGAGCGGACTTCGCGAGAAGATGGAGCGCGAGGTCCGCGATCTTCAGGAGAGAATCGTCCGCGATGATGAGGACATCTACTTCCGGGAGATGGAAGCCGATCGTATCCGGCGTCAGCTTCAACTCGCCACCTACCACGCCAAGTTCCACGGTTCACTCAAGCATGACATTTAACCTGATTTCTATGGATTTTCATGTTTTTGAAACATCAGAATTAGAATTGAGAAAGAAAATTTATTTTTTATGCGCTTTATCGAATCGATTTTTGTCAATCTTTGCTAAAAGTGTCTTGATTCCTTGATTTCACTGTTGCTAAATTTTAAAAGTTCATCATAAGCATTTCAAACATTTTTAGTTTTTTGAAATAAAATCATCAGATAAGAATTGAAGTCGTGTAAGTCGTACCATCGTTGAAAATGCTTTTTACCGATTGTGTTGTGACAGAGGAAGAATAGGCTTCTAACGTGGCTCTATAACCTCGCTCATATATTCAGTGAGAATTGAACTCTGAAGTTTTCGTAAAACTGCAGGAAGGGAATAACAGCCCAATAACCACTACAGCAACCAGTGAAGACATCCTTCGAAAATGACATTTTTTTAATGTTAGGCTTACCATATGTCCCGTTTTAGCCGGGACAGGCCCGTTTTTTAAGGCTCTGATCCGGCGTCCCGGTCAGTCAACCCAAAGTCCCGCTTTAGTCAGCCAGCATTCCCCTACATTACACGAATATTAACATGCTGTGATTAGGTTGTTTAGCCAATTTTCTGAAGAGTAATGCTCGATGCGTGTTATTGTTTCGTTTTGTTAAATGGGAAAGTAATTGTTACGTCATTCTAGCTGGTAATTGGTCCAGTAGTGAGTTGATTGTTAACGCATTCGCTAGTTCAGTAATAGTAGGTTAGAAGGAGGAGGTAATCTTTTTGCAGTTAGGTTATTGAAAGAACTTATTTCGTACGGTACCGTTACTTGTTTGTATTTCCTTCTGCAAAAACCATTTGAATGTGAAAGCCCTTATCACCTGCAAAATTAACACTGACTTCTCCTGCTGTGATTTTTATGAGAAAATTAAGTCGAATGTAGACTTCTTGATGAAAGTAGGCTATTGTCTACAGTAAAGTATGATTGGACGATTATATAAATTTACAAATGCTTGAACAATGTTTGTTTCCTAGTAAAATACATTATTCAATCACAAAAATATGGTATGCTTATTTAACATGAATAAAGATATAAAAATATATGTAAAAAAGAATAAATAAACATCACTAATCTCGATCAATAAAGATGGAGAAAGGTTATGTAACACAAATAATGTCTTTCTTTTTGTATGTAATACAGAGGTAACATAATGTATTTAAGTACATTTAAATCATTAAAGACTTATGCCATAAAAGAAGCGTTGATCTTTTGAAATTCTGCCAAAAAGTGCGACCCTTCTGTAAAACCAGCAAAAGTGACCAATCGCCAATTGTGACTGACAGTCTGACACCAAAAGTAAGTGCTTTGCGCAAAGCTAAGGGAGTTTTCAACTTAACAAATTCCGCTGAAAAATTGTTTGTAGCAAGCGATAACAAGTTAATAGTTACGTCGATAAATAAACTCTGGAATTACTTGGAGAATTTTTTTTTGAAAACCTGATTTAATGCAAATTCTGTTTCCAATAAAGTATTTTAAAAGTTATCAACATTGCTGTAACCAAGTCATTTTTTTAAGACTCAAGTCAAGTAATTTGGGAAGTTGACTTAAGTCAAGTCGATATATTTAAGTCAAACTATTAAATAGATCAAGTCATGTCATTAGCTGTAGCCTACCTTTAACTTAACCGATCGTAGGCAACGAAATCAAATGTCTGTAATTCAGTTGGTCAATAAATTCAAAACTTAGATTTAATGGTTTGATCAAGTTATTTAAAAACTCGAGAATCGAATCAAGTCAAGTCATTTAAAAACGTGACTCGAGTCAATGACTTGACTCGAGTCTTTGCGACACTATTCACCAATAAACGCTTTATAGCACAAATGTTACTGTTATTTTGTGTTAAACAATTTTACACGATTTCAATTTGTGCGCTGCAATTAAATGTGCGCTATTAAGTTAAAGATAAAAAGTGATGAAGTAACTTTCTGGCGAAGTAGCAATGATGAATAGGGCGATTATTTTTTGACTTATCAAAAAAAGTCAAAAAATTGTCAAATTTACAGCGTTAGGTCAAAAATTGTCAAAATTGTTTACAAAGTCAAAATTGTTTACAAACTGCATTGTCGTCGTGTCATAGAGGTTGCGCTGTCAGTGAACTTGTTATTTTACATTGTACACCTTGTAGCCTAGCCTACTTTATACTGTTGTAAATGGCGCATTGTCTACTTATTGTGAATCAGCTCTTGCTTTGGTTTTGCTTTAGATACTTCTTGTATCTTTAGTTTAGACAAATGTATTGCACAGTTTTTGTTGGGACTTAGTTGCAGTTTTTTTGGCAATGATTTGTAATTAGCTCATTTCCCTTTTCAGAATAGGCTAGGTCTGTGTTCAGATTTTTGCCCTTCTTTACTACAATAAATTTAACTTTTGTACAATAATGCGTAATTTAACTACTTGAGTTATTCATACGTTAAAATTTGTCAAAAAAAAGTTTTTTAATGTCAAAATTTTCAATTTTTAGGTCAAAAACTTTCGTTTTATAGGTCAAAAAATAATCGCCCTAATGAAAACATTACTTTCGGTAGCCTGGGTAATTCTTATATGCCTAGTTTCATCTGTTGACAGTTGTAACTTGTCACTTCACAGGCGCACAGATAAGCAGGAAGAAGCCAATGTCTTTCCTATCGGCTCCATTTATTAAAATAAGAATTAGTTATGGCAAAAATTATTTAGAGTCTAAATACTCTCATGGCGTAAAATATATTCTAGACCCAAATTTTTTTTGGAATAAATCCCCCTGTGCTGAAATACAAGCTCTTCATACAGGTTGGTTTCTAATATAATATTAGCCAGTCCAGCAATTTTACTGCAGCCCCAGAATTTGATGATAACTTACCATTTCATGATTTGGCAAAGGCTGAAAAGCAAAGACGGTGTTTCTGTAGTTCATACCATAATCAATTAAGCAATTTGTGTTTTAAAATTTCGTGAAAATTTTTTTAAGTGATTAATCCGTCAAAATGGTAATAATGACTGAAAAAGTAGGCAAGTTTAAAGTTCAAAAAAACATTTTAAAACATGGAAATGGAAAGAAACCATCATTTGAGACAGGATCTAAAGCTACTTTTCACTTCAGAACAATCAAGGAAAACAATAAGGTTGGTATATTTCTTAAATGGCTGTATAAGAAAGTGTGGCATCTGCACGCATTAGATTCATCAAAGTGAGTGCCAAAATTTTCATTTTCACACACTGGATTTTTTGTCGAAAGCTTTCCCCTTGGGCTGGTATAGGCTAATGTGTGTAAATAACTTTTAATGTATATGTCAATTACTTTTAAGATATCTGGTCGCAAGCTGACTAGACTTTTTATAACACAGGAGCAAGTTGTTATTGATGATTCTCGGAAGTGGGGAAAACCCTTTGAGCTCCTTATTGGTCGAAGTTTTAAATTGGAATGTTGGGAGGAATGTGTGGCAACAATGATGCACGGCGAAATTGCGCAATTCGTGTGCCCACTCCAATGTGTTATGGATTATCCAACCATATCAAAAAGTCTTCGCGATCTTCACTTTGGTAAATGTGATATTTATGGGTTTATGTTAAAATTTCCCAATTTTTGTGCCAAAGTTGCTGTTTCTGCACCAAATTAAACAGATCTTTATATCAGATCTCTTAATACAAATTCTACAATGGTGCATCCCCATTGCAAATACATGTGTATAACTGATTATTTAGTTCTTTCATTGGCTAACCATTTTTAAAAACTTATCCTGCAAGCATTTTCGTCGAGTGTTTTAGCTATTGTTTTAGCTATTGTTTTTCACTGTAAAGACTTAATATTATCACAAGAGTTTACGCTGTATTTAAATGTAATTACCTACCTTCCATTCATTGTTACCTCTTTGCACTGTCAGGCAATATGTCTGGCTCATATACATAGTATGTATGTTAATCATCTCTCACCCTGTGTTGTATGCAGGGAAGAAGCAATCGGGTCATTCGTGTGGTTTACACGCTGCCCACGATGGTCTCGGTTATGACGATTTAAATCAACTTCAGCAGAATATGGTGCCTCTAGTGTTTGAGTTTGAACTGTTAAAGGTAATGATTGTATTACTTTTATGGTCTGTCAATTTAAGACTGCCATTAACGGCAGTAGGCTGTTGTCTCAATTTTAGAAGTGTGACATCATTCATGCCTAAAAAAAGTTGTATACGATATTAACGTCGTTTTTTACTTCCATGGCACTGGCATAAAGAAAAGTTTGTTTGACCTTCTTGTGTTCTCATACTTGCCCTTGTTGCTCATGTCATTGGTAAGAGAGAAAGCCGCCAATAATTTGGTGGCAACATGATCTCAATATAGGACATGGAAAATGAAATTAATGTAGGTTGTAAACCAAAAACAACTTCGTTAATACTGAAATGAAATAACTAAATAATTGAAAAGCAATAATGCACTCGTGGTTTCTAGAAGTGTGGCTCGGTAATAGGCAAATTTTATAAAATGCGTAATACAATATTAGGTTGAGGGGATCAACACATACGAGAAAGAGTTATGGCAAATGGATGCAAACGAAATGTTGGCGAGCATTCCTAAGTAAGCTTTTGTTTTCATTATTGGTTTTTATAATTTTGTTTTTATGATTGGATTCGTCTAGTTGTTTGTACTGAAAACACTTACATAAATGCAAAAACAAAATGCTTTGTATATATATGTATTAGTATTCTCATAAATTTTATAATTTTCATCTGGCTTTCCACATAGATATCACGAAGATGGAAACAGGTTGTTTCGAAATGGGAAGATCGATGAAGCGGAAAAGAAATACGCAAATGCAATTGGCTGCCTGAAGCACCTCCAAATAAAGGTAGTGAGTGGTATGTGCATGTATGAGTAGCTGATACGTTCTCGATCAATTTCTGGTAAAGCCTGATAGTTTATCGGTTTCGACTTTCATGATGCTATTTTTGCAAACTTGCCTAATGGTAAGAGTAATAGATAAACACTCTTAATGTTGAAAATAGTTAATTTGTTGATACAATTTATATATTTCCCAACATTGCATTGTATATTGGTATAACGAATATGACTGGGATTTAAGGTGGTGCATTGTAACGTATGAATATAACATAAAAAGTTATTGCACGATCTATATTTCAAACAAATGTATTTAATCAATTTTCACGGTTTTTCTCTTGCTTAACACTTTTCGCAACTCAGGAACGACCTGGCACTGATTCTTGGATAGATCTTGACAAGCAACAGATCCCTCTGCTTCTAAACTACGCCCAGTGCAAACTGAACCAGGGTGAATATACAGTTTGTATCACGAACTGCAGCGAGGTCTTGGAGAAAATCGATGGAAATGTGAGCTAAATTAGAACTGATTTCTATCATGTAGGCATTATACTGTGATTAATTCTCATGCATAGAATTCTATCACATAATTTTGTCTGGTGTTTTCGTTTAGTTGTAATAAGCAATTTATTTTTAACTATTTTGCATCCAATACACCAGCCAACTTAGAATCGCCTTCAAATTTCTTTAAAAATTACATCCCAGTTAAAATTTTTCTCTCCAATCTGCCGCGTCATATGAATGAATTTTCAAGAAATATATTAGAGTAATTTTCCTCAATTCCAGAACAACGTCAAGGCATTGTTCAAACGTGGCAAGGCGCACTCTCATATCCTTGATGAGACAGAATGCAGAGCTGACTTTGACCTTGCTCTTAAACTTGACCCCAGCATAAGGGGCCAAGTGAATAGAGAATTGAAAGCGCTGAGCGTTCGACAAAAACAACGAGATTGTCAACTTTCTAAACACTTGAAGGGAATGTTTGAGACAGATTGATCAATCAACGAAGTATTTCAAACATATCAGCAGTATTTTGTGTTTGTCGCCATTTCCTCAACCAGTTTTTTGATGTTCCGCACCATTAGACACCAGCTTACCACATGATACTCTGTTGGTTCACAACTGGTTCGGTTAATTTCGAAACCAGTTGTCCTCAACCAAGGGTCAACGAAAACCTTATTTTATAACATTTTCTTTTGAAATATAAAATATATAAATATAAACTGATAGTTATTTCTTAACTGCTCATACATTGTGTTATTCCCCGTGCTTGCCTTCATTATCTTATCATCTTACAAACATTTCATGGAACTAAATGCCAGTTTAGTCGTATTAATAGTGAGCTTGCATAAAAGCGGCAACAAAATGGATTGAGAGCCACTGATTTAAGGACTTTTGTAAATATTTCTTGCATAGTATATGCTTATGTCATAGCTCGTACGTATTATATTTTATGAAGTTTCTTTTGTATAAAATGTTCCATGGGTTGTACTATTTTATGATGCTCTGGATCTGTGCCAGGTTTTATGATCACAAAGTAGCTTTTCGTTTATTTCTGCTGCCGCATGGTGGCGCTCTATGTACCGAATCCAGGCCTTACCTCCATGCTAAGAATACAACTATGTGCATCTTCTTTTAAAACTATAGTCAACCAAATGACATATGATTGTGAGTTGGTTAAAGCGGGAACCTGTGTTATGGGATGCACGTTCATGTTTCCATATTTTCGATGTCAATTCTGTAATCGATGCATTTATCACCTTTCCCTCATAACAACATGCCGTTAGATGTCGCTGTTTGCCCACATTAAAGCTTTTTTCTTGACTAAAACTATTTTACGCAAACTGTGAAAGAACTTAACTAACATTTTGAATACAGGAAGTAACAATATGAAGAAATCTTTTAACTGAGCCGTGAAACTTTGTTTTACTGTCGTCCATGGTAAATGTTGCAATACAACTTTATACTTCGTAACCACTGTATTACGTCATCTTTTATTGATGAGTAGCAAGTTATCAGCGCTACTGTTATTATTACAGCGTTAACAGTTATCAGCCTACTATGAGCAGTGGGCCTATTACATCTCGATTATGAGCAAATTGGTCAAACAAAAAGTCGTAGATCGTTACGATTCCTACCATGCAGATTGCAGGCTACCTACAAAAAATGCTATGCTATAGATTTTACGCTGAAAACGCTCTAATGACGCATTGACAATTATGACGTACTATCATGTACGATTCAACAGTGAGCAGATATTTTTGCAGTCAAACTGAAAGAAATGATTTCAACTGCCAGACATAGAATGGAAAAACGTGCTCACCATTAAATAAAGCAGGAAATACATCAGGACACTACATGCTGGTAATATTTGTTGTTGTTGTGTCGCATGACGTGTCAGATCTCAGAGCATCAGACTGTGTTTGTGCAACCAACCTGCTGGTAATAATGACAAACTGCGAGCACGACGCAGATATTATAATTTCCTATAATTATGCGCATGGTGAGACATTCTTCTTCTCTGTATGCTTCATCCCACAGCATGTAGAAATATACAAGGCAAACGAACTTTAAGCTAATCGATTAAAAGCAGAATAAGCAAAGAGTTTTGAACAAATAGGGGTACACTTTTATTGTCATCAGTAAAACACAAATTATATAAATCTACAGCATTTTTCAATTCGTCGCATTCAAACCCATGACCCAAACTGTCAACATGGCAAGCAAGATGTATCGCGAATCGTGACGACAACGCTCAATTTTTCACCTGTCAGTTGTGTATAAGGCCTACTCCGTTTCAATTATCATATCATTATGTAACAGTTTGTTATGAGCTTGTCAGAAATAACGTGATAAAAATTTGAGAGTGACTGTTTCACTGTAAGCAGGCCACGAAGTCTTTCGTTAAAGATAGGCGGATAGTTGTGGTGAATCGTTTGGAAAAAGTTGATTTTATTTAAGGTGTTATTGGAGTTAGAGTTACATTAGACGATAGATTTAGATTAAGTTTAGGTTGCTGTATTATAAAATTTACATTTGGTTAACAAGAAACTGTGGAAAAAGCTTCGAACGTACGAATTTTTCTGGTGAAATAGTGGCAGCCTAAAAATTGACTTTCTAATGCAGACTGCTGTTAATTAATCACTGAAGATTGCAAAAATGAGGTTTTTCTGTTAAACGACCTTGTTATTAGCCTACTTTTGTGCTTCTGTCATGGATACAACTGCTTCGAAGTAGTTGATGATTCTTCCCAGAAAACTGTTGAAATCAAATTGACATTAGCGTTCATTAGCGCATGCTAATAACAACTGGCTCAATTTCTGGAATGACTTGTTGGTTGGCCTTGAAAGGGTAAGCTTGCGCCGTGTGCAGCAGAGCGTGGAATCAATCAAACATCTATTTTCTACGTCACTGGCGCAGTGGGGCCGAAAACCCACGTTAAATTGTCAATAGCATGTGCTAATGCATGGGGAAAAAGATAAAGGCAAAATGGCTTAAAACGTGGCCGAAAGAAATGAAGTAATAATTAATTAATAATAACAACAACAGCGACCACTAAACGTAAACAACTAAACATCTGAGGCAACAAATATCTATGAACCAGGTTCGCAGGTAAGTTCGTAAAACTTAGAATTCAGCTACGTACCCTGTTTTTATTCAAGGTTTATTTCTGCTACGGGTCCACGTGTGAATTTAAATTTTTTATATTAATCTGTGCAATTATTACAATTAATCACCCCCATGCACAACAATTTTTGTCGCAATCTATGTTTTCTTTTTATTTTATTGATGGTTTTTCTGCAGAAATGGACCAATGCTAAATGAACTTTAAGTTGCTGACTCAATAGAATTAATTTAAATTTTCCCAAATATATAGCGACAGATCTAAACTAATAAACGAAAAGTGCTTAACTGACGCACTGCCAGTTAACGGAATAAAACGTTGCAACACTTTTTAACGGAAACAGTGCAGTGGCTAATGATTCCAGGCAATAACAGATTTTAATTGGCATCTAGTGCAGCTCATGTCACGGTTAGTACCGTATGTTTGTGACTTGAGTGACAAAGAAACTAATTATACGGAAGGCATTGCACAAAGACTGGATGTTTTATTTTCCGTTTATGAATGTACATACTTGCAGAATACAAGGCAACATACATAATAGCAAAGTAATAACAGTACCAGTAATACAAACATGTGGTATTTATGAACCATTAATACAAACATGTGCCATATACCACATCTTTGGATGTGGTATATGGCAAGCTTGTTGGTGCTTTCGAAATGAGGTTGTTATGTAGAACAACTTTATTGCTACTTTAGCGTTTATTATCGACTTTGAAAAAAGATTTTAATATTGTTTGGTCATAAACTTGTCAGATACTGTGTTAGGCAGCCTAATTACAATTTAACTTTTAAAGGAGATTGTTGGTGTTCTCTGAAAAAATTCGAAATGAGGTTTATCTGTGTAACATTTTTGTTGTTACTTTTGTGCTTTTGTTATGGATACAACTGCCTTGAAGTAGTTGATGATTCTTCCCAGAAAACTGTAGAAAAACAATCGACAGAATTTGAACCAAACGAGGAATTCGTTGCTTTCTCTCCCTTCATGCAACTGTTCAGTGATGGATATTTTGATGACATTCTCGGAACGGTTGTCCAGTGAGTAAAGTTTGCGAACAGACGTAATTAGATTTGCATGTAGACGAACGTTGAATGACTTGTTGTAATAATGGTAGGTTGCAAGATAAAGTTTCTTTTAACGTTTTGCTAAAACTCTCTGTGTTTGTAGAAAATATTTTTATAGAACGGATTGCAATACGTCTATCGATGCAATCCTTTAAATTAGTTTAAATTGTATGAACTACATCTGTGTTACAGAGCTGTTGAACATTTGGATGAAAATATGGAAGAAGAACCAGACATGAAAACCTGTCGCAAGCAATGGCTTACCTTTATAAACGATCTTCAATCTCAACCTTATGCTTTGAGAAGTATGAATAGAACGTAGTGAACTAAATTTACAACAAAACCTTATCTATTCATAAACAATGTTTCTAATAATAACTAAAAAGATTTATTTTTAAAATTTCGTTTTTGCTAGCAATAAATTGTTATAATTACTTCCAGTGGCTGACACCTGGGGACGAAAGCAAAGTGGAATATTGGATGGAAATGTTCAATGGATGGGTAATTATTATGAATGTATTGAAGCTAAAGGCCCTGACTTCAATGGAAAATGGTGCCAGGCTTTCATGGATCATAAACACGAGGTTTGATCTATATTTCAAAACAAATTGGGATGATGAATTAAGCATGTTAAAATAACTACGAACTACGTTAATAATAATAACTACATTAAAGTAACTACGAAATACAAAGCAGTAGATGAAAACGACAAAGGATATTTTAGAAACAATTATTTAAGCAATGCTTTTATTTTAGCCCAACATGGATCAATTATCAAGACCTCCTTCAGTTGGAACTTGTGTTCCTTCAGGGTGCTCCGAAAATTCTATCACAAAAATCTTTCATGAAATATTGAGTTTTAAAAGTAATATCAAAACTGGAAATACCACATTGCTTAACGTACAGTGTCCTTTAACGACTGAACAACTAGAATGGACAACAGCCGACACCTTGGCAATGTAAGTTGTTTGTATTGTAGTTAGATTAAGGTCTAGTTAAATCTGTAGTTAAATTTTAATCTAACACGTAGTAGTATACCAACGTTAAAATTTGAAACAAATAAAAGTGTTGACATTTTTGTTTAACATTTTTACCTTCCAGTGCGGTCACTTGCATGGTAATAGTCTTAAACTTGATTGCAACATTTGTGGATTTCATCACAAGACACAATAACGCAAAGGACAAGAAGGTTTCTGAACGCACAGACAACTACGATAAAAAGTCGCAATCAACGAAAAGTCCACGTTTGCTCAGTAAGCAACGATAGTGTAATTAAAATCGAAATGAGTATGAGATTAATCACAGTAACTGTATTTGACGCAATTTTATATCTTTAAGATAATGTTGGTTAAAAATTTATTACAATTAACTTTGATAATGGTGGTTTTCACTACAAGTAATTAAACTGTGACCTTAATCCGGTTGAGATTTCTGTAATGTAAAACTTAATTTGTGATTTGTGGCAAATATGTGGAAAATGCTTCTTGTTTTTCATTCAAATCATTCCAGCAAAAATGGTTTTATGCTTCTCCATGATTTCAAATGGTGAAAAACTGCTAACAACGAATTATTCTGGTGGCTCTTTGGGTATTCTTAATGGAATCCGATTTCTAAGTACAGCATGGGTTGCACTCGGACACGTTCATATTGATGGTCAGAAGGGAACAGGTAAGTCTCGTTGATTGCAAAGCATTTGACAGATAACGAAGAAATGGAAAACTTCTTTGCTTTTAACCGTATGGCTCAGCAAAATGAGTAGAAAATATTTCCGTTGTATTTAAAACCAAAGTTACAGAAACCAATCAAGTATTTATTTAAGTGTATTTCATAATGTTTTTTGAAAGTTGTGGAACGCGTTGTTTTAGGTAACCATGTGTCGTCCTCAAGATACTTAAAATCAAAATTTGCTTTTATGCCGATAATCAATTTCTACTACTCCGTCGACACTTTCTTCTTCTTGGGAGGTTTGTTAGTTTCTTATCTCGGTATGAAGCAACTCACTAAAACCAATGGTCGCATGAACATCTTATTGACTTACATACATCGATTTATCAGGTAAATGTTTCCTGCATTCTGTTTAATACAAAGCTGCTACTTCCTATGATTAAATGATGAAATCGAAAAATTCGTGTAATCATGTTCAAATTTCCCTGCCATGCAATTCATTCAGGATAACACCAGTCTACGCTTACGTGATGCTTTTCTCTATGGGAATACTTAAGTGGTTGGGAAGCGGGCCACAGTGGAGTAATTTTCCATTGATACCACATGATGGCTGCCAAGACGTTTGGTGGACTAATCTTCTTTACATCAACAATTTTTTTCCTCCTCTTAACTTGGTAGCTTTTGTGTTTTAATTTTCACACAAATACAGAAATATAAAAATACTTCGCAGAAATACGGAATAAAGCTACTTCTAAAATAAATATTTATCACCAATTTTGATCTAATTATTTAAGCTATTTGCAGTGTATGGCCTGGTGCTGGTACTTGGCGGTGGACATGCAGTTTTATCTTCTGACTCCGTTCATTCTTCTTGCCACCTACCGGTATGTAGACACCAATTACTTAGCTTAATCAGTATATTTTACTTTTGATAAAATGAATTGCTCCATGCAATGCACAAATCCTATTTTCAGGAAAAAAGCTGAAAATTGCAATTTTTCTTTGTAAAGCAAATCCAACATACCAGTTTGTATAAGTGCAGTGTTTTGCATTGACAAAACCAAGCCTTTAAGTAGCCATAGCTGTGATTCGTACATAACTTTGCATTATTCACGTTATGCTTTATACGTCGCTGATTTACCAGGCATTGAATTGTTGTTATAGTCTTATTTTCATCTCTTGCCACGCCCTTCACGCTAAAGATAACCATATAGATATAGTCTCGTATTTGCTGAATTTATTTCAAATTCTATGCCTACTGTTTTAGTTATATTGATAGTATGTGCAATCATTTCCGATGATTATTCCTCGAAATTCATATGTTTCAAAACATCTTGCGTTTTAAAGTGGCAAATTACAGGCGTTGATAGGCTTATAATAAACTTGTTGAATTCAAGGTGGCCTCGAGTCGGAATATCTTTGATGGTCTTCTTTACTATTGCAAGTATGGCTGTTTGCGGAATATTGTCTGCCCTTGGTCCTATTCAACCATTTGCATTAATTAGGACTCAAACCATTGGCCTGTAAGTTGCATCAATGAAATAAGTACCAGATCTTTTAAGTAAAACATTTCTATCACAACAACGAAGTTCTTTGTTATTATTTCAGGTTGGACTCATCGTCTGAAATTCTAACCTACGACATGAAGTTCAGATATGATATATACTACCTACCATGGGCCAGATTACACGTGTACATGATTGGAATGTTAACTGGTTATGTGCTATTCGCTACTAAGGGCAAATTGACAATTCCAAAAGTTAGTGCCGTTTTTGTTTTTCAAAATACGTCATTTGTTTAAGTAAAATTACACCAGAAACTATCGCAATTGAAACTACCAGTAAGCAGCTTAAAAAGAAGAATTTTATCCTCTCAAATACTTCCTGTTTATGTCGAATGACACGCACTTCAACAAAAAAGAAGTTTTGCGTAAACTTACGTTGCAAACGATACACACGGTCAATTGAAAACAAGTCAAACAGCAAATATTTTTCATCTCTAGTGGTTGGTCGTTTTGGGATGGTTGGCATCGGCCGGCAGCTGCTTCGCGATCATTTTCGGTTTATATCCACAAACCAGCACAGATACTGATTTAGACACTGGATTGGCAACAATTTACAATACTTTTGAAAGACCTGTGTACGGACTTTGCCTTAGCTGGGTGATAATAGCTTGTACATCTGGATATGGAGGTAAGGATATGAATGGAAAGCAAAGGATTCTATAATAAGTTATATGTGACGAAATAACCTTCACGTTTTGATTAAGGTCCTGTTACAAAGTTTCTGAATTGGAAAATTTTCAACCCCCTCAGCCGATTAACTTTCTCCTTCTACCTCATTCACTTGTTGGTATTGATGTGGTTCTTTTTGAGCCGGAATAACATGATCCATTGCCAGACCATTGACTTTATCTTCATTTACATAGGTATTGCAAAACGTTTAAAACAATGATACTTTGTAACATTCTGTTTTGTTTACAATTAATTTGGTACCTTTGCGAAGCTCATATGTTGCTGTTGTAAGTTAAGTCAATGTTAATTTACTTATTTTATTTTTTAATGCAATGTTAATCTGTTTTATTTTACTTGATGCAAACGTCCGTTTTAGGCACTTTGCTCGTCAGTCTCATTTTGTCATTTTTTGTCTGTTTAACCATTGAATGGCCGACCATGGAACTGGCCAAAGTCCTTCTGCCTTCCAAACGAGGTTATCCCTCCGACCGAGATGAAAAGTCTGATCAGAAGAAATTGTTGAAGCAACAGTGAAGTGAAAATACTGTTTTAACAAATTAACGCTTCAAAATGACCCTCTAAATCTAAACCATTTGAGTAAAATCAGTCAAATTTTAAAGCAACATTTAAAATCATTAAACATTTAACAAGAAAATTTTCGCATTCTTCAAACTTTTAATTGAAAATCAATTGTCTCGATCTCGGAAATCTCCATCGATTTTGTTCAGTCGTTTTAGCAAATGAATTGGCTCACTTACTAAATTTTAAACGACGGCAGTTTCTGGATACGTTTTAATTACAGTAAATCATGACGATTTTTAACTTAATACAAGTTTAGGTATATTAACTATTTATTTAGGACTTCCACACTATATATCTACAGGTATATACGTTGTAAATATGCTTTTCATGAAACGTTGTTACGAGCACTTTTAATATTCAAAAAATGGCAACTAAAGTTGACTAGAAAATTCTCACTAACTCATTGAATTGACTTCACATTTTTCGTACCTCGACTTGAAAATTCGTATCGTGTCTGTTACGCAAATTACAATCATTCTCGTACAATACTCGTAATTACGTACGTTAGTGTGTTTGTAATAGATTGTTTTTATTGCTACAGTTAAAAACGCAATAAAGCATTCGAAATCGTATGTGCACAATCCACATATGGCTCACAAGTAAAACTTCCCATGTTTTATATACATGATTAAACCACGTTTATGCTTCACAGTTTGTTTGCTTTGATAGGAAATGCTTGCTGCCACCAACATTTTTCATGGCTTAAATTCTTAACATCAAATAATTAAGCATTACAACCGTCTTCTATTATCGTATTACTATCTCCAAACGTTGTACAACCCTGTAATCTTAATCTCGCATCAGTTTGCTTGAATTTATTTCACCAATGTGTTGCCTAAACGTAGTGAATTTACTTATTCCCGTATGCACGTATCAAAATTTTCTCATGTTTTATTCTAATTGGAAATCACTGCAACGATTTCCGCTAAACCCGGAACTGATGTTTACTCCAAGTTAATCTCGTTCTCATAAATGCTCACAGACGCTTGCAGGCAGTTGCTGTATGTCGTGATCAGGCCATTCTGAATAAAATTTTTGCTCTTTGCCTAAATGAAATGAATTTAGACAAATGTAAATAAAAAGATTAATTTACAAAAGTAAAACTAAGTAAGTTCGTTTCTGATAGTTTGAAAGTTGAGAAAATTTAACGAATGTATAAATCTGTTAAAGAAGCACGTCAGTATATCCAGGTATTTCAAGAGGATTTGAAATATCGCAAAACATCACACTTTACCTGGCTCGTTCAACCACATCAAATCGTTAAGGCGCCTACATTAGGTTTTAATAATTGAATTGTTGTTTTACAAAGGTGCAAAGTAATAATGGGCCGAGGCAATTAAATTAGTCGGTGTCGTTTATTGTATCATCTCAACTACTTTAAGGATTTTCTTGTTATAACTATCGCTTAACAAGTTAATAGTGAGTAAGGCTCATTGGTTAGCAGGTAACTAGCAGAGAAGGTCCAAGAAAATGAGATAATTATTGGTGGCGTTACAAAAATTTATCACATGTTGCGAGTGTGTTTAAAAAATAGTCTCCGAAATACTTGACTCTGACTGCAACGAACAGATTACAGTCTGATACATCAGACGTCGGTGCTATGAAGATAAAGGAAGTTGTGTTGTTTTACAAACTTCCATTTATAACTCCTTGCATGACTTACTGTGAGAGATTCCACTGGATCGCTCTGTTAACATTGGTGTGGAACGAAATGGCCAAGTTTTGACAACCACCTTATATCTTCCATTTAATATTATCAATTGCAAACAGCTATCAAATGCAGCGGTTTAATGCAACACGTGGCCACTGTACCATGATAAATATATTTGAAAAGCAACAAAACACAGTGTTTGACCGAAGAAAAAAGACGAGTTGGCTTCGAGTATTTAGTTCTTGTGGCAGCCATCAGGGGCATTCGTTGCAACATCTGCTGCATCTTGGTTTGTTCCGGTTGCTGCGACGTTGAAGATATTCTGTGATAGAAGGATAAATAAGTCCTGGCACCCGCAATTGAGGCTTCTATGTTCGCTCTTAAATTATTTTAATACAACGTTGAAAGACACCGCGGTAAATCACAGTCAGTTACATGGCTGGCAAAATTTCCAATCACAAAAAACAACTCAAATTCCCATCTCACAGCAAACGATAGATTGGTGAGCTACAAAACCACGTTAAACACTGCAGTGGTCCGCTATGTATCACGTTAATTCACTGTTGTCGACGGTAGCACTCTTAACTAATCACTCAGTTAATATATAATTTACCTGACCGTTGACCAGATCGGCCGGTGTTAAAGTTACCGTCGTTTCCTGTCCACCAGCGCCATCTTGTGACGGTATTCGATAAGCAATCTGACCACTAAACGAATTCTGAGCATTGTTTAGCAATTGCTGCAGAGCCTGCCAGACGAATTTAAGCAACCGTTAGACAAAGTTGGTGAACCACTAAAGTTCATTCATGTTGAAAGCGATGAAACATTTAACCAACTGACGCAAGATACAAAATTTCAAGCGCACCCCAAAGCAGTGGTTCTTAAGCTGGGTCTTATAGAACCCCAGAAATTTGGTGAGTTTAGTCTGGGCTCACTGAATGCGGGTTTGAAACCTGCAGGGGGCCCAGTTTCTTCAAATAGTAAAAGAAATACTGACCGCTGAGGGTAACACAACAACATGCAGTGATGGACGCACCTGCAAAATGGCTTGGTTTAGATTGACCGTAACTTCTTGGTTTTTGCTAGCTTCGTTGACATTGGCAGGGTTCTCGAGAAGCTGAACATCAACAAAGATTATCGTTAAGTTTAGGTGAATTTACAATATTTTCGCCCTGTCAAGTGAACTATACAGCTATGCACACCACTCTCACATGCGGAGTACCGATACCGATGCAACACAGCATCGCCAAGTTCGGGGCAATGAATTGGAATTTTGCAAGCAGCCTCGGTCCGAGTAAAAATCAAAAGCCAAATTGGTGCAAATGCGAATATTCGAGTTAGTTTGGCGACATATATAAAGTTATCAGGTGTGATTAAAAATAATGCGGCTAGTTTTATTGCTGTCATCCTATTGTCAGTGGACTTCGACTCAAAACAAGTTTATGGCTTAGCAAGGCCGTAGAAACTTTTACTAAACTGTGATACCTGTGCCCACAGCTAACGTCTCGTAACAGTAAGCGCATGCCAGCACAGATATTAAACATAGGCTACCTGTTGTGTTAATCCAGCCAGACTGGATGGCACCGCTATGTTGACCTCTTGCACCTGGCGTGGCAGATCACTGCTAGGCGCGGCTGATTCTTGCGTTCCATTCTGAGGTAGCGGCTGAACGCATAGCTGGTTGAGGGGTTGGATGACTACGTTTGGGGCTGACCAATTCTGATTTGATGTGGCCGGTTGTTGTACCGCTGTCACTGAGGGCATTCTGACGTAATACAATTAAGCATTATTACGTCATAAAACTGCCAATCATGACAGACAAAGTGAAATAAACAAGTGATGAGCTCACTGTAGGAGCTGGTTGAGCGTGCTTGGTTCCTGTACGGTCTGTTGCAATGTCAGGGGGTCGATTTGGAGGGTGATGTTGTCGTCTTCCGAGCCAAGTTGCATATTACTGGGGCTAATTTGGAACGGGAGCTGGACCCCGTCTGAATCCTGGTAAGCAACAACAACTGTTAGGTCACCTAATTTGAAGGCGTAAGCTGCTAATGGGGGATTTTTATAACAAGCATGTCCAATACAACTGCTGGTCTTAGCTTGAATATGAACCAATACTATCATACATTCGATCACGGTCACGTCATGATCATCATGATATTATGTGATAATAATAATATGATAATCGTGATCAGGCTAAAGCTGTTGTACTTCTTTTCAAACTTACATTTACAAAATTAAACAAGTATTAATTAAACAAATGTGACCTTTTACCACCCCTTTCAAACAAGCGGATTATCTTATAAGACTTGCCTGGATGAAGCCAGTATTGAGGAGACTCTCCATCGGGACAGTGATGCTCATTTCAGGCCAGATGGCAGCTTGCTGTGGCTCTTGGGAAGCTTTAGATGTCTGTGGGGGCCCAGAGCTGCTTCCGCGACTCAACATGGGGTTCGCATGGCCACCCAGTCTACTGCTCGGTGTGCTTGTGAATGTGGACAAGGTGGGAATCGAACCTGTGTTTTGCAAGTGATGGTTCATTGAGTCACAAAAGTTCTACTTTACATTATGACGTCCTGTGGCTACGTACATTGTGACGTTCTGTGCTTCACATGGCCACGGCTACCTAAGTTCCGGTTATTTCTTACATAGCATTCTTCGACAATAAATTTTACAAAAAGCTGCGTAACTTGCAAAATACTAGGAACCACTGCGATACGAAAGTGCCCGAACTTTCAAAAAACAAAGATTCATCGAAAAGTGAGAGACAGCAACCGCATGCAAGAGCACACCTGTAGATGACACAGGAGCATCAGAGGAAGCAGTAAGGTTGTTTTTGCTTGGTATAATAAGGTGGGTGATCATATGATTCTTGCGATGACCGGAAGTACGAAATGAGAGGTGGCAGTGTGGACACTTGTACGGCTTACCCCCAGTGTGGAGCCGCATGTGTACCTGGCGAGATGAAATCGTGAATGAGCAAGGTGCAGTCTAATCAACAGTGAATACACTTAAATAAACGTATCTAATTATCTATAATAGTTATAGTAGCACTGACCAGCGATTGAGTGACCACTATATCTGAGAAACTTACTTTTAATGAAGCTTTAGCAGCGTACATCATATCGCAAATATGACAGCGATACATTTTCTTATCTGTGTGACACTTCTGGTGACATGTGAGGGTGGATTTAATTGCAAAGCTGAAAATTCGCAAAATTTCATCATCAATGTGGTTGATAAGCTAATTAGCATATAAACACCATCCGGTACCACAGTTAGTGTTTAGTTCTTTGGTTCCCAAACTTTTCATTCTCACGGCGACCTAGTCAGCCATAAATTTGCCGGTTTTTCCAATGACCGAGCAATTACTTTCGTTAATGACGTTCAATGCACAATAGAACATGCTGACGGAGGTGTTTTAATTCTTTTTCACCGCAACTTAAATGCTTGTTAATTACATTTAGATCTAAAATATGCTGGTAAAATTACATACGACGATTTTCATTCAATTTACGCAGCAACTTTGGCAAAGTCGTGCGGCTCCCAGTTTGGGGACCACTGCTATAGTTATTCCTTATCAGGTATATTTCGCGATGGTGTTTGCTTGAAAATTAGCTCACAGTTGCCATTGATCACCTCTTTCCACAGACTCCACATTTAAATGGTTTGTCCCCGGTGTGTGTGCGGACATGACGCGTCAGATCGCTCGGTTTTCGAAAACTCTTCGGACAAAACTGGCAAACATTTTGGTAAGCCGGTTCCTTCTCGTACGCCTTGAACCGGCCCCTGCCTTTATGTTCTTGTATGGGAGCGACCTGAAATTAAAGTCTCTATTACAGATGAAGACTCTAAGAAATGGGATTCTGCATAAACGTGGAAAGATTACTTCGGCACCATGCTCTATCTAACACAGGCCCAGGATAGTAAGACGTTGGAAAGATCTTATCCACGACAAAGTGTATCGATGTATGGATAGAACAAACGCTGCACTACAGACCCTGTTTTTCTCAGCCACGGCGGATAGCAAGATACGCTCTGAGATGGTCATCGACTTGGTCGGGTCAGTTTTCTCTAAAATCTCACTTTGTTCGTCCGACAAAAGATAAAAACCATTCCTGGATTTAATGCAACAAGATTGTGTAAATATACCTTCACTGGAATAACTCGGAATAATTGGAATAAATAATTTAATTCATTGGAATAATTGAAAAAAGTCTTAGAGAGGTCTTTTAAGGCACGGGGTTAAGCTAGGTACACCAATCAACATAGGCCTAAATGGCTGGATGATGTTGCCTGGTTGATCAAGCTATGCGTGCGACGTTACAAACAACGTATAACTTGTAAAACAAAATAAACAAACCGTCAAACTAAGTTAAGTAATGAAAGGTCAGTTGGAAGCAGTAAACAGTAAAGTTTTGCTTCAGAAATGTAAAAAAGCCGACCTTTTGCGTTTCAATGCTTTCTTCTTGTTAGCATGTTGCTGCATGTGAAGAAGAAATTCCGGTTCGATGCTGAAAGATTCACCGCAAACATCGCAAGTGAAAGTTCTAGAAATTAAAATTGAATTGAAGGACGACAACAACAGTGTGATGGTTTAAACAAAGCAGCAATGAAACATACGCAAGAAACTAACAATCATTGTGCGTTTAAGATGGTAATTTCTCTCTTTAAAAACCTCTTTTAAGCCTGTATAGTACACACTGTATATCGTATAGTTAATACATTGCCAGAACAGGCTCATCCTGATAGCGTTGCAAAAATGTGTGCGTTTTCAACAGCTGCAAATTGTCATAAGAAACTGCGCTCACACGGCTCAACAAATTTTATCCAGCCAACTACAGCAGCACAGTACACAAAGTCTCCATAAAGGGGGCGAGATCCAGTTCATAATTGCTGAATGTCAAAGTATCAAAGTACCAGTCAAAGCCGCCAGGCTACAATTGTGACTTACTTGACGGTCCTGTGGGAATCCTTGTGTGTTGACATGACCTCCGGGTCACTGAAACTGACGAAGCAAACAGGACAGCGGTGGATTGTTTCGCTCGAGTGCGACCTCATGTGGCTTAACTGGGATCGCTCTGACTCCATCGAGTGGCAGCACATTGAGCAGGGGAAGAGATTCTGTGACGTTGAGCTTCGTTCCGTTTCCTCGTGTCGTTGAAGGTGCGCTTTCGACTCAAAAACTCTCGCACAACCCTGAATAAGACAAGAGTGACGTTAGTGACATCACAATAAACTTGAACTCATGTAAGTTTGTTACTACTATTAGCATTGTGTGCGTTCTTGTAAGCAATGTTGTTTATGGAGGCAGCTAGGATTAGGATAACTAGTTCTAGTACTCATGTGTGCATGATAAGACAAGTTGTTACTATGCCAGCACGCGTGATGTAATTTAATCAGCATTAATGTGTCTTCAAGACCTATCAGAGCAATCGCAAACGCTGATAACATTCTAGCTTCTGCAAAGTTTTATAAATTAAAAGTTATATTTCTGTTTTAATCCAAAACATTGCGATTAATAAATAATTATTTATATTAGATTATTATCAACCACTCCATTCATTCAACGCAAAAAATTATCAGCAAAACTTCCTACACATGGTATAAAAAATTGTAAAAAACAATAATCTCACAAACTAACGTACCAGACATTTGAAGTTGATGTGCGGCATCTGGCTTTGAGTTGGCTGAAGCTGGGATGTCAGAGGGATTTCCCCTGGCATGTTTTCACCCTGGTTGGTGTCAACCATATTTTGTTCGTTGGGTGAGTCCTGTCCAGAAGATGGCGCTGTTGCATTAAAACAAAGCAAACTTTACACGAACAATTACAGCAACATTTGTGGAACAGGAATTAATAAAACTCTTGCAGTTATCAACAATGGATAATGAAAAGTTGCTGTCACACAGTGTGCAGCAGTGTAGCACTACAATATGTGATTGATCAACAAAATAAATTAACATCTTTACCTTTGTAAGTGGAAATCTGGCTGAAGTTCTGAATAATGTTTGGGTCAATCTGGAAACAGAATAATATTGAACTTACTGGAGTTTTTCAAGTGGATATTGTTCAAGATGTCTGATTGTACGTGCAACATTAATCTTTTAATAACCCTGACGAGAAAAAAATTACAACAGCCGACAAGAAAGTGCCAAATTTTTAATTAAATTGGGTTATTAAATCAATTTAAATTTTAATTTGTTAAGAATTGAAGCTGAATTAAAATTGTTTATTGGAATCAAGTACCACGTTTCAAAACGGGCGCAAACGTTTGAACGAGACCTTCATTTTGATTTTTTAGTTCTCCGAAACGACCAGTAATAGGAAAAAGGCAGAATATACCTGGGCTAGAGTGGGATTTGTGTTAAAATCCAGCAAATCGTCATTGGTGTTGAGGCCCACCATGCATTGGTTGGTTGTTTCCTGCATCACTGGTTCTGCAACAGCAAAATACGAGATGGTTTTAATCATTCGGAAACGCAAACATTGTGCTATTGCCGCTTTCATATTTCAAAATATTTTACAGTGTTTTATATGAAGTTTTACTCTTGAATATATTTTTATTTTAAAACTTCTCTTTCAACATTATTTCAGCTTCTGTCATAGAACAGAAATCTCACCAATATCTTGATTAGGTTCAAGTGGTGTTAAATGGAACAAGGTGCTTGGGTCAATGGTAGACTGAGGTACGCTAGGATCAGGTTCTAATTGGACTTCATGTTCAACTAGGTTTGGCTGCAAAAGACGAAAATAAATAAATATATCGTTCAAAAATCGAAAAAAAATTAACACAGCTGTAAATCTATGATTCGATCTGAAAGGATTTTAAAGAAATTATAGGTTTAAAAGCAATCTCAGGAAAAAATTGAAAGTTATGAACGCAACAACAACCCTACATCAATAAAATCACAAAAACAACCGTTAAAAAAAACACACTTCCAACATCCTAGAGTAGTAGAAACACCACACATGGATACATGAGGATATATTCTGTATAATACCGGCTACACCAAACTGACCTGTGTAACGGGGTCACTTCGATGTGTTTCGATGTGTTTCTTGCACGTTGCATTGGTTTTGAACGTCTTCTGGCAATATGGACACATGTAGGGACGCGATTCGCTGTGTATGGTCATGTGACGCTTTAACGTGTGATGCGAAGCAAAAAGCTGGAAGCACGTTGTGCATTGGAATGGTTTATGACCTAATAATCGAAGAAATATGCATTTCAATGACGAAAAATTTGACAACTTGGCAGTCAAAATATTTTGTGTGTTTTTGGTTTTACTGCAAAAGTAATTCCAGGTTTATAAAACGCTTTATATCATTCATTCTGGCATATACTAATTGCATGATATGATATGATACAAATCACATGATATGATATGATACTAATCGCATGATAACCTCAAATGAAATGTTTAAAGCAACATAAAACGTTAAATAACTGTTCAGTTAAAACAAAACTACTAGAAACTGATCAAAAAACTTTTCCTCTTTGTCAACATGATGAGTTAAGGACCTACCTGTGTGGACTCGCATGTGAGACTTTAGTATGCTGGAAGAAATAAAGCACTTCCCACACTGAGTGCAGTGGTAAGGCTTCTCTCCTGCAAAGTGGCAAGATTAACTCAACCAAGCTTAGAACTTATTGGAGCTCGAAAGACATTTCGATCAAAGTTCACTTGTATCATAGTTTGATTATAATTATTCCACATAACCCTCTTAATATTATATTTAACATAAGTAGACGTTTGATGTTCTTAAAGCCAGCTATGATACAAACGATTGAAAGCATGAGTGGTTCAATTGAATACGATCAAAATTACCGCTATCAAGACCACAGTTACATTTTCTCAAGTCAAGTCAAAGTAATTTACTACAGAACTCTGACAAAAATATCAACACTACAGTAATTGTTCAAACCATTATTTAGACAATAAAAGCCTACCTGTATGGGACCTGATGTGTTGTTTAAGATGACACAACTTCTTGAACGATTTGTTGCATGTGACGCAGGTGTGGATACGTTCTGATGTGTTCAAGGTGGCTGAAAATAATATATAAACAAAGTGAATATGAATAACACCGAAACAAGGCAAAAATAGAAAATCAACAAGACATAGACAGTTATAACTTAATTTTACAATTGACAGTTGTGACAATATGTGCACCATACACTCATGCAAGGTACTGAGCTTCATAACTGCAGTATTGGAATGCACCAGGCATTGGTAGCAGTAGAAAGTATGATCATTATAAAAGCGCACAATGTACACATATTCTAGTACGAGTCTTGCATGAATAAACAAGGTACAACATAAATGTATTTACCATCATTTGGTTTAGCAAATGAGCCGTCATCTTCTATTCTTATCGGGGGTTGCATTGGCACAGGGGCAGGTGTTGGCAATCTACATTGTATCACAATAATGCCTATTATTACATCAAAAGCATTCCATACAATTCGATTAACATGATTAAGTGAAGCATCAGAAAAGTTCAAAAAATTATGGTGAGTATTAAAATTACTCACAGAATATTAAAATCACAAATTTTACAAGACTAGTAATATCTAAGAAAAATTGCAAAAATGACAACAATATTTGCTACGTATAAAGTATTACAACTATGTTTGGTGAATAAAATTTTCACGCTCACAATAAAGTAGCATCTTTCCTCGTTCTGCGAAGTCGTTTGTGAGCCGTTCCCCTGATGTGCGCCACCTGGTGGTTCCGAAGGTGACTGCTTGTCCTAAAATTCTGCCCGCACTTGTCGCACTTGAACGGGCGCGCCCCCGTGTGGAGACGGATGTGGACTTTGAGACTTCCAGACGTGGAGAAAGACTTGGAACAAACCTGGATGTAATTGAAGGAATCTTGTGATCAGTTCAGTGGCAATTCTTGTTTAATTTAATCTTAAACTAATTTGCACAATTTTTCCCTATTACATTATATTCCCAAATATTCAGCAGTGATTCAGAATACTGAATAGATAGAGTACTTTAGAATACTGAATAGATAGAGTACTTTAGAATACTGAATAGACAAGGACAGTCAAAGTGATAATAGACAAAATCATCAATTTCAAATGGTGATAATCTACACTAGTATTCTGATACAATTGTTGTAACACTGTTATCTTGAAACATTCTCAGATGAACAAAAACAGCAAGGCACGATATAATTTTAATCCATATTCCAAATCAACTACCTGGCACTTGTAAGGCTTGCATCCGGAATGGACCTTCTCATGAACGGTGAGCGAGGTTTTAACTGCAAAACTCTTGTGGCATATTGAGCACTTGTACGGTCTCTCCTGTGTGTGGATCCGTATGTGACGAACCAAATCACTCGGTTTTTTAAATTCCTGCAACACATTTATCGCGACATGTTTTTAATTACTGAAATTGATTTTTTCTGCTTTTGTTTTTCACATCTATTATATTTATCAATTTGAACTTATATTTCTGTATCTCATATTTATGCATATAACATATTTCAATGTTTCGCTGATAAATTTTAAGATATCACATATAAATATAGTAAAAGTTAGTATAATTAACAACAACACTGGTACCTTGGTGCAATACATGCACTGGTGCCAGCGCACACCATTAACTCGTCTCACACGCCAAGTTTGGTCGCCGTGGTCGCCAGGAGTTCTCAGGTACAAGCCCGAAACCACTGTTGAAAGAAATGAAAAACTTGAAAGTTTCTTGTTCATTTCACTGATTACATGAGCAATTAGCTGCTCTGACTGTTAAAAAACCCAAACATCGTTAAATGTGAGCTGAATGTTACCGACAAACTTTAAAGTTCATAATTGCTATTATCGACTTGGAAATACCTGTACATGAGAGTAGTAACGAAAACATTTAACAGTTTTAAGTTGAAAAATGTGCCGATATCATATTGAATAACTGAGCTGGCAATAAAGTGCAAATTAAAACCAACCCATTTTCTTCTGATTTTCAACGAGTTCATTACTTGAATTTTCACCTGTTTGTTCTTTACCTGCAAATAAATAACTTGAGGACCATATTTTAGCAATATTTAAAGGAAGAATATAAGTATGGAAAAATGCAACAAACATACTCATGCAAGTAAAATAACAGATACAAATTATGAACCTTAATTTGACTGCATTCATTGTTTAATCTGCAAATTGAGTAATAATCTTCTGCCAAACACAAACTAAACAAACTTTTGACACAAAACAAGTCCATTTCTGCCTCAGACACTTTAATTTGTGACATGACCAACCTTTATGACATCACAAGCCTTAACTTTACAGCCCAGCAATATATCGTGTTACTGCTTTTCACAAAAATTATGCGTGATGAACGTTGTACACTCACAAGAGGAAATACATCCTTACACTACCAACCCACAAGGGCAGTCCGCAAGAGCCAACGCCTACGAGTTGTATAGGTTTCAAACCAGGTTTGAAACTGAAGGTTGTTTTTGGTTTGGTGAAGGTTTGAAACCAAACACTAGATTCAAGTTTTAACTATTCTTGCGTCCTGCTGGAGTCTATTCTGCACCACTAGGCTATGTTACCTGCTTCTGTGTTACTGTTGAAGATTAGATTATAGGCTATTTATGTGAGTATTCTTGGTCAAAGAAAAAGATTTTATTAGGACACATTCTCACTGTTAATGTATTACTCAGAATCCTATATTACAACTGACGTCTTTCGTGATATCAATTCGGTAAACTTTTTCTGAGATTATGCTTTCCCAAACAAAATTATAAACAACTGTTTTTTAAGATGTTTGGGGAGACCGAAATGATCTCATAAATTACTCCTGCATATTCTAAACTTTTTCTTCCGCAACATCAGCAGAAAATTTGCAGTTTAAAGTAAAGTCTTTAAAAGTCCAACACTTAAACTTTAACTCAATCAAACTGCTTAAGAACGTGTCCAACTACAAATGCGAGGTAGAGATGAAAGTTGGGTTGTTGCCAGCTGGGCTCAAAAGTTTACACTGAGTCAGTGTCGTTTCTCAACTTAATCTCCAGCTACAAACTATGCTGCCGCTACAGCCCAACATGCTGCCAAAATCACAGTAACTTGTGTGTAACAAGTCAGTACCTGTTTGTTCCGGATCTTCCACTCCACCATCTTTGTCGAGCATCTACATATAGAGCAAAAAGTTTAGTGAACTAAAACCCGCCATCTTTGTCGAGTTACGCTGTTTATTGAGGATTTGACGATTTGTGTTTCAAACTTTATAGGCTTTGTTGTTGGCTAGAAGCCAAGAGGTCGTTTAAAAAAACAAAATTATGCAGAAAATTAAAACTTTTCACTTCAAAAAATTTCGAAAAATACTTACACTTTCATCCCCCTCGTCACATATAATTTCCTCATATGTTACAGTGGGAACCAACCTAAATAGCAATTTATAAACAGCTTTGCAAAGTTAAAACAACAAGAAATTGACTCAAACTCAAAAAAAAATCGTCCAAAGCAGCACACAATATTAAAAATAATCGAACTTAAGACAAACAAATTTGAGAAACACAGAAATCTTACTGGTTGCCTGAGGTTGAATCGACGCCACTGTCCTGTAGCGCCTGTTGCACGATGTCCTGACTCACATCTCCGTTCAAGAGATTCTGGGCAGTTACTATTTGTTCGGCCACGTCGTCAACTTCCTGTAAAGGAAATTTTTCAATCGTCCTGAAATTATTTTTGACATATTTCCATTGAAATACAGCCAGACTATTTCGCAATATAACCCATGATTCGTGACCACATGCATTTCGATGATCGTGAATGATTTGCAGTAACCTCGAAAGCAAAAATGTGTTAACATTTCTTATGATACATTTTCCAATAGAAGAAACGACAGAATGACAATAAGCAGTTTACGAGACAAATTCATGCTACTCTTGACAGATCCACATCTTTGATCTGATCATCATTGAACTCACATCAAGACTCCTGAGCAACTGTTGGATCACGTCAATTTCCTTCTCCTTCGTGTTTGTTGAGTCATGATGATTCAGCGAATCCTCCGTTAGCAACGAAATGAGTCCGTCTTTCTCAACCTTTTCAACATACGGGCAATGTCAGTGCAACTTATCGTACAAGCTGGTGGCCCCACTGTTGCCACAACAGAATAAGTTGTTAGAAAAAGTAACGTAAGTCATTTTTTGTGACGTTAAAAGATTGTTCGACCCACACAAAATTTTACAGTTTTTGTGTGTCAGACAGCTGTGATAAAAGGAACGTGTCACAAATTTATTAAATCAATCTTTCAAAAATCTTTCATTAAAAAATCTCTGTCAAACATGATTAGAAATTGAACTGAATCAAATACCGGCCTCAACGCAATGATGTTTTCAAATCAAACTAATAAATTAAATATGACTTTGAATTCTATTCAAACTAAAGCCGAAAAGAAACAAATTGAACAAAGCATAAAAAATTACGACCCAATGAAACCTACCGACTGTTTCTTCGCTGTGGAGTCGACGCTCTGTTCCATGACGGCCTGCTGGTGTTGCTGTGTGATGGTCGTTCTGTGGTATTTGGTCATATGAGCATTGAGGCTTCCTATCTTCTTGAACACGCACGAGCATTCGACACATGGGTACTGGTTAATGCTCGTGTGGACGCGTTCAATGTGTAATCTTAAGTTGCCACGCTGTGAGTAAACCTGCACAAAGTCAATGATATGAGAAAGATCCAAAGATTATCAACCAATTTCATCGCAGATTAGTGCATAAGCTAGGCAACAGTTTGGTTCTAAGAAACATTGAACAACAGTAATTTGTTGAAATTTCCATAGTGACACTGCTTTCGCACAAAATCCCACGTTTTCCTTAGAAGGTGAAAAGTAAACTTTTACAAGTGCGCCAACCTGTGGACAGTGCGGGCAGGTAAACGGCTTCTTTCCGGAGTGTGTCATCATATGAACCTTTAGCGCTCCCGCCTGGTTGAACGACTTTTCGCATAGGGAGCAAGAGAAAGGCTTTTCTCCTAAACAGACGTCGTGAACGATTATTTCCTGGTTTAGTACAATTAGTTAAGTTTTTCAAGTATAGTAGTAGACAATATTAATTAAACTCTAAATAAAAAGTTCTTTGAAAGAACGAAAACAACAGAGATGACAATAAATCCAGAGCAACCATTTTGCAACAAAGACGAATGCCGATGAAATCAAATCTAAGATTTTATTACGGGCACAATGACAGTAGGATAAGCTTAAAAGATAGCACAAAAGTTTACACAACAAGCATCATAGACGACTGACCAGTGTGAATTAGAAGATGTCTCTTGAATTGACTGTCCTTTTGAAAGATCTTTCCACAAAAAAGACATTTTTGGGGAGCGGCGCGCTTTTTTCTTTTTTTTCGTTCTCCTTTGTATAAGCTGTAAAATGAGTAAATGATTTTCATCATCATTGATATTTATCTATGATTGGGACCGTTTTCATTCACTTTCAACGACTCATATCATTCTAATAAAACATTTATCTCCTGGCTACAGCTGGGTAAATGTTTCACAGTGAGCAAAAACATCATACGAGCTACAATTTACCTGTCGGTATCGCCATAGACGTAAAATATTCCATCAATCTCTGCAATGAATAGAGAAGTGAAAACAACGGGAATATCATTGAAGATTTACAATTTAAAATGTACGTCATCAAAACTTTATCTACCTTTATTTTAACAAAATATATCTGCTATTTGTACTCTACTGGAACTTTTAGAGCAGTAAATTCTAAATTTTAATAAAAACAAACTGTTTTATAGCCTGTTAGTATAGATGATATTAATGCAGTAGTTTACGTTTGACAGCAGCGTGGTCAGTCAGACCGGCCCGGTCATTAAGATGTCGCTGTAGGTCCTGTTTGTGCTGAGACATGTGATGGTTGAGTTGAGATTTATGAGAGAACTCATCTCCACATTCAGTGCAAATCATCGTCTGAATAAAAAAACGTTTTGATAGGGACAATAGACATCATATTTTTAAATGCGTTGGATAAGTTTACAAGATGCAACGTTAACAGTTTCAACGTTTCAATTCGTTGCTATGTGCCAAGTACATGTTTCTAAAAATGATCAAAAATCATCAGTTACTAATTTTCAAGGCTCAATAGAAGAATTTAATTGCTTTTAACAATAACAAATAAAAAAACAGCTGTTTTAAGTAAAACATGCACGGCATAGAAAACATAAAATTAACCTCCTCTTCCAAATGCACAGGCAGATGAGCCTTTAAGCTTGCAACTCGGGTGAAATTTTTATGGCAAGCCGGACACTTATAACCAGTTTCCCGTCGATCGGAATGTAACGCCTGATGTAGAATGAGGTTTGATTCGATATTGAAACTTTCCGAGCATACATTGCACTTGTAGGTCTGTGACGCAATAAATTAAACCAGTTGTGTCAAAACAAGATATGCCAGATAACTTTCGTCGTTAACTTAGGAATTGTTAACTGTTAATCAAAAAACGAGTCTTGCTGAATATATAAAGTTCTGAAATTTCATTCAAACCAATTAGAAGATTTAACTAAACCACAAAATGTTTAAACTAAGTACTTAATTGATATACAACTAAATAAATACTCAAAAAGTTAGCCAAAAATAAATTCATTTCTACAACAGAAGAGCATATTTTATACTGCTGCATAATTTCTTAAAGCTAAACCACACACAAACGATCAAGACCTTTTCATTCAAGTGTTCCTTCATATGTCTCTTATAGGCAGATATCAGTGGTATTACAACACCACAGACTTCACATGTAAATGGACCTTTTCTTTGTTCACTTTCGACTGCTACTGATCTAAAGACATCAATATCTTGTAAGATGTTTATGTAAAAAAGGTATAGTATTTCAGGTTGGAAATAATAAGTTTATTGTTTTTCGAAACATAATTGATTATACTATACTGTTGGTCCTCTGCTATATTTGAGATTCACGAATATATGCAAAATTGCAATTTTACAGTAGAGCGTGTTAAAAATTTTGTATAAAATACTTCCATATAGTTTTGATGTTGATGTAAGTGTGTCAAAAGTTTTCAGAATTTTTGAAATTTTACTGATAGTTGGAGGGAGGACTTTGACAGATTTGTGAAAATTGTTACAATTCCTTGAAAATTTTCCGCTCACGTATGCAAATTCGTGAAATACATTTTTTTTCAATATAACAGAGTTAGCTAGTATTTTAAAATTTGTTATCTGGAAAAACATTTTCTCCAATTCTACCTAAAAGTAACGTGCTTAACTCTACCGGCTGTTTAGCGACAATCAACAATTAGCACTTTCATGATTACATCAGAGTTAATTGGTGAAAAAAATCAGGTTCATGAGTTTCTATTTGTTTTGCTTCCTAAACTGTTCGTTGGAATTAAAAGCACCCAATTGAATGTATTACGCAGCAAATACCACAGAATATGCTGATGCTTAGAGCTCAAATAGTGAAAAATGCAGCTTCGTGACTATAGCAGAGTATCGATGACATGTAAAATTCTTATAAAATTTAATTGCTTAAAATCATTTCATGTTGGCGACAAACCTGAAAAATCGACACGTGTTTTTCTTTCTTCTTCCCACTTTCTTTTTCGAATTTCTTTTTAGTGATTGATCCTTAGAGCCGTGATATATCAAGTGAGACAAATGCTGCCTGAAAAGTGAACGAAAATGAAACTTTTCGTACATAGAGGCATGTTGGGCAGAAATGCACAACCAAATGACGTCACAAATTGAGTAGCTGGGGTCTAGTATACAAATGTATCCTGTGGTTGTGCACTTCTGCACTAGACCCGGCACGATTGTAGTTGGCCTAGATTGCAAATTGATCCATGACTACAAGTTACAATTACAATGATCTAGGTCACTATCATCTTATATAATTTACGTGATTA
Source organism: Clavelina lepadiformis (assembly GCF_947623445.1). Classification (NCBI taxonomy): domain Eukaryota; kingdom Metazoa; phylum Chordata; class Ascidiacea; order Aplousobranchia; family Clavelinidae; genus Clavelina; species Clavelina lepadiformis. The sequence goes on along the minus strand of NC_135243.1, from coordinate 23,400,084 downwards.
ATGTCAACACATCATTTCTTTCACTTTCTGTCGGTTTATGTTTCGCAACTTCTAACAAATAGTTCCGTGTTGAGAAGACACTGGCTACAACATGAACGATGCATACTGGGTTAATGACAACTTGTTACCAGGAGATCGAAATATCATCCAAAGTGGGTCACGCAGACCATTGCCAAAGAAAAGTTAAATTAAGTGGTCAGTTGACATAAATATGATGATGAAATTAACTTGGCATCACAATAGAATTTAAATAGAATTTAAGCATTGGTTATCATATATTTTGTATATTATATGAATGATAAATACGAAATTAGTGTACATTTAACTGAAAAAACTAATTTCTAAATTGTGAATACATCTGGTGAAATGCAGTGACAGCCTTAAGCGCAACAAAGGCTCACGATTCCAACTTAGAGTACAATCTAAGATTCAATCGCACGTGGAAAACCTTGCTGCAAGAAACACCATGTTTAACAACAAGTAATCTGACCAAAAATTGAAGTAAAAGGCTCTCTGTGGCCAAGCAAAGGATATTTATAAACGTTAATGACAAACAACGTCGAAATATTTAATATCCTGGGTAGTTGTAAAAAATAGCAATTATTCCCATTAAAAATTACATGATTCTCCGTAACAAGGTGGTAGAAGTATTCTTGGAAATTTTTACATTCGATTTATTTCTAATGCTGTACAACTTGAGTTAAAAAGTTTTCATCTTAGAATTACAGAACATATATTAAATAACCAACAATCTTTGCTGACCTGTGCGTGTCCATATGTCGATCCAGTTGGATGGTGTCGCCAGCAACATAGTCACAAATAACACAGGCTAAATTCTCTGGCGCGTCAGAAGAAACTCTGTCGCCGGTCGGACAGAGAGAAGGGAAAAGGCGATAAACATCATATAAATCATTCAGCGTTTCTGTTCAAATAATAAATATAGAGACATCTTTTATACAACAGCGGAAAACATGTTTTGTTGAAGATGGTAACTATGATGTAACACCTCTAAACTAGTTCCAATACAAATTAGTATTAGCTTTGTATTAATCAGTATCATACCACAAATGTGTCACAATAGCCTTACTGCCGTCTTGATTCTGTGTTGGTTTGGTGAGAGAACCAGGAGGGCCAACAGTGGCTGTGGTCACTTCTCGAATTTCTGTTTCTTGCTGAGCAACTTCTTGTGAATTTGATGGATCAGAACTTGTGTATGTTGAAGGCATCACGATGCTACTGCTACTACCGTTGGAAGTCAAATAACTGAGGATAATAGTTGTACTAAGTCAAATAGCCGAAACTTTGAAACTTAAAGGACTTGTAGTTCCTTACCTCGCTGTAGTATGGGGAACAGCTGTTGTAGAAGACACAGAGCTGGTTACTATGTCATTCGGCCCGAGAACTTGAGCTACAGAAACGTTTGGAAGGACGATGTATTGTTGGCCGTCCTGTTCTATTACTGGTAGTTCTCCGTTTTCGAGTGTTATCGCGTGGCCATTCAGCAATTCTCCTAAACTTTCCATGTCCTGATGAGAAATAAAAACCAAAAGTTTATGAATTTGGTGTGTAATTAATACTGTGGAAAACATAAGGAAATAAAAATTGCTACAAGTTTATACATCATAGATTTACAATAAATTATTGTATTAAATTTGTAATAAACAAAATCGTACTAACAACACACGCATTATGTATATATTATTTATGCCATACAAACGTTTTGTAGTTGATAAAATAAAGCGTAAGTTTTATGTTAGACCTACCACCATATCACAGCTGGCATGAACGGGCACAACGAACTGCCGAGTATCATATGATGGAGTGACATGAACATATTCTTGAGTTTCTCCTGTCATTTCATTGCTCTGTGACATATAGCACAGTATCATATCACATAAATCATAGTTTACATATACAGATCAAGGCAAGACCGGAAAAAATGACAGTATTTGAGAAGAAAAATCTGCATGCAGTGGGAACAATTTAGATGCAAGCGATGTCGCCGTCATATTGTGTTGGTTTAACATTAATGCAGTTTCCAATGAAATTGAGATTCTGCTGATCAGAAAATTTTCTTTAGTCAATTCCACAAAATAAAAACTTGCTATTAAATGAAAGGGTGGTTTCTTAAAACAACTGGTTTTAAATTTATATAAGTCCTTTTCACATCCTTAGATCCTATTTTGTTTTACAAGCATAAATAGGCAAAGTTCCGTTGTATTGTATATATAAACGAAGTCTTAGTCATTGTTGGCTCAAGATTTTGTTGTAAGGTAATGACACATACCTAATGCGTGCTTTTGTCTGATAAAAAATTAACGTGTATTATTGCAACACTGTCCACAATAGAGTTGTGCCGAAAAGAAAACAATTCAAGTTTGTTCAAAGACGAATATCACATCTACAGGTCAACACAAACCAATCCCGAGTCTGTTCGTATCAGCATCGAGACATAAAATTTCATCAACATGTTGCCTATTTCGGCTTATAAATGACAACAACCTAAAACAGTTTTATGTAAACAATCTACATACTTCTTTCTGTACAAGAGAATCGTTCATGAGTAGAAGCATGCCGCCTGTCTCATCTCTATTGTTGGTTTCAGTTATTGTCACTTCTTCCATGACCACTACTTCAAGTGAACAGTAATGATGCTATAAGGTTGAGAGCCTGTGGATCTTATCTTTAACTTATTCTAACTTCATTTTAATCTAAAAACAATGATTGAAATATATGAGTTCCGTTAGTTATATTGCCTATATTGAAATATTAGTCTGAATGTTCAGTAAATCTATAATATCAGGATGACGTATCTAGTGCGTCAGAGGAAATACAAAAACAAACAAACTATTGCAAGTTCATAATGACCCTGACTGGAAACTACAGCAGTTTTTTGAAAAGAGATTGAACTTGCAAAGATGCAAATTTTGGTGTGCTGACGTGCACAGAAGCTGTAGTTTATTTATTATATATTGGTATTCAAACAACCGGCTTTTCTTTGTTTACTTTTTATAAGTTAGTGTGAAGATAAAAAGTTTGGCAAGTACGTTGATGAATGTTGCAAATTTCCACTATGGCCCGGACTGCAGAGTATGGCAATTTTTGCCGAGATTTCGGGTGTGCAAGGAAGCAGCTGGTGTGCACTGCGACTCGTGGCCCAACACTACCGGGCATTTGTGCAGCCCTATATGACCGAAATCGAGGAAAAACCAAGTTAATTGCCAAAGTATGCTAAGTAAGCTTTTTTCACAAAATTTGTCATGTTTTGTCTTTGCTTTGGAACATTAAAGCATCCACAAATATAGCAGAAAACATCTGGCTGTAGGTTACACTTTCTTTGTCCAGCAGAAGTACCGGTACTAGCCACTGGCGACAGATTGTATAAATAACTAAAGAGATGAGCAACACAGGTTTGCAGAATACTTTATAAAACGTATCTAAAAATATGAAATAACTTAAGAGATTCACCTGTATGTAAGCTACTTAAAATAATTAGGCATGATCTATTTATCTACTTGATCTCAAATGTTCTCTTTGCCCCCTATTGGACGCCAATGGTGTATACGCAATGTATAAAGTTAGGTTAGCTGGTCGCAGATTGTTCGATTGCAGCCAAACACAAGGTGATAGACCAAAACTCACTACGTTTTTGGAATCAGCCCCTAGTAATTACCTTAAAACATCGCTTACATCTACTGTATTTCTGCAAAATTAATGTAGACTGATGTAAAGTTCTATGCTAGGCTATAGCCTGTGGTAAATATTTTCTCTTACCATCAAAATATTGAATTGCATTTTGTGAAAACAATTGACGTAACAGAAAAATTTTGAGGTTATTTTTTGGAATCAGCAGCTCAAAATTAACCAGCGTAAGTCATCTTTTTGTAATCAGTGTAAAAAAAATTTTTTGTAGACCAGTGTAAACTATTCGATCTTAATACATCGATATGGAAGCACCAAAGTAAAGAAGGACCACTGCTTACCGGCATGTTTACCTACCTAGGCTGTAAGCCAAAATTCACTAAGACTTGGATCTAACTAAAAGACAAATATTCCTTAACAGGCTTCCATTGTTTGCCTAAAACAAACTACCAGTATAGACATCCATGAGTTGACCAATTAACTAACGTCAACACAGAGGTCCGGTGCTACCAATCTCCATAAGGTGGCTGCAAACAGAGAATGGTGGCTTTGGCATTCACTGCAAGCTATCCACGGACTAAGTAGGTTTTAGAAACAAAAATGCAACTAATTAATTAATTATTTATTGTACGAAAATTACGCAACCTTAAAAACACAACGTTTAATTGGGACAGACACTCAGCTTTCAAAAAATAGTTCAAGCAATCAAAGTTATAAATATCTTGCGTTTGTAAATAAGCTCCAAATCCGAGTATTACAAGCACATTATGAAACAAAGGAAAAGAACGTCCGTCACGTTTACATTGCTTAGCCTACTTAAACGGAATTACTTAATTTCTATCGTTGCAAATTCTTTCAGTAAGATTGCTGCCGTAGGTCAATGATGACATCACCCTATGACAATGTTTATGTTTTAGGTACAGCAATGCTGGCGACAACGAGCGACAACCCCAATGACGTAACACAATACGAAGTAATTGAAACGAAGGTGATCTAGTAATGACGTAATCACGGTACTTTTTAAATATTCAGTCTTGTTGTATTAATTTTAAAGCTCCGGTAGCTTGATAAATGATAACTCGTTCGATTTTGATGATAGTAATAAACCAAAACTATGACGTCAATTACGCAACGATTTCATTTCGCTCTAGTTACACATGGACTGGGAACAAGCAGGCAAGGTGTCCGTCGGAGATAAAGGTTAGAACCTCGTAATGCTGAGAAAAGCTTTTAAACTGTATCCAGGCATTTCGCTGATAAGTTGTTTAATTATTATCTCACAATCAGCTCAATTGTAATGAACGGAGGAAACGTGACGTGGCATGATTTGATTTGCTCCTTAATTCCATCATGTGGACCCACCTTCATTGCCAGAACACCCCATTCGTCTACTGTCCGCCCATTAAAATGGTCCAGAGTACGGTAATTTTTTCCCATTGTAATGGTTGAAAGTAAGCCTTTCTTACCCTAGAGTAAGATATATGCCTTTGGAATGGGGAAAATTTTACTTCGGCACAAGTATGGTTTGTGAAACCCATTCGTCTATTTTTCCGCCCATTAAAATGGACTTGCTTTCAGCAATGGGGTTTTCCACAAACCATATTTCTGGCGAAGTAAACATCTCCCCATTCCAAATGCATATTTCTTACTCTAAGGTAAGAAAGGCATACATCCTTTCATTCGTATGGGAAAATATTACAGCATTTCCACCCATTTCAATGGACGGAAAGCAGACGAATCGGGTGGCCAGAAACATGTAAAGGTGATATCTCTCGCATGCTGCCAATATATTTTGATCTTTATAGAATATTTTTACTTTTTTATCTCATTACTGTGGCTGCAAAGTCGTGTGTGAGATGCATCACAATGACGTCAGATGAAATGCATGTGCTATGACGGAAGAGTTTTCGTCGAAGATGAAAATACGCGTCAAGGTAAACTTCAGCCGATGTTTGTTTGTTAATCGTCATAGCGATGTTATTATTTACGTCAGGCGTCAAGATAAGTACGAAGTTGTAACCGGGAGAAGCGAATGGAGGTTCCTGGTTTTTCTGATGGCAGCTTTCGTTATCGAACTTGGTTACTTGCTAGTGTGGGGCAAAAATGGATTCAACTTCTGTTCGTTTAGACGAGTGTAGTTTCTTAAACGGCAACAATTTTTGTTATCATTGCCACTTTTGTTTTTATTTTTGATTTCTATGTTCCCGCCATTCTTTCGTTGCCGGACTTTGAGTTCCGCTGCAACAATCAAATTATGACATAACAAACAGCTTTGATTATAGGTAATTATTTCTAAGTTGCTTGTCTTGTTTAAAGTAATGTCAGTTATAGTGTTAGAGCCATTAGTTTGCTTAGGGCTTAGGCATTATTTTATTTTTTCCATTTGCCAAGTTTTCATGTAACGATACTGAGGTCGATACGCTTTGTTCTATTGCGTTCGGCATTGACAGCAACAGTTTTATCTAGCGGTAGTTCAGTGGTTAGTACTGCAACAGTACCGTAGACTTCGGTACTTCATTGAGGCAGCGTCTATCGTAGGTTTGGCTTTTTCACCGGACCCTGTATCAAATTTGAAAAACACAGCTTGCATGTAAGTCTCGACAGTTACGCAATTTGTATTTTCCGACTTAGCTACGTTATCAGGGACTGACAAAATGACCTCATCAGTATATTTTAAATAAGTTACTGAAATATAATAATCTTTTACTCCGAGGTTTGGCAATCTGCTATTATGCACACACCTCTTAGTAAGGGTCCTTTTCTCATGCTTGCATCTAAAATTATTTTTTCTCGAGTTTAGTAAAAATGCTCACACTTCTTTGACAACAACCTTTGTGACATCATATTGTATCAATCTCCAACATCATAAAATATCTTAATCATTTTCTATTGATGATATTGTGCTGAGTTTTTTGATAATAAATTATCTTATCACCTTCTGGATTTGAAAGTATGCTCTCTTGAGCGCCTGAAACGTTTGTTATCCCTTGTATTAAACTCTCCGAATTTTTTGCAGATTGGAATACATGTAAGGTTTGAATCTATGAAATTTTAAAGATTGCAATGGAATCGACCCCACCCCCACCATATTCACCCAACGACCCCCGCGCTTACCCACCACCTGCTACTACCCCAGACTACTCACCACAGCCAACAAAGACCCAAACCAGAAACATAAAGGTCTCTCAGAGAAAAGCTCCTTATTATGTAGGAAGTGACCCACCTCCTGGTCAACAAATGACGTCAGCACAACGTCACGGAAAGCAGCCGACTGGTGTTGGTGAGTATTTTGAGCAGTGTAAAACTATGATTTAGTGCCTAGTTGTACGTACTTGTGTAACCGAATTTTCTTTACCAGGAACCTTCCCGCTTTACAGCTAGTCACTTAGCTCTTTTTGCTTTCTTAACTTTTAATCGCATATCTTAGGTAAAAACATCCATCTTTTCACTACAAAGTTAAAACGTAGACTGCCCTCAACGCTCGCTCAGTCGAGCGCAACAACACACCAAAACAAATTCCACGCAATGAGAAAATCAACGTGGAACGCTAAACACCAATTAGGCCCTAGGGACCGCGATGTGAGACGTCACAAAAGATCGACCAAAAACACGTGGACAAATAAATAAGTAAAATACAGCAGCACGTGAGCAAACCTAAAACCTGACAAGCATGCATACAAAATACATAACGCGAATAAAAATAGGAGCTGACCCACACATTTAACCAAATCAAAATATAAGAGTGGTGCAAAAAACAATACGATGGCTATAAAACGGGTGCATAAAAATAATCCCGTGACACTTGTACCTTTATGCTTGACTGCTCCGGTTATTCCAGTTTTTGTCTTGTATTCAAAGGTTTTGGCCTGGTTATAACAAAATTGTTTTCAGCCACACTGCACTACTAGGCTACGCATTTTCTTATACATTTTGTCTTTTGTGAATTCCTTATCTTTGTCTGTTAAAAAAAATATTTTTCTCACCCAGGTTACAACGAGAGAGATCGCCCTCGAGTTACAAGGAGCGAAGATACGGCTGAATGCTTCCTCATGGGATGCTGCGCAGCGCTTCTATGCTGTTGTTATAGTTATTAATTCAAGTTCTTTAAAAGACACTTTTAGACTTATTCCAATTGGATACAGTGGGCCACTCCACTCCTAAAGAGATGTCTTATTTCTATAAGTATCAGTTATACAGTGCCATTTCATTTAGCCCCGGAGCTAGATTTTGATTCATAATATCGCTTTGGTTTGTCGTTCTTATTGTGATTGCACCTATTTCGGGTAGGGGGGCGGGCTGCATCGTCTTTTTATGAGGCATGTTGTTACTAATGTTTTTGGTAGTAAGCAATCGAATCGTTACATGATAAAGTTGCGCTGTTAAAATTTTTCACTTGGATAAATTTTTTCCAGTTTTATTAACTTGCTATACATATCGTGCATTTTTTCTGCATTCTTTACTACAATCAACTTTGCAATATCGCTTTCACTATGACATGTGTAGTGTATGGCATAAATAAATAAAAAAAAAAAATTATTAGTTGTTAAGCTTGAAACGCTTTGGGCTGGAAAAACTTAACTAATTATAGTTTGGAGCGCTAAAATAGTAATTCTTATGTTTATGATTATCTTGTGGTGATGACATCATTACAGTGTGACGTAGAGCACCATGATGAAATTATGAGAAATGTTAGCTTTCTATCAAATTCAATTGACTACACTATAATAAAAGCCCCACACTTTTTATCGTCGAAAGCTAAATGTATCCTTTTTCTTAAATTGCGCCTTCTTTCAAGTCCAGAAGTTAACATAGAGTTAGGCCAAACGCCATATAAAGACCAAATTCAATGGCAAACAAGCATATACTTCTGTCTGTGGTTTTCTGTTCATGTATTCTCAATCAGATATACAATGCACAGGTCAAATTCAGACCAAACAAGCGAAGCAGAGAATAGCCTAAGTTTGGTAAAATAACATCATTATTGAGAGCTGTGAAATCAGATTGAGCGGTTTTCAGGTCGACTTCACGGTTCCTGCCATCATCGGAGGCGTGAGAAAATACCTTCCTGTGACGTTTTTAATTCATTTCTGTCCTTAATGTGACCTGACTCCGAAAGCAACAAATTTTACCTTATTTCGAAAATTTATAATATCTACTGTTCTATCACATTTTATCGTTTATTTTTCGCCATTAATTGTGTGGAGCGAAAACTACAACGTTATCCTTTATAATTATAGCAAAATAAAGAACATGCTCACGAACAATTAGCGAAATGGAAAAAGTGGCAAAGTTTCAAGGGATTAAAACATGCAAGGAGATTATCGCACAATTGTGTTATAAACTGTATGTGTTAGCATGGCCAGCAAACCTAAAGTAAAGACTAGGTTAGTACGCCTTAAGGAGGTGGACTGGGCCCAAATCAGACCCCATATACATAGCTTGGAAGCCGTTCTTTAGAAAAGAACCTTCACTTTAGCTGTTTGATGATAAAAGAAACGTCGCTCGCGCCTTCACTAATCGATAAAAAACTGCTTCTTGTGGCGCTCCTGCTCGTTTTGGCAAATCAAAACTACCGTCTCTTCATCGGATTTTCGAAAATTGCTTGCGTTTGAACTTTGTAATGCGGAACTTATTTCCAACTGTAATTACTTGTTGTTATGACTCAACAAAGTTTTCAAGGCTTCATCTTCACGCCGATACTGATGAAATTCTTTGTGATCAGACTTACCATTCGATGTTTTTTCTTTCAATGTTGAATAGGCAATAAGTAGATTGCAACATAGTGGTAGAAGTGCAAAAAAACGTGATGTGCATTTACCCAAGATCTACAAACAAATGTCCTGTACTGCAAAAATAAGCTCGAATTTATTTTATGAAATTTTAATATTTAAATCATCATCCATCGGTTATCCGCCATTAAACCAACTAGTAAAATAGATGCATTTTTGTATTTCGTTATTATTGCGTATTTAGGATCGGATCCATTCGAGAATTAAACATAATTACAAAAGGCTGCCGCTATTCCACCTGAAAAAATCGTGCGTTCAAAACTATTTTTCACAGTTTCTTGTTAACCTAAGTTAAATGTTATAACGAATAGTAATTTAAACCTACCTTCTGATCTAAATCTAACTTCAATAAAACCTTAAATGGCTAAAACCAACATTTTGCATGGCCTTTCTCCTAACCTAACCGCCTACCTTTAACTACAGGTTGCGTGACCTATATATGGTGAAATAGTCACTCTCTTTGCAAAAACATTGTCGATTTTCACAAAGGTTGAGTTTTGTTAGCATTTAATATATCCATTGTCCGAGGCACATAAAAGCAATGCAAGCAATGTCAACAAAAAACGACTGAAATAGACTCGACTTGTTCAATTACTAGTCAGGTTCACACCGAAGCCTTTCCGTTGCAGAGACAATTCCGATAATTTGTTCATGTTTAGCTCGAACTGTGTTGAACGTAAACTCGGTGAGAAAGAAAATAAAAGAATTAAACGTGAGAGAGAACCAGTGGCTGAAACCGAGGATCTAATCTTAAGCAGAGTTCGGATAAATTAGTATAATTCGGTAAATTTTGGTTTCAAAGTGAGCAGATTTACGAAAAAACGAACTTTTACGGAAAACAAGAGCATTGATATCTAGAAATTCTATTCAAAAATGAAACTTGCCAGAATTAATTCAAGGCTTCAAGACATCCTTATCCGGCGTAAAACGGTACTATAAGAAATAACAGAGTAGTTTAGTTAAAATCGACTACAATTGAGAGGTATCATAAGAGTAGTAAAGTTGTCTCGTAGACATGCATCTGCATATTCTCAGGGAAATCAGTAGTTTTTCAAACAAACATGCAAACATGACAGCCCCAGTTAAACAAGTTAAATTTTCTCAATCTAAGTTAAATTTTCCCAATCATTGTCGTGACTGGTGTGGTATTGTAGCCTTAAGGCTTGTCACGGGTTACAAAACCAAAACAACCGCTGAAAGAAGCATAATTGCTATAAATACCGTATCACGTGAACGCAGATTTGCGTCATGGGATTTCCTTTATATATGGTGTGTAGGTTTTCACGTAACGTTCTGTACAAAAGGTCTGAATTGAATTCGATATATTGTAGCGTTGTAAAGTTAAGTATTGGATACGCTGCTGTGCGATAGGTAAAATAACATATTTTAAGCTGACAAAGTAGATTAGAAATTACTTGAATTAGCAGCAAGCTATAGGTAAGGTCGTTTACAAAACACAGTGATTACAAACTACTGTAGAGTATTACGCTGTAAGGTAGGCTAGTTACAGAACAGTCTCTCAATTTTACCATGGCGCAAACGTAGGTAGCCTACGTGTTGTATTAAGTGCTCGTTATTACTTGTTCAACATAACGACGCTACTTGTATGAAGGTGCCTTTAAGTGACTACCGCAACCAGGCGAGCGTGACGAAACGCACCCTCATATGTTTCACCAGGATTTGTGTCAGCGATTTGATGTTTTGTTGTAAGCGACTGGAGGCGATTTCTAAATAATAGCTCATAGTCGAGCGTTAAAATGCGGATGTTATCACTTATCACTGTTCAGGAGCAGCGTCTAAATTACTCCAGGCTGTAGCCAGGGTTAAATCTTTACCGAGGCAAATATGTTAATTAGTCACCGATTAGGTGTTTTGTTAAATGTAGTTTAGCATCGGAAAATGTTTAGGGCTAGGCAAATGTTTCGTTTGCCTCAGTGTAGTTACGGCCAAATGCTGGTATAGCCCTTGTCTGCCGCTGTGTGCGTTGATACGTCATTTATTTGCTTATTGCTGTCACATGATTGTGTTGTATTTGCTGTGGGTGTTTGCGCTCGTTGAAAGACTTCTCGACGTAACCTAGCATAGAGATCGCTGTATTCCCAAATGTGTTATTTCGTTCATGTATTAGCTGCGTTTGACGAAATCGATTACTGTATTGATGGCTGTAAAAATATTAAGTAGCTAATACGGAGCATTTGGATGGCGGTAATCGGTACAGTTACACCAGTTAACCAACTTAAAAATATAAAACCAACCAAACTGAAAAGCAATGCTTTAGCAGGCTTAGTAGATTACATTTTGCTGTAATTGAAAGCTAAACTGTGCGTACGTTAGTCTAAAGTTCGATGCCATTCCATGGTTATTGCGGAAATTGAAAGAACCGCACAAAATAACTAACAAAAGAAAATGGAAAGCAAAAGAATGAGATTTCATAAAAGGAAGCTGTCCACAACGGAACACTCCAAACAAAGCGTAACAAAGTAATAAAGCACCGTTTTTAGGTTGTGCACTTGTATACTAGACCCGTTTTAAGACCGACCGCTTATGATTACAGTGACTGATTCACGAAAATCGAAACAGTCCGCTGAATTGTCCGTTGTAACGTTGTTAAAAACTTCCTACATGATGTGGGCATGACTTGCAGTCGGCAAGTCCATGTCAACTGGTAATGTAACCAACTCAATACGTTCTTAAACGCAAAGAAAATGAAAGGTAAGTTAGAGTTACACTCCGGACTACAGGGCATGGTAGAAACAAAACTAGGTATTTGTAGGCTACCAGTTCCAGTCGAATAAACGCTTAACCGTAAGTTACTCTAGCTCGATATAAGTCCGCATGTGATGTCACTTCCTACTGTTTTGTTAGCAGATTCCAGATTGTTACTGAACAGTGAAGCTGAAAACTGGCAGTAAAGTTAATACGTTAATTTCAAGTTTTCAAATAAGTTGGCAGCTCATTTTTAGGGCCAAGCTACAGTTGCTGTAACGCAGTGTTCGGTCGCTGCTGAATGATTATGATGGAAAACTGCTGATAGTTCAGTGAAACGTCCCTTGACTGAAACGGCTGACATGGATCATAATACTATTTCAGAAACTTTTCGCGCAATGTGTCGTTTCGGTGTACAGAACGTGACTGCTTGTCGTGCAAAGAGAGGTATACAGCCTACTGTATGTAAGCTAGAATGCAGCATATTGTTAAGAAACGGAAAGAGAATTCCAGACATTACAACAGAAATTCGCGTAAGATCAGAAATTACAGTTTGCCAATAATTCTCATATTCGAAGATATTTTTAAGCGTTGTGCAGCGTAGCGCGTGGCGTAGCGTGCAGCGCAGCGCCGTAGTATTCCTGCAGTACGCATTGCATTGAATTTCAAAAAACCCACAACTGCTGTAATGGCTGCTCGCAGCATATTTGCAAGTGGTAATATCGTAATTTAAATTAATTGCACCTGGGAAATTGAAAGTGCGACGTACTGTGCGTGTATACTATGCTGGATACTGTGGACGCACCTGATCGTATGGCTAAAATTTTGCTGTGCCGTTTTGGTTACATTCAAAAAAGCACCTCGTCAATGCTCGATGTCAAGTCCAAGCCGAAGTCGGCCGGCTATATTACAACTACGTCACGGCTGGCTTTCGGCTTTCGAAGCCGTCGTCCGATTTTAACAAATTTCGCTGTTGACGATTTTTCGATGTCGGTTCGACTTTTTCGCTAATTTTCACTTCAGCCTTAACGAACTTTACCTGAAGTTGCCAGAGTTTGCAATAAAGTTTAATAAAGGCAAACTGACGCTTTCATTATGACATCATATTTACGTCATAATTAGTCGCCGGTATTGCTGAAGTTGCTTTGTGTAATCCGAAATTTCGTTTTTAGCGTAGTGGAGTTTGCAAGGATCATTGTGTTTACGTTGCTAATTTACAACGGTGCTAATATTTTCTTATTATTTTTAAATTTCATATATCACGTCTTTTGTCAATTTAATTATTGTCCCGCGCATGATCTACGCGGCAAAGACGCCTTAATTGCTGCTTGCCTTGTGTTTGTTACGCTTAATTCAATTCAGCTGGCAGCACAGCGGTGGTCCGTTGTTTGACTCACTGCGTGACTCTACTAGTGACTCTACTCTTACTGGACTCTACAGTCCATGCTCTGGGCTGGAAATGGGGTTTTCCCAGTGGCATGAAATGACTGAGTGGTCAGAAAAGTCTGCAGACGCTTGGATTAACCTCTTCCCATTCTATTGTAGACTCGAGTATTAAAGTTTGAATCTAGGAATTTTGAATTTAAGAATTAAAATGGCATCAGCCCCGCCACCTCCATATACACCAAACGACCCTGGAGCTTACCCACCACCTGCTACTACCCCAGGTTACCCACCGCAGCCCCCAACCGCCCAAGCCGGATACCAACAGGCTCCACCGCAACAAGCCCCTTATTACCAAGGGGGGTACCCGCCCCCACAAGGGGCTTACCCACCTCCCCAAGGAGCTTACCCTCCCCAACCTGGGTACCCACCACAGGCGGGGGGTTACCCTCAACAGCCGTACCCACCGCCCGGACAACAAATGTCGTCAGGCCAACGTCACGGAAAGCAACCGACTCAAGTTGGTGAGTATTTCGTCGATTTTGAGCTTTGCAACGCTATGATTTAGTGCCAACCTGTACATGTAGGAACGTCTGTTGTTGACTGCCCCGTTCGTAGCCTATTTAATGTTTATCTGCCGCTCGTGCTTATTTACTCAGATTTTGCATTTGGCCTAGTTGTAAAGAGATTTTCTTCAACGACACTAAACTGTTGTGTCACCGAGGATAATTACTGCTACAGACCTATTCAGCCCAGTTGAAAATTTTGTCATCACCAAACTTAAATTTTACTTTTTTCAGTTTATGTTGAGAGCGACCGTCATCGAAGCAACAAGAATGATGACGCGGCTGATTGTTTCCTTATTGGATGTTGCACGGCGCTTCTATGCTGTTGTCTTCTGGATTAATTCCAATTCTTCAAATGAAACCTTTGGGGCTTTCCCGGTGTATGCGACGTGCTATTTTGACTCTAGCAAGTGTTTTTGTCGTTTTGTTAACCGCCTGGGAGCGCCATTGCACTCCGGGTTAGGTTTTTTTCGTAAATCTTGTCACGTTTCTTTTGAGACAACAAGGTCTTCGTATGACGTAGCTTGGATAACCTGATGCAGATGTTTTTGATTATTTAGCGCCACAAAATCAATCGTTATTTGAAATGCTGGTCTGTAAATAAGACGGGCTCTTGAAAATATTAATTTCTGTGTCAGTTCATTTTCGAAAACTGGCGCAAATTTTACATTTTAATCAACTTTTTGTACATACATGCGTTTTATTTCTTTTTCATCTAATCAATTTTTGTAACTTTCCCCTTTTTTGCCGTTTGCAATGTGTGACAAAAACATTTTCTCAAAGTTAAACAAATTTCTCCAGTACTTCAGCAATTGTCTGGCGGAAAACGCTTTTGGCTGAAAATCTTAAACCAAAGCGTCTACTGTTTATTAGAATTCTGTTGCAATGACACTCGGAATGACGTCAGTAAGTGATGACACCATTACTGCGTAAGAAAAACGCATATGTTGTAGCCCAGTCCTGTGCTGGTCAAATAATATAAATATGTGACATTTTGTTTCTTTTGTCAAAGGAAAAATTTATCCTGTTTAATAAACCAGTGGATCGCCGCACACAGCAAATTACAGATATTACGTTTTTCATCTTATACGTTACGCTTAGTCTACATTTTTTCAATGCTTTGTCATTTTTTCGACTTCAGAATAACGCGTTTTCCTCAACATGGTACAGTCACATGTTCTCATAAACGCAATTTTTCCTGTATAAATAAATTATTGTTTGTGTCTTGTATTGTTCGTAAATTAAATTTCTTGAGTCTTTGCGCTTTTAATGCAAAAGAGATTGAAAAAGAAAAGTTACGCACGAATATTGCTAATGCAAGGCTATAAGCAAACCAGTTATCCCCGATATCACTTTAATGTAAAGGGCTTTGTGCTTGCCTAAGCATTTTTATGCATAAGAAACGTTACTATCGACAATATGTTGATCACTTTCATGTAGTTAACTGTCCGCCAACATTAACTATTTAGTATAAACTATTGGGAGCTTTGTTGGTCGTTATACGCTTGTGAATTACAAGTTGAAAATAGGACGTTCCAAACTTGAAAAACAACTTATAAGCTTACTTGGCCTGTTAACGTTTTTTGGCTAAAATACAAATTTTAACAGTTTAACGGCAACGATTCGCTCTCAACGATTTTACTAATTACTAGAAACTAGAGAGTCGGATAAGTCATGATAAGTTGATCACCGCTGCCACAGCCAGGAACGAGATTTTGTTTCCATTAAATTCCAGCATAAAACTGCTTGCCACAGTATGAGACACCCAGGATATTTGCAATGTGCTCAAACTTTTGTGTACAGCTTGTGCTGTGGGCATTGAAACCATTGCTTGGCGCAGTTTTGGTTACATTAAGACTCTCACACGAACCACCACATATGTCAACTTTACAACTTTCCATTGCAGCGATTCGAAAGTTTCATGGAAGGGGCAATTGAGTTGAAACATCGACGAAATTGCGTTGTAAGTTGATAGCAACATATCAGGAAGTTATATATACAAAGTGAGTTGGGATATTTTATAGAAAGTTAAACATATGCATCCTAACACGAGACCGACCTTCAAAGCATAATGTAAAGTGTCATACTTTTCAGCGCTCAGTTTGTAAAAGGGACGCTATTGTGTGACAAGATCGTGTTGTATAGACTCGACTAACAATAATGAAGATAGTAATAATATTATGTGTTGTGTCCTTTGCAATTATATCAGACGCTAGATGGTACAGGTGAGCAAAAGAGAAGAAACTTGTGTTCAATATATCAGTCAAAGCAGATGAACAAGCACGTCTATATTTACTGTACAATAAGTTGATTTTGCTTTCTTGGTCTGTATCCATCCTTGAGCTAGCTTGCAATCAATTGCTTTAACAATTATGTCATGAATATCATTATTCTAAATAAGAAGTGTGAAAGTTTTATTTTGTCTTTTCCAGAAACGAAGCTGAAGCTGTCTTCGATGCAAATGAGGACAGAGATGGTTAAACAGAGATTTTCAATTTCATTTTGTCGTGAAATAATTTTGCAAACCTTATTTCCACGTTTGATTGATTGATTAACAAAACATGGAAGGATAAAGATGTTAACATTCAGACAAAAGCGATGTTCTTTCCAACTGTGAACCACAGTCAATCTGAAGATTCATAAAACAATTGTTTTTGTTTACAGTCGACGAAGAAATATCGACTCTTTCACTTCCCAGCAGTGTTGAACTGGACTCAGAACCGACAATATCTTGCCCAGATACAGAGTCGAGCTTTGCTAATTTGGTAATTGCAGCCACTTTTTTAAATGTTTCAAACCATTTAAACTTTGCAGACCAGTACGAAATTTTTAATGGGTAGTTTTAAGTGAAGTAACTCTGCGTTTTGATTTCAGTTGTGTTTGTTTGCGGAACTTAGCAGAATACAAAGAGAGACGGCTTCGGCGGTGAGGGAAACCCAGCGTGAGGATCAGCTGGATAATATTGTTACAGCGGCCGAAAAATTGAAAAATGTACGTTAAGAGTTTTGTTTCAAAACTTTTTTTGTTTTATGTCTTACATTGCTCGTAAACCTTTACCAGTTTTATTTCTAAAACGGATATTTTTGTTAAATACACAGTTTTAAATGTATAAAATTTACGCAAAATACTTTCACGAAGGAAGAACGAAAAGTTTGTTTTTATTCTTGTTTTTTCATGAAAGGAAATTTATAACGCTTAACCAATCAGCACTTAGAATTAATTTTTTTACAGGCTGCAAACTCTGCATTTGTCAACACCTTGGTGTCGGCTGCTTTAAGGTAAAGTTAAATTTTTGGACTTTTAAGATTTTAAAGTGAAAAAGTTTTTTTTAACCCAAAATGATGTTAACCATATATTTTTGTACAACATACTGAAACTATATGGAGTATATGATGACAAGAGATGTAATTTATCTTCGAATATCTTCTGCACAGAACTAACAATTAGTTTGTTTATCACAGTGCTGTTAGTGGGCTTGGTGGGATTGGTGCTGCCGCTGGAGTAAAGTCAAAGATTGCGACGTCATCATTTAAGGCCGATGTCTAATTCTTTGATTGTGGATTTTTGTTTTTGTCAAAGACTCTACGATCCCAAGCGGTTGTTGTACATCTGGCATAGTTTTGATTCGGTTGAGTAAAAATGAGATAAAATTTGTCAACTTCGATTCGGTTTTTGCTCGTCCAAGTAATTCATTTTAATTTTAAGCGGATGCAGCGTCTTTTTAGGCTACAGGCCATGATACTTTATGATGTTTTCCTTCTCATGTTCGCATATATTTATTGATAATTGAATTCAAAGTCGCCATGGAGAAAGAAATAAAGGCTACATAAGGCCTTAATCAAGATATTCTTCATGTCTATAAGCACCTCGTGTTTGTTGTTATTGGAAATATTACTTTTAACGTTTCCAAATATTGTAAAGAATTATGTTTGAAATGATTTTATTGCAAAATTGTGGTTGTGTTTTCCCCGAAAATAAACAGTTATTACAGAGAAGATGATAAACGTATATACATATTTTTACACATATAGCGTAACTACAGCTATGGTAACTAGGTAACTTGGTAACTAGGCGTATGAATAGAAAAAATATGCTCAACTTTACAGAGAAAAAGTATTATACTGCCGTGATCACATTTCGAGTTTTCACTTCTTAATTTTCAAACATGCATTTAAACTTTTCAAGAATAGTTTGAACAAGTGGTTTTAGATTTCAGGTCGCTTCAACTCTATTTAACGATTTGACCTAAGAACGATTAAAAACAAAACAACTAAACTTAAATTCACTCAACCAGCGTTTGTCGATTGAAAACTTAAAACTCAAACTTAACACAATTTTATAGAAATGTTTAGGTGTGAAGAAAACGCAACGAAGTTAATACTTGCTATGTTGGATTTCGCAAAAAAATACATTTTCAAACAGCAATGGAACAAAGGCCAGAGTATTACAAAGAAATACTCCGGTATCTAAAAGGATACTTGCAGAAAGTTTACAAATTAATAATTGACTAACTGTAGTAATTGACCAATGTGTAGTCTACTTCAGCTACGCATAATGATCCTGGCATTTTGACTGGCACAACTTTTTCATTAGATCAAACCGCCACAAATTAAACGATATCTGTATATACGCAGCGTAGTACGCTGCTTCAACAGCTGTTTTCCTACGAGCGTTAATTCGATTTTTTGGCGTGTTCTATGTTCAAATATTGCAAGCGTTCTTTCCAATATCCCCGACAAGTCTGCTCAAAATACGGCTTTTGTGAATGAGTTAAACTAAAAGCATAAATATTGTATTTACAGTATGTTTTGTAACTTGCAGCTTTTAAACTTTTAAGTTGTGAATCAAATTTTCACGAATAGCACGAAACCTTTATAAATGTAACAAATTCTTTTCATTTTTCGTTTTCAAACAAAATTTGAAATAATCTGTTGTTCGTTTATGTTCATTGATAAGGAATGCGTGTGGTACAACGTGCGCCAATAATTATGAAAGCAGAATTGAAATCGAAATAATTTTTATCGAATTAAGGTGCTTTAAGCGCGCAGCAAAAGATGCCTTGAAACGAATGCAGATTGCAAACGCATTTGAACCACAATATGTTGTCTTTTCCCCCAAGGCCTCTCTCAATGCTCGCACAACTTCCTCGCGAATCCAGATTTTCTTAGATTGTCAATGCAGACGTTCGAGCATTCTATGAAAGCCGCAAGAGAGTCGAGCTCGATCAAGTATTTCCCTTTTAAACAGGCTGGAGGTAATCTGGAAGTTATGCGAAGTATAGGATCTTTATGGAAAGCAAAACATAAGGATCAGGAAAGTTACTTATTAGCCCATGCAGCTTCTAATACTGTCAGTACACTTTTCTGTGTGTTAGTGGAAGTATCACTGCTAGCTTGTCAGACTTGAACAGAGAAAGTTTTGATAATGAAATCAGCAATAATGTTTAGAGTTGCTATTTTGGCGTTATGCGTACTTGCATCGGCTGGATGCTACGACAAGTAAGTCCTTGTGGTAAAAACATATATATTATAAAAATATATTTTGAAATCTGAAACTACTTTTTTGCTTTTACGAAACGATAATAAGTTACTTTTTGTGTTTGTAAGTTAAAAGCAGGATTGCAAAAGTTTAACGTACAGTAACTGTGTCTTAATTGGTTGACTTTTGTTGTGAAAATCGTTTTAGTCAATTATATTGATGACCCAGAGTTGTAAACGGGACTTATGTTATTAAGCCGAAGCCGAAAATACAGGCACGAACTCGACCCGAAATTTTTTTTGAGTTCGAATTAGGCTCGAACGTTAAATATGCTGAAAGAATCAAGTTCATCTTTTGATGACATTCGTTGACTTGCGTCACTTTCTAAGTTGCGTTCTGCGGCAAACTCGTGTAACAAATTAAAGTTATGACTGAAACGCGACAGAATGATATTTTATATTTAGACCCGAATCTGGCCCAAATTTTATCAAACTTAAGCTCGAAAAGGAAAAAAGAAACTGCTTAATTAACAAAAAAATGCTCAAATACAGTTTCGAATACAATGGAAAATTTTGGGCAAAACTTGCAGCTAAAACGACAGCCAAAGCATGATATTGCAAAACATTTTTAAACTTTGATTAACTTCCATTTTTTGTCCTGTTCCTATTCCGCCAGTGACGAAGCTGATGACGAAACAGGAGGTGCAAGCGATAATTCGCTAACAAATCTGATGGCATCCATGGTACATGAAAACTCAAAGATGCTAGAAGATATGTTCAACAGCAAATTTACCAAATACAAAGCTTTCCAGGAAAAATGTTCTCAGGGAGACGAACAGGTGATAACTTATCATTTAATAGAAAATTCTTACGTAATATTAGGTGTAATGATATAACGCATTAGACATAAGTACATCATCGTTTTTTTCCAGGCGTGTGCGGAAGCTCAACTTAATCTTCTCAGTTTGCAGAGTTTACTGAAGAAATATCCAATGACAGTATCCGCTTATTCAGTGAGTGCTAATGTGAAGATTGTTTTTGCATTGCTAAGTAATGGAAAGGGGTCAAAATCAAAGTTATCTTCATGAATTGTTTTTGACTTTAATTTTTCTCAATGTTTTTGAACTCAGTTTTTGTTTTTTCTAATCTTTTAAAACTCGTTCTTTGCCGGTTTTCTTTATTTCTATGCATTTTTAATTGAAAATGTCTGACGACTTTACATTTTTTACCATTTTTTGCAGAACCTTCTCAGTAAAATAAACGATGTCAACAAAAATATCATCTCAAATATGTAAGTCTCATTATTATTTGTTGACCTAACATGACGTAATCTTAGATCAAATAATGACACCATTGGTGAAATTTTGTGACTTGTGACGTCAACAGCTAGAGAAAACCAGTCATTAATAATTTAAACCTTTCTAGACTTTGACTTGATCATTGTTGTAGATTTATTATACTTGACTCCATTTCTTTGACTTTGCAGCCGAGACACCGAACCCGAAGAAGGAAACACCAAAATGTAACTTGAACAAAATTAACAAAAGTTGTTTATCTTGATCATTCACAGTATAACAAAGTAATAAGACGACTACCCGGTGTATCATTTTGTTTGAAGTGAGAAAAAATTTGTGAAGTTCGATTTGCTTGTTGTTGGTCCAAGTAATTCATTTTAATTTTAAGCGGATGCAGCATCTAAATCGGTTACAGGCCATGATACTTTATGATGTTTTCCTTCTCATTGTCCCATATATTCGTTCATAATGTAATTCAAAGTCGCCATGGAGAAAGAAATAAAGGCTACATAAGACCTTAAAAAACAATTTTTTTCACGTCCATAAACCCCTCGTATTTGTTGTTCTTAGAAAAGTTACTTTTAACGTTTCCAAATATTGTAAAGAATTATGTTTGAAATGATTTTATTGAAAAGTTGTGGATGTTTTTTCCCCGAAAATAAACAGTTATTACAGAGAAGATGATGAACGTATATACATATATATACACATGTAGGGTAATTACAGCTATAGCACAAAAACATAATTCATGGCTGCTGTCAATTCATTTAGATATACAACTAAATCGTATCCGAGCATTGGAAACAGTGCAACAGGTTTGAGATGGAGAAAGTAGTCTGGGCTTATAATTTAGCAACATAGTTTTTTTGTCCGATGTACACCTTGTAATGCGTTGTTTATTCATTGGTCTAAATTTGAAATATTCAGGTTGAAGCACAAGTAAACTATTTGTAATTGGTTAACCGCAATTCCAAAACACTTGAAAAAGACATAAAAATATATTTCATCAAAAACATACTTCGTTAAAACACAAATTGTTTCTCAAATGAGAAAAACAACTTTACACTAATCAGGAGCGTAGCAGCCCGTCTAATTTGCCTATTTTAATCGTTGGTTAATCGGTTAAATATAATAAAGGCGTATAACGGTGAGAACTGCACTTTACCAACTTCTAGGCGTATGGATAGAAAAAATATGCTCAGCTTTACAGAGATAAAGTATTACACTGCCGTGATCACATTTCGAGGTTTCACTTCTTAATTTTCAAACATGCATTTAAACTTTTCAAGAATAGTTTGAACAAGTGGTTTTGGATTTCAGATCGCTTCAACTTTATTTAACGATTTGACCTAAAAACGATTAAACGCAAAACAACTAAACTTGAATTCACTCAACCAGCGCTTGTCGGTTGAAAACTTAAAACTTAAACTTAACACAGTTTTATAGAAATGTTTGGGTGTGACGAAAACGCAACGAAATTAATACTTGCTACGTTGGATTTCGCAAAAAAATACATTTTCAAACAGCAATGGAACAAAGGCCAGAGTATTGCACAAAGAAATACACTGGTATCTAATAGGATACTTGCAAAAAGTTTACAACTTAATCATTGACTAACTGCAGTAATTACTAATTGACCAACATGTAGCCTACTTCAGCTCTGCATAATGATCCGGGCATTTTGACTGGCACAACTTTTTCATTAGATCAAACCGCCGAAAATTAAACGATATCTGTATCTATACGCAGTGTAGTACGCGGCTTCAACAGCTGTTTTCATACGAGCGTAAATTCGATTTTTTGGTGTGTTTTATGTTCAAATATTGCAAGCGTTCTGTCCAATATCCCCGACAAGTCTGTTCAAAATGCGGCTTTTGTGAATGAGTTAAAAACATAAATATTGTATTTACAGTATGTTTTGTAACTTGCAACTTTTAATCTGTTCCGTTGTGAGTCAAACTTTTCACAAATAGCACGAAACCTTTATAAATGTAACAAATTAGTTTCATTTTTCGTTTTCAAACAAAATTTGAAATAATCTGTTGTTCGTTTATGTTCATTGATAAGGAATGCGTGTAGCACAGCGTGCGCCAATAATAACGAAAGCAGAATTGAAATCGAAATAATTTTTATCAAATTAAGGTGCTTCAAGCGGACAGCAAAAGATGCCTTCAAAAAGGATGATGCTCCCATAAGCATTTGAACAGCAATATGTTGTTTTTTCCTCAAAGGCCTCTCTCAATGCTCGCACAACTTCCTGGCGAATCCAGATTTTCTTAGTTTGTCAATGCAGACGTTCGAGAGTTTTATGAAAGCCGCAAGAGAGTCGAGCTCGATCAAGTGTTTCCCTTTTAAACAGGCAGGAGATAATCTGGAAGTTATGCGAAGTATAGGATCTTTATGGAAAGCAAAACATAAGGATCAGGAAAGTTACTTATTAGCCCATGCAGCTTCTAAAACTGTCATTACACTTTTCTGTGTGTTAGTAGAAGTATCACTGTTAGCTTGTCAGACTTGAACAGAGAAATTTACGATAATGAAATCAGCGATAATGTTTAGAGTTGCTATTTTGGCACTATGCGCACTTGTATCAACTGGATACTACGACAAGTAAGTCCTTGTGGTAAAAACACATATATTATAAAAATATATTTTGAAATCTGAAACTACTTTTTTGCTATTACGAAACGTTAATAAGTTACTTTTGGTGTTTTTAAGTTAAAAGCAAGGTTGCAAAAGTTTAAACGTACAGTAACTGTGTCTTAATTGATTGACTTTTATTGTGAAAATCGTTTTAGTCAATTATAATGATGACTCAGAGTTGTAAACGGGACTTATGTTATTAAGCCGAAGCCGAAAATACAAGCACGAACTCAACCCGAAAATTTTTTTGCGTTCGAATTAGGCTCGAACGTTAAATATACTGAATGAATCAAGTTCATCTTTTGATGACATTCGTTGACTTGCGTCACTTTCTAAGTTGCGTTCTGCGGCAAATTCGCGTAACAAAGTAAAGTTACGACACAAATGCGACAGAGTGAGATTTTATATTTAGACCCGAATCTGGTCCAATTTTTTTCAAACTTAAGCCCGAACCCGAACCCGAATCCGAACCCAAACCCGAACCCGAATCCGAACCCAAACCCGAACCCGAACCCGCAAAGCCCGGCCCAACTTACAACTCTGTTATGACCTATTCATAATAAAATGTATTGTGATTCCAAAAATTAATAATGAACTTGTTCAATTTGTACAGCGACAGAGACGAAAATGGACTTAATTCACACGGTAGGAGATTTGGACATTATGTACTCTTTTACTATACTTTTACTATGCTAAGTTGATGATTAGTTAATAGATCAGATCAATAAGCAGTAAACAATATTAGGTTAAGTTTTTGTCATATGCATAGGCTACGAGATTATTAGCGTTGACACCATGTTTCTGCTTCTTTCAAATATACAATAGCTTTGTATAAGCGTTTATACAGGGTTCAAGGTTCGTTTGCTAATTCATTAATACTTCACCTTTTAATCGCACAACAAGCGCTTTGCTCCAAATGCGGAATCTATTTTATGATGTAAAATTTTTTTATTAGGAAAGTTATTACATCATAAAAACTCACTCGGTAAATCTTTCGTTCTTTAAAAAACTGTAATTGTGTTAAAATGTTTCTATAAATTGCTCGGTGTTAAAGCCATTTCAAATTCTAAACTTTACCACCAGAATTTTATCACAGATGTACTAGGACTTTTCGCTGAAGATGACAGCCCAAAATTGGCCAAGCAGAAACCCAACATTGATGCCAACATTTCAGCAATAAACGTCACGAAATTTCTGGAGCAAACACATTGCAATGGTTCGACTAATTCAAACTTTGCGGTAAGTTGCAAAAGGTTCTACACTTCTGAAGGTTTTTCATGAAATATCCTGGATGAGCACAAATTACTACAAAGGTTTTTAAACTCAATCACTCCAGTCTTAAACCTACCGTATATTGCACTAAAACAACTAGAAAGATCTTTAGATATTATAAGCTATGTTGCAAAGGTATTACAAAATTGCATTCAATACTTCACAGGCCTGCTTTATGCAAATCATGTCAATTATGAATGAATTAAAAAACAATAACGAAACAGCAGCGGTTCGACAAGAGCAGCTGAAGGCTATCCAAGCTGACCTGTCTAAAGTTGCCGGGACGGTAATGTCTTAAGTGGCCATTTGCCTTAAGTCCGAACAAATTATTTATCATTATAACTGCAAATTGATTTATGATTTCAACTAATTATGTGTCGCAGTTGAGCTTGGAAACTTTGTGCTAGATCTTGTAACTGTACTTTTGTGTTTTACAAACTTTCCAGGCTCAAGACAAAGCTAAATTCCAGCACCTCGCGAGCATAATCTCGAGGTATGTGGTTAATGCAACTTTTAGTGAGCACAAAATTAGTAAAAAATAATAATAATGCAAAATACTTCAACGTCATTGTAGTGAAATTTGGCTATAAACAAAACACGTTTCATTCGAGTTTGACTAAATATATTTGAAACGCAGTGCTATTGGAGTTACTACTGGGTCAGCAGCTAGCTTGAAAAGCAACCTCGCCAAGCAAAACACCACAAAAGCAACTACGAAAGTTCAGTCTGCCAAAGCAAGCAATCTTGTCAAAACAAATGCAACCAGTTCGAAGCAAGATTCGCAAAAGACCGGGGAAGCAGCGGCCCAACTTATTAAAAGCAGTTAGTAATACTTAAAATTCCATCTTACTTAATTAAAGTACTTACTGATGACAGTTACTGACAGTTACTTACTGGTGTAGGATTTTCTTTGAAATAAAACTTAATAAGTGCTAAATCTTTCTATGAACTACGTCTTATAGGTTTAAAACTTTTTTAAGCAATAAAATTAAAAAATTATTTAAAATTATTTTTGTTTTGTTTAAGGCAAAGCAGATGAAGCAGATGAAGCAGATGGGTAAGTAAAATATTGTTTAGTTTTTGTAAAATTTGGGGTTCTAAAAATATGACGTTAACTCAAAAACACTTTTTAGCATGTTTACGATACTTTTGTACTCATACTTCCACAAACCATGTTTTCAAACTTGCGAAAACAAACACTGCTTCGCCAGCAAGGGAAAAAGAAACTGCTTAATTGGCAAAAAATGCTCAAATACAGTTTCGGATACAATGGAAAATTTTGGGCAAAACTCGCAGCTAAAACGACAGCCAAAGCATGATATTGCAAAATCTTTTTAAATTTGGTTTAACTTCCATTTTTGTCCTGCTCCTATTCCGCCAGTGACGAAGCTGATGACGGAACAGGAGGTGCAAGCGTTAATTCGCTAACAAATTCCATAGCATCCATCGTAAATCAAAAATTAAAGATGTTAGAAGATACACTCGATAGCACATTTACCGAATACAAAGCTTTCCAGGAAAAATGTTCTCAGGGAGACGATCAGGTGACAACTTATCATTTAATAGAAAGTTGTGACGTAATATTAGGTGTAATGATATAATGCATTAGACATAAGTACATCACTGTTTTTTTTCCAGGCGTGTACGGAAGCCCAACTTGCCCTTCTTAGGCTGCAAAGTTTAATGGGCAAATTTTCAACGACAGTAGACTTTAGTTCAGTGAGTGCTAATGTGAAGGTTGTTTCTGCAGAGAAGTGATTAAAAGTGGTCAAAATCAAAGTTATTTTCATGAACTGTTTTTGACTTCAATTTTTCTCAATGTTTTTGAACTCAATTTTTTGTTTTTTCTAATCTTTTAAAACTCGTTCTTTGCCGGTTTGTTTTTACTTCTATGCATTTTTAATTGAAAAAGTCTGACGACTTTACATTTTTTATCATTTTTTTGCAGAACCTTCTCAAGAAATTATCCGATGTCAACAGAAACATCATCTCAAATATGTAAGTCTCATTATTATTTGTTAACCTAACATGACGTAATCTTAGATAAAATAATGACACCATTGGTGAATTTTTGTGAGTTGTACAACTAAAGAAAACCAGTCGTTAATATTTTAAACTTTTCTAGACTTTGACCTGATCATTGTTGTAGATTTATACTTGACTCCATTTCTTTGATTTTGCAGCCGAGACACCGAGCCCCAAGAAGAAAACACCAGAATGTAACTTGAACAAAATTAACAAAATTTGTTGATCTTGATCATTCACAGTATAACAAAGTAATAAGACGACTACCCGGTGTATGTTTCAATAGATAAAAAGTTAACTTAAACTTAATTACTCCTGGTCCGCGTTAACGTAATTCACTTACCATATATGCTCTGTTACATTTCTGTTGATCCTAAAACATCTTCTAATTTGATAACACACGTTTATTGACATTAGTAATAAGGGATTTTGTGGAGTTTGACGATGATTTAACTTGATTGATATTTCATTCAATTATTTTAAAATTAGCTTTTGTGTCATGTTATTCTAGAAGAACTTTTCGAAATTTTTCAACAAAAGGAAATTTGTAAAAAGTTTTTTGTCGTTTTTATCGCAGAAAGCGTGCCAGAAATAAAAGCTTAAAAAGCAAACTGCTGCGGTTTGTTGTGTTTATAATTTCCAGATAACTATGTTTTTTCAACGTTCCTGTTCAATTGTGCCATGTATGGTAAGCTTTATTATTAAGGTTAATCAACACAACCAAATATTGTCTCGATAAATTGCATAAGTAACAGTGGAACTAAACCCTAACAACAAACTAGGAAAACAATTTCTGTTTCCGTCTTTCCCTTTTTCATGCAAAAATTGCTTATCAGGGTCAAAAACAAACTTACCGCTAAGTGGCGCACTCAACAGAAGCAAGCGCTTTTCGCACATCGGTTCTTTCATTATACGAAGTGGAAACCGGTGTAAGTCGACTCATAAATTATTAGGTAAGCCTTTTCACTGCGACGTATCCACCTAATGCATTCATGACATCTGTATCTAGCTATATGAGACATATCATCGGCCAGCAATTTTCCCCAGGATGATACCGTGTTGTGAAACAAACATAAAACATAGATGAGAATTTCCTGCTTCACTCAGTGCCTGTATAAATTTTAACGATGCGAATTCTTTATAGAAGCGACAAGTGATAACAGATAACAGATTTTGATAACAGATTTCCATCATAAGCAGGAAGTTAGTGCAGAGAATTGCTGAGAATTTTATGGGAAGCGATACGGTTCTGGATGCATTAACAAGCCTATACGCAGCAGTTTTTAAAGAGCATTACCTAATTCAGCGTGTTTAAGAAGTTGACACAATTGTATACTTGTCAGGTTTGAACAAATCGGATTCGACGATGACAAAGTCTGTAATGACGTTATATGTCGTCTTATTTACAATATTTGAAATTGCGTCAGTTACTGTAAGCGACAGGTAATTGTGCGAATATTAAGATCAAGTTTATACACTAACAAGTAATGTTACAAACATTTAACTTACAGTAAACAAATCTTCGTTGTTTCTCTGTAACTTCAAGATGTGGACGTTACTGACATCATCAATTTATCTCACAGCCACTGTATTTGAGAAATAGTTTAAAGTAAAATTTATTCCATTTAAAAAAAGAGCAATCATTGGAATTGGAACAATTTACCGAGAAAAATCTCAAACTTTTACAATCCCTTGTTGGCTTAAACTGTATGATCATATGTGTAGAAACAGCTCATGAACTGCAATCTTCTCTTAAGATGAAAGCGTTTGTGTTTGATTTTAGCAAACCATCTCCATTTGTTTTTCGATGTACAATTTAGCATTCGCTTAGTTATCATCACCGCTTGCTTTGCGATTTCGGTCAAACTTTGAATCGTGATTTCAAACGTTCTAACTTCATCGGATGCGTGGAAAAGGTTATCGGATTTTTGGGCGTCTGTTCATTTTACTATGTTGTGGTTTATGGGCTTCTAAACATATTTTGGGGTTCACCAGGAAATATCATTTTTGTATCAAAATGGGTATCATTAGGATCATAAGTCCTTGGTGTCGTTGGCTTTGAAGTCGGCCATATTGTCCTTCCTTGAAAATAATTTACTCACAGTAACTGTGTCCCCTTTGGGAAAAGCTCTTTTAACCTCCCGTAAATTCTACTGCCCAATACTTGGCTCTTACATTTTGCTTTGTATATTGCATGCTTTGCATTTTGCATCGGGCGAAAATATACTGCATAGCGTTCGATAATCATCTGGGCAGGTGTTAGAGCTGACTTTTCTACCCTAATGTACTTACTTAATGTTTTGTTTTGTAGCGATGCCATCATGGACTCAGTCATAGTGTGTGGGGCGTTGCCGGCACTCTTGCCTTATACAATAACCGCTAGAGGCAATGCAGGTGGCAATAGGGCTTGGTTCACTCTTTTCCTGTTTTTGATGTCTTCAGCGGATGTCGTTAGTTGTTACGTTTACGACCGGATGTTACCTCATTGTGTGCCAATTTACATCCTTTCATTTGGTGCGCTGGCTTCCGTAAATTTGCTGGCCTGAAAAAACCAGTTAGAAAATTGCCGTTTTATCGTTCTAGCTGCCTAGCACGATAAAAATGTGGTGACAAATGGATGAGGCTGAACCTCAGTAATACAATTGTAAAATTTGCTTTCGAAGATAGCTCAAGGTATAATTGCTACGTCAAGTTCACATACGACGCAATTATCAAGCAAAAACATGTCGACCATCGCCATCCCAAAACTGACCTTTTTGGCACTGAACCGGGAACATGCCAAAAATCAGCGAAGGAACAATTGATTCAACTTCAGTAGATTTAACAGAAATATTAGGAACAGACGTTGTTTCAGCAATTGCTTGATTGATCTAAATGTCTTTAATAAGATTTTCAAAACGCAGTCATTATAGTTGTATATTTCCTTTTCACGTTGTCTGTGATATGTTAAAGGATGTTAAAGTTATCTTTTGTATATGCTTCATAAACAACGGCTGTCGTATCTTAACATGTTTGCTTACAACTGACTATGGGAGTCTTTGTAAATCTTATTTAATTTGCTTTAGATATTTTTCGTATATCCATGTAGCCTGACCATTGGTTGAGTTTACTAAGTAAAATGAAACATTCGAACAATAACTTGAAATTGACAACTCAGGTTTTTTCATGTCAGGTTGTATCTGCTAAGATAGCGACTATACTATACCTTGACAATATAGGTCTATAGCCCTAAAAAAATTCTAATGTTTTTACATAGCCTATAGTCTACCTATGCTTATTATAAACTGAACCCCAGTCTTCAAATGTCGTTGTTATATTTTACCTCCACAAATACAGGTGTCTAATATACCGCACTGGTTCTCAACGTGTTTTACTGCAATCCTCCTTTGCTAGTCCTAAAAAGCTTTAAATCTTACACAACAGCAACTATTTGTGACCTCATAATCAAAAGCGGACTTCATCTGGGCGCAAAACTGAAACGAATGATAACGCGCCTAAAACCCAGCAAAACGTCATTTCTGTGATAACAAACAATACAGGTTATATGGTTACATTTAATTTACATGAAAACATAATCATAGATTGAGGACGTGCATTAACTGGTGACTAACATTTAGGTCTATTGTCAGGCTAATATAGGTATAATGATAATACAGATACAGTAGTAGATACAGGTAATAATGCAGATAATATGATATAAACGCAGAAGCAGTGAAGCTAAAATTATTCCCTCTCCTCCGTATATCTCTCTTTCTCTCCCGAAGATTCTCAACGGTTGTGAATCACTGACGCTCTGTGAATATTTTGTTTTGCCGCGAATACACAAGAAAAATACTGCGCTAGATTTAAATGCAGACTGATAAAGAAAAAAAAGATCTTAGGAAGGTCCGTAGGTTGCTATTCTTTGTAAACCCATGAAACCTGTGCCTTACTATACATCTAAATCCAGCGCTGCCAAAAAATATAATGGAATTGAAATTGACGAAATGACCGATCGCAACGTTGGTAGAACAGGAAAGTAGTGATTGAGGGGATTTCCCGTTAACTAGACATCAAGACTTGAATGAAGTCGTCGTAATTGAACTCGGCGGTTCCGTTTCTTGCCGTGTCGCGACTTCGGAATTGGTCCGTGAGTGCCTGGAAAAATCAAAAATGTAAATCGCTACCATGCACAAAGGTGACATTTTTTAAGTCCTGAGCTACTAACCCGCAACGACAAAACGCAACTGACAAAATCACTGAAAGGAAATGTGCTTTTTCCTTTCATGTTAAACTTCCTTATGGCAAGGGTGATTAGATTGTCCGGCAGAGAGTAACCTGACAGAGCAAACATATATGAAATAAGTTCAAACTCAACACCCTTAAAACTTTTTTGACCATAGAAACAACGCGTCTTGCCGCTCTAATCCATTAACTCACCCAATTCTTGTAAAGCGGATTTCAACTCAGACGCATCGATGGTGCCGCTACGATTACGATCAAATTTGGAAAACGATTTCCGCCAAGAATTCACCGCATTCCAAAGCTCTTTGAATTCACTAAACCCCATTTTCCCGCTGTAATCTCTGTCGAGCATCGCTGAAATTGAAAAAAAACTCTTTTCAAGCCGAATAAACGCGACTTAAAGCGAAATATCTCAGGACTGAACACAAAAGCCCATCTTCCAACCAATAAACTTTCGGCAAGCTTCTTCAGAAAAGTCCATCGTTCCATCCAAGTTGGCCGCTGCCAGAGCTCTGTGAAGTTCACTGACGTCGATTTGACCGTCCTGGCCAGCACACCGGCTGTAGTACGGCCATAACGGGTCCGCAGTCTAAGAAGTACAAAATACAACCTACATGCAATGTCTGCCTGATAGTCCAAAGAACGGCAGGTTATCGTATGCACTTCTACCGAAGGCGTAATGTAACCCATACGTGATACTTAATTCACAAGTTCAAACAGGGTATTAGTGTTAGTTTGTTGGGCTTAGTAGAGCATGCATTCATATGCAAGCAATTTACCATCTGCGGTGCCTCTGCGTTTGGTTCTCCGTAGCCTGGATACGCCATTTTAGTAAGATTCTTTTATCTGAGCTTCAGTCGCACAGAATGTCAGCCAAAATCTTAGTTGCTAATTGTATAGCTCGAGCCTGTTTTGTTGCAAAAAACATACGACTAACGGATCACCAACGTTTTGATAAACAAGTCGATTAAAACGATAACAGATCGCAAGACTGACGACACTTCCTGTAAATTTGTGAAACCGACGTGACATCCGGACTTGTTAAAACGTTTACTTGAATTAGACGAATTAATAACGCCACCGTGCGGTAGAGTATTTTCGAATGCTCATACACAAACTAGCGCTGTGGAATAACAACAACAGATGAAATAACCAAAGATGTATAGAATAAAATTTTGCAAATGATCATACGTATACAACGCAATCGCACAGGTCGCCAACTGCCTTCTACAAGTGCTCAGACCAACAACCTCATTCGACTTCTGCTGATGATGAACCAAAGTCTACAGAGTGGTGCTGTATTTTAATGTTAGGAAATCAATAATATAATGTAATTGGAAAGTGGTAGATCTAGCAAATAAACAAATCACATCGGTGCAGAATTGCGTATGTCATGTGCATGAACCCTACGCAAGTTTTACAAGCAGCCAATATGTCAGTTACAGCAATATAAAAAGTTGCCGTTTAGAAGTTACAGGCATTTAAATCGATAAATTAGTGGCTATTCCAGCGAAAAATACAAACACGTTTCAAACATAGAAAACAAGTGGAATATTAAAAATATTCCAATCTAATGTCGATTGTCTAATTGAACCTAAAAGAAAATTCCGGTCTGATCTTGATCGTCATTCCTGCATCATTCCTGAATGCTGTCGGATTTTATTCGTCACAGATCTCGAAACGCAGTTCCAAGCGTCGATATAGCGATCGACACATTTAGCGAGACATTTTTGTTGGGAACCGTCCAGGCTGGTACCAGGACTCTGGACGCAAAGCTTGAAACATTTATCATTGATGGTTTGAACAAGAAATTCCTGTTGTTCGATTGCGGCTTGCATCTGCAAAACTTTGAGACTCTGTTCGATGGTTTCTTTATTCACGGTTGGAGTTCCACCAGAGCCAAAGGAGCCGCCGGAAGAAAAAGCACTGGATGAATAATCCATAGCTACAAAGACTACAACAGTACTTGTGCAAATAACACAAAATATTCAACAGCAACAAATCTATGCAAATTAAAAACTGTTTACTATAAAACAGACAGGTATGTATATAACAGGTGTTTTCTTCATTCATAAATCATGTCAGTTGAAAGCTAACGAGCAATGCCTTACTTTGCAGCTACAGTGGCATAAAACTTAAAGCAAAGCTAGTTTTGCTTAAATTGTTCCAAAAGATTGTTATCTAAATATGTAGCCTAAACATATCCACTTGTGTATGTAAATGTATTGTTTTTTTTTCTCAAAACAATACATTTTACATAAATTAAAACTTTGAAAACACATATTCACTTAACAAAACTTTTTCAAACTACTTTTAAAAAGTTGAGCAAATAAAATTCTTAGCCTGAAACCTTAGGCTTTGTGGAATTATTTACAGGAAGTAGTTTATCAAATTTGAAGTTCCACTTTCTGCACTGATCAGAAAATATTAAATTTTAATTAGCCTACTAAAAGGGTATGACATATATACAGCAGTTTTTGACAAGAAATTGAAACCACAATTTTGACTTGATGATGACTTGACCATAATTTTTGTTCAACATTTAAACAATCAGCTTTAGCTAGTTTGTTTGCTCTCAATTAGTGATCATAAAAAAGTTTGACATGCATTTCAATAAATTTCAAGCATGTGCTACAGTTTCTTCTTTGGCTTCCTTGACCTACAGTCAAGCAGCCTAAATTCGATTTGATCTCGGCATAGCGGTGACCTTTTGATTTTTTTGGAAATGCAACCTGGTTTCTGAGCTGGATTAAAACCACAGAGTGTGGCGCCACACTGAAGTATCAATAAGCAAATAAAGGCCAAATATGTTAATTACCTAACGACATAAAATCATCTATTAATTATATTTTTTTCCCATAGCAGTGAAGAACAACATAAATTTTTGTGGATCTAACTGGAACTTAGGCCTTTTTGCTGTAGAAAAAATATCTTTACATCAGCGGAGTTTGGGTGTGTGTAAAACTTCAACGTAACATACATTTTTCGTTTAAGTCAGTAAATTATTGTCTACACCATTTTGATGTAATATTAATGTTGGTGTAAATCTTTCGCTAAGACTCACGGTATGATTCAACTAGGGTTGAGTAGCAACCTGCAAACTCTCTATTAAATTGGACCAAATCTTAATAATAAAATAGGTCCAAGTAGCCATTGTACGAAAAAAGACAATATTGCTGATTCAAACCCAAATAAAACAAGTTATACTCAACGTATGACAAACAAAATTCATACCATTACAAGCAGAATTTCATCCTGCATAACATCCTCTTAAACTACATCAATTAGCCAAAACTTTGCAAGCAATTGTAACTTTTTTGCAGTGTACTCAGTTTTTTTCTGGCATGGAACCAGTCAACAAAAACAAAATTTTTCAGTTTCGCACGTGTTGAATTTGCTGTTTTCTGGACATATGAAGTTTTTAGTTTTAAAATTTTGAACGATTGTTTATTAATAAATTCACCCTTAATCTGCAAAACTTTTCTTCAAACATCACCGAAAATTTTCACAATAACTAAACAAATTGCCTCTGTCACGCAATGGTTGAAGACTTGGTCTACAATGCCTAGCAAACACGAAAACGATAGGCCAAGCATAACGGGAGGATACCTTAAATAAGTTTAACAAAATAATCGCGTTTAGGCTAAATTTGATTAAAAACCAACGATACGTGTTATGCGGACTAGATGAGCATGCTTTCTCTGCCTGTTTCCGTATCAACAACTAAGATTTATTCTAAATGGAAAAGATCGTCATCACAACATTGGCACATCATCGCAATGTTTTTCAATGCAAAAGTTAATAAGAGCGGGAGTTAAACAAGCTTGTTAAGTATTTTATTTTAATATATATGTGATTTAAATCGCTATATAAATATGTTTTTTAACGTATCCGGTATCGTAGCCTACTTTTCATAGACATCAATTAACATTACATTGCTACTGATAACAATGCATTTTGCCATAATCAATCTTTTTCATACACAGGCTTCAATACAAAATCCAGACCAAAGGAGACAAGAGTAGTTATAAAAAACTTACTGAAATAACAAATCCCCAAACTAAAACATACAAACAGAAGGAATTAATGCACAAGCAATAAAAGTGCTCTCTAATTCGTTCCTTTTGTGAGATATTACTATTTTTTGCACTAGACATGATAATTTTATTATAAGCTTGAAAATCAGCTTTTTTTCCAGGTTGGTGAGTTTGACGCGATGAAACTTAACAAGCATCGTACGTTAAGACTTGAAATTAGTTACCCAGCTAGAAGAGGAACCCTGCTACCACCTGCAAAAACTCCATTAAATTGGACAAAAAGTCGAAATAGTAATTTTTTAGTAAAATTCGTACATTGGGTACTTTCGTAGACTGGATACCCGACCCTAGGTCTAGACGCAAATTTTAGCGTGATGTTGTGGAATACTTCAATAATTTCCAGTATGATATGCTAGACTATACAAATTACAGCAAATGTTTAGGCTGTTAACCTGCAAACATAGGCCTAATTGGTCATTTTTCGGGTCTATTGTAGAGATGCGCAACTACAGGCTGACACAATGCATTTGTATT
Source organism: Clavelina lepadiformis (assembly GCF_947623445.1). Classification (NCBI taxonomy): domain Eukaryota; kingdom Metazoa; phylum Chordata; class Ascidiacea; order Aplousobranchia; family Clavelinidae; genus Clavelina; species Clavelina lepadiformis. The sequence continues at coordinate 23,364,491 of NC_135243.1, read as the reverse complement.
GCGACGTCATTTGGTTGTGCAGTTCTGCACTAGACCCATTTTTATCAGTAAGTAAATAATCAAGGGGTTGTTGCATACAAGTGCGCAATCACGGTATGCCTTTGTATATTAGACCACAGCTACTCAGATTGTGATGTCATCTGGTTATGCACTTGTATGCTACAGTAGACCCATTGAAGGGCCTTCATCAAAATATGAAGTCATATAGCCTACAATCACTTCGTAATAGACTACTCACTAACTGTAGACTACTGACTTGCACAGTACTGCACAGTCAAAAACAACTTCAACCCAGCAACAACACTGGTTGACCTTCTCATCGAAACGCTCAACACAACCACGCAATTTTGTATTAGATGTCTATGAAACAGGTACGCATTAAAAATTGAAGATGTTTAAACAAAACATATTTTTCACAGAATGCTGACGTGGTTAGACTCGAATCAGATAGTTGTTTGAGTTTATTTGACTAAAACACGCGTCGAAGTTATGACGCAGCTGGCTCGGTGACCGAATGGTAAAAGCGCCAGGCTCGGAATGTTGTATCTTGTGCTTGATACCCTGTGGTCTACAGTTGTAGTACCTTTGGGCATTGCATTTATTTATAGGCATAGTGTATTTATTGGCGTTATCAATTAAACCACTGTATTGCAATATGCCAACCCATGCCAGTTTGAAAAAGTAGATAAGTTTATTTTTGTATTTTATTTCCTTGTCTCCTGTTACTATGCGTTTTAGATACTTTTTTATTACTGTTGTATCACCATATTAAAGTATTAGCTAAGTAAGCAACATTAAAACGTCACATGTATATGTCATAATTAGGGCCATTTTTATTTTGACCTAAAAAAAAATTTTTTTGACTTTATTTTTATCAAATTTTGACTTTATTTTGACCTAACGAAATTGCTTATTTGTAGAGGCCACAGTTCTTCCTCCAGTTACCCAAACATAATATTTTGTCGATTTCAGACCCAAACGTAATATTTTGTCGAAAAGTCAAGGTGTTTTATGGATTATAAAAAGTGCGTCGTGTTTTTTGGCGATAGATTTAGGTATAGCTTGTGTTATTTTGTCCTTGTGAAAAGGGCACTTTGCCTCGATTTTTTCCGCATGGTAAATTCTAATAAACAGCAAATTAAACAGGGAAGAAGTAATGTAACCCCCTACACGCGACATAAGGATTACTTAAATACGTAACAATGAATAAACAATGGACAATTTGCGATAAAAGTTACTGCTGATCCAAGTGGGCATTGTGACTTATTTCCTGCTTTTATCGGTTAATATGGTTTAATTGTGTCGGAGTTCCTGATTTACAATGCTTCCATGAGGATTTTTACAAAAATAACTCCCAAGAAACACAAAAACTTTGTCAAAACCCATAATTTGACAAATTTTGACTTTATTGAAAATTTTGACTTTATTGTAAATTTTGACTTTATTTTGACCTATTAACTTCTTAGAAACACCCCCCTAGGTGCTGAAAACAACTTTATTCTTTGATTCGTGGTCAGACGAGGTCCTTAAAAATTTTTGACTTTTTTGACTTTTGCGGGCCCTAGTCATAATTGTTCCCAGGTAATGCAGCAAATTGTAAGTTATGTTTTTCACCTGTTGAGACTTGTATTTGATGTTATTACGCCTGGTGGCAACCATAGTATGTAATAAAAGAGTGTTTAGTAAACTTTTATTTCTGGCGAACTTTCTGCGTTAAAAACGCCAAAATCTTTTTCACACAATTCCTTTCGTTGAAGTATTCGAAAAGTTTTCTTCCTGGAATTCGGTGTCTCACTGGCTGCAAAGAGAAAACGTCATGTAGGTTATAAACTAACGTGGCAGAATAACATCTTGCAAGATTGTTCCTTGGTTTCACCTGTGTTTTCCACACTTTATTTATTTTATTATTGTTACTTTGCATACATCACGCTGACTTCGTTTGTCCACTGTGTCAGTTTTTTTAACGCTTCAGTGTCTTAATACGGTTGGCCAAAACGTTAAAGCGTTAAAAAATAAAATTAAATGTAAACAAAAAAAAGTAAACATAAACAAAAACAACATAAACAAAGTAACACTAATAAAATATATAAAGTGTGGAAAAACACAGGCAAAACCAAGGAACAATCTTGCAAGATATTATTCTGCCACATTAACGACAATGATCAGGTCAAAGTCAAGAAAGGTTTCATATATTAGTTGTTACTCTGAACTTTGAAGCGGTTGACATCAGCACAAGTTAGTTCACCAATGCTGCCATTACTTGCTCTCAGACCTCGTACTTATACGGAGTTCTAAATTAATTACGTTATATATACGTCATTAATCAGACTTACTACGATTTTCTTTTGATGTTATTTTTGTAATCTTCCATTTTGTTGAACGCACCCTAAATAAGATGAAATGGTAAATATTTGTAAAAACGTAAAAAACTTTTAATTACAAATTCGAAACTAAAACGCACGTATATGAGAAAACGTAAAAAAATTGAGATAAAAAATAATAAATAAAAACAACTTTGTTTTTGGTCTGTTTTTGTTGTATTTTTGCTAAGTAATTTCAAGTTACTCTACTGTACTTACTGAACCAATCGAGAAAATGATATTATGTGGGTTCAATGCTCCCTGCAGTCTAATAAGCTCAAGTCTTATAAGTTGGAGTTGAGCTGCGCCGCACGCCTGGAAAAAAACATTAATGGAATAACCTGCCATCCTTTACAGTATGTATAGTACAAATAAACCGTTTACAGCTTCCCAGCTAACAGTATACTATGCTAGTATTCCGTAAACGTCTTCAAATAAATGCCACGGCAACCCTTACCGTAATACTTCCATCAGAGCATTGATTGGAAAGAGTTACATATTCTTCCAATATTTTATCATCTTCATCATCGAATCTATAAGCATCTGCGTTAAAAATCTGGTGGTAAATTTAAGAATATAAAATGTTTTTAACACCAAATGATCTATATTCTATAAAAACGTTTTAACACAATTACAACGTTTTAAAGAAGAAAAATTACGGAGTGAATTTTGTGCAGAAGTAACTTTCCTTTTACCAAAAAATCATAAAAAGCGTTAAGATCGTAAAATAGATTCCGCATTTGGAGCAAAGCGGTTATCATGCGATGAACACACAAGTAAACTCTTCACGCATTTACAAACGATATTAAAATTAGACAAGTGCTTTAACATCAATAAAATGTTACTAAATTTCATGTAGACACACCTACACACAAATTAAATTCGATTTTATCAAAAACGAAATTATCAACTTAACAGAGGACAAAACTCCATCATGTTTATGTGCTCTTACCCTTAGGTTGAAATGTATCTTCTAATTTGCTGCAAAAATTTAAAACTTGGTTGTCACTTTTCATAATTACAATACTTTTTATTTTGAACATGTCATCAATATAATTGACCAAAAACTTTTTAACACAGATATTTTATCTTTAAATTTTTCCTATTTAGAGTATGAAATATAATCGTTCTATAACAATAAAAAAATATCTCTACAATTTTTTAAAATACTGCTTTTATCAGACGAGGACTTACCTTTCGTCAACTTCAGCCGATGCAAGTGCACATAGCGCCAAAGAAGCAACACAAAAGATTATCGCTGATTTCATCATCATAACGTTATCATTTCAAGTTTGACAAGCTAACAATGATACTTCCACTAACACACAGAAAAGTGTACTGACAGTTTTAGAAGCTGCATAGGCTAATAAGTGACTTTCCCGATCCTTATGTTTTGCTTTCCATAAAGATCCTATAACTTCCAGATTATCTCCTGCCTGTTTAAAAGGGAAATACTTGATCGAGCTCGACTCTCTTGCGGCTTTCATAAAACACTCGAACATCTGCATCGACAATCTAAGAAAATCTGGATTCGCGAGGAAGGTTTTGCAAGCATTGAGAGAGGCCTTTGAGGAAAAACAACTTATTGTGGTTGCAAAGCGTTTGCAAGCTGCATTCCTTGGAAGTCTGATGGCATAAGCCGCATGTTGCATTTTTCAAAACTTGCCTATCATTAGGTTAATTAAGCAAACCGCAGTACTGCTGTGGTTTTGTTGGTGCAAAATTTGCACGGTCGGCGCTTCGTGTAAACAGCTCACGTATGTTCATTGTCTATATAATTTGTACAAACTCTTATTCATATCTCGATCCTGCTTTACTTGAGTAAAACGCTTAAAACCGTAGTAAGCATGAACAAGCGTTATAACTTAAAATACAATTAAAGTGTTGGACGCCTCGACACGCTCCTAGCCTGGAAATATGTAGCACACCGAAAAGTAGCCTGGAAATATACCGCCAAGGCAACCACAATCGATGCTACAGATAAGTCATTTCCAACGTGAACTTCATAAGAAAAACAGTTGTATTCAACTCTTCAATTGTGAGTCGATAAACATTACCTTATGGGTAAGAATCAGAAAAATGAACATGTGATCAGCGAAGAGACCACTCGAGCGCATTTCTCTTAATTTTTTATCAACCGCCAAGTGTCGCTGTCATATCGACACAGTTGTCATTGCTTGTAGGGAGCGAAAAATAAAGATGCTGGCCTCGTTGTGACATGCTAGGGCTAGAGCAAGGTTGATATGATCGCGAACAAACAATGAACATGAAAAAGCAGCAAACCCTCTTGGGCTTAAAACGTGCCAACCACTGTCAAGTTAATAATATGTGGAGCGCTCTGTTAAATAACACCTTATTAAAAGCATTGCTTGTTAAAGTATGTGATACTGGTAAGTTACTAAATATATAAATATTTACTAGTAGTAGGTTATACTTTTAGAAACAGTAGATTTTCTTTTCTTTTCTTTTGCGAATTTCCAATTTTTATAAAAAATAAAGTCAAACTGAAGCAAGTTCATCGAAAAAAAAACTTAACAAAAAATAAAGCTGGAAAATCCTTTGCTGATGCTTCTTGGCGCGTACTTTGTAATTTGCCACATGACCGCTTGAATTAATTGTTTGTTTATCGTCATGCTTCAGTGATCCCAAGGAAGATGCGATAGGAGAACTGTGGGTAATTATCCGGTTAAGATTTAGCAAGCTTAAAAGCAATTACCGGCATAGAAATGTCTTTCCTTTGAAAAACTGCAATTAAGGGATCTTTTACGGTTCGTACCCTGCAAAAAAAGCCTAAAACCATTTCTTAAGAATGAGAAAGACAGCATTTAAAGACATATTTTGAGGCAAAATAACCCTTTAAAGCAAAGATCTTTTGGTTAATTGGGGTAATTTGTGATCAGTCTTGCTGAAAAAGGAGCGCTTTACCTGATAAGCTACAAACCCGATACATGACGAAGCGGGGCTATACATTTTTCACTGTATCCACCACAAACAAAGCCTTGACTTTAAAACACAAAAAGTAACTTTGTAAGTTTTGACACAGTTCCTAATCGCAAACCATTACGTGTGCAAGTTGATATTTTAGGACTTGAGTGTGAATTTAATCAAATATAATAAAAACGGTAGATGGCGCTTGTATTAAGCATTCAGGCATGAGACCAAAACTTTAAATAGTATAACAGCACCGAATAATCCAGAATTACTGGTTGCTAATACACTTGTTTCTGGGTTTTGACGACTTATGAAGACTTCCAAAAACGGATCATGTAGACTGTAGAGAATTGTAAACGTATTTGTTCGGCTTGTAGTTTGATGTTCGTCTCCATACACAAATTGAAAGGATGCCTTTTTTTTCAACGAAAATCCACAAGAGATTAAACAATTCGTCATAAACACCTTTCATGACAAAGAGAATCCGGATTGCTTTGACAAGTTACGTCATCGTTGTTTAATAGAAGTTGACCGTAGTGTTGTGAAAAATAAAAAGTTTGCTATGAGATCACAATGGTGATTGTGACGAGATAGATAACTTCAATTAACTTTAAATGCGAGAGTGAGTTCATCTGTCGTATGAAATCACAGAACCGTAATTACCAAGCGAAGAGCAAATTTACTTCCTTATTTTATCTTATGATAAGAGAAAGACATAGGACTTTCGCTTCACGACTACATTGATGGATTAGATGACGGAAAATTTAAACCGAAATTGCCAATCGGTATTTTTTAAAAGTGCAACAAAACACTACAAAAAAGCAGATAAACATCCTGAACTTTATTTAAATTCGAGACGGCCTAATTTCGCGCCCGGCCGAGCTATTAAAGCGCTCCATTTTCTATTATAAAACAAAATAATTTCACGTAATTGTCGACGGAATAAAAACTCTATCTCCCGTTAACGGTTTTAATAGGCGCGTTCCATTCACTTGTAATAAGACGACGAGGCTTAAATGTTTGGCCCAGGGTAATCCAGCCTGGATAGAGACCGTCTTTTCTTACCATCAGCACCATGATACAATCTCAATTACCATCCGTGGAAACTGACATTAATGGTAATTTTGAGGAACTTCGCACGCAATCCAGCGTCACGCTCTGCTGCATTGTAATTACTGCAACCATAGTGATGTCACAATGTCCCATACATGACCGAATAATTTCATGCAGGACCTGAAATTTAGCCCTGCTCTTAGAAGTACGGTATGAATTGGAGAATTCTAATAAAGCGTTTGACGTGTTTCAATGCCTTTTTGGAGACACTTATGCGTATTACGTAACAAATATTTGACAGAGGAACGTTTCGGATAATTTCTTAAACAATTTAATTTTGAAATATTCATGTTAATGAGATTAAAAATTTATACATTTTTCACTTGGATCGTCAGGGCCTAATTGCTGCAAACCCCGCTTCTATAAGCGAGACATAATTCGTGGTATCAGCATGAACGTATTTACGGCTACTATTTCACATAAGTGTTTATTTTACACTCCTTTTTAGTCGAACGTGGATGTTATGGGTAAACACCTAAATCATCCCTAAAGTTTTGTAAATTGAAACCGTTTGTGAAAACATTTTTAAAATAAACTCAAAAACCGTCACAGGCGTTGACACGTCACGCTTTTCTGGTGTCAAACAAGCGTGACGAGACAGTCACGTGACTTGAGATCAAAGAGGGTAGCATACGTCAGAATATTAATTAGAGAAATCGAAAGAAGTTTTTTAAATTGGGCACTGGCTCTTACAATAAGCATTTTGTTGCCGTCGTAACTGAGATAGTCTGAATATCCAGAGAGCTTTAAAACTATTCATACCACGGAGCAACAATAATTTTGTGGCTATATTTGAGCACTTGTAATGAACCCTCAATTTAAATACGCATTCCTGGTTCCGTTGGGGCAAGAATTTACAAAAATCCACTTAATAACGGTCGTACAATGAACCAGATTCAATCCACAGCTGCGTGCAACATGGACAGCAATTTCACACGCAATTTCCATCCTAATATCAGCCCCTGATAATGAATATCAATCTCGGGCGTAATCCAAGCACACCGCCTAATTCTAGAGCACCTGCATTCAGCTGTAATTCGAGGTTGCCGCGCTCAACGAAGCTGAGGAAGCGTAAAATATTTAAAACGCTTCGTTTAGGACTGACTTAAAACTGTGTAATTTTACGCGAACTTGATTCCTTTAATTTTAAATAAACCTCAATCACGATCGCGCCATTGTGACCTCATAGTGTTTTGATACAGGAGGATTTCCGTTTTCGGCGATTATCAAGATTGCTATCACCCTTTCGAGCAGCAACAGATGCGCTTGACAAATTATTGCATACGACCAAGCCCATTGTGACATCACAAAGGGATTTCATGACCTTGATTGCAAGTTTGCTCACAACAGCCAATCAAAATTCGGATATTGGATAATCCCAGATTTTATAACGATTGAGACGACGGTGATGCAAAACTGCATCAATCGTTATGAAAGAAGGCCTGGGGAGGTTCTTTAATCTTTCGGCGCTTTAGAGGGCCGGAAATAACTGGGACCCATTCAATGGGGGCGATAAAACAAGGTGCAAAAATATTTCACGCCCCATCGAGCCCCAATTACAGATGTCGAAATCATCAAAGCCGAAAAATTGTCATTTTTTCTTTCAGCTTGAAAGTTCCATGAAAAAATCCTGACCCAGAGACAACTTGTTTTGAAAAACCGCAGCAGACTTTGTTTTCAACCTTAGTGTTTATTACGTCACAGGTTTCGCTTAATGACGTGCATTTTAACACAGTTGCATAAAATTCCATGTGTAAAAAGTTAACTTGCATTCTAAACTTGAAACGGAGAGGCGACAAACACTAAACTTGTTTTGTCAATTGTCATTCTTGAGTTGACGACGATATGTGAGATGTCCCGCTTCCTTTAATTACAACCGCCATTTGCAAAAGTCACTCAACGAGGCATCACAAGAAGCCAGGTGCTACATCACTGAAGTGCCTGTGATTGGGCCGGGCCTAAATTAACAGGTGTGGACGAATTTCCACGGCCTAATGCATTTTGAATGGGAAACGCTCACAGAAAATATGTCTGTCGACTGGGTGTAAACATTGCGGTAGTTTTTCGTCAAATTTTCTTTTGATTTGATTAACTATTGTAAGCTGCAAGATTCAGCAACAACTTGGAAGTAACATTGGATTTTAGACCGTACAATAGCCTAGAAAACCGGCTCCTTATATCTTCCGAGAAATTTTAATTTATTGCGGTTTCAAACAATAGCTTGTGTATTGAACGCAGCATCAGGAAGTTATTTTCACAACTGTATTAATGCTTTTTGTTATGTCAAGGCCTAATTAAATTCCAGTAAGTCTTAAAAAGCATTCCAGAAGTCTCGCATTTGCTGTTGTCCGTGTTTTATAATAGTTACCCAAACATCCTCCCCTTTTTGTTCGTTCATATTTCTGGGCGACTGATTACGCCCTTTTCAGCGCTTTTGCGATTCCATTAACTTTGAAGCCGCTCGAATCGACCTTTATGAGTTTAAAATTGCGCAATTAAACGCCCAGTCGTCATTCGTCGCCCTTATTGATGCTCGGAGATGCGCTTTGTTATTTATTTTGATGAAGAAAGCAGCGTAACAGCGGGACTTCGACGCCGTTAAAAATGAGATTCGTTGATGGTGGAATTGGGAACCTTTCACCATTTTGATTAAATTGCCTAACAGGCTTATAACCTCGCATTGCGTACAATATTGGAGCAGTTCCCTTCGAAAAACACGAAACACAGACAGAACTATTAATATAGCAACAGCGCTGCACACAACAGAACTCTACAGTCAAAACCAACGCAAATTATTCGTTTCGTCTGGCCAAGATAAACACTTTTTCCCCAAGCGAAGTGCTAATTAAGCCTTCTATTGCCTGAAACGTATATTAGCATTTGTGTTTGATCATTAAAGCCCTTGACAGAGTCCTTCTAACCCCTTTCGGCGTCTTTAAAGTCGTCTGAGTGGGGTCTGTTAATTAAACTTGTTGTTTGCTTCGTAATTGAGCTTGGCTTTGGTAAACTTGGGCGTTCGGTCCCAAACATACGTTGATCTGGGCACAGTTTTACGAACGCGTCATGGTGTTTAAATTTGAGACCACACAACGCGTTTTTCGAAGCTAATTAAGCATGGCCACAAAATCCCACATTGAAAACATCTGTCCTCCTTTCCCCGCTGCGCAGTTGTAGGCTTTATTTCGTAATAAAGCATCGAATATGAGGTAATAATTGATGGTGAAATAATTGCCTTATTCATATCTGATTTTCCCAATAAAGCCCATTGTGATGAAGGGTGCGATTGAAAATCTGAAACCCTGATTCACTGAGTCTATAATTGTGATAAGAAATGTGAAAATGTCGGAAATCTTTAATCTAGGACGGGGTTAATAAATTCAGAAAACGTGACAAAACCCCCGTAACAGCTCCTTTGATCGTGGCGGTGGCTTTATGGAGATATTACAACAATATTCCGTCGACTAATAAGAGCAATTCCAAACAATTTTGAAAGAAATTCACGAGTTGAAAAGTCTGTGAATATCGCTTCATATGGGTCCCATGCAAACTGTGGGAATGCGCGCTAGGATTCTCGCACAAACTTCGCCCCATTAAAGGTATTAACATGCCCCTGACATTTTCTTCTCAGTTTCAATGGCTGCAATAAAATGTCGGAAATCTCAGCAGCTCTTGCGCCAGACGCCGTCGTGCCAATTACGCTAATTAACAAGCACTTCCGGCCTACGGCATAGGTCATGCGAAAGCTTTATGCAAGTTCACAACTGGTTCCGGTCTTTGTCGTTGCTATGGGAATTCTGGAATCCCGTTTGGACTTCTCGCGTTGTCTACGTGAGAGAATGCATTGCTCGTCCAACTATACTGCGTTATTGGCAGCTGTACCGAGTTTACCATATATGGTACTTCCGTGAAAATGACAACGTACCGGTTCAAGGGTCATGTAAAGTTCGTGAACTACACCTGCTGTTTGAATCCCATTGCTTCCACTTCAAAACCAATTAACCGCATGGTGGCAAGATTTTACGTGATAACGAAATCTATGAAGCAAAATTTGTAAACAAACACTAAGTAAATATAAACACACACACACAAACACCATGTGGCAGATTGGAACGAGCCCAGGCCACGCTTCTTCTTAGACAATTAACCCTTCCTTCCTTCTGGGTGGTCTCATTATGACGACACGCAATTATTTGGTCATAGTTTTTATTGTTTGTCAGCCATTATTACATCACAAAGGGAGATTTACTTAACAAAGTGAAAACAATCGAGATCTCATTACGCAACGGATCTAACATGCTCGTATGTTTAATAAGAGATTTAACTTCAGATTTTAATGGAGGAATCCTTGGGATTGAAATCTTTGAAGATCCAACGCATACGCAATGGTCTTGCTTCTTGTGAAATTTGGGAATTATATAAAATGCTCAGCTTTCTTCAAAATTTGCTGTAAATCCGACAATTTCTCTCCGTTTCTCAAAGCATCTCCCATCTCTCAATTTGCATATCTTCAACCCCAATTGAAGTTGAAACGCGACGCCTCCAATGACTTCAATTATGTCGTCATAATTGGACGCGAAAGCGTGCATGATATCATCAGTGGAATGCATGAATGGAGAAACGAAACGACCGGAAATATCAGTACGCTTGAATTTGAGAAATGAATGAATTTCAACCCGGGGTAAATTTTACAGCAGAATTAGATATTGAAGCTCTCTGTAGTCCTTTGCTGGCGATGTATATAGGGTTATTGCCTACTTTTATAACTACGCGTTATATTTCATTTAATTTTGTTCATTTTCCTGTGAAAGTGTATCAAGATTTTGAGTTTTAAAATACTAGAAATACGTTAATATGCGACAATATATTGCGTCATGTGTTTTTTCACTGACAGTCACCTTAAACGATAAAGATGACGTCAAAAGCGGTTAACAGCAACCGGATACGAAGTAATACAGGATTTCCGGAGTGCTTCCGTTCAAACAACATACACATTGTTACGTCACGGATTCTCCGTAACGAAATCTAATCAACTTTTAACGGGAACAAGTATATCTATTGCACAATAACCCTGCGGCATGAGAGACAGCATCTTATGGATTATAAGTTATGATCGTGTGAGCTTGGGTCAATTTTACCCGCTGGGAAACGCAAGGATTTGACACAATTACGTAGTTACGATTCTCATTACACTGTTTAAATTATTTCGCCAACTACGTTGAAAAGAACACGCTTTATTCGTGTTTATTAGTCAACCTGATTTAACGTTCAGATGACGGAAGTAGATTTTATGACCGAACAATCGCCCTCTTATGACGTCTGATTAAAAACAACAATTATGAACGAAGCATAAAAGAAAAACAAGAAACGGAAAACGAAATTGCGCGAGATATTTTGATTAGATATCCAATCAGAGTGGGGCTTACTCACAGAACCCATTGTTACGTTGTGATATGCCTCTGTCAGCCGTTGGCGGAGAACAAAAGGAAGCAAATATTATTTTAACGGTGCGTTGTTGTCATAATTCTCTACGCAATTAATTCCCGACAAAAGACGGAAAGCATCGCGAAAATGGACTCGGATCAATTAACGCCAAAAACAGCTCTGAATATTTTCTTTAAGAGCAGGAAAGAAAGACAGACGGCTGCCGTTTTAGCAAATTAATCTACATGAAGCTGGCTTTCTATACCGGCGATGACACGACGTCAGGCGTGCTTAATAGTTCTCTATTGACACAACATTTTTAACTAGAAATAACCCAAAGCTTGGAAATTAACAAACAAGCGGGATGGAATGGCGAAAAGGCCTCATCTCGCTTATTTTCCTTTTCCCGACGCGCACGGGTTACCCTGAATGCACACACACAAAGACACCTCGCCCCCGTGCTTAATTGGCCCCCCTTTTGTCTTGTTCCTCAAAAGACTTAGATTAACTCCCTGAATGCCCGCAGTCATAGCAACGAAATAATGACGGTTCGCGGTTCAGTGGATTGGATGAATAGTAGTGGGCACGCCTGATTAAACATCTTCGTCGCTAGAACAGTCGATTAACTGCTGCCTATTGTTTAATATGGAACGTCTGGCATCACCTGCAGGGAGTTGACGTTTTTATCTCGAAATATCTGATTCGGCCATGACTCAAAATTCCATTTCGTGGCTTTTGTGCCGTTCTAGGGAAGTTGAGCGATGTGCGATGTTGTCCCTGTGAGAGATTTGAAACTGTTCAAACTCTTCTAAACCCAGCACGTGGTTCGCAAGGTTACGATTGATTAACTAAAACATTTTAAAACTTTATTTGAAACATTTATAGGACACTTTAAAATCGATTTAAAACAATCCTGTGATATTTTGGAATGATGCCATCAATCACGTCGGTACGATACCTAATATGGGCATGAGTTCTTGATGACGCCACAATGACAATCATCTGCTTTCGGTTATGGAAATTTTTTTCTTAATTTTTTCGAAATGGAGGCTAAATCTGTGTGTTTTTCTCGTTGGATTACGAGGGATTTTTCTTTCTGGCACAAAAGACCAAAAAAATCAACCAAAAAGCGCCTGGAACTAACGCCACGGATCTTAATAGCGCTGGCTTTTGTGCTCAAACTTTCAGCTCCGTAATTGCACCACGCTGACTGCGTTGTGTTGATTTTGTGCTTAGAGAGAGAACTTTGATATGAGCACGGTTAACCCTCGTGTGTAAGCCCGAGCCTTAAGTGCACCATTCTCATTAATAACAGGGCAACTTTCTAACTCTCCACTCGAAAATAATCGAACGATTTTGTTCCCTTTTGTTAAAGGGCCAAGATTATCATCGCGCGATTTCGCGACGCCGCCATGAATTAAGCGTCATTCGCTTTTTCGTTCCTTCTTTTTGTTTAAAATACTTTTGATTAATATCTACCCCCACTTCTCTCACTAAGGCAAAAAACACGGGCGGTTTTCAAACGAAACGGAACAAACGGTCATTAAATGAAATTCTCATCTCGTAGAGCGTAACCAATGCGGGAATATAAAGGATAGGACGGCGTGTAATAACAATGTATTGTGTTTCACAACCAATTTTAGCAAAATAATTCCAGAATTGAAACGCGGATTTAGATTGCCGGGCAGGATTAAATATAAAGCTAATGGAATATTTTCCCCACTGTGCCAACATGAAAGGCGCCGCGCTAAAACGAAATTGACTAACTTTTCGATTTCAAAGAATTTCAATTTTCACAATCGATCAAGTCGCGGAAAACGTATGAGAGGTTTTTGTATCACACCAACTTCCTGGTTCGTTGATGAATAAGAAAACAAGCTGAAAAGAGACTGGAATTCGTTGTTGGACCATGCACGTATGTTAGTTGCCAATTTCAATGCATTCAAACAGGGACCAACGCTTTCTTCCTCTATTTACAGTAGAAATTTTATTAGAATCGGTTTTCAAATGGTTTTATCCTTCAAAATATTTACCACATTACCAAAACTGCGGAAAATCTATTCACGGAAAAACTGCAATCCCGTAAAACGTCACACTTGCGTAATAATGGTCTATGCAGCAAAAATGGTGTTATTTGGAAAAAGAGTTTTAGCGGCGTATATACGTTCCACTTATTTTTCGTTCATCATCAGACATTTTTTCGCTTTTACGACACCAATCAACCGCGGTGTAGCGATTGTGACGTCACAGAGCTCATTTTCTCTTCCTCTCTCTCTTTCTCTCTCTTTATCCTCTAATAATCTCACCCCGCTCGAGATAATTTCTGTTCAGCGACTAAGAGCGGGCGTGAGATCTATTGTGACTCGCTGTTGAAATTAATGAAAAATCCTCACTGGATAATAACCAGGCATGGGCAGTGAAAAGCTTTAGAAATATTCCAAATTTCGCCGCGTTTCCGCGTATTCCGTTTCGCTTTTTTCCAAAAGTCGCGTTTCGCTCATTAGTCGCGCCGTATCGCAGTCGCACGTCGATTTTTAATGGAGCTTTTTTACCGAGGGTGAGCCGGTTGTGCGGCTCGGAGACAATTTTTCCATGTACAGACGATCGATCGCCCAATGCTACGTCGGACCCGTCTGTTTAAGGGAATAAATAATTAATCGGATTCCAATCATTCACGTTGGCCGTGTATTAGGCCTGGAAGGGAAATAATTATGAGATAAAGCGTTATAAGGCAGCAAGCAAGTGTAGGTTGGATTGAATCCATGACAGCAGGCAATAAATGTCCTTTGTATGCAATCTTGTTACAGTGAGTGTCACCGTGTTACAGTGAGTGTCACCGTGTTAAGATTTATTTGTCAATTTAGGTTGAAATCGCCCAAGACAGGTTTTAAAGGACTTATTTCAATCTGTTGTATTCTATCCGCAGTGTAGCTTCTTATTTTGGAATTGGTGTGGAGCATACAGACACACACACTAGGTGCTTGTCGTTTATATGTTGCAATTTTTGGAGCGATTAGCTATGACGTCATAGGGTAAGAGAACCCCCTAGGAGTTATTATGAGTTTATTTGTTTTTCTTTCGCACTTTCCAGCCGATTACTGCTCTAGAATCTGCAAATGGAAGTCGGTAGAATTTGTTTTTGTTGAAATCTGCGAGCGTGTGTATCTCAGTATATCATCGCAAAATTTCACGCCCGAAATTTTTACCGTTTGACGAAATTCGACCAACATTTAGCGTTATCACGATTATGACGTCACTAATTCGATGGTTGGAAAATAAATTGCATTGCGCATTGTTAGAAAAGTGAAATTAAACGTAGTGTACCCTTTTCTTCAAATTTTATGGTATTGTTGCGAAATAAATGTTTCAAGCTATTAACGGATTTTTCGAACCAAGTCCAAAAACTTGCAGTTCCAAGCACCTGCTTGTACGCACACGCATTCGTGCAGTAATTGTGCCAAAATTAAGTAAGCACGCAATTAGAAGGCTCCAAGGGGCGTGAAAATAAGGCACCCATAAAATTGTCTTTAAATTTAGCGGCTGGTCGACAGAGCGTTAACTCCGTTTCCTTAATAAACAAAGAGAATTGAGAGTACGGCGAGAACGAGAAATCTTTATCGTCGTCATTTTGCTGTGCGCTATACTTCGACACCAATTCGAATGTTTTCCCGAAAATAATCAATCAATTAAGCCTCATCAGTCTTGTTACGTCATACTGCGTTACGTAGCAACTGATTTGCGTCAGCTTATTTAACGCTTGCTAAGCGGTAAAGTGCCTGGAAAAAATACGTACATTTATAGGCTACGTGATCAAGTGATGACGTATGCATTACGTATAACGACGTAAGTGCAGCATTTAGTTATTGTCACAGCTTGCAAAAGGTTGATAAAAGACAAAATTAATTTTTGCCGACAACTAAAAATCGTGGATGCATTGTAATTACGTCATAATTAAGTGTCTATAAAACCATAATCACCAAGAAAGAAAAAGTTTCATAAAATTTTGAAACCCTAGACACCTGTTTTACACCCAAAATAAAAACTGGGAACCGCTTTTTGAGGCAGTGAGCGCACAATATGCAAATGTCTTGTTCGAGCAGGCAACATTTTAACTGTGGTTCCAGCTTTTTATCAAAAAATTACTTGAATCTCCATCGAGTCACGGGACCGCCATTAAAGTTCCTTGTTTGCTCAAAATTTACGAGTTTAATTATTGCTCGGTTCTGGCGCGCATAATTACTTCATTCTGTTGCCGTCATTAAGGACCAGCATATTGGGATGGTTCCGTCACAATGTTTGATTAAGTCGTAACAATCAATAGACAGGAGAGAGCTGTTTGGCTTTCCCGGCCTACCTTACTTATTATGGCCGGATTTTTGTATTGACAACGCTTTTACCGAGACCATTAAAATCGCTTTTAATGACGCACACATCGTTAATTGTTTGAATTCTCCAGCGCGCTTAATCAACGAACATTCTGGAACAGATCAAAAGATAGATCCGAATCGCGCTCATAACGAAATCGCCATAACCGGAGTTTAACAATCTTTCAATATTGAAGCTTTCGCTTTACTTATTGTCAGATCACAATGAGCTGTTAGAGATTTTACAAGCGGGCGCTTTCAATTAATATAACAGCCATCAGCCATCTGTTAGTGCTAGTTGCCAGTCGTTTAGGCTAGTTAATGAGGAAGATAACCTTTGGCTGGATTTTAGGGCCACCAGTAAGCTACTTATGGTACAATTTCAAAAAAGTTGGAATAAAAGTTGAATATCTCTCTAAAAATGATATTTTTTGGTTACTTTTTTCAGCTCCACTGTAATACCTCATGCACGATGAGGTGACACGCACTGAACTTAATCATTATGACGCAAGATTTTGCCCGTGTTCAATCGGATCGCGTCACTGATGACATCATGGAATTGAAAACTAGTACGTCATCAGGCACAGGAACCTTCAACGGCGAAATATGTTACAGGGACGACGGGCTCGGAGTCGTTTTAAAGAATTCTCAACTGAATTGTGACGTCACAAGTTTCATCCAGGACGCAAATTCAAACAATAGTAACAACAGTGACGTCACAATCCGGAAAAATACAGAACAATCGGGAGTCGGAGGACACCATCCTTTAATCCCAAAGTATCTTACTCTCCTTGACAGCGTAGATGCGTCCGGTGATGCCCAATCTTCAGAGAGGAGCGGTTTGACAACTGATCGCCCTGGTAAGCTTGCTGCTAACGAATCATTTAATCATTGACTAATTAATAGTTAACTAGTTAACTTATGTGAAGTACTTCTGGCTTCTTCTATCTTGATTGAAATTGGTTAAAGTTTATTTTCACTCGAGTTCATTGCACGTTTTGTGACGTCACGTAGTTTCAGGAAAACGCAGCCCTGCGGCACCTAGTGTCCAAACATTTCGAGTTCATACGTTTCCTGATGACGTCACACAAGATAAAGATGACGAAATAAAGGAAATAATGCAACGAGTATCCGTCCGAACGTGGAGTCAAGAGAACGGTGTGGAAAAAGTTCAAGGGTTCGTAGTTCAAAAGTCAGGCCAAAACATCCTGTTGCATTGTGATGTCATAAGCAGGCATTATGAAGTAATAGAGTAACTTGACTGATATACTTACCGTAAAACAATAGTTGAGCTATTCCAGCGCCTTTGATAAAGCAACAAGTAATTCAGTTCTTCCAACCGCTGTTTTAGGAAACAAATTCTCATGTGTTTTCAATGTCGTTTAACCTTTGCCCTTTCAACGTCACTAACCGATCACATCATCACCAACCATGACGTAAAGTTGAACAAGCATGAGCAGAAATTGTTGAAGTCTTCCCAAATATCTGCCTTTCTCCAGGTTGGTTGAAGTCGTTACGCATGAATCTAACTGTTATGGTTAGTAGACCGGTCTCTACATGTTTTCAAGGGTAGTTGATCAACTGAGTGACAGTTCATTTGAGTGACACATTGGTGAGTACTGTTCAAACTACAGTAATGGGTTAATTATGTCACTCGAATGAAAAATTTATGTCATAATTATGTCACTCAAATAAACTGTCACTCAGATGATATACACCCGTTTTCAAGTGCATCAAATGCTCGAAAATAATAACGGTAATAGTTGCCGATAACAACTAGCTTACTAGCACGGCCACTAATCCCAAAGTTAGCACTTGATGCTAAAACTGTAGGTTTTAACTTACTGCTTTGATGTCATTTTTGGTCGATTTGTTGCATGCGATGATGTCATGGTTACGTCATTATTCACGATTGTGTGACAGAAAAAAGACGATTCCAGTCACGTGGTCTGCTTCCTGGAACCGACCGACAACTTTACGTCATCAAAAGAAAGAGAAGTTGACCAATCAGAATCCGTCACGGTTGATAGCCAGGTTTGAAATGTTATTTTTGAGGAAAATGTTTTTGCAATAATTGAGGAGCTAAATGAACAATGTTTGAAAAATCAATCTCACTACATTGTAGTCAACTATGTCTGAGGAATATCAAAGCATGCAGTAGCAGATCTCATCTCGATAAGCATGGCACCCTTATATCACAGCAGACTCAGTGCTAAGAAGATATGTCACAGTAAAAGTTTTGCGTTTATTGGTCAGCATCGTTTCTTTTTAATTTGATGTCGATGAGAATTAAAAGGGCTTTCTTGCAGCTGTTCGTTGTCTACCAACCCAGGGTCAATCGAAATCTTTTCTCAATAAAGCCGCAAATAGCGACTCGGCTGCTATATTTAACCGGGCAATATTCGCCCCAATTCGAGCTCATACATAAGTACATTAAATGAGCTTGCCAGATAACGCTTATTCTCACAGACTCGAGATTGGCAATCAAAAGAATCCATCCTGGGCTTGGATAGGGTTCGTCGTCATCCGGTTTTCGCGGAATTCGTGTGCGAATCGAGACGGAATACAATCATTCGCGCGGCGCGGTGCCAAATAGCGTTGCTAACGTCCAAAAGCTTTTGTCAACGTACTGTAAGAAAATAAAACCGAGTGTTGCGCCGACGAGCCAACGCAGCGCTGTGTTGTCCGCTTTTCTCACGGTTTTTGTTCCTCGTTTGAGCACCGGACACACAGCGACCCGTTTTAATTTTGTTGCGAAAATTTTAGTGATTATAAAGGCAGAAGATTTGTGTGTGCGGCGAGCGCCAGGGTGCTGAAAGGTAAGCGTAGCGTGTGTGCGCGCACGAAATTAGGTTCCAGGATTGTTAAATCACCGTTATAATGGGAAAAACATCAAATTCGTAACTCGGTGAATAATTTCGGTTTAAAGCGGAAGGTGTTAACACAACAAACGCTCCGAGTTGATTTATTTTTAAAACGCAGCTTCTCTAATCTACGCTACTTTAGCGACCCATTCGAGAGTTATGGACGAGGCTTAAATCTCTCCAGGGAGGCTCCGATTTGCTGTTTGAGTGATTAAATCAAGGCAATGCACCGTGAGAGAAAAATCTTGCGGCTGATACTTAATTGGCTCGTTTTTTTCTCGTTGTAGATTCTCATTTCACTCCTTTATTGCGATAATCTGGAAGTATTTCGACGCTTACAGACCAAAGGGCCTCTGCTGCTTCTGATTGTTATTTCAGACATGAACGTTGTAGAAGAATTAGAATCAGCTGTATCATATTAGTGTTTAGTTTGAACATTTAATCAAAGAAAAAGGAAGCAAGAAGACAATCAGGGTGATGTTTGAATTCGTTGCGGGGTTTAAACCTTTGGAAGAGAGCCGGTGATTTAGACGAGGCAATTTATTTAACTGCAATTACTGCAAGATTACGTAGTAATAAAGTTCCCAAGCTAGTATATTTTTAGGGAGATCACCTTATTTACAGCACCATACTGAAATAGACATTGATGCTTAAGACAATAGTAACGATGGTGCAAAACTTACGCAGTACTGCAATTGGATTTGCATGTTACAACGTCATAAGTAAAGCATTGGTTGCCTAACGTTTGTGAAAACCTATCGTTTGTGAAAAGTCTGACACAAGTGCCACCAAACGTTTCTGACTAGGTCTTCATAACTTTGCAGCTTTGTTAGAAATTCGTTGTATGTGATCTGCACAAATGCAGGCTTTGACGTTTCTGCATCGCAGCAACGAAAACGGACGCGAATTAACAGATCGGCTTTTGTTTCAGAAAAAATGTTTCCATCAATAAAATATTTCCAATCATTTGAAAATTGCATGCGGCAATCGCATTTTAAAAAAGATAAAATCGAGTTTAAACAGCAGCAAACCTCAGCTCGAGAACCTCCGAAACCTCCGTCGTTAATTAAGAATTGCTTTAATAATTTCTAATACAGCGCCAGGTAAATGCTTGAGATGCCACAATGACCTTTGTTTAAACTGCACAAATAGGTCGCTTATTGTGACATAATAATCATATTTGCAATCTAAGGAGGTGCCTTTACCCAATTTTTCGACGAATCTCCTTGCCTCCAATGACTAGACGTAGCCCATTGACTGTCTTTCTTGAGAGTCACTTATAAAATATTTTGGGATGATGTCAACCTTTTAATGATCTTATGTCGTCATAATGTCGTCTTTGTTGCGTTTCCTGCTATCACCCATAAGTAACTTTGTCATAGTTGAGGCTTAGACAGCGATCGCGCCCGTGGATAATATTTAATGGAAAATGTGACGACATCTTTGGCTTCCAGCAGTTTTATCACGACATTGAAATCACAGAAAAAGTAGGAAATAATTTGGCAGAAAATGCTCGTTTGTATGAGGAATCACGTGACAACTTAACTGAAGTGTGACGTAGGCTGCGCGCAAAAAGTATTTTGGATAAAATTTCTGTCTTCAAAATCTAGGTAGTTTGCATAGTTAAGTTATTTGTAACTGGGTCAACATCCGTCGCTATCTGTGTAATGATTTGTTTGATGTCAATGACTCACAAGTTATAGCCGGTATCTGTGCTATTTATAACTTGTCAAATTATAGGTTTATTATTTTTAAAAAATCTATATTTAAGGTTGATTTAGGCCAAAACATTTGTTTCCAGCCAGGTTAAATTTTACAGGTTCCATAAATTTGATTTTTTAATGATGTTGATGATGATTTTTGATGATTGATTTTGATTTTTTAATGATGATGATAATGATGAAACGACTGGTGACATTTTGCAGCGAATATTTCAAATTGGTTTAGGCAGAAAAATTGGAAATATTCTTGCTTTCATTTCACTCAATTGAAATTGTTGTTCAGATGTTTTATGAAATTTTTTGCACAATTTTTGCAGTCGGTTGTATTTAATGACATTTGTGAAATATATCCGAACGGAAACTTATAATCAGGTGAACAAATTTCGAGGAATATTAAATTTATTGTAGACTGTAGTTAAATTACTGAAATTATAGCCGGGTTCGTTAAACCCTTGATCAATATAAATGCTCGCAGACAGGGTCACGCGATCGTAAAACGGTTTATAACCAGCCCATGAGTCGAAGGGATCCTTGAAAAATGAGATCTAGGGAAATTGTAAATATTTCGTTAAATATTAGTCGCTTTATTCATCTTGCGACAATTACAGCTTATTATTTGGTAAGTTTATACTTCGGCTAACTCAGTGGGCTTTCATGGCGCGTAAATTCCTTAAGAACGCTTCTCCGTTTCTCTCGTGTTCACGGCAGCTTTTGTTTGTCTCATTATCGTCTTGTTTGCCCGCCATCAAAGCGCGCAAAATTTTCTCTAAAATTAAAATTAAATTTATCCATCTACGAGCAAAGAGCGGCCGCGTTTCTCTTTTTCTTAAGAAGAGATATCATCATTTGTAATAACTACCCGGTGTCCCGGTGTTGAATTTCTCGCCGTGACCCCAATTTGACTCGATGTTGAAAACGCGATGACGCGATAATAGCTTGATGTAATAATGTTGCCATCAGAAAACGCTTTTTACTCTCCAACGCATTAAAACGCCGTCGCCTTAATTACGCTCGATCTTCGGCAAGGAAATTTAGGCATTTTTTCTCTCTTTTCCGCATGGCTAAGATAATAAGGCGTTGTCGTGACCATTTTTACAAAAAATCTTCCGACTAAAATTTATCGTCACTAGAAAAACGAAGCAGATGCAGTCGGGCGCAAACCGCAAATTTCAACGAATTTCGTCACTTCAAGGGAATATCGTTGCGAAATTTTTGGTTAGCAGTGAAAAAAATTTCATCAAAAAATAAGCAAATTGTGTGGTAAGATGGTGTTTGCGAAAAGAGATAGTTCATTGTGACCTGCTTCGGTGTGTGATAAAGCTTTTAATATAGTTTCCATGTTATTTTTGTGATTAGTTTGTTTTTAACGATTTCCTCCTTCGCTTGCCAAACACGCACGGCATATGCTAATTATCATTTGCGTCAATGTTTTGTCATAATGGTAAACTTAGTTCCGCTTGGACGATTTTGATTGGCGCACTTTTTTCTTTTTTTTCGATTCAGCGAAAATTAATTAGCAGAGCGGCGAGCGGTGTAAGTGGAAATATATGATAAATGTATTTAGCACTTACAGGAGGCAAGGTTTGATATTAAAAGTCAGTCCTTTGTTGGTTAGGAAAGGAATGCCTCAGTTATATTTCGTGGGAAAGCGAGTTATTAGCGAATGGAGTTTTATATTAATTCTAATATGCGCGTTTTTGCAGATGAGTTTACAATATTGATTCCTGCACAGTGAGTGGCTTCAATTTCATGGTCAGGATATTTTGAAATTGCGATGAGGACTGTTTTCTTTCGTTTGTTACGTCATAAGGAAAGAATTGTGATGGATTTTGGTCATAAAATTAGCCATTTCGAACAGAGTTTGAGGAGTTTTCAGGCAATTCTCGTTGTTGGTAATTTTGTTGTTTTCCCAATTTATTTTGTTCTTGTAATGCCTGGCTACGTTCCTTTGTGAGATGACATGAGCTAACAATGGGCTTTATGCGTATTTTCCGCCTGGTTGCTTCGTGTTGGAAAGTGAATTGAAATAAATTCTCCTAAACACCAATTAAATGGAAAAATGCAATTAGCAGGAAGACGGTGGCAGTTCTTATCTATGTGTGTTAAACCCCCTTTCATTGAGACCAGATTAACCCAATTTATTAGCATTTTCCCAACAGCTTTCCTTAATTATCTTATCTACGGTACATGCTTTGATGCTAGATTCCTGGGCCTTATCAAAATTAAACCCGTCGTCTGACGGAAGAGGAGTTATTGTGTTTTTCAAGTGCTTGCCTAAGAATTCGGACGAGTGACGTGGAAATAATTGTAAATAACTTTTACGACTTTCCATTCTTGTTATCGGAACTGTACCAACGATGCATTGTGGAAATCAACAAATGGTTGTTCGTTCTTTAAATGGCGGCTGTGATTTCACGTCTATAACAATGGTGTGTGGAACACACACATCTATAAATTTATTTCACTTGGATGCTTTGTAAACAAGTCCCAGATGCGACTAAAAATGGTTTTTGTCTTTCGCCCCACCTTAAATTAAAACCACTTTTCAGTGAATTCCCAAACCGTAAATACTTTTGCGTTTCATACCGCGTGGTAGTACGCTGTGTAAAATTAGGACCAGGACATTTCGAAATGGTTGGTTGGAACTGGTTGATTGGTTAAAGTTGGCTGGTTGGCATAAATCTTTGGAGCGATGTACAAACGATTGATAAAATTTGGTTGCGAGAACTCACCGAAATCTTTTATCAACTTGGGAATAAAATATTTCGGAACAAAGTGTTCGCTGTCTCTCGAGTATTTGGCAGAAATCAACCAATTATTTCGTAAATTGCCAGAGATAATTAACGTTCAAATTACAACAAAAAATTCCGCTCTTTGGACTTGTGGCCCACATCGGTTCGTACGTGGCGTTTGGCGTGCATGTGCCAGCAAAAGCGCCAATCAAAAAACAAGACGGACTAATTACCACTTAGATAAGGCTAGATCTGTTAATTAAGCGTAAAGAATCTCGGAATTTACAATAATTGGCCTCGGAGTGGACATGTTGGACTTGATTTAAACGCCTCTTGAATATAAAGCGGTTATTAATGGTAAAGTGTAACGGAAAGGTCTCATGTGTATTTAACTAACGGGAAATGACAGAACTGAATTTCCAGCGGAGAAATGCTACTGCTACAGCGAAGAGCGTTAATTGTGTTAATCAAGATTTCCTGTGTAGCCGTGTTTACATGGAAGTTAGAGAGCCCACTTTGAGGAATTCTGCGTTTTAAGATTAAGTTTTTGCTGATGCAATTATATATGCCGCAAGAAGTTCAAAACACCTGAAAGCGTGGATTTCGTTTTAATGAAGAATTTAAGTTTGATCTGGGAAAATCCGCTGCCAAGCGGTTAAGAGACTTTGGACTTGATTGCTTTCCGCGTTTATCGCGTTTAACGCTTTCGCGCTTGAAGTTATGATGAATGTTGAGATATTGATTAGATATTGTCTCCAGAAAAGTTGAAAATTTAATTGCGAAGTCCTAGAAGGTGACCCCTGGCGTGTGATAATCAAGCAGCAACAAACAATGATGGCTACTTATCAGATTCGTCCAATTAAGTGAGAACGGTTTTCACTATGACGTCATCATGTGATTAGCCATTAACTAGAGATCTTATTAATTTTTCATGCTTTGAAAAATAAACAAGAACGGATTGATAACGCTTTTCGCGATTTCACGCCCCCTCCCCCGGACAGAAGATGGCGGGTTCGTTTTCCGTTTTTCGAAATAAAGCGCGATATTTTAAAAGTCAGATCTAAAGATAGTCGAGCGCTGATGAAAACCTAAAATAATAATCGATGGCGTTAATCAACTTGAAATCAATCAGATTCGACCTTGAAAGCTACCGGAGCTCAGATAATTGATGTTTAGATGGAAGGAGAAAGCGTACACCTGAAAGTAATTTCGCATTTTCGCGCGAATTAACATCCTGAGATTAGGTCGTTGTCTGCCATTAATCAAATATCTTTCAGCCGTGCGACCAAGACTCGAACCAACTAATGTAACTCCATCGTACACTTTTCACGGTAAATTTTTTCGCTAGAAAGCTCGCTCGTTAAAATTTAGTAAAAAAACACCTACTGTTATCCCAGCAAGGAAAAAAGATAACCAATCTAACTTCAAAAGCTTATACGCTGCCTGACAGAAAAAATAAACACTTCCAAGCAATTATTAAGTGTCTTGATTCGGAAAATTATGCCGTTTTAGAGCTCGGTCGCGTTTTCTATTCTTAATTTGGCCAATTACGGGCCCCTTGTACCACCCTGTTGTGCCGTCTTTTTCCCTTTTTTTTTAGCTTTTTTGTCTTTTCACTCGCCAATAGCACAATGTTATAATCTTGTATGTTGAAGGCGCTGTTAGAGATAAGAACAGAAACTAACTGGCATTTGACCTGGATAGACATAGACCTGGCAGTGAGCATTTGAAAATAAAATAGATGTTTTTAACAACAAATTGGATAAAATCTTGGTTATATTTTATTCAAATTTTATTTTTTTAGAAATTTTCAGGAGGCTTTTAAATGAAATTGCTAAATTTTTGTATCGATTCAGATATTAAATTAGATTAGAATAATTGGTTTATTATAATTATGTTATGTTGTAAGTCATAAAATTTACGCACTTCAAAAAAGAATTATTTTGTTAGTTGTTGACAATATTTTGTCAAAATATAATTTAAAAATCTACAAATAATCTCATTAACTTTTGGTAAGAAATTAATTGTTTTAATGATTGACATTCTCACTGAATTATTTTAATATTAAACAAATCTCTCGCAGCTTTTCTTTAAATTTAAATTGACTTCCGAATTTTCAAGCAATAATTGCCGGGTTTTAATACACGTTTCAGCACTTAAATCACTGACTATTTTGTAATAATTAGTTAATACTTACGAATTAGGAGGCAGGAAGTGTGACTGTAAAATTTGAAATTCAAAATTACAACCAAGGCGTAACTGGTCCTAGCCTGCACAGCAGAGCTACAACCAGTCTAATTTCGCGTAACGTTGTTAATTAACCTGGCGACCGATCAACGGGCTAAATAGAAAGAGTAATTAGCCAGTAATTCTCATAATGAATCGCTCGTCATATTTCAACTGGACGCCTCAATCGGTGTGAAGAAAGACGAGAAAAATGTTAACACTAATAATATTACTCAAAACCAGGCTTGCATAGAATTCAGCTGGAAGATCTGATGAAATCACTGTGGCTGGGCAAGCCAGATGACATGCGGCACACATCTGCTAGTTATTGTTCGCGCGCCTGGCGCACAATTAGAAACTGAAGAACGTAATAACGGTTAATTAATTAATTATTAATAGCACGATGTTAGCGTAAATATGAGATGCCACATCTGAGCATAAAATAATTCAGCGCGCACGAAGCTCGCCTAAACCCGAAATCTTTGAGTTGAACATTGGCGACGCTTAGAACGACAGTCACGTGACACGCTGGAAGAAAACAACGAAATAGTTCATTCCGAAATGGCACCAAGATGAAAGTTTGAATTAGTTGTTCACTTCAAGTAACATAAATATCGCTTTATAAGCGTTCTGTTATAAAGTTCGACTGGTTTGCACGATTACGCGGGTTCCATTCTTGAAAACTCGAGTACCGCCGGTGTCAGTTTCCAAGTCATAAACACGGTCAGATTATGAGATGGTTTCAAAGTCGTACAAGCGAATTACCGGCAAGCGTATCACCACTGAAAGACTTGTGCGTACGCGTGTGTGTGTAGCGTTGATTAGAAGTCGATCTAATTTGATTAGATTCCAAAGCAAGTATCCGGCATACCGACGTACCAATGCTATCAAAACCATCCATTGAAAACAGTTTCAATTAAGAGCGTATGAAAGGCCGCCATTAATAAGACCTACATGTATTGAAAAACATCGAACAGAGCCAGTATCTGTCAACATATATTAATCGCCGATATTCAACAAGTTCCCTTATCGCCCATACAAGAGTTGTTAATTAGCGTGAAACTGATAAGGGCCGGCCTAGAAAGCACACAAACCCGGTGAGGTTCGCAAAAGGCGTCATTCTATGTTTGGTGGACCGAGACAAATAGTTACTTGCTGCCAGCCTAGACTTTTTCTGGAGATGTAACTTTTTTAGGCAAACTTATAATTTGATTGAGACCTTACCGCTACAGTCATTGTTGTTTGCCAAGGGACCACGCTTACTCCAAGTTGCTGGATTCGTTAAAATTATTACTGTGAGTTAGTATGAACTAAGCAAGCAAGCCTACTGTTGTTAACTCATCTCAGTCGTAGTTTCATAACCAAAATATGATTATGACGTCTGCAAACGTAACAAACAAGCAAGGACCTCTTATAGTGACGACTACAGTTTTCACACAGCGAGTTATCGACGACGTTTTGTCTATTTGTGACGTAAGAAAGCGACGGAATCAGCGAGCCGTAAAGTTTTAATTAGTTTTTGTCTAATTGAACACTTAATGGGGAAGGGCGTTGTGTTATAGCGAGGCCTGCACAGCAGAGCTAAGGTTGTAAATTTGCCGCTTTTCTAACCGCGCGTTAGGGCTAAGTGCAGCAAGGCCTCTTATTTAATACCCGGTGATGAAACTCGCTTTTCCAAAGAAAAAACAGTAATTAAATAGACATTGATTTGCTTCTAACACGGGTTAACAGGTTTAGACTTGTTTAGTTAAGAAGATTACAGCGTCGTTTAAAAATCAGTGTTTTGAATGATTGTAAATTCCAAGAATCGATTCACGAAAATAAAACTGCTTGTAAAAAGGACGTATTTGGCATCGTCTATGGCAGCGTTACTGAAACTAGTTTATTTTGAGTGAGCTGTACAGCGGTTATGACAAATTAGTGAGTAGAAGAACTTCAGGGTTAGTTTCTTGTTTTGTTCAACAAGAAACATCACTCGCTTATTTAAGACAGGGCAAAGGTAAACGTGTCATGCACAGACACTTGAAGCAGCATTGCAGGTGATTATATGGAGCAAGACGAATTTCTTACAGATGAAGCTTTCGTGAAAGACATTGTGACAGATGAAGTATGAAAGATGTTGTATCATTTTGTTAGCTGTTTCAGAGACATTCCCGCAGTTTGATGCGTATTTTTAGGGGCTTTTATAATGGGTTAAAATGTTAGATCCCAGTTCTGTGCATTTGCTCACAACCGTGGCTCAATTAGATTTTAAGCTTCGCTGAAAGTAATGAATTAATTTTGAATCAAATTAGTCTGAATGTACTAATAGGATAAAAGAATTTAATTCAATTGTTTCATTAATTTTCCAGATTACAGCACCTATTAGACATAGGGAGGGCACGGAATGCCTTTCTGCAGAAACTGATTTGACATCCGACACCAGCAAATCACATGACATTACGTCAGAAAACGTCCACGAAACAAACCTGAACAACAAAACACTGGACGTTGCCTGCAGTGTTTCCATATCAGAAACTACGAATGATTTCACCAAACTTGAACCTGAGACTGGAAACCCTGCAGAAAACATAACGTCACCAGCCGACTCCGACAAACCTCTCTTGATCCCTGACACCAAAGAAAATATTGTGACGTCACAGACAACCATTGTTAAGGGTAATGACGTCGCAGAGGGAGTGTTGGATCTGAGCAGTCCCAGCAAACTGACCGATCTTCCAGGATCAGGCAACAGTGTGGGAACAGAGTCGCATAATCAGGACATGTCCTTCGCACTTGCCTCCCCTCTGGGAGTTCACGCGTCACCGCCTACGTCACATCCGCTTTTGATGAGCAACGTCATGCGAACGGACGCGCTGAACCGTGACGCGAAGATAGCCTTGATGAAACCTAACGATTCGAAAAGCTTTTCATCGAAATCTGAACATCAGGACACAGATGCGCAGGTTTGTAGCAAAACTATCAGTTTAAAAACATAATGAACTAATTATATGGCAAGTTGCTATCGCTTGGAAACGCCTGTGTTTATTTGCTTTAGGAGTGAAATATGCGGTACTTATGCAGGGATGTGCGAGTAACTACAGACAAAATTAAGGCTTAATCTTCGTTTTCCAACTTTTCAGATCACAAATTCGTCGCGTTCTATAGTGACGTCACCGCTAGAAAACGCGACTCACCTCGTAACGACATCAAACAGCGCGATGTTGCCATCTAGTATACCCGATGCACAGAACCGCGTCAATTCGATTGCGGCTTCATTGGTGAGAGCTGATGGCATAGAAATATCATATTTTAATTAATTCTTTTATGAAAATGGTCCCACGGTTAAAAATGAAAATTGCCATGTCAAATTTCAACGAAAACAATTCCATAGTAATATTCTCAAGGCAATAATACCGAGTGTGACCTTATAAAGCCTACGTCGTATGTTGTAACAATGCCCAAACTGAGCTACTTGAACTCTTTCCACCATTTTGTTCACAAACGTTAGAATCACATTGTCTGCTTCGACATACAGGTTGCAAGCCAAGGCTTGGATGTTTTAAGCAGCAGCCCGTCCAACGCTGAACATATCTTTCCAATGTCTTTGTTTCAATCCAGAAATTCGTGTAAGACATTGAAGTGTCCCAAATGCAACTGGCATTACAAGTACAGGTGGGATTTGAGCTTCTTTGTAGGCGGTGAAGCGTGACGAGGGATAAATAAGGAGCTATGTAGAGTTAACACTATTACGAAATTAAACTAAATGTGACTTTATAAAAAAATCTAACCTAACATTCAACCTTGTTTTGGGAGTTAAAACACGAAAACAACTTTAATAGGTCGTTTATGAGCAGGTTTGTTTTCTCAGAGAGGGCAATCAAGCAACATGGAATGCCCTCCTAATTTGATGAAATCATTTCGCCCTTGTTCAAACACACCCGCCAGAAACGAGATATTAAATGCACCCGTTAATAGCGCTTATAACGGTTGAACTGAAATTCCTTTCTGCTTGCTTTAATGGGAGTCGTTTAATTTGATAAAGCTTAATAAAGTAACTTATATGGCATCGTTAACCACGCCGAGGATTCGAAAAACAATTTTATTATGTTACTGAACTGTTTGAGAACCAAATTGAAAGTCGTGCGGACGACAGCATGGACGGAAAAGAAACTCATGCCATTATGATGTAATAATGAGGACAATAATTACGACCTAATTGTTTCCAGGCAAACACTGGAGGCTCACATGAAAGAGAAACATCTCGAAGAAACTTCCGACTGCGCTTACTGCAACGCCGGGCAGCCTCATCCGCGACTATCGAGGGGGGAGAGCTACTCCTGTGGATACAAGGTGGGTACGCCCTAAAATGGGTTACAAAGTTTACCGCCAAATTCCTGACCCACTTTTAAGCTGGGTTCGCGCGCGCCTTAAGCCTTTAATTAAGAAAATCTCGAGTAAATGGGGGATTTAATTTGGTTGACGTGAACGCCCATGTGAGGTCTCTGTACTCGGCCCGTTTGGGGTTAATTAACCCGACTAACGAGCCCCCATGTCAAAGCGTTTGATCATTTACAACTAAGATTCAAACAAGATTGTCACGCCAAGTAAGCAAGGCCAGAATAAACATGGCGCATAAGCCCAGTAACATGAGCCCGACTTGAGCATACGGAAGCCACGACGCTGTGCATTTAAAAAGAGTTGTTTGTTTTTCCCTTTCAGCCTTTCAAGTGCAGCGTCTGTAACTACTCGACAACGACAAAGGGCAACCTCAGCATCCACATGCAGTCCGATAAGCATCTCTACAACGCCCGGACTCTTCAACATCGACAGCAGGACAAGATGAGGCACGGTGTCTCCCCCTCGTCTTCAAGCTTCAACGCGCCAGGAAGTGACGTTTCAACGCATAGCGAGGTATGTTGGCTTTACTGAGACAACGAATGCGGATAAACTTTGGTCTGTTCCTCCCATATTTGTACACCTCCAGTAAGCCTACTTTACCGTTTTCACGTTTAGCCTGATTTCTTGTTAAAATGATACCTGCTGGTCACTGTACATTTCCACCCTCAGAACATCCAACGAAATGCGTTAAAGCGAAGTTACTCCCCGAACAAACACCCAACCTACAACGACACAATGCTGGACTTGAAGCAATTTAATTCCACGCGACGCCGGCGGTCTTCAAATAAGACAAACAGCAGCATCGACTCCAGTACCTTTACGGCTCCGTCTAAAACCGGCTCCCCGACCATTGGGCGGCGGGATGCCGGTACCGGCGGCAAATGGCGGTGTGACGTATGCACGTACGAGACGAGTATAGCGAGAAACCTTCGCATCCACATGACCAGCGAGAAACACGCTCAGAATCTGGCTTTGAGGGAGCGAGGACTTCTGAAGACCTCCAGACCCAATGAAGGTAATTTGAAGTTTTGAAGTTATGGCGACATTTTACAAAGATTTTAGCTTACTTCAGCCGAATATGGCTGATTATGACTCGGTATCAGCAGTAATGCTTCACGACAGTCGCCGTGTAACGTTCATTGACATGTACAGACGATTAATTCTCGATAATTCGTTACTATCATTACCTGTATGAGTTCAACAGCGATGGTATAGCTGACTGCAGCAGTTGATGGAAGGCGATGGGTTCAAGTTAATTAGGACAGTTGCGACTTTTCAGATTCCAGTCACGGCAGGGCAGAGCGGAGCAAATCCAATGATACGTCACGCATGCTTCCGTTCGTTCCGCAAAATCTCATGGAATATTACGCCGCCGCGTTTAAATCCCTGCAAGAGCAGGACGGCCGCGATGACGTCACACGGGGATTCCCGCACCTTGACGACAGCGAGAAGGCGCGTAAAGTGCAGGCTCAATACTTGCAGCAGCAACTGCTCCTAGCTCAGCATCAGCAGCTTCTACTTGCTCAACAGTACCAGCAGTTTATGGTCGCTGCTGCAGCGTCGTCGTTACAACAGCGGCTATCGAACCATTCCAAAGAGGATGACGTAAGCAATTTTGCTACGTCACAAGAACGAGAGCGGATGCGTCAGGTAAAAGTGAAGCTATGATATCCAGAATTGCAGTTTGAGAATCTTATACATGTGACCGGCGGCTACGACGCATTATGTATTTTTGCTACGATCACGTGATTACGATCTTTCTTTCGTTCCAGCTGGAGCCGAGCGAAGTGAAGTCATCGTGCATTTTCTCCTGCGGACTCTGCTTGATATACGGCACCGATGACATCAATGCTCTCGACGCTCACGTGAGAAAGCCACGTCACAGTGACGTCACGTACGATATGACCAACAGCGAATGGGTGACGCGGTCCCAGAGAGAGGGATACTTCTGCAAACTTTGCAGCTACAGCACCCCGGTAAGAAGAAAGCGTCTTTCCCAACTGCGTGGGTGATTGGGGTTCACTGTTGCGGACCCGCCAAGAGAAGTGAATTTAGTGAAACCATTTGCGCAAGGATAAGTCCTAAACCTGCCTAGCCCCGCTTTTGCAGCTGTAATTAAGGGGAACGCGGCTAATTCAAGTGCGTTGTGCTGTTTCCACCGCCGAAGAGCGACGCGTTTCGGTCGTGAAATCACGACATTTTGGTTCATTTGCGACAACCCTTGGTTCTGTTTGCACGGTTCCGCATGAACGGATACCTAGCTCCGCTTTTAACTGTAGATCCGTCGCTGAAATGCATCCGTAAACAGACGAGCGCGGTGCTGATGGTGAGGAATTCGCGCGACCACTTTTAAAACTTGACCTGGCTAGGAAACTCAATTATCGCATGGCAAGTGCTTATAATTAGACCTCACCCGTTTGAAAACCAACTGTGGGGCAAAGTAGTATAAGATGGGTGGGTTTTATCGTGGCCCCACGCTTCAACAGACCTCTAAACCGGGATAAGTTGCAATGAAAAGGTTTTGCGTAACAGCAATGTTTTTTACGTAACAATTGTTTTTATATGTTTGGTAAACAATAATTTTGTTTTAATTCATGAATGGACAATTGAAAACAGAACAAAACTTCCTGAATATTAAGAACTTTTACGATCCTTTGTCGCCTTTTAAGTGGAAATAAATTGTGCAGCCTTCACAGAAACATAAAGAAACCGATTGAAAAGTAACGGAAATAATTTCGGTGTAATTTGAGCGAGATCTGTTGAGATATCAACGCCGGTATTATTCGACCTTCCAGCATCAAACCGCTGTGATTGGGACAAACACCGCTAATTTTGATTTAATTAAAATAGTTTACAGGTTTAATGGTAAAGTTTAATTACCTTCTGCTCATTAACGGGCGTTAATTACTCGTCCTGGGCTGTAGATTCCGGTTTAAACCTGATCAATGTGGTGGTGGTGTCAGTTTTTTCGTTTAAGAGAAACTTATTGACGTAGGTGCAATTAGAACTTGTCATTTTGTTAAGCCGAGTTTGCATTGCGCAGTTGCGATAGAAGAGGCGAGTTTAATTTGATGATTTCTTCACAAAAAACATTCTGTACCACTTGGTACCGATATTTCGTTTTTTTGATCACACTTTAAAGGCAGTTAGCGAGATAATATCGATCTTTGGCGTCTTGTTACGAAGCTAAAATTTGTCCTCTGATAAGAATCGCGTTACAGTCATTATTACATTGATGAAAGAACAGGGAATTTCCTCCTTCGCTTAAAAGAGAACATTATGTCAGAAAGGCAAAGTGCAATTTGGTCATTTGTAAGGATATTCGTTCAGTTAAAGGTGATTAACTTGTTTCAGTAAGTTCAAACACATGCAGTGGTGCTGGCGCTGTAACCTTTCCAGTAACATCGACCAATAATAACTAATTTTATAATAACACTACTTTTATAAGTTTGTAGGTTTCAAAAAATATTTCCTATTCTCCTATTGTAGTCTGCCATGACGAAGCACACCCGCATGGGTTTGCGAAATTCACCAGCCGAGCATCTTTCGTTATTGAAATTATGCCTGGTGGCAAACATAGTATCATACACCAATAAGTTTATGCCACTCCGGCTCTTTGTATTAAAGGTTATCAAGTGCGGTTTGCCATGTGCAATAGTTTCAGATTTGTCTACGCTTCTGAGGTAATAATTACCTGCGGTCTGTATTTGTAACAGGTCATGATGTTTTAAGGAAGTTAAAAGTCCCAGATACATGTTCTTGGGCGTGTCGGAGATTGATTATGTAAACAATGCTGCGTGTTATCTAATGTGTTTCATGTTTGGTTTTAGTTGCTCGGAACGGGAATTGACTATACCTGATGTGACTGTTTTTAACTTTGTGCTTACCGCTTGGTACTCTGGTAATTAAAGCTTGTTACTGTCGCGACGTTGTCATATCGGGAAAAAGGCCGCAATGTGTTGAGTACACAGAGCAGCAAAGAGACGACTTTACCCATAAATGCTGCAAGTATTTATAGAATTTAACCCTGTGGTAACCAAAACACTTATCAAACAATTTCAAGCCAATTAAGTTTTGCTCGGAAACGTTTGTGGCTTTTATGCGCGCCTGAAGGCAAGAAGTGAAGTTTTATTTCTGACTCTAATGCATTTACGTTGAATTTGATCAGTTGCTCGGCCAAATTTGTCTGATGTTTTGTTTACCGTGTTAATTTATTTTTCTTACAGCTTAAGACCAATTTTAATCTTCACTGCAAGACCGAGAAGCATACCTGCAAGCTCAACCTCATATCTCATATAAGGGAGGGCGGTGCTGCCACCGAGTGGATGATACCCATTGCCATAAGCGGAAACATGATGCAGGTAGGGGGCGGCAGAGAGGAAAAACAAAACAATAACGCTTGCTGCCTTTGCCTGTGGCGTTCAGCACACGCACGACAGACTTAATCGTTTTCAGAACGACTTCTATATATTGCAGAATGTGACGTGTAATGCATGCAACTTCACGACCCACAGCGTGGAAAAACTGAAGCTGCACTGTTCGACAGATCAGCATCAAGGCGTCTTCACTGTATGCCAAGTGAGTGAAAACTAGAGTTCCGTGGACGCGGACGTTGTTCGGTGGATTCGGCCTTTTAAGACCGGATATTTTAGAACGTACTCTTCATTCAGTCAATTTGCTCATCTAATCCCGCAATTCTTTTATTACGTCACAGTATCTTCACAATGTCTTGAAGTCACGCTCCAGTGACGATAGTTCAAAAGAAAAGAAATCCGGTTTGACCTTGAACTGTCTGGCATGCGGCAATTTTTCCACCACGGTAGGTTAGAAATCTGACGCATACATCTTCAAAGTATTAAAAATCTATTAAGTAAAGTAAAATGCCTAAATTTCTAAACTAGACAAGTTTTTAGACTAGAGATTTTTCTCACTTCTGCGTTTAATTAGCGAGCACCTAACGACTCAGAAATTGTTTTAAATAAAAATCATAACCAAGTTAAAAATAGATTTCGCAACCCACGTCCCTCACCAAACAAGTTTCTTGCTTTTACAGTTCGTTGTTGAAATGGTGAAACACATGCAGACAAACGAACACCAAGTCCAACTCCAGAATCACAAGAACCCGCCGATGTCAACATTACAGGACGTGATCTCAATCGAAGAGAGAGGTGATGTACCTTGACAGCGCGTCATAAATGTGGCGATGAGTGTGCACTGTACAGTTGTGATATGTAACCAAAGCACTTTTCTCAATTTGTAGATGTTTGCAAAACAATTGAACAGAAAGTTGGATCACCGAGTGCTGCCGGCAAAGCTAAAAGTGCTTCAGACAGGGTAAGACCAGCGTCCACAGATTTATTTTCCGTATCTCCATTTTAGGCGTTATTAACATATGACGAAAAACGTTATCTAAACCACATCTGACGTGCTCGTGTGTTTGTATGACGTAGGGTAAGAGGTGTGAGTTCTGCAATTACGTAAGCGATGACGAAAGCAGAATGCAGTTACACGTGATGATGCAACACAGCGACCAACCTCCACTAGAGTGTCCAATATGCAAGGTATAGACATCTTAAATAAAAATACACTAGGACTCTAATTCACCGCTACGGGCAGTGATGGACACTGGATATAATTGTACCCTTATTACGTCACATAGGAACTCGTGAAAGGGCCAATACAGTGGCAGCTGCATATGATCGAAGTCCATAATATGTCGTTGGCGAGTTTGGGCCAAATGGATGACAAAGCACAGGACTTAACCAAAACAACGGTAAGTTCCATTTTGATGACGATAAACAACAGTTCAAACGCAAAGAAATAAAAGCAACTTAAAGCAGGTAGATCTATAAGACGAGAATATGTCATAGATTAAAGAAGAAATAGGTGGCGGTGAATCAAAAGAAATCGTCGCAATATCAGAGGTAAAAGATGCAGTAAAGACACAAGAAGCCAACAACGACATTTCCGATGAATTGGTAAGTATTGTGCAGTAGTATGTAGTTGCCAAAGTACATCATAAAACTAATGTTTCACGAAATGTTGGAGCGTCGTGTGATTATGATAAATCATAGGCTTTATCTTTAAATCCAGGCCGGCGAACTAAAGATAGATGAAGGCATCTACGAAGAACCAATCGGTTGGTTTTATTGTCATTTGTAATTTTATGAAGTTTGACATCGTGGCGAAATGCTATTTGCTGTTAACTTCCAACTTTGACAAATTGCTCGAAACTTTTTTGTAAATATTTTCCAGCCATGAACCAGGAATCCTCAGAGAAGATCAATCTTCCATCGCGCATAGTGGATGCGGATGCAAGGAGTGCTGAGAAAAGGACCGTCCAGTCAGACAGCTTAATCCTCAAAGTCCTGAAAGGTCAAGACGTGATCGGGAACTGTTCAGAAAAAAGAAAAACTGCTCCTGATCATAACAACAATTCCGTGGAAACCGGTACAGAAAAGGAGGTTTTTCCTGTGAAGATTGAACGGCACTTTGCGGAACAGGGAGCTGTTTTCGCGCAGGAGGATCCACAGGGAACTGTCACCCGATCTTGTCCGGACCTGCTTGCATCAGCCACAAATGGCGGCGCCTTTCTTATCGCTGACTCTTTTCCGGCGTCAGATAAACGAGTCAAAACAAAACGATCCCGGATAAGGTCCTACCCATTGGACGGCGGATCAAGGAGTAGAGCTTACCGTGATTTACTGAGTAAATACGGCCTGGAACAAGCGACCCACTACATAGAAAACCGAAGTCCGGAGAACAGGCACAGAGCTAGATCGTTCAAGCAGGACCAGCAGAAGTGGGCCAGCCTATCAGACGACGGACTTTTTCCTGAGGAGACGCGTGACGTCCAGGAAGGCGAAAGCGCGAGGAGCAGGAATGAAACCAACAAAGAAAACCTCCAAAATAGAATTTCTCATCAGAACTGCGACGAGCTTGACAACGAGGACACGCCCAAGGTATGCCGTCAATGCGGGAAGGAATTTACAGGAGTTTGGGTGCTCAAAGCGCACGAGGAAGAAACGCACGGAGTATGCGTCCCCGCTCAAAACATCCAAAAGCTTTCCTCCGCTTACTCCGATCAAATTCTGGGAAGAATCAAAGATGATGTTACCGGAAACGACACGACCCCTATTGGAGAGAATGTCAAACAAACTTCAACACACGATAGCGCTAACCTGGCGGAGGGCGCATCCGGAGCTTCAACGGTTCCAAATCAGGCTGAAACCTCGGCCTTGCAAAATAAAATGAACGCGGAGTTGGCCGCCATGCAACAGCAACTACAGCAGCAAGCTCTTTTAAAAGCCCTCTTCAGCGCACAAGTTAACAAGCAGAATAGCACACCCGGTATCCTTGGACAGTTCGAGAACATGAATCCGGCCATGTACATGGGCGACCCAATGTCTGGCAACCTGCTTTCCTCGATGGGACTTTATACAAGTTTACTACAGGCGCAAGCTTCTACGCTGAGTCCGTATCAGATGCTCGCCAATGCCGCCGCTGTGCAGCAAATGCAGCAGATGCAGCAGCTTGGTGGGAATTCGATGATTGGCATAACAGACGACAACGCCATTGTTAAGGGGTCGCAGGTCTTCGGCGCCAACGCTCAAACAAACACAGTTGACGCAAAGCATAGCCGCGCATGCGCGTTTGACGCTTTACAGGAACAAGCAAAACAAATACAGCAAGTGCCACCTCAGCTCACACAAAGCACGCAGAAGTTATCAGCGGTTAGCGCCGAAATTCCGGCCAAGCGACCGCGGACTCGAATCACAGACGAGCAGCTCAAGATACTTCGCGCCAATTTTGACATCAATAATTCCCCGAGCGAGGAGCAAATAGAGAAGATGGCCAACCAGACTTGCCTCCCACCCAAAGTGATCAAGCACTGGTTTCGAAACACTCTCTTCAAGGAGAGGCAGAGATCTAAGGACTCTCCCTACAACTTCAACATTCCTCCCATCACGTCACTAGACGACGCGTACAAAACGTCATCGGCGACGTCAGCGAATCATGACCATGACGTTGCCATTACAACGACTTCGAACAAATTCACAGAAACTAACTCATCGAAGATGTTACCAGATATAAAACCGGAGACAGCGGATACAGATCAAGCAAAGCCCACTGATAAACCAACTGATTTGTCGTTCATTCAGACAAACAAGTCATTTAGTGATGTCAATATCAACAAAGAAAAGGACTCCAATCGGTTAACTGCAGTAGCTGGAGCACAGGAGGTCAGACAGGCGTTGTTTACCAACGCACTGGCTCTAATGCCCAATCTTCCTGATAAGGAACCTGTGGATGAGAACGAGAAACCCTCAGAGATTTCTGGGCTATATAACCAGTCGCCCCATTCAATATTGCCGCAACGAATGCTGGACCCAATCGCCAGCTGGCAAGCACTGACCAACTACGAAATCAGTTCTGCAAACGACATGCACTATCACATCGATAGCCAGAGTTTACCGGACACGAATCCGCCGTCGTCCCACGCACAGGGGATCGCTTGTCGTCGCACCCCGCGAACAAGATTCACAGACCACCAACTCCAAGTCCTCCAGGATTTCTTTGACCACAACGCCTACCCCAAAGACGACGATCTTGACAAGCTCTCTCAGACCCTCAATCTCAGCACAAGGGTGATCGTGGTATGGTTCCAGAATGCGCGGCAAAAAGCGCGAAAGAGCTACGAGCAACAACAACCGAACCTCAACCCGCTATCTATGGGCAGAGTGCGATCGCTTTCACCGAACTTCGAGGAAATCGCGGCGAAAACGCGGCGACAGAATGCGCCTGTTGTGGAGGATTTGGCCCGAAGGACTCTCAGCGAGGTCACAAAAACAATGACGCAGGATGGCAAGCTTCAGCAATCGCTGACTCCTGCAAACGCATCTTTAAAGGTTCTAGCTTCGGCGGATGATGCAGACTTCCAATTTCAGGAGAAGATGTCCAAGAGTCCGCCTCTGAGCGAATGCGAGTATCAGTCCAAAGAAACTCTCATCACATGCCAGATGTGCGAACAAAAGTTTAGCTCCCAGGAAGAATGGCAAGTCCACCAACAGAGTCATTTTGCGGCCAACGTGGCGTCTATGTTCTCGCCCTATGGAATGATGTACATGCAAGGACTAATGGGCAACGCAAGACCCCAGCTCTTCAACGAAAAGGCGCTCGGACAAACATCCGGAGTCAAGGAAGAGAACAATAAGATATTTAATCTTGAAAAAGAATCCGAATCTTCTTCTTCTCGTGGAAACTGGGAAGGCAATCTTTCCTTCTCCGACGATAAATCGGTGTCGAGCCTCATTAGGTCAAGATTAATTACTCCTCCCATGTCTAGTTCATCTAAGAGAAAGATAAGCACTTCCCCTACTCTTTCTATGTCCTCCTCTTCTTCAACAAGTCCCTCGATCGCTCAAGGAGGAGTAATACGCGCGAAAGGTGAGAAGGTCAAACGTTTAGTGTTATTACACATCAGTTGATTGCAGGCGGTAAGCCAAAATACTCAAAACAAAGTAAAATTGTACGTATCTTTCATTTGTAGCCCCAACAGTGTAAAGATATTGAGAAATAGAAATAAGAAACAAAGAAATTGGAATAAGTTTTTCTCGCACTCGTTCGTTGCTTTGCTGACGCTGTGATTTTTATCTCGGATTAGGGAATTTCCTGGACGACAAGGAATGCGTTGGCCTTCAGAAGGACCCCAAACGATTGAGAACAACTATTACCCCGGAGCAGCTCGAGTACCTTTACCAGCAATATCTGGTTGATTCCAGTCCAAGCAGGAAAATAATTGAACAAATATCTGAGGTCGTCGGCCTGAAGAAGCGCGTTGTACAGGTGGGCTTATTTGAAGCGACAACGTTGTTACAAAATCGAAAGAAAACTAGCTTTATGATTCATAGATGCAGTGATTGTGACGTAATATTGCTACTTCCAGGTTTGGTTCCAAAATACCAGAGCTCGTGAGAGAAAAGGCCAATTTCGGTCGTCTGTGGCGAGAGGAGCAATCTCGAACATGAACCAATACAAACTTTGCCACCTCTGCAGAATGGTGTTCAGGAGCAAAACTGAATTGGACCTTCATATCCAGACGAGACACGGTTCCCAAGAGGAAAACCGCTTCTCTCAAGACGAACCGGTCAACAAAAAGGTAGCCACTTCTAGTTTGATGCTGCTAGGTACAGGAATTAAAGATTATGTACCCTAGCGAGACCCCTTAGTTTATGTGTTGTGTTATAAAAGTTTATCTGGTCTTATTGCAGATAAAATTCACTGATTTGGCCGGTTTGGCTCGGAACAGCGCCCCAGCCCAAAATGCGGCCAAAGTGCTAAGCAGTTATGACCCTGACCGATCTATAAACATGGATATTGATGCAATAAAGAAACTGACCAATACCATGACGCCAGAAAATATATCGCACATTAAACAGGAAGTTCTGCCCTTGGAAGCACCAGGTGAGACGCAATACATCCTTACGTAACTATTACCGGGATTATGACGTACGATGATTGACTAACACAATCATAAACAGCTTTGAAACGGTCTTCGTCGATTTCAGATGCCCAAACGCGCAATGAAGCAGCGAACCGGTACAGCCCGCTTGCCTCGAACACGAAAGCTGCACCTACAAATACGCGCAATACCACCGATCTTCAAAAACTTGTGGCGTTGTATTCATCTGCTGACTTCGCAAGTGGAACGGAAAAGCTTACAACAACCAGTCCTGATACGCCACGTCATTCTACACACTATGACAAGTACGACAAGGATGAAACGTCATTGTTGACGTCAATAGGTCAGCCACGTGGAAATGAAGGGCCATCAGCCAACGAAGCTTCGCAGTCGGGTCGAAACACGAGCCCTGTGATGTCACTGAAGCAAGATTATTCGGAGAATCGAATCTCTATTTTTACGTCACAAACCAAACTATCTCCATCGCAAAGATCAACAGCTATGACGTCTAACCCACATGCTACGTATGCTCCAGGTAAATAGAAAGTATTTAATTAACGTTTAAGTAGCCAATTTATTTAACTAAATGCTTAATGAATACTTAACGCTAACTTACAAAAACCTGTTTCGATTTAGAAAGTGTATCTACCACCCCCAAGCGGTACCGAACCCAGATGACGGCGAACCAAGTGAAAGCGCTAAAGCACAGCTTCAAAGGTTGCAAAATGCCCACCCTTGCTGAATGTGAAACGCTCGGAAATGAACTGGGCTTACAGAAGCGAGTCATACAGGTTTGTAGGTTTAACCAAAACAAGTTTACAAATAAGAAAAACAGCAGCTTATAACAGAACTTTAAAGTTAAAATAGGTAGTTACAAACTATTCACCATTGAAACATTTTTAGGTTTGGTTCCAGAACGCCAGAGCGAAAGAGAAGAAACACAAAATGATTCAACAAATGGAAGGAAACGGAGTGGAAAGAACTGAACTCAACGAAGAGTGAGTACCAATTATAAAAATTGCAACTTTGACCGGTACAACGCTAGCCTAGCATTCAAATGTTGACGCCTAGCCTTAAAAAAGCACATTCAAGACCGTAGCCAGGTTAAAATTTTTACCGAGGCAAATATGTCAAGTACGTCCCCGGTTAAGTATGTTGTTAAATGTAGTTTAGCTCTACCAGTGTGAAAATGTTTTGTGCCTGCATTATTGCATTACGCCACTTGCCTCAATGTAGCTACGGCACAGAAATTTATTCATGGCAGACGGGAATAAGCTTTTTAATGCATGTTGTAATGTATGCCTCCTCAAACCATACAATTTCTCTTGCAAAGGTCTCACACTACGACACATTGTGACGTCTGCTTTCCAATCGTCCGCTACACGTCGCTGCAGCACGCTCGTGAGCATATTTTCTCGCACCATCATCTGCAGCGCCTCCTACTGGCGATCGACAACGACGGAAGTGGCCAGTTCTCTCCGGGTCAGTGATTTGCTGCGACATCTCGCGGTTGAATAATATCACCCGAGAATTAACCTTGTAAAACTTTCATTTTATTTCCACAGCTGGGTTAAACGCTTGTTCCAGCAGTTCTGGGTCTTCGTATGATGGCACGGAAAGTCAGTTTCAAGCGGATCAAACCGGTTTTGGATCAGCAGCGGAGAGAAGTCCGATCGTGCTTGATCAGAACGATGTGTCAGTCAACAAGGACCGTACCAGTAGCATCAATGGTTTCCCCCATGATGAAGATGTTAGTGTTGGCCGGTCGTTGAGCACCGGTAGTGGTTCAACCAATATCGAGAAAAAATCCAAAGGTACAAACAATTTTTTACCAAACGTGGGTCCTGCATACGTTCGATGCAAATCGCCTGCTTGTTATGAATAAGAAGATGATTTTACAATCCTTTGCTCGCGATTTGTATAACCAATGAATGATTTATTTCTGCAGATGATGTAACATCCGACCCGGCGAAGGACGATTATTCAGCGTTACTCGCAGAGAATCCTGTTTTGCTGCAACAGTTTGCCTTGCAGCAGATGATGCAACACAATCAGGTTTGCTAAGAAAACAACATTTTTGTTACGCAATAATCCACTATCACTTCCATAATCGAGTGCAGTGACCACAGTCCCAGATCTCCAAGTGCATTCAACGTTGTACTTGTCTGAAATATAAACTGTTGCGACTAGTAATTTTCTCCTGTAAACGGAAAATCTTTTCAGCAGGAAAATGATCCTGAAGAAAGCGGGTCTGAGACTCCCCAGAAACAAGCTATGTTACAGCAAGCTCTGCAAAAGTCTCTTTACCAGGTGAATACCCTATTTCAAAACTCTTCTAAATAATAAAAACCATAAAAACGTTCAAACTTTAGAAACATCTATCGCCTTTGCACCATAACATCGTTTGATTTCTGTTAAAATTTGTACGATTTTAGTTCTCTATCTACCGTATGATGTTTTGTATTTATATTCAACAGTTGGTATTATGGTCGTCGGGTAACGTTTGATTAATTAATGTTAAATAATTAATAATTATCAATAATTAATCTTAATAAATTGAAAAATATTTAAATTATTAATGTTATTAATAATTAATTAATTTGATGTTTTGTTTTTATAACCAACAGTTATTTAACATAATCGTGGAGTAACTTTCCGTTCCGAATTAATTTTGAATGCTCGTATTTTTGTAGATGCTGAAATTGACACAAGGTTCCTCTTCTGGAAATTAAAACAGGTGAGTCGGGTTTTCTACAAATATAAAATCCATATACAGTAGAACCCCGGTTGACGACCACTTGATAACGCGACCACTTAAACGCGATTCGTAGCGTTCTGTTCTACAAACACAAACACTAAACGATCATTGGGCAGTGGTCCGGTAGGCGGTCGAGTTACCGCGGTTCTACTGTACCGTATCATTATTGACATTGCCTGTTGCCAAAATATAATAAGCTGTAGAAGT
Source organism: Clavelina lepadiformis (assembly GCF_947623445.1). Taxonomy (NCBI): domain Eukaryota; kingdom Metazoa; phylum Chordata; class Ascidiacea; order Aplousobranchia; family Clavelinidae; genus Clavelina; species Clavelina lepadiformis. The sequence goes on along the minus strand of NC_135243.1, from coordinate 23,320,952 downwards.
TATTCAGTGTCACGTGACTGAACTCCTGTCGTCAATACTGACGTGACAGATGACGTACGTTTAACATGTTTTCTGCGCTTTGTAACATTTTAATGTACATTCCCATTTTTTTCCAGATTGTTCCTAATTTTTGTCTTCGCCGAATCGTAAAGTTCCAGTGCATATAGTTTCCAACAATTTGTGTTTTTTAACCCAGTGAGGGGCAAAGACCCGACTTTTTACGGCCATTATGTGCCTTGTACAGAGTATACCCATATTAGGACGTGCCCATTGTCATTCACATTTTCAAGTTCTATCTTTACGCAAATTACTCTGCTTTTACTGACATATTTCTATAATTTATCGTTCACTGAATGTTCAGTTTAAATTTGGTTGAAAAGTGCATTTTATGAGTACCGTGGATAGTTTTTCTATTTTTGCTTATTTTTAATGGATTATGATGTGCCCTCGTTTTTCTGAATGATTTTCTCGTTTCCGCCTTTTCCTTGCAGTTTGTAACACATCGCAATCATGCACTCGCATGCAGTACAACTTTAGTGCATAAAGAATCGACTGCAATAACACAGTAGCAGCAATAGTCTAGCCGCTTACATATCTAACAGAATAATAACTTTTTGAAAATATCTTGCTAGTATTTTATATTGCGTTGTTGCTATGTTGTTTTCAATGACGTAATTAACGTAAATACGGGGTCACCAGTGGCAACCCGTCGCGACCTATTTCGCTGTTTATCGCATCACCACACTTTTCGCTCCAAATTTTATCGTGTCTGGGTCCGGTACCCGATCGTAGTGTGCCTTATATTTCATTGTAATGTTTCCCGCCGCAGTGTAGCATCGCACTTTTAAAATGCAGTTTTCCCGATCGTCAACACCGCTGAATATTTCATGTTTTGAAAAGTATAAAATGTTCGATTACGCGTCCTCTGTAAATTATGCTGATTCACCACGATTCCAGTCTCAAAAGTTTTCATTTAGCGCCGAAATAAAACAAACAAACAAACAAACAAGACTTTTATTTCATAACAATTCATCCATAGTTCACTCCATAGTCTGTCAATGCATTGGGCTTTGCTGGGTAAGGTTTCATTATCTCGGTCAAACCGCTTGCACAAGTCTCAACAACTTGCCCCATTATTTCACCAAAATATTTTACCCGCAAACTTAATAGCTACAGTGTGGTTATGGCGGCATGTTGCCAGCAGAAACAAAAATAATGAGAGACGTTATATTGTTAAAATTTTTGTAAACTAGGCACAGGTTAAGTACATAGAAGCAGTGAATATGGTTTATAAGAAGATAAAAGTTACGGAGTCAACCCAGTAATAACTTACACCTGCATTGTAGAACAATCCAACCTCACCAGAAGTTGTTCTATGCTTTTAGTGGTGCGTTTTATTTTTTATCTTTTTTCGTATATGTATGAGTACCTGTGTATGTGCTACACAGCTACAGCATAAAGGGCCCTACGGTGAATACATTATTAAATCTGGCATATAGGGTATGTAGATTTTCTTTGAAGAATTGCACCATCATGCATTTCTAACTAAGTATCACAGAAAATGCTGTTAAAGTGGTTTGCTGACGTAATATTTACAAAAAAAAAGTATATTTCAAATTTCGTACTCCACTAAGCAAATAATTTCTGCTTGAGAAATCCCCGTATTTAGCGATCTTTTCAGTGAAAACTTTAGGACTGTTTAGCAAAGTTAGAAGTTAGAGTTTCAAGTCAAATTTTCAAAAATTTTTACACTCATTTTGTTGATGCAGAATGGGATTAGTAATATTTAATTTAAACCTTTTAAACGCCACCAAAAAATAAACTAAAACGAGCCCATTTTACAAGAGACAAAGAAAATCGTATTGGCCAGTTTCTGTTGTCTAAACACCCCACTTGGTGATGCGCGCGGATCATTCAAACAGATTCTTGAAGCATTGTAGGAATTGTTAGTTGAGAACTTCATGAAACCTAAAATATTGCTGAAAATGCCTACAAAGACAATAACAAAACAAAATCTTCTACAGTAGGATGGTTTTAAAAATTTCTTTTCCCGGAAACAGCGTTTCTTCTTGGCGACGTTTTTTATGAAAGGTATGTAATGTAGCCTACATGCAGCCTATTTGTATGTCTAGCTGTATTTGGCCGGACCAGACGTTCGTCACTTAGTTTCAAAATGATTGTTTATTTCAAGGAAGCGAAAGATCTTTTTTAATCTGTAAGTTCGATTGAAATGACGACTTCTGTGGCTGCTTTGGATAAGATTCGCGGCATTATAGCTACATTTATTACGTCACACTTTTGAAACACTGAACGAAAGTTAAATAATAAAAAAAGCAAATTGAAAACGGTAAAAGTAAGGTTTCAAACAAACGATAAAAACCCCGCTTGCTACGATTTTCATTTCACTCTCAGGATTCCATTCTCGCCAGAATTCCTGAGCAACCGCTTTGCAGCGTTGATTTAACTCCGGTTCAGATTTAACAAAATTTTATTTTACCGATTCTTCTCCGGTTAAGGTTTGCATCGGCTGCACATATTCATTCCGCTCCGGGTTTAGGTTCGGCAAGCTCGCTAGTGCAAGGTTCGCTCCAGGTTCGAATGACATCATCCAGCCAATCACTTTTTTCATTTCGTCGACTACACTGCCCAAGTAGCACTTCGTTACCTCAAGGAATTTCATCTTGACTGAGTATTTTTTAGTTTAGGCTTTCTACGTTCTGACATAGGCAAAGGAAACACGTTTTCCACAACTCTTGGATGTAATTATTGTGCTGAAAATGTGGTCACATTTCAGAAAGGTTTTACTCCGCTTCGTTTTTTTTCTCTTAGTCTTCAATGGTTTTCAAAAAACATCCGCTTAAACCGGTTTAAGAGTTCAGATTCATCTCTAGTTCGACACCCTTATTCAGACTATTTAATATCCAATAACTTTTGCATTTAATTTAACTAAGTTTTCCCTATCAAAGTAGTGTAAAGCATTAAGCTAGTTTCAAAATAAAATGTCACATTTGACCGTTTCATTTTCAGCCACATGAAGCCCACGGGAAATATCTCGTTTATAACAAACTAATTCTGCCTCTGACCGACGAAACATCTTCCACCGATAGCGGTGAGGTGAAAAATTGTCTCCCATTGTGATGTAATATAAGCGAGGATGGCTCAACAACCAATTAAACAAAAATAGTTAGCCTTGAACCCGAGATACTGTGAAATAATTTCTTCTTCCTCTTGCAGGAAGGAAATGTTTCAGTTGTATCGGCTTGTTGTACGTAGGAGCGTGTTTTTATATCAAGAACAGAAAAAAATATGATCACCGAAATACATTCAAAATGGCCTGAATGCATTCATTTATAACAACCTCTTTTAAGAAACTGAAGATGCTGTGTTTTGGAAAGCTGAGGCGGTTCCCTTGAGCAAATCCAAAGCAAAGAAAGATTCTCCGTCTGTCACGTACACAATCGATTGTTTGTTGCGCTGGTGTTGAAGACGATAGGTAGCCTATAAAATTTTATGACTATGGAGATGAGTCAAAAGTGAACTCCAATTTCGTTGTTTTCGTGACCGAAAAGAACTAAATCGATCTTCGCGTGGTGACCTATGTATAGAAACGAGTTAAATAAAATCAAAAACTTTACAAAAAGCAAAAACTCTATGAAATGTTTCCACTTTGAAAAATGCACCCAAACTTATGAAACTAAGGCTGGGTTTACACGGTGTGGAAAGTTTGCCATTTTCCTTGGAAATATGCAAAATGTACCGTCTATTGATACGAGGTAACTTTTATTTGCCTGTGTTAAACATCTGCATACTACAGTATCCAATTTAAGGGGAATTTCGTTCGTCTTGCAAACGTAGCCAGAATAAATTGATAAAATCACAAACCCAAAGCTTCTAATAAAACTGGCCGTTATTTCCATAAGAAAAGAAATGCAGTACTGGTCTTATTCTAATAACGTTGGTTTTGTTTCCAAGTTGAGCTTTGATGAAATTTGTAGGCGTACTGAACACTGGAGTTTACAGCCTTAACTTGTGATGTATTTAGGCACGTCCAAACTCACATTTCGTGACTGATAATATTGAAGGCCCATGTTTGAGAACACCAAAGCTTTTCCGGCTTCAGCCAAAATGCATTACTGCTGTATATAGTTGTCCTTTTTGGTTAACACTTTATTCAACAAACAACTGATAAACACAAACGATATAAAGAGGAAACAACCGCTTAAAAACGATCTATCGACATTAACGGGACCTATAACAGGCCTAGATTGCCAGTAACAAGCCGTCTTCACCGACTTGTCTGTTGTGCGGGTTGTTACGTGATTTAAAGCATGTTTCTTAAGGCACACGAGCTACCTTAGCCCTAAACGCCGCAAGAAATTTAAGTATTTCGAGCATGTGATGAAGAATATACTGTATAGTGTATACAACTTATGTGAACAACTTCAATCAGTCTGAAAGCGATGGCTGAAAAATCTGTTCATTTCAGTGAACTTACAAATGTGCGCAAAAATACAAGATTAACTCAGTATGGTAGTCATGATAAGTCTCAATAATTACAGTACATTGTGAAAAGCATCGTGTGTTTTTCGTTCCCGATATCATTAAATATATTGGATGAAGCGGACGTCAATTACAGAAGGTAAGATTACAATAAATGCTAAAATATTTCAATACCATCAAGCAGCCAGAACCTAATGGAAACAACTGGTACTGGACTCATGTTACCAGAATACCAGCGTAAAGTTACCAAAACGGCGTCCATCATATTATATATAGATAACAAGGCACGGGTATAAGTGCTTTCTTTAAAAAATAAACGGATGCAACAAACCAAACACGGTCTAGAAAAAAAACTGTTTTGTTTTACAGCAACAAGCACGGACAAGACGGCGGAGGCTTGAATGGGTTAGGCTGCTGATTTCCGTACAACAGATGATCGTCCTCTTCGTGTTTTATGACGTAATCCACAAGGTCTCTCGCTGACTTGGACACAGGGACTCGTTCGATGTTTTTCTCGAATTCCAATTGTTCTACAACTTTCAGCAGAGCTTGGTACTTTTTGTTACTCACACGGGCCATAGCGCAGATTCTTGCGAGGCAGTACCGCAATGGAGCTACGTTTCGTTTCGTGTATTCAGTTGCAGAAGCTCAGACCAAAGTTTATTTTAAGCAAGTCTATACCTGACTACTTCCAGTGAGCTAAACACCAGCCTAATACTGTATCACGTCTTCAGTTACGGGCTGAAACGAAGAACAAAAACATTGACCAAACTTACAGCTTAAATCAGTACTATCTACACTTCAACGCTTAAACATGTATTTTCTTATCCTTTACTCTAACCCGTTGAAAGCGCGTTTGCTATTAATTAGCACCATATCATCAGCCCACTCCCTATAGGCTGTTCATTTGAGTAGCAAATTGACGTCACGCAATAGATATGTCCAGTTCCAACCCGATAAGCCACTTTGGGCCTTAGAAGAAGAGCTAATTTTAGCCGCTTTACTAACTGGCGGTAGATTGCTATCAAACACGCAATTATTATCTAGCTATTTCGGTTGAAAGATTACTCCACCACGGTTAATCAGACGGCAATTAGCTTACTCTTATTTCGCAATGACTTGGCAGTATAATTACTACGCTACCGGTCGCGTTGACTAATCGAACAGCACAAACGCAGTCGATTTAAAGGCACGCTCCGCTGGTTACACAATGCATACTGTGTGGCTGCTGGTAGGCCTACTGCGGAAGTTGCGTGGAACGCACACTCACGTACTCACATCAACTCATTTACGTTGAGAAGCGAGCACAACGCCCAAAAAGCATGTCATGAAATGACCGCTGCCAATGAAAAAAAATTCATTACTCGATCATAGCAATGTTGCACTGTAAGAGGCCAACAAAGTTATGCTGGGTAACTAAAACTGTACACTAACCGTAAAAAAACAGTGCTTTATTTTCAGAGAATAAATTTTTATCAGTGCTTGATAGCATTGTTACCCAGGCTAATTTACTTTTTGATAAATTTTGCTGTTCCGAGTACTGGTTTTACGTTTGACAAAATTTGTGGTGATGTTTATTCTTATTGCTTTTATGCAGGATTAAACGACTTACTCAACACTTGATATAATCTGACAATATTTATCAACACTGTGAAATATAAACGTGCTGTTTTGACGCTTTTTCGTTGTGTTATAGGCCGTGGCTACATCGAGGCAAATAAGGCACTTTGCGTAAACTTCCCAGAATTTTAGCTCCAAACATTTTTAGTTCTTAACTGCTTTTAACAACATACTTAGCCGGGAACGTACTTGACAGATTTGCTTCTGTAAAAATTTTATCCTGGCTACGAGTTTTGGTGTTTTAAGTATTATTCATGTCCAGGTTATTTATAGTCAACGTGTCACTTCCTTTATATTTCTGCAAGGGCTTCCAAAGACACAGGGCACGAATAGCAGCTAACATATGCATGTCGCTTACTGGATGCAGATGTTTCAGTTAACACCATATTTCGGTTAAGTTTCCATCTCAGCCTGCTTATTGCTTGCCTAAACGGCTGCAGATAATACACTGAGTGGTGCCTACGATATTGTAGCTCGATATTTGGATAGCATCATTTAAGTCAATGTAGTTGTGTTTTATTGGACACTTTTCGAATGTTGAATTATAAGTCTACAATGGCACATCGTTTGCGCCACCTCACGGCATGAGACATTGGCCATCATTTGTTGTTTTGGCAGTCATTCTCGGTCAGTGAATCAAATTTATTGGAATGAAAAAAGAATGAATAAATGCGAAACTTCTCTACAAAATATAAGAAATCTACATTTTCACTAAAACGGTCGCTAACTGGATAAAATGGTAATTTATGTGGAGACACATCAAAATGAAACGAGAATAATAAAAAGTCAGGCCACAAATCAAATACACCTGAATATAGACCGCGACCGCAGGACAGAGGAATAACCGCACTCACTCTTACAGCATGCACGTTAAGAATAATTCAAAAGCAAACTAAATGGAATGTATTTCTAAAAGATGTATCTTGAAAGTAGTAGAAGAATCGCCATCAAACGGTTTTTGTCAAATTTCATGCGCAAAACCGGAAACATCCACGCTAAACACGTCGATGTGTTGAATAACTGTCGAATCACGTTAGATAAAAAATCATAGTTTTCTTTTTCTTCAGTAATAATTCACATAAAGCGAAAGGTCGTGCTGAATGACGTCATAGCATCGGGCAGGGCCGATCTGGTTTGAATGGATTCGGTCCCTGCTTTGTGATGAGATAATCACGGTCTGTGTTCTGATTGCAGAAATCCAGAATAGCCTGGGCAGATTGCGATACGGGAATCCTTTCCACCTTATTCTCGTGTTGTAGCTGCTCCACCAATTTGACCATCGCTTGGTGACGTTTATTGTTCGACATTGCAGTTTTTGCCTAGTTTTTATAAACCTAGTGATCCGTAAGTAGGCTTGCACACACTACTGTCTAGGTCGGTCTGTAACAAGAAAAAGAAAAAGGTAGATGATTTCTCAACTCTCAACCAGTTTTTAATAAAAACCTTTGGGTCAGAGCTTCTAGAATCTAGTACAATGGCTTTGGTTCCAAACTTTACAACTAAAATTATCTTACTGGGCTCTTAAAGTTTCTTTTCTGAGATACGCATGAACTTAATTCGCAGAAAGTTCTCTGAGCAAAGGTTAAGTTAGAAACTCTCATTAAAAACAAAACAAACGAATTGGGTTCGCTGCAGACTTTTCACCGAAGTGACACAAGTTTGTACGCAATCGGTTGTGCGCCTAACCAAGGCGCCTAACCCTCCTAACTATGAGCTGGCCCGAAACTACAGTTCTTTTGCAGTCCCTAAAAGACTTCCACATTTCCTAACAAAAAGAGCGAGGTCTACAAAAGATTAAGCACTGCTGAGGCGAATGCAGAGTTGTAGACGCAATATCTATGGCTATTCTATATCTGCGACGGGTAAACCGTGCCAATTACAGATTGCTTTTAGCTGTAAGGTAAACGTTTGGCATTTAGTAGGACTACAGTCGTGCGCAAAAGCGGAAATAAAACTCACTCGCTTGTCTTTATCTGTATTTGCAAGCACAAACATAAGCCGCAAATTGAAACACTGTAGGCTATAACCCTCCACTTACATTTTGTTAATATCTGACCTGACTTCCAGCAATAATTAGATTACAAACTAGTAATCGCATCAGCATTTATTGGTGTACCAATTGGTTCTATAATACATCCATTTTAACTTAGGCTGCCACTATTTCACCAGAAAAATTGTAAGTTCCAAGCTAGTTTTCAGGTTTCTTGTTACTCTAACTTAACTTTTATGACGTAGTAACTTAACCTAACCTAACTCTACCTTCTAATCTAAATGTAACTTCAATTAAACCCTAAATAGTTTAATTCAACTTTTTGCATACCCATTTTCCTAACCTAACCGCCTATCTTTAACTATGGGTTGCGTGACTTACTTACAGTGAAATAGTCACTCTGATTAACAAAGGTTCAAAGGCACCGTGTACCAAGTTATACGACAGCACCTTCATTCCTGAAGTCATTATCCATATTATTCTGATCCAGGTCAAATAATAATAAGCCACAAATTAATTCCGTGGGTAATACACCATAACACTCTATCAGCACAATTCACGTTTTATGCTAGTAGATTATTTTGCGGTTCAAGACGATTCTAGTACGTGTACTGCCTCGTATAAATAACACAAGAGTCTTTCAATGTGCGGATTGTCCTAATAGACTTCCTGTCATGTTAGTCACCGCTGAAAAAGGCTGTTTTGTGCTTGCACTTTCTTATGCTAGCCCGTCTCAAGTTGGTGGGCCTGGCGCCGGAATACAATTTTGCAACGTTGGCTAAAACATAGAATTCACATCTCTCATGAAAGGAATAACAGCCTATTCTGGCTCAAATTGCTTGGCAGGCAAGCGTTCTCGAAGCTTGCAAGTCATGTCACCGGCGCAAAAGTTGACTGAGGAAGTAACATTTAATAATGAAGAATTGTCTACTTCGTTCCCTATTTGCAACTCAGCATAAAGCGTATATCGAGCGGCCTACAATTTGCCACTTTGGCCAGCCGTGTCACAATTTCCCTTTGCGCGCCAATTTATAAAAAGAAACAAAACCGGAAATGACGTATAGGTGGAAGTGCCTTGAGAGGTTTCACGTCACAACGACCGACGCGACGGAGCGAGGCTTATAGAACCCTCATATGATTAAAAGGAACTCTACAAAATATCCTGGGACGGCGTAAACGTTTGAAAAGTCAAAAGTCAGACCTTTGCTACTGGCATGCCTGAGACGTGTTCTATGACGCAATAAACAATGAAAAGCCGAAATATGTTGAGGTCAAGTAATGTGTTGTTTTGCAACATTGGGTAATCGACGACACTGTGGTACCTTTGGCTTGGAAAACTTGACCGAAAAGCACATCGGTGTGTGGGTACCGTTGTTTTATTCGTGCTAATTACAATCAATATGAAGTAATAATATATCTAAGGGTACATGCCAATTTCAGAAGTGTTGGTACAGTAAGTGCAAATTGATAAATGGTGTAAGAATCACTGAAGATGAATGCATTGTTGCTACATAATGACGGTGTACTGACGTAACTAGAGAAATGGCTGCTTTTCTAAAAATGCGATCATCGCTGGAAATATTAAGTGCAATTAGACGCGCAAAAACATCAACACAAAAACATCCGTATTTCATAGCGGCGCGTCATAAATTTCCAAATAAGGTGTCCAACATTAATTTAATTAGCAAGCAAACGTTCTGAGATCGAAAATAGCGTTTATAAAACACCGAACAACTCGAAATTAAAACCTAATATCTGAATCCAAAAACAATTCAGGACTCTGAAAACATCCGGGCTTGGAAGAAGGTCAGGAGGTCGTGACCCCTTGCATCTATTTGCATCTTCGCTTGACTTCCTTTTTGAGGCTCTCAATATATTTGATTTGTTGGGACGGCATCGCCATTTCCACCAATGACCGCGGCAACATACCCCCGGTCTCAATGTTGATAAAGAACTCAACTTTGGTTCTGCCGCTGCAAGAAAAAACGTCACAATTTACGTTGAAGCAGATAGCAGAGTTGTGAAGTCATACAGCTCGTCAACAGCAGTGTACAAAAGCTTTGCCTGCCGCCAGAAGTGGTACTTGCTTGCCGAGCTACCAAGCGAACCCGTTTTTAAACAGACGACTGGTAAGTGCCCTTACCTGCTGATAGCGGTAGCGCTGTACCCACTTGGATGTGTGAATGCTCGTACGTAATTCCTCGTTTCAGGCCGTCTTTCGTCTTTCACGCTGGTCGCTAATGCAAAAGGTCACATGATTATTAAATGTCGTGAAATAATGGATGTTTATTACATCATAATGATGCTAAGAACGTCACACACACTGGACGATGAGTAATAGGGTGCTTGCGGGCTAACAACAAAACACCGATCATGCAAATGACAACAAAGTAGATGAAAATTATTTCAATAGGGTGGTAGCTTATAATACGAGCATCAAAACCGAGTTTGCATGGCCTCTAAAATGGCCTGGGAGCTATATAATTAATGCACGCAAGTCGTCAAATATGCTACCCTCTATTAGGCAATAGGGACTGGCAATATACGCTGGCATCGCGTAATATTACGGAAACAACTAAAATATTGTTGCACAATGAATACTTCCTGGTAAACTAAGTTCGGGTTCACTTACCAAACACCCAGTGAGTCTGTGAAGAATCTGTAAAAAAAAGAACAAAACTAATTCGCGCTAACTGCCGTGGTTAATATACAAACAGACACGTTTTAAAACCGCGCAAATGAAAATAATTGGCATATCCGATGGCTTGATGGAAGTTCATATACCGTATATCTTTTAATGACTGGTACATGTATATGGGCTGTTAAAAGCAATGATAGAAGTTACCAAGGTTCCCCCACTGGGGGTATAGAGGTTTCTGAGAAAATAACAGTCCCTTTAATATAAGTTATCATTTACATTACAACACAGTCTCCCGTGGCGATGTAGCACTAAATTTCCTGAATTAATAAGCGACTGTTTGAAGGTAGAAGTTGTTGAAAGGCGGCGGATGACCTCGTGAGGTAAAAAAGTCCCCCAGGAAGAATTTATCTTTCAACAGGGAACTTACCAGTATCAATTGTCCTGAACGTAAAAAGATCGAGAAATTCACGTTGGGATATTAATCCTGTAAAGACAGTTGGTGTTACGATGACGGCGATAAATAAATTCTGCAGATAAAAAACAGAAAAAACGTGAGGTGGTGACGTAAATGACAAAGCTCGCGCAGATTTTACCTCAGTACATAGCCTCTATACGTTGTCATACTAAAGTACAGCACTAGACAAATACTGATGCGACATCTGAGATCGATGTAACCACATAGGCATAACATTTTATATTGAGATTACAACAGGACGTTGAAATGAACGAGAACAATCGCTTTTTAACAACGACAAGTCTATTTTTAGTGGTCCAAAACCTGTAACAATGACGGTTAACATAAAGGAAATTGTACAAACCAAATAGCGAGAGTGAGCCGCAACCACCACATATGCCAAAACGTCACCTCATTGTAAGTGTGTACTCGCTCATAACCAGCAATGCTTTTATCCCATGCCAGTCTCTCAGCGCTGGTCTTTGGTGGTTTCAGTACTTCATACACCACATGACACGGGGCGTCTATCTCGCACGTATATCTGTACCTAGATTGTGCATTTCCGTGTTAGTAAAGAGAAACATATCATGGAGCCCAACATACTGCTTGCGCAAGTCATATTCTATACGGAATGATCTTAGCCTTACGTATCCGTTAAAACATCAAAGTAATTATTTCAATTCAAATATACAGAACCTTTGACAGTATACCCAGCTTGTGTATGACTAATCCATACGATATAAACAACACATCTGACTCTTTATTGTCCATAATTTTCTTATTCACAACACAGTAATAAGCTATATTTATGTGTAATTCAAAAGTAATTAAGCCTCATTTTCTGTGATTAAGGTCTTCACAAACCTACATATATCCATCAAAATGTGGCGAAGGCTGAGAAAAAACATCTACACCGGCCTGCAACACATATATATATAAATTATTCAACATGGTAATGTAGTTATTTGGTCATGCCAAGATATTAGAACCTAATTGAGCAGCCTGATTTTCTTTGCAACCCTTGTTAAATTTACTCTGTGTCGTACAATGCATCACTTCCTAGGTGTTATAAAAAGCAAACGTGGCATCAGAGTGTAATAATAGTAACCAGCAAGTCATAATGATAGAATATATCGATTCATATTGCTTTGGTTTTAGGGCTTTGTTTTCAGCATTGCAATGCACATTATACGAATGCAAAAAGCACAGTATTTAAAAAACTACATAAATAAATTGGTCCTCCACCTGTGTTTTCATTTTAGCCCAAGATGTTGATTGCGAGAAACCAACCACATCAGCCTCAACAGCAGTTGCTTTTGACAGAATATCATCGTCCATTGAGAGTTACCAGCGCACACCTGGCCTTAATGCCTATGACCTATGGTAACAGTGTCATGAACAGGTCAAAAGCGACAACATACTAACACATTACACGCAAACACGAGTAAACTTATTTACTTGATAGTACAACATTTAACAAAATGAGTTGGTTTGGTTCAAGCTGAAAACATGCACAAAAAATATTGATCATGACAGAATATGGAAGGTTTTCAAAAACAAATTTGAAGCCAAAATGAACTATATTATATACAATGATTTGTGTCACTAAAAGGAAATTTTTAATTGTGATAATTGTACGTCGGTATGGCAAGGTCAAATAGAAACTGAACAAGTCAAATTTCAACAGTTTGGAAAAGGGCTGTTTTGTGTATCGACAAAGATAGCAGGACCGAGAAACTACCAGTCGTGTTTGCCTACAACCAAAGAAAATATTGATCCAACATTTACATTTGATAAGAAGCTAGCATATGGTACAATTGAAAAACAAACATATCAATGTTATTGTGATGTATAACTACATCTTTCAGGGAGATCTATTGCTCAAAATTGTCATGTTGTATATAATCTAACCCACAGCAGCAACACTTGAAGAAATTACACATTTTAATTATATACTGTAGGCTTTCATGTGGTAAAACAGGCAACTATGTCCAATAAAAGCAGAAAATGTATATCAGATATGAAACGTATAACAGCGATTGATGTGATTTTTAAAGAGTCAAGCAAAAAATGTTTCCTTTATTCAGGAGTCACATAAAATATACACTATTCCTGTATATTCAAGTATCTCGTGATAAAACATCTGATGATGAAACAACATGATTGGAGAATTTATAGTTTGACCACCCAACATGTGTATCTATAAGTATACTTGTTTCACATCACGTGACGTAACTGAGCCAATTTTGTCATGTATGGAATGCTAGTTTGCAGACTGGGGCACAATTTGAAGCAGTGAAAATGGAAGGATACCAAAAATCATCTTGCAATAAGCACTCTACGGTGTAATAATATGGTTTATATCTTCACGCTGAAACGTAATAATGAGACGAAGGGTTGAAACAACATGAGTGTGACAATGAATGTGCATCGTACACAATAACTAGTGTGACCATAAAATTGACAAAACTACATTTTCACAAAAATCAGCCATCAAAATAAAAGTACTCTATGACAGTTTAATTCGATACTCCACAGTAATTGTAGCAACTGGCAATAATATTAAGGATGGCATGATTACATGCTACTGTAGATGATAAAGAAAATTTTACTACATAATCACCAAATTATCGGCTTAACTTCTCATAATAATATCACAGATCAAAGGGCTAAATAGACTATTACGGTATTATGACTAACAAATATACTTTGTGTTTTAATAGACTTAACAGTATCGGTACCTAGAAAAACCTTATCCACACAATTGAAAAACAGAATGTTGAAATTTTAAAAAGTCTTCATCTATTCCAAAAACATAAATAAATATTTAGCTGCTAGATTCCGACCAATAAAAAGAGAAACCTATCTTAGAAAACATGAGACTTAAAGGCCTAAACAAAAATCGTAAACAGAACAGTTGCAAAACTTAAAAGCTTTTATGGAATATGACTATGCTGCCATTGGCACGGCACTTAACAGCTAAAAGTCATGTTACAAGTACAAGTACATTCTTGTAGGTAAAATCTTGATATGGACTGAGTTATAGAATAACTCATAACAAGTAAATCAAAGACTCTGGATATGAGATAAGTGAATCTTTCTTACATAACATTCTTTTCTTTACAATAGATTATAGTAGGTTCTTTAAACAAAAAAAAGCATCAGTTGTAACTATCGCAGTCTTGACAATAAGTTCCGCAACAGTCAGAAAAGTTGTCATTATTTATACTTTTCCTTGTCACGACTGATGAGCTTGTCAATCAACTCTTGAAGGGGGGCAAGCTCACGCCTGTCAATCAAGTTAAACTCCTGTACAAAATAGATAAAGTGTTTGAACGATGTGTTTAAATGGGCTTCCTCTCCGAGCCCCATGACGTCGGAGAAATGTTGATGGTAGATGTGAGCATAGACACGAAAGAGACGTTTTAAAATTGTCTTTGCAATCGACATGAAATTTTTTGAGAAAGGTACGCCCACCGCTGAAGGAAAGACTTCTTCGTTGTCAAGCTGGCACTGGACCCAAGACATCAAATAATCAATATATCGAGGGGCTGAGCACTTTATGGGCTTTTTTATTGTAACTCCATCTGCCCAATGGTACTCGTACTTTGGCCCTGCTGACATAACTTCACATTTTGTTGGTGTACAAAACTCTGCTATTGTCCCGTAGAGCATGTTTATTTGATTGAAAAAGTCGACTGTGTTAACCGCAATCCATTCGTTCAAATCTTCTCCTTCGGGGAGGGCGACTGCAAGTTGGAGGTTTCCGCTTCCGAGTGTTGCAGCAGCATGACGCATGAGCTCATGCTGATGTGACCCTTCTGGTATGCTCTTGTGTGGTTTAAACGTTTTGTTGTGACGATTCGAAAATAAAAAACTCATTTTAAACCTCAACTTCAAAAAACTTACTACACAGACTGCAAAAATATATACTGTATTATAGATTAGAACTAAAATACTGAAGCATACACAAGGTTAGAAAGTTTGCATCGTGCTGTATAGCCTATAGATTTATCAGATCAGATGTTGGAATTGTCGGATAAAGAAATATACTTTTCACACGCTGTAGTGTTATGCCAAAATATCCACAGAAAACTCAATGTCCTTCAACCAATCAATTTACACCCGGGCCATCAATGTTACCATTTACCATAGCCAGTATACTTTTACACATGGCCAACCAATGTTCCCTTTAATTTTTCACGAGTCTGAGCAAACACACTAACTCCCTGAGCGGTCTCTCGGACCACTGTGGTCATTATTATGCGTTGATTTTATTTTCAATCCAGGTTGGATTATGTTCTTATGCGCAGCACAGATTTTCTGTGC
This sequence comes from Clavelina lepadiformis, assembly GCF_947623445.1. NCBI lineage: Eukaryota > Metazoa > Chordata > Ascidiacea > Aplousobranchia > Clavelinidae > Clavelina > Clavelina lepadiformis. The sequence continues at coordinate 23,305,418 of NC_135243.1, read as the reverse complement.
GCGGAAACCGTGTCAGCAGTGTGCATTTGCGCACGCGCGCAGCTTAGAGGGAACATTGTGGCCAACTATGTTTCATTCATTCATTCAACTATAATGAGAGCCAACCGGTGGTGAAGAGGTTAAATTGACTTTAAATAAGTCAATTGAGATGCTGTTGTATGAAGATAAATACATCGACCATGCAAGCCAGCAAGACTGTGCTGGTTTTTCACTTAGATTTCTTAAATACTGCCGGCACATTCAATACAAAATCTGTGCGCTTGTATACTATGCTATCGCTACCCAGTTCTAATGTCACTCTTGCTTTGATATGGTTGTGCTTACATGTACTGCTTATTTTGGCATAGCACCTTAGAAAAATAACAGTACAATGAAATTTTCTTTAATGTTTTTGAGGAGCGAACAAATTGTGATTCACGAGCAGCTTATTCAAGCAGTCTAGAGAAGCTGTTTACACAAAACCAACTTCAACATGTTCCATTTAATGAAAACAGTCTTTATCTTATTTTTCAAAAAACTCGTAACACACATGGACTCATGGACTCGTAACATGGACTCCACACAAAGACCAACTCTAGTTAAGAGCATGGTGTCAGCATGTCATCTTGAATCAACTGTTATGTCACAATCATTTCGCAAGTCAAAATTCTACCACAAGGTTGCCAGATCCAAACATTTTTTACAATGTTTTTGGAACCTGGTTCCGCAGCCTTTTCCAATAAGATCTTGGGAGAGCAAACAGTTTGGGTCAAATATACAAGTGCACAAGCAATTTATGTTAAAATTTGAGTTGTTGCGGTCTATTATGCAAAGGCATCCTGTGGTTGTGCACTTGTATACTAGACCCAAAATTTTAAAGGTGCACTGAAAGGCCGTCGGATCTGAGCTTTGGTACTTTACCAGGCTCTTTTACAGCCTATATGCCAGGGGTGGCCAAACTGCGGCTCTCGAGCCGCATGCGGCTCTTTGAGCCTTTAATTGCGGCTCTTTAATGAATTTGCATTGTTGAATTAGACATGCATTTTCCCGGTCTAGACGAGTTGTTTGATCAGATTATGAAACAATGCGTTCTATCACACGTAGTAACAATGGACTCATTGTTAGTAATAATCAAATTACAATCCAAAAAGGACATTATTGTACAGAAGTGTGCTAACTTGTACACTGTAGTTAAGTTAACTGTCAGTTCGAAGCTGTACCTCAGGGCTGACATAGATTTAAGTCTCTACACTAATAATTGCAAAAAGAGTTGGTGAAGCCCAGGTGGAGACTCATAGTATCACCACGCAGCACTAATGTTAATCAATAGCTACACTTCTTTGTGAGTGAATAAATTCGTATTTTTTATTGTGTTTGTGTTGCGGCTCTTTTAAAGCTCGAATTGGTAATATGCGGCTCGAGCATGAAGCAGGTCTGGCCACCCCTGCTATATGCTATCACAGATTGAAAAGTTTGCTAAGTGTGCGGGGATTAAAAACAATCGCGTGTATAATGACTATTGTTTCATCTTGTTGCGCAGGGGATTTCTCACTCAAACAGAGCAAACTTTCCAAACTGGTTGCTATGAAACTTGCAATAAATCATGTATAACAATTGTGTCCACGATTAACTAAATGCATATGTAAATATATATATCTATATAAACTACATAACACAATTCACCCAAATGAATAAGTGTGCGTATTAATGCACGCTACTGAATCTACTGAAAATCGCGCTTGAGCTCGCTTTGTCCAGCTCTGAGCCTGTCGGTCAATCTGTTGTCTGGCTAAGTAGCCCAGGCATTAACCAGTACTGGTAACCACTGAATGGTTGGCAAGATGACAAAATCAGTTTAAAAAGCAAATTGAATGAGTCACACGATATAGCCTAATGGCTAACAGCTATTGGCTGACAGCATGGAGCTACAAATCCCTGCAAGCAAACCCGACTGGAAAGTACATCAAAGTTTGATGTGATTAAGTGCACTGACATCTTATTTCTTTCTTTAGGTATTTATTATAAATTGGCGTTGAAACAACCAATGTTTCTTTGTTTATTTATTTTAAATCGGCGTGAGGAGTAAAATATTCTGGTAGGCACGTTGAGTCGTTGATAAATCTCGTGCGTGCAGGTGCCAGACTTTCCACTACTTGACAGCAATCTGCTAGGCTAACACAGACAAGTTGCCAGATTGCTCATCATTCAGTCGTTATTATAGCCTTTGAACTAAAACAGAGACGGCGGTGAACCTGTTGAACACCATTTACGCAACTGAATTGAGTTTTAAAATTAGCTTACATAAACCATACAACAATATCCTTCGCCAAATAACCAGCAGCTTCCTAGTTTTCCAGCCAGTTTTCACTTTTAACTGAGGAGAACTCAGCACCAAACCCTACAGCCTACATGAAGGGAAAATCTTATTTATGACGTATTGCCTATATTACAAGATGTCAATTAAATTTCTATAATCACAAATGACTTTTTGCAATAACAAAAACAATTATACTTTTGCATTTGAAGAAAATTTTAATTAACATAATCTATTTTGTTTAATAAAAGTTAATGCAAACACAATCTTAAAAAGCTATTGGAAATTTACTTATGTAAGTTAGAAAAAACTTATGTTAAGTTAAGTGACATGCGGTATCAGATCAAACTATAACTTGGCAACGCTGTAGTCAAAACCTGGTTTTATGGACTGACTTTGGTCGTTAATGGATTCGAATTCACTTAAGTAACGTTATTGAAATGACCCAGTTTGACTAGAGTCTTAGATCTTGATCGTAAATGACTTGACTTGTGGCTCGAGTTGAACGACTTGGTTACGATTCGGCAAATCTTTATTGCAGACTAGGCTAATTACTACCTTGGCCATTTGGCTACTTGGTTTAAGTTAAGTAATAAGTTAGTTAATCCATACGTTTTTAAATCGTTTAAAATACATTTGCCATTAGAATGCTTACCGATATCAATTAAACTGTGAGTCCATGGAAGGAAAAAATATTACAGGTCTATAACCAGGGTTGCCATACCGTCTTTTTTTCTAAGATTTGTCATTATTTTCAAGGTCTTTGTCTTAGAAAATATATTTGCTTTTGTTTCTAAGAAATGTCCTTATTTTCACTTGCGTCCTTATTTTTGTCTTATTTTTAGGTCAAAGTTTCCTATTTTGGGTATTTCGGCACCTTTCGTATACCATTTTGTACCAAATAAATACCAAAATCAAGAACTTGCAAATATTGTCTCGTTCTTTTTTAAGTTGATTCTCCTGTTTAAGGTACTATTCTTCTTTCTTTTTCTAGTCGTTCTTATTTTTGAGTCCAGACCGATGGCAACCCTGCTTATAACTATTATCAGGCTTTCACCTGAGGAAACTTACTTCATAGCGCCACCAATCTGCAAAATGGATACTAAGGATTTTCTTTAAAAGTGATTGAAAAAGTGGTCTAAAAGTAGCCTACTTGGCTTTTTAAAATTCGGGCAAAATCATTTTGTATTTTATTTACCGAAGTGCAAAACATTTTCTGTAAATTAAAATTAAAAATACGCAAATCAAGTTTTAAGAGCTAGAACTTTAATAATTGCACGCAAATTTAAGTAGCGTAATCATAACCCAGCATTTCTCGTTCACTTTTTCCCTTCCGAAAATGATTTGTAAAGCTATCCGACATAATGACCTGAACTAAAACAAACTTAAGTATACCCCATTTATCAACTAAACCAACTGTAGTTGCTGATGAAAAATTAAGTTATGCCGTCGCCATATTTCTGGTGCCGTCTTGGTATTAGTGTGGCGACTTTGGTTTGAGAAACGATGATGTAGCCCACAAAAACAGCCCCGGTTGGAGTGTGGCTTCAAAGACAAATCAAATAATGCCAACACGCCATAAACCACGGATCGCATATTATATTATAACTAATTTGGCTTGATGGTCGTGAGTGGAATAACTATTGATTACATATGAAGTACCTTCAGCCGTGAGCACCACTTAAATCGATCGACTTGTTTGGATGACGTGGGCCATAAAGTCAGCATAAATAGGGTCAATCATAGCATCAATGTTCGACAGATCTTTTCTCATACAGTTTTCGTTAAACGTTATTTCCTGAGGTTCCGCATAGAATGCATGAAATAGTGTTAGACGAAACGTGCAGTGGTTTGTTGCATCAGATGCACGCAACAATGCACATGACTGTGATGGAAGTTTTCCGGCAAGCAAGTAGCATGTGGTCGATTTCGAAATGCTGATGGTACCATATTTTTACTTCAGCGTAATTAGAGAAAATAGTTATCTTAGATAATCACAAAAACAACCAAATGTTTTTGCTGGCACTTTATTGGCCTGCTTCGTGTACAGGAAGTTATTTTTGAAATAACATATTTCAGCAGACGCAGAAGACAACCAGTGTAATGGTTAGAGTAGCGCGAGCCGCAAAAACCCTGATAAATATAGGCCTGTGCATGCTCTTCCTGCTTATACTTTACCTGCTGAACACGGACGAAGGACAATTCGACCCGGACATCCGAGACAACATTTTGAGTGAATATGATGACTACATGGACGCGTACGATATCGACAGCAAGGAAGTGCGCTCGCTCGTTCTAGAAGATTTAAACGACTTCGAAGAAGAGGAAAATCAGACCGGAGAAGCGTTCCTGCGGAAAGGAGCTGAGGAGAGGCGGAAAATGGTTGAGGAGTTGGTCGTCGTTGTTGTTGACGCCGGTGATGACGAAAACAGTGATGACGTCACGAAAAAGGAGGGGGGTGATGGTGAAGCTTTGGAAGCCCCAAGTGAAAGCACAGAAAACGATGACGTTGACGTGCTTCGTGAAAATGACGTCATGGTAGACAACATTATTATCGACAGAAGTGAAGACTTGCTGGATGAAGTAAAATTTTTCGGCGGAATATCGTTCATTCTGCTTCGAATAGAAGTGTTCTAGAAATGTTTTAAATAATTGCAACAGATATTGGCTTTTTACCAGTTAGAGACGGCTTTAAACGTTTTGGGTTAAACTTATTTTCGTATTATATTTAAACAATATGACTAATTAAAGCAAAGCCATTGATTCAGGTGAACCCCATATGTCAATCCGATCTAACACGAACCTATTCAGTTTATACTGTTCTGTTTCAGATGAAAAACCAGTCACTTGATCAAACTGACGTGACCGACTTGGTCGGGGGAATAACCGTTAACGTCAGCGACGCTTACTACAAACCCATGGACCTTTTGCCCCTTTTATCGAAACCCCCGTCAGACAGAGACGCTCCCGGTGAGTTTGGTCACCCCTTTTCGGTACCCAGTCGACTCGGGCCGTCTGTGGAGCGACAAATAGAAGAAGGGTACCGACGTCACGCCTTTAACGTGCTTGTGAGTGACATCATTTCCGTTCACAGAAATCTTGGAGACAAAAGGGAAGAAGACTGCAAGGTAGGTGGCGCTGACGAGCCCTTAATAACCTCCATAGCAACGCAACTGCCACGTCATAGCAACGAGTAATACTTCTGATTCAGTTTTATCGTCACTGTACAGTACTGTATAGCTGACAAGTGACCACAAAAGTGATTTGTTACTCCGTTTAACTGCATATGTTGCTCGATAGGGTCGCAAAGTCCGAAAGCCGCTTCCAACCTTCAGTGTGATAATATGCTTTCGAAACGAGGCTCTTTCAACCCTGCTAAGAACTTTGTACAGTGTTTTGGAGACTGTCCCAGGATTGTTGTTGAAAGAAGTTGTTTTGGTGGATGATGCCAGCAATATAGGTACCGGTAGTTTTCTTGAATTGTTGCATTTTTCAAAGTGTTCTAACTCAACAATTGTTTCATAAATTAATTTGTTCTAAAGTTGTTGTAGCTGAAATGAACACCATTAGAACTTGTTTCAACTGTGTGTTACTTTTTAACCGTACGTCAGATACACATCATACACACGTCATCAAGACAACCTTACGTTTCAGACCTGTATGAAGTTATGAAGACTGAGACTGAAGATCTTTTCTCGGTCAAACTGATAAGAAGTCCGACACAAGTTGGGATCACTCAGGCTCGTATCTTAGGAGAAAAGCTTGCGACTGGGGAAGTTTTGACTTTTCTCGATTCACATTGTAAGCACGGAACTTATTACAGTAGATAGACTATGTTTCAGTGCGTGGCCTCATTGCCAATGTAGAACTTATAAAGTGGAACCACCCAAGCCCCTATAACCTCTTTTGCTGGTTATACTCCTTAGTTTCGTTGGAGCATTTTTCGTGCACCTTTAATATTCAGTTGAAATTCATGTTCTTTACTAATGTAAGCTAGTCAAGAAAAAATGGAATTTCGCACGCCCTTGAAATCATAATTCCAAGGGGTAGAAGTACCCCATGTAGGATACCAATCGTGTAGAGTCACTGCCGATGTAGAACTTATACAATATCGGTGCAGTGAAGACACCTTATTAAAACAAACAAACAAAATAAACAAACAAACAAACAAACAAAGAATACTTTTTCAGGCGAGTGCTACGAGGGCTGGCTCGAGCCACTGCTGGAAAGAATCAAAGAAAATCGCCGTGTGGTGGCGCTACCCATCATGGAAATCATAAACCCGGACAACTTCAAATTCTCGGTCACTCCAATGCAAAAGGTCAGACAATGCCCATTGTGCAATAAGCAAATAAATGAACCAACTACTGCTATAGAGTCATAGATTGCTGTATTTTTAAAAATAGAGTTAGGTCTGTTTCGTTGAACAATTTAAGCAAAATTGATTCTTTTTCAGGTTCAGCGGGGCGGGTTTGACTGGACACTCACTTATCGTTGGATAGCGCCGCCGCGCGGTCGTTTTCAGAACCCGCTTATGGACATGACGCAACCAGTGACGACACCGACCATGTCGGGTGGCGTTTTCGCGATTGATCGAAAATATTTTCAAGAAATGGGCAACTACGATGAAGGGATGAAAATTTGGGGAGCGGAAAACCTGGAAATGTCTTATAGGGTGAGAGACATGAACGGAACATTGCTCTGTTATTGCGTTGCTGCTTTGCGATTTACATTGGGCAACTAAGCCTGTAAGAGTCGAACTTGGTCCAACCTTGGCGGAACTTGTTTCTCCGCGATTTTTCTTGCAATTTTTCAATCAGTGTCAAAACTTTCCCTGATGTTTAGGACAATTTTAATATTTTTCATTTCTATGCGCAGATCTGGATGTGCGGAGGTCGCATAGAAATCTTACCTTGTAGTCACGTGGGTCACGTTTTTAAGGCAAGAAGTCCGCATCACATTACTGCTGACGTTGTGTTACGTAACAAACGAAGGGTGGCAGAGGTATGGATGGACGAATACAAAGACCTGTTCTACAAGAGAACCCCGCAGGCGCTCCAGGTTGGCAGTTATTGGCTAATATGGCTCAGGACAACCTTGATAAAGAAAAACTCTTTTACACACTTTGCAATCGTTTTTTGGCTTAACATGGAGCCCTATACAAACAACGCTACGTGAACATTAATTTATCAGCTAATATACTTCCGATCATGGATGTTTTACTTCAAGTAGCAGTAGGTTACGTTTGCGGAATCCTTACAAAATCGTTACCATCTCAGGTGGAAGTCGGAAACGTCACAGCCCGGCAGGAACTACGCACGAACCTTCAGTGCAAATCGTTCAAATGGTACATGGAGAATATCTACCCGGAGCTTTACGTACCGGAACTTAAGCCCAAACACAGTGGCGCGGTAAGAAATAAATCTCATTCCAAAGCACTAATCGCTGGGTTATGGTGACGTAATAACAGAGTTGGTTACACTTATTATGATGTTGTAAGGCTCAATATTTTCAAAGGTCTGCTGCAGGTTTGGGGACTCGGTTGATGTTTGTTTGGACACCGGTGCCACGGAAACGATCCCTGGACGAACTTTGGGCGTAGATAAGCACCAGACTGGTCTTTTAACGCAGTACTTCGAATTTACCAAACAGGTACCGTATAAGTCGCTTGAGATTCTGACTGGATTTTCAGGGAATACTTTGTTATACTCCGTGTGGCTTTAAGTGGTGACTTGTTGAGAAGGAAGATAAGGAAAATTCCGAATAACTTGATGCGCCGTGTACAAGGCTGAAGTCGATATTTTGGGACAAGAGATGTGGAAACAATTGTTAAATGGCTGTAATGGTTACAGTGTTGTGCAAACAACAAGCCTTAATCCGTGTGTTAGTAGAGGCAACATAATTTAAACACTGCCTTATACCGATGATTATTATCACTCATTTAAAATTTTGTTTTTTAACCAAACATGCAAGACATTTCAGGTGTTTACAGCAGTAAACAAAAACTTTAATGTCGCAGAATAAACCGTTTATGAAAACGTTTTAGAACGAAATCCGTCACGTGGGGGTTCGTGACGTTTGTGTGACCTCTAATGAAAGGAAAATTGAACTTCAAAGATGCAGATTCCCGGGAGAAAAAGTAGCTTTACCCCAGCAACAATGGGTCTTCAATGAGGTAATTTCAGGGCCTGAGCCGCAGCTACATTGAGGCGCTTGCGTCTGTAAACTTTCTGGAATTATGGCACAAAACCTTTCTACATTTAACAACGTAGCTAACCGGGGTAGTATTTGATATATTTGCGTCGGTAAATTTTTTGTCATGGCTACAGTCTTGAATGTTATTATTACCACGCAAGGTTAGTAGTCGATGTATCGTGGTCTAGTTAGGTTTATTTGTTAGTACATAGCGCTTCAAAACGCAATTATTTCCATAGGATCTAACACTTTTAAACAAAGCAAACAATTTGTGCTTGACTGCCTCTACCGCCAACGTGTGGTTGGAAAAATGTGATTCGTCATTACGTCAGAAGTGGAGATGGATATGAGACGTTACCTGCAATTTAGTTACATTGCTTGCTTCCTTGTAGAGAGTTTGGTTTGTTGTTGAAACTCGCGCACAAAGTTAGTTGTATTCTAGTAAACTTCCGTATTTGATAATTAGAGTAAAATTTTCAATAAAATTTTGATATTTTACAAACGAGAGTTCTTTACTTGACGAGATTTCTTCTCATTGAGAAATACTAATTTTATTGAAAGACAATTTACAAAAACGTATGTTTCCAACAAAAACGTTTATTAAATCTCTATTTAACAACGATTGCATATTACGCTAAACAATAAATAATTGTTACGCAATAACCTATCACGTAATTCCATCGTAAATTAGAAGCAATTTTCATCATAACATTTGCTGCATCACTAAAACCTCGGATAACCAACCACATTGCTTTCAAACAAACAAAAATTTTCAAAACCGCGGATTTTCAACCAAAATGAAATCATTCCAAACAAAAATACAAAGTGAAGAAAAGCAAAAATTGAAACAAAAATTACAACAATTGTGAAAAGAAATGCAAGGCTGGAAAGCGGAGAAAAAAATCACAGTCTCTCAGAGAAGAAACAAGCTCAATGCGACGAAAAATGCACAAAAAATGAAGTTTGGATAATTACAGTGATGCCGGTAGGAGGTCACATGACAAGCTAAATCTCAACAAAGTCTTCATCTCATCGACTTAATCTCACAAAGTTTTAACAGTGATGTCACAAAGCAAATGATGTAATCTCAAACAGCTGAGTGTCCAGCAAGGAGATTAAAATGCTAAATAACTGTGTCGTTTTAGAGTCTCATAATACTGGTACTGGCTTTTCCATGCAAACACGAAACCAAGGCTAGTACGAAGTCTTCTTCCAACGTAACAACAGACGTCACAAAACGAATCAAAGCCCTGACGTCATTTCATCACTAACACTCACTTGTCTGTAACGTCATTTTGACGTCATAATAACGTGCAATGAAAATCGAACAACGTGTAATAAACTGAAAATAACGCAAAGCCTGCGCAATGAAATTATGTGCAAAATTTGCTCCAGCTTTCAAAGAATTCATCAACCTATTCAATTTCTCATTACTGATGAGTCATGCAACAGCTGAGTGACGTATAAATCGTCACAGTTGAACAGCAACTGTTTACCAGGTGATGGCATCACGTGATGCAAAGCAAGTTTACATATAGCCAGCAGCTGACAAATTGTAGTTTTGGCAGCTTAGGTCATAACAAAGCGCAACCCAGCGATTTCAATCGCCTTAAACGAAAAAACCTATCACCTCGTGGCTGCAACACAATGCATGAAGGGCATCGTCTAGCGGTTATCTTTTTTGTTCTTCTTTTTTTGCTTTTGTCTCATACAGAAAGTGCAGACTGTAGTTTCGTCTTGAATTTTCGACAAGCATGGTTGCTCCACCCAGTGGTCGTAATTTAGTGTTTGAGCTGGGAAAGAAAACAAACTTGCAAGCAATGAAAAATGTTTCGTGCTATTCGTTTAAGGTTAACAATAATTTCGTTAACGGCAACACTACCAACTCTTACCCAGGTGTTGAATGTAGCTAACGGCCAGCCGTAAGGTCTCCACCTTTGACAAACGTCTGTCAGCTGGCTCCGTAGGGATTAAAGTCCGCAGTTTCTAAAAACGAATTTTCGCCTGACCGATTACACATCGAATATCATGTCAGGCAATTTGTTCCATCAGTTCCACCATCCAAACTTTACTTACCTTAAAAGCCATGTTCACGTTAGGGGATCTCCCTTTTTCCTTAACGGCAACATTTTTCCGTTTCGAAACTTTTCCTTTTGCTGCATCCGGTTTAGTTTCCGCACTATGATCGCATGTTTTACGGGCAGCGGTCGCGATTGGCTCCAGGTCCACTAATGGGGTTACAATGGATGAGTCTACCGTCCATTCCGACCCACCGACGCTCGTGTTTAAAGCCACTTGCTGTTCGTTGAACCCAAAATCGGAACATTGAATCGTCGACGGGGCTGGGTTCAAAAAACTAGAATTCGTCATGGTTTCGCGCACCCCACCCCCCAACCACAAGTTACTGGGGACGAGCTCGGTTGAAGCGGGTTTATGGAGGAACAGCGTCGCGAGAGGGGGCAGGCTCACCCTTTCCCTTTGCTTTGGGCACAAGGGGGTTGGTGGGCCCGACTTGGTTGGATATTGCCAGTTTACTGCGGATAACGAAGGGTAAATTGGGGGTAATGACCCCGCTAAACCCTCTTCTGTGTCCACGGGGCACAACATTGAAGCAAATGGGTCCAAGTTGACGTCATCGGGTTGAAAACAGGGGTTGGGCAAAACGCGCCTGTCATCGATTTGAGTGTTCTTCGTGCAAATATCCATTGGGACGAGTAAGGTGCTTTTGAGGCTGTAAGGTATTCCAGTTACCAGGACGGTCCAGGCTGCAACCGAAGGCGATGACGAAGCAGAATTGTCTTCTCTCTCGACAAGTTTTTGACTGATACAAAATTCCTAACTAAAATCCAGCAAAGTTAATCGGCCTCAAATCTGACCTGTGCGAACTAGAACTCGGTCGACATTTCACTACGAGCTTGCAACTATAGTTCGCTTCGCGTTCGCGATGTTTTTGCAAGTCACGTGACTAGGACACGTGGCCCAGCTGTCGCGATCAACCATGCATAAAAATAAAAACACCACAGCGTGTCAATCAAGTGACGTCATATAGTAATTTTCCTAGCTCCACTTTCAACTTGAACTATTTTTGAGGACGAGCTTAGTTTAGTTAATGTTTGTTTCGTCACTATTTATTACTGAAGAGACATTTTTGCGTCATAATGACTGAATTAGTATGTAAGAAAGCAGCTTCTGATGTCAACCAATAACTTTGCAGTTGCTTTTATCACAATCGGTTAAGTTGCAGGTTTTGTTTAACTTAACATTTTAATAAGAACGCAAACTTAAACTATCTCAGTTCGCAATAATTAAGCTCTTTAGATTTTATGGAAAATTTAATTATGACGTAATTAGTCGACGTTTTGTCAACTGACCGGTGATATGATCGACGATCGTCGCCAGCAGGCCGAATAAGCGTTGATAAAAACACTAGCGTAGTGTTGTACGACATGGAAATGTGGCGATTTCCAACTCGTCCAACCCATTATTTTACACGTAAAGGTTTTCACATTTGTCCAGTACGGCTTGTCACGTGACTATGGCTCTTCCACGAACAACTATTTCATTCTTTTAAATTGAATCGTGCTTCAGTTAGAAGAAGCAGTGAACGTCTAGATTTGAACTATTTTACAAATTTTGCAGTAATTGTTCCCGCTTTAAATTGACCTAGGCCTTTGAAGCTGCGTTTTAGTTGATTACAAATTTCAAATAGATCATTTCCTTCGGCTTCAAATCACAGTCGAAATTTACGTCACTGCCAATACCAAATAAGGAATGTATTTATTAAACGTAATTGAGAATCCACACAACGGTTCAACGCACCTACTATCACAAGCGACACGAGTAAGGGTGGATATAAATCAAAGACAAAATATCGACGGACGTTGAAATCGAAACTGCAGTAATAGACAAAGAAAAATTGAGGAAATTCAGCTAAAACTATTCTTTCAGGCAAAGGTGGTTTATGACGTAAAAGCGTCGTAATAGTAGTACGCTGGATTATGACGTTGCAAACAAGAATAAGACACCTGCATGTTAAGAATGAGACGATTGTTATAGGATCTCTGAGAAGGTGTAGCTATTGTTACAACACAAGCAATATTGTGACACCACACGCACAATTTATGACGTCATCTTGTACGATGCGTCCCTTAACATAATCCGTTGTAACGAGAAAATATAATAGGCAAAATCTTTCACAATTTTGAAGCGGATGTTGAGGCAAACATAATGAGTCAATGAGCCTTTGCAGAAAATATGAAAATATCGCGACCGTGGGAATAAAAACACATTGGGCAAAGGTATATGCTACGGCTCTAGCTATCGACGGCAAACACAACAATCTTAAGGAAACGAGCACAAAGCGTTGCGTTACGGCTGTAAACAGTAGGCGCCCTCTAGCGTCCAAATAAATTACATTCAGCAATCACAAGAAGGCGAGCAAGGGCTCGCATTTTCTGAAAAACAAGAAAATAACATTCAAGTACCCAACCATTTATGGACATGAGTAACATAGTGACAACAAAAATATTTTTACTAAAACACAGAGCACGCATTTATTAAGAAACAGGCAGCTGGTTTCACTGCCTCTTACGTCATAAAGCCACTTCATAAGCGGCAGATTTTTCTTCAAAATATATTTGGTTTGAAAATAACAGGATCATGCCACTGCAAATCTGCTGACCATGGATCGAGGGTCAGTGAAAAGTAGGGGGTGTGGGCAGCCGTATGATCCATGACTTTAGGAGGTGCAACATGAGCGAGAACGTACGTTGAAGACCCTACCTCAACCACAACGCAGTCAAGCCCAGCAATGAATATCACAACTGACAATCTTTGACGATTTTAATTCAGCGCCGCGCGAACTCAAGCTCTCAGAATCATCCGCAAGTGTCAGAATTTTATCGAAAAAACTTTAATCTTTGCGGTCAGGGCCTTATGAATGATATTGCGCAGTGAATAAAATTGTTTATGCAAGAGTCCCCAAGATCCAGGAAGGGTCCCAAAATCGTGACTTAACGATGAAATTATGTTTTGCTACGGCGTCCCAAAGTTATCACATTTGCAAAGTCTAGAATCAAGTCACGACATAGCTTTAAAAACGCGTAGTCTCAAATAACGACACCATTTATAGAAAAACATTGCTTTGAAGCATCAAGCTACAGTTAACGTGGCTGTAATTCAGGTTTAGCCTGTCATGTTGTAAGGCACACACAAGCAGACATTTCCGCCTTTCTTACATCACAATGGCATTGCTTTATGACGCGACAAGTGTGAGAAATGAAAACCGCCTTGCGGGAACGTGAGGTCTCGTGTGAAATGACACGATTGTCGTTTCCTAGTTTTGAAATGTACACGACTTGTAGAAGGTGATAAATTGTGACAGCACGTTAGCAGAATGCCCGTTTAAACGTCAATCGGCTGCCACCATACAAACCGGTCCAAACCGCTAGTTTTGAGCTATCTGACGCCTCTTGACAGGTAACAAGCTATTCACCTGGTGTATCAATTTCCTGTGGTTCACTGCGTTGAAACGGAGGAACTCCGATTTTATGTTTGTGCTATTTTACACTCGACTTCGAGGTATAAGTGCGTAATAAATTAATATGGATACTAAATATCGGTGTTTATGAGCGGGTGCAAGTGAGTTGCGTGTAAATTGCACATAAGCTTAGCCGCCAGTTAAAAATGTCAAATCATTCATAGCGTTATTACAATTGATTTCGGCGTATCACTACGATGCTCAAACCAACACAAGGAAACATATCGCTCATGATAACATTACTTGATCGTTGCTGCTTATTTTTCGAGACAGCTCCGATTATTTCAACACAATTTCGCGTTCTGCAAGTCCGTACTCAGTCGCAAATGCTGCAATGAACTACAAGAGCTAGGGCATATAATAATTAACCACCTTTCTCAGAGGTCAACTGGTCACTTGTATTACGTCATCTGTTTTTGCGATTTCGTCCGCACATCGGCTGTGTGGGTGATGACGTATTCGCTTAATTGGAATGACGTCGTCGGGAGAAGGTGATGAAGCTGTGACGTAGTTTCGAACAGGAGAATGCCCGTTTTGAATTGGTGACGTAGCGGAGCTTACACACGGGGTTCCGTAACTCGGCAATCGAAATTGTTCAGAATAAGGTCTAAAAAGGTAAAAAACGTATCAATGTTAAGTAAAAGTTATCATCAAATTCTCTGGTTAAAATCTGCCCTAACTTAACGAAGCATGACAGAGTTTTTATTCCGCTGTAAACACATGTTTATTATGATGGGTAGGTAGGTATGGTAGGTAGGGTAGGTTCCATAAAAATAAAACAGTCAAACTTTAATTTACAAGAAATAGGTGCATTTTGACGGGCTGTGTGTGTTTCACATCAACAATAGGACAGAAGCTTTTTACAGTAAACCAAGAAACTATCAACGATTATGACGAAATAATAATAAACAGCGCGTAAAGTTAAGAAACTGGGTGACCTTTACGGGCGGCTATGACCTATCAAAAGAGGGAAAAGCCGATTGGGTTTATGACGACGAATGAGGGCTCTAATTCACTGATGGAACAGTCAACATCATCATCCTTCACACAGAGCTAAGATTTAATAAAAACAAAACCCTGGCGAATGGTGATGGATTGAAGCGAGGGAGGTGGCTTTAATTTCGACGCACCTGCCTCGGATCGATCAACTCTGACAGCGCCGGTTACTATGGCAACCACTCGACGACTTCCGGTTGCAACGTAACCTTGTGAGGCTTCGCGGTACGATCGGGTGAGTATAAAAATCAGCTAAAAAGCGACAAAGATTGTCGAAGGATTTTCTAAGCAAGACCGCAGCGGTGTAAAAGTACAGCGTCTAATTGGACTAATCGTGAAACCCCGAAACAATCTCTTTTCAAGTTTTAACGCGGGATATTTGATGTACGAGGGCATGCAGCCTATTCCAGGCCAATAAACAACATTGCAAGAGGCAACGAATGACACAGACGCCAACTCAACGCACAACGGGATACGACTTCGGCCGACACAAAACTTACCCGATGCACATGGCACCCTGGAAGTGGATTCTTTCGCCGTTGCCGTTCGGTGACGTCATCACAACGTCACGACTAGTGACGTCATCTGTGCCTGACGGATCTGCGTTTGAAGAGATGCCGTTTAGGGACACGGCGTCCTCTGAAACATGTCAATAATAGAAAAAAGAGGTAATGACTATGGGCTGTAATAGGAAATGATACCGATAGCATGGTGAAATGCTTCTTGCCATACCTAAATGCTTTTCAACGTGGTTTGCAAGCCCTGACGCTTTTAGAAAGGTGACGTCACAACGACTGCAAATGAACTCCAGGCTATCGCTGTGGAGCGTTGCACGAACAAATGAGAATCGACCACGTGACTCGCTTTGCCGGCGCAACCAGGTCTGTTGAAGGCAAATTGAAAAATTTACGCAGTGTAGTTCATCAAACGGCTGATCTGGCTTAATTGCTAAGACGTTATGATGACGGGTGCAAGAAATTAATTAAAACCTCGACGTTCAAGCCGCAATAATCCTTAAAAAATTCAATTGAATACGGAAAAGAATAACGTGACTGCAAGGGGAAACGAAAGCAATTAATCAAGCGTTTGAAATACAACCCCGGGTTTTATTTCCACATTCTGCCGAATTTCTCGGTAATATTTTCGGGGAATCGAGGATAATTAATCCGATGACAGAATTCTACATCGGACAATTGTAATATCTTGGCGGTTAACAGTCCTATAACTGTGACAGATGGGCTTGGAGGGCGCCTGCACAGCAACCCTTCCCGCAACCTGACACTCTTTGGGTCAAGTATCCCTGCGTGCTCAATCAATCAACTCTTTGTGACGATGAGCTCACGTGAATAAAGCAATTGCGAGAGGATATGACGTCACTGGGCTTAGAAAATGAGAAACAAGATCGGGTAGAGTGGTGTAAACATTTTCTAAAACTATAGATTTTACTTGGTAACTTGATCGAACGGCGGGTTGCATGAATTTCTACAAAGCCACTCCAGACCAAAAACTGAGTTACTGAGCAGTTTTATAATCCGTTAAAATTCATCCCCGGCAAACTAACTAGGGAAAATAGACACATTATAAGTAGTTAAAAACCTATTGCGTATTGTCAGTACCTTTACGTCATCAACACTTTGACGTGATTCCCTGGCTAATGTTGTTATTTGCATTTCACTTGCTTCAAGTGACCTCACAATGGTTGAAATATTCAGCGACGTTGACGGAAGTGACGTTATGAAAGCTTGTTCGATGCTAAGGTCGCAATCTGGAAAAAGGGGGTAAGATTTATATTGAAACCTAGACAACAAGCAATTAGAACCTTGGCGACTTCAATACAACGCAGCATTCATGAAATCAATGTCCCAACATTTCAAGGTCTCTCACTTAAACAGAAACACACCTGAATGCAGTGAAGCTGTTCCCGCTGCTGTTTCAAAATTGGTGGATTGTCCAGCAGCGCAGTGACGCTTTGACGGCATGTCACTTGTGTTTGAAGACGGAGGCCACGTGCTTCCAAGCGATTTGAGGGAGAGTAAAGCGGATGCAACTGATGTTATGGCATATCTCTCATCTAAACCTTTGTCTGCTTCGACACGTTTTTGAGGATTCGTGGCTTGTGAAGACACAGAGCCGTTTGCTGCATAATGGAGGTCGACTGGAGGACTTGATGAGATCTTTCGTTTGTTTCCTCCACGAGAGTTAGAGTTTAGGTTTTTCTCTACAAGGTCCTGCATCATCTGGATCGGGTTAGCAAAGGATGGTGCTTCGTCTCTTGGAACAACAAGGTCATTGAGAAGCGAAGAGAGTTTCGGTGTTTGCTCCTCCAATGAAAATGAACCCGAAGAAATTTTTCTGTTTCCAGACTCCTTGGAAGTGGGGAGCCCGTTGGTGGGCGAACGTGATGTTTCCAGATTAGCGCTGTTGACAATTTTTTGGATCTCTTTGAGAGGATCGGAAGCGTTTTCAACCGACCCGATGACACCTGAAGAAAAATAAAAATCGGAGCTGGATCTACACGGTAGAGGAGCAACAGGGGATACAGATTTAGTGGGAAGAGCATTCATCGCTACTTCAATTTTAGGCTTCATGTAAGAAAACAAGGACTGCATGTTGTCATGGAGACTTTGAAGAGGATTCTTGATGGGTTCTGTCCCCGTGTATGCTGAGATAATTTCGCATCCATTGGAAGAGGAAGATTTTGGGATGAGGGATGACTCGAATAACTTTGAGCTCAACCCATTCTTTGCAGAATCCGAATGGAATGACATATCAGTCGATGCTTTCGAGGAAGTTGAAGAAGAAGAGGATTTTGTAGCAGTGTCCTTCTTCAAAGTAAGATCAAGAGGAGCATCAACCTTGCCTAAATTTTCCAATCTCTTCTTAGGATCTTCAAGGAAAACTGCAGGAGCAGAAACACAGCCGGGAGCTTGAGGTTCACTTGATGAGATCACATCATTGCTTAGAGATTTGAGACGAGAAGATCCAGAGTTAATGAAGGAGGAAACAACCGATCTTTTATCTGACGCATTGGAAGTTGAAGCCACACTGGTAGACTTCTCGATGGAGGAGAACTCTGATCTAAGTGATGAAGAAAAGGGGCTAAAAGCCGGAGTCGAATTCTCGTACAGATGAAGGCTCCCTGTGGAAGTTTGAGGCTTCTTACTGAGCTTTGGGACTTCAACCTTACTTATGGCACTTTGGATCGTGCTCTCAAGTGACTTGATGAAGTCAAAGCTGGCTGCAGGACCGGCGTCCGATTTCTTCACATCCTGAATAAACGGAGAATTGCTCTGATCAGACTTGTGGTTCGACAAACTACCATTTGCCGATGAAGAACGACTCGCCCACTTCGGGTTGTTTTGGATGACGCTGCCCAAGACAGCTCCAGGTTTGGGTGAAGGCGACACCCCCATCGGGTTTTCGTTCTGAGGTAGCGAAGAAAGATTCGAGTTACTGGGGCCTGGGTAACCGTGTTTGTAAGCGCTCTCCAGGCAGGGCAGGGAGCTCTTCATGTGCTCCGTGAGAGCTTGCAAGTTAGCGAAGGTTTCCTTGCAGTAGATACATTTTATCTTCGCGAGGTCATCCGCCGTTGCCGTGGAAACTGGAAGAGACGTGAACGATCCCGGAAACATGCCGGTTGGAGGGAATCCAAACAAGTAAGGGAGTCCGGAGCCACCTGGGAAGACGGATGGGAAGAAAGCGGGAGGAACAGAGGCAGAGAGCCAGGGATTGGAGTATAGTAGACTGGCGTATGCAGCAGCCTGATTGTTTATGCCTGGAAGGAAAAAAAAGTTAATCAAAGAAGAAGAACCAAGTTAATTAGTGGGTGCCTGGAAATCATATACTGCCATTCGTGCGGTAGAAGTACATGGTAATAAGTACATGGTACAGTATAATAGCATGGTATTCATAATAACATGGTACCTAATTTCTATTGCAATAGAACGTCATGACATGTCAGTAATTAGGCCATCACTTAATGATTAAATAAAAGGGAATCAACTTAAGCGAAGATGAATCGTTATTAAACTTAACATTTATAAAATTCCGTTATTATTGAATGGACCCTGATCTGAACAAGGAAGACAAAATGGCGAAGTGATAAAACATTTTCAAAATAATTTCCAACGAACCTCCCATTAACGACGGCAGATACATAGATTGCTGAATAGCGGCTGGGTCCATGGGAAATGAGGGACCCATTTCATGTTTCTTGGGGAACACGGCTTGATTTGGGAGCGCTTTCTTTTTGATGTTGTTATCGTTGCCGGGGTCATGTTTCTGACTCCACATACGAAGGGAAGGGACGTTCTCGTAATGCTTTGTCTTCATCATGTGCACGCTGAGGTCCTAGAAAAAATCATGAAGAAAAATTAGTAGAAAAAATTATTCAAGAAGAAGCTCTAAGAAATAGGTTAATGTTACAACGCTATACATCTGATCCTATATGACATGAAGCTCGACTGCGATATTTTTCCAGGCAGTGAATTAAGTTGGGGTACACGTTTGACATTTTCCGTGTCTTCAGTTGGTCGCTTTAACTAACAGCAGATAAACACAAGTGATGGCGCGAACCTGCAACGACTCGAAGAGATGCCCACAGCCCATGCACGTCAAAACCTTCTCCGATTGCGGGTCTTCCTCCAACAGTGAATGCTTCTTTTTAGCTTTGTTCACGTTGGCCAGGTTGCTATCTTCTATATAATTTAATTAGCATAGCATTAGCGTAGAAATAACTTTCATGGCATAACGTAGAATACAACTGGATGTCATGATACGGGGCGAAAACGTAAAACCTGTCGCGCAATATCACCATGTAATTCACAGATTTAGGAAGTACAGCAACTATACCGTACGTCACTCGATTAAGCGCGCATCTCATGCAATCACCTTGTGTTTTCGCTTTCTCACCAACGTTCATATCACGAAAATGTCCGGTCTTATTCATGTGAACCGTGAGTTCGACCAGCGTGTTGAACTGGCTTCCGCAATCACGACAATGAAACTTGCTTGCTCCCGTGAATACGGTGCTGTATAACTTGTCCTGCGCGTATTAGCATAGATACACGGTGAATACTCTGCAATGTTTCACTAGTTTTGATAACTTAGTTGGTAATTTAATACTAGTCGGTAGATAGTGACGTCTCTGGCATGTATCAAAACGCCACCTGCACTGGGGCCACTCCGGTGCCAGCTAACGTAGCCGATTTCTTCAGGTTTGAAACATGCGATTGTGAGGAAACTGGCGCTTGTGACGTTTTCTGGTTGTTTCCTTGCACACACCAGCGGTATCTCTCCGCCTTGCTCTTACTTAAGCAATTGTTGTCAGACCTCTGAGAGGAAAATATACAGTAGTTCATGGCCACCATACCTAGCACGGTTTATCACCGTATGTGCCTGGTTTAACGTGATTAGAGTAAATTTTTTCGCGACGTGGTCGCATCACGCTAAATACTTCAGCAATTGTTCGCTACTAGCACAGCGATGCTAAAATACGTTACAAAACATTTGATACAAAAACTGTAACCTACTAGACAGAAATATGTGATGTACAATAGACAAGGAGCGTACCTGAACGTTCACCCAGCTGTTAGTACATTGCTCGTAGAACTGCTTCTGTTGACGAAGCATGGCGTCCATAAGTAGCTTTTGGGCAGCGTTTAACGACGCGGCATCTGGAATAAAATTCAAAGATTCTTTTCGAATAAGTTGAAGATTAGCAAGTTTATGACGGTGAGAGAAAATTTGCAACATACTCCAGGAATGATGGGAACGGATTTCTTCTACGTTCGCTCAGTTTCATTGACAAGATCAGGTTGTATAATATCTGGCATTGCAGCTTAGCTATTATCCCGAGCAAAATTAACCATTCAAACCAGAAATATTTACCATTGAAGCATTGCTATAAATTAGTACCGTTATCTACCAACCATCAGCACTGACGCTTGAAAACAAAGACCACCCTTGAAATAAAATTAATTGGGGATGCGCTGTACTGGATCTCGCCAGTAGGACTGCAAGGTGAAGTATATCAGAAACAAACTTAGTCTGCAAACACCTTCAAAACGGCTTAAATCAAGCAGCAAGTGAGCTCCAAGAAACGTCAATCGACAAAGCCGCTACATCGGCGCCCGCCCTAACTATCGCGAGACATATTAAAGCATCTCGAGATTATTGTCTATTCAATATTACATATATGTCTTATTAGATGAGTTTTAACACCGGTAGTAATGTTGCAAATCAAATCGTGATTCATTGTTACCCTGATGACTAGATAATATCTGATATCCTGTTAACAACGACGTACGATCAGTAGAATTCTGCCACGGTATGATACTTTATATTATCTGAACATTTTAACGTTCTTGTCGGCATTTACGATTGGATTCAATGAAATGCTGTCATTCCACTTACAAACTTCGTACAAAAAGCTTGTTATTGAATAGAATATTTAACCGGCGATTACACAGCCGGGAATAACAGAGGTAGCTGGAATCAAACAATGATATCGTACATCGTCAATCATTATGTAAGTTTTCAAACTAAAGTGAATCAGTCAAACCGCTCATGAAGCAATGATAATCTTATGAAGAGTACAAGAGTAAGGTACAAGGTCGGAAAAGTGACTATTACTTCAGTAAATCTTCTAACACATATACTCCAATGTCTTTATGTGACATATCTTTTCTCAGTTTAAACTTTAGTCGCATGTAGTGCCGCTTACCTGTCATAGCTTTCAGACCGTCTGCGTGGTTCGGTAAAAAGGGAAAGTCCGATGATGTCATCACACTTTCTTGTTTGTTTTTCACGTTCTGCTGTTGTTCATCGCACTTGCTGACGTCACACAGCTCATCAAAGTTAACTTCGGTTTTCAATGAGTGAGTTCTCATGTTACGGGAATCCCCGTTTTCCTGCGACCTGCGGCGACGAAAGAAGGGTGGATTGGAAGCTGCTACATACGAACTGGCGTTAGAGCATTGGATAATTTTGAGCTTACATTTGTATTTTTGGCTTCTTCGCTGGAACTGGGCTATGAGGAGACCGGCAACTTCGCTTTACGTCACGGCTTGATGACGTTACTTCTTCTCGCCTTTCAACTTTGACCTTCGACCCGGAGGCACGACTCTCACCGGAGATGAAGTTTTTGGTGAAAGCGAATATTTTGTCGCACGACGAATCCATCGATGTCAGTTCGGTATCGCGATTAATCGCGTCGGTATCGACGATATCGGCTCCCGAGTGCTGGAGACTTGGGGATGAAGGATGCTGAGTGACAGACGCGGGATCACGGAGCGATTCACAGTTTCCAGATCCTCCGAAGTCCGGATCACGATTTAGCGTTTTATCAAGAGCATCAGATGAAGACTGGTCTTTTGTGGCTTCTGATTGAGCTGGAAGTTTTCAAGTACAACGTTAAGTAATGAGTGGATCCTATGTAGTTCTTACATTGGCTGTGTAATAAAAAAGAGTGATAAAATTTTGTCCTGAAATTTCTGAATATTTGCTAAATTTTTTACCCTTAATTTCACTGAAAGGGCAGAAACGAAGAAAATAGAGGTCCAGTGTACAAGTGCACAACCACAGGTTGCCTTTGTATACTAGCACCTAGCTACTCAAATTGCAACGTCATCAGGTTGTGCACTTGTATACTTGACCCGAAAATAGGCCTATAGTTGGAAAACACTGCTTTCAATTTCAGTCTTTCAGGCTTTTAGCGTGTCCTTCAATATTTTACCTAAGTATGTTGAAAACATAGTCCGCTCAGTGTTGAAACAGGATCAACAATAACCTTATCTGGTGCTGCCCTGTAATTTATCAAACCCGTCAGCATTGCAACCGGTTGTACTTCCAACATTTGAGCGATGGAAGGCTCGTTGGAAAGTATCAATTATTTATTGCAAACATTGTACAAGGACTCCAGTAAACAGACTGTGCGAGCAGGACCTAAAATACGCCTTATCGCGATTAAGTTGACAAACAAGGGACTGACATTGTGTTATCACCCTGTCACTTTATTGGGGCATTGCTTGAAGAGAACAATGACAGAGGGGTGTGTTGTTAGAAAATTAATATTTTTTTTAAATTTTTATCAGAATTAATCGGGACGGAAAACATAAAATTATTTCTTAATGCGCCGGATTCTAATGAACATTTCCGTCAAAGAGACGAGTTGGTCTCACTAAGTAGTAACTAGTCGCTTATTCGATGGTCTTACAAACCTACCTGCCATTTCTCTGCCCAGCAGTATATAAATCATGTGCAAATTACTGTCACCAACGCCGACATCAGATAATAATGGCAAATTTCATATCAACACTAAAGGAAAATTTAATAATATCGCAGCAACAACGGTGAAACCTGTACGGTTATTAATAAAGAATGTCTAAAAATGTGATTTTAGTGTAATTGACGTTTGCTAATTAGACCGATATTGGAAAAAGAATTTCTCTTTACCTTGGCATAATACAAAGAGATTACTTGGCTTTGTCGCCGATCTATTAGACAAAGAGACAGGATGATTTAAAATATTCCCGACAAAACTATTACGCCGCCTACTAAGATGATATTACCTCCTGTCTACCCTTTCACTCATCCAGTTTAATTAATTAGTCCTTATTAAAATAACTATCTATTTGTTTTCGTTAAGTCACATTAACTGGTTGCACTGGCACTAAGTTGAAAAAACTTTCGAGGTTCTCTTGCGGTGAACGAAATAATATTTTCGCAAACGTTCACGTAATTCACTGTTAAAGCTTAACACATAAATATCAAAGCCTATAAACAAATTATAAAGCTCGCAGACCGCATTTGGCAGAACAGGCTTTTGGCAGCAGTGTAATGCCACGCTTACATTTTACAAAACGAACGTGAGTACGCACAATTTATACTGTTCATATGCAAGAGGAATGTTATCTTAGTGGAAGAACAAAGCGTCCAACCGTTAAGTAAACTCAATTTAATTACAAGGTGTCCAATAAATCACTTAGAAATTAGCGGTAACTTGTCATGTTGGCATGTCATACCAAGTACCTGCTGCTTAATAAAGGTCCATAGTGACCTGTTTGTAACTTAATTTAGCATTTTCCTTCTCTCGTTCTCTCTCTGCTTTCGATATAAGCGAACTGGTAAAGCTGTTTTTAATCTGCTGTTCGACGGGCGAGCGGACGAATTAATTTGTCGCGAATGAGAGTCGCAAATCGATTTTCGTGCCAACCATGCGACCGCATCACAACAGCGGGAAACAATAGACTCAATCGGAGGGATTTGAAATTAGTTTGACCCAGTAGCAACCCTGTACGAGCTGGATTAATAACTTTGTTTTCCTTTTTTCTTGCGCTCCATGTCCACTCGCTGCTGATTGATTGAGGTCGACTGACAGTGACGAGCGCGCACAAACACACGTCGTTTGTTTAAAGAAACGCACTCTAAACGTGGATTAGCGCACACGCAAGTCACGGGTGCCTTTGGCGCCGAATCTATCCGCGCCAAGAAGGTAAATGAAGGGGCAGGGTGCAACGGTACAGAATCTAATACAAATTCCCAGAAACACGATCTCGATAATAACGATCAGGGGGCTCAAGATCCAGTGCTTGACCTGCTTAATTAAATGGTGCGGTGCCTCTAATATAGATGACGTCATGACAGGAAACACACCGGTGAGCCTCGTTACAGTGGTGTCGGGCTCGGTGTTTAACCTGTGTAACGCAACCCGTCACATATCACTTCAAAGTTGTTCGCTTTCGAATTGGCTTCAGTTTTCTCAAGGACCTTAGCAGCAGAGTTTTCCCAACAGATTTTGACTGAGTCAGGCAGGACAAAAAAGCTCTTCGCTCATCTCAAACAACACCAACCACCTCAGCAATCACAAGTTCTTAACTCCTGTGGACAAATATGATGTGACGTCACTACAAGCCGGGAGCAGTTGTTCCTTGCAAACGAGTGGAAGTTTTGATTATTCTTTGACGACCGCCCTCTCGCTGTCTGAGCTTCACAACAAATTATTTTCGAATCCCGTCCTCGCTGATAAACCTAGACCTGTCAGATTACCGTTGACCTCTTTAAGCTAACGGCTTGTCAAGTTCATGCCCACATTCATTGTAAGTGTCTTGTTTACCAAAATTACAAACCGCGGCCGTGGAGCTCAAGTGCACTCCATTTTGCAGTGGGCTTTGGTATAAATAGCAACGATTAGCGGCCTGCCAACTGTGTTTCCTGTGTAATAACCTCCATTTACACACCAGTTAAGATGGTGCACTAAGCACGCCGATGCGCCTAACAAGTCTTACATTTATTGACTACACTGCGCGTGAGAGAGGGTTTGACGCCTTTAAGCCTTTTTCTTGTGGTCACCCGATCGGTCATCGAAAGACGCCTTTTAAAATCTGGTCACGATCGGTTTTTAGTTCACCGAAAGGTCAAGAGCGGTGGATGTATGTTCTAAAATCTAAAGCAAATTCGACAGGGAAAAAAAACATGATTATTGTGACGAAAACGGCGAAATGTCTTGATCTTTAAACGGCAACTACCATCAATCAAACGGGCTTTGAATAGGACGTGGGTAGGGTTACACGACGTCCTATTCCATTAATTTTCAATTTACTACTTAGAATGTCATGTGATTGGCCAATCCGTCACACAAAGCAACTTGAGGAGCTTTTCAAATGCGTTTTCGATCCAAATTCTGCGCGCTATTAATTCCAATTTCCGAGTAGTCCATCAAATTATGGCACTACGTAATTAATGACAAGGACTTCGTGACAATTTCTACGCGTATTAAGAGTAGGCAGCAATTTTCCAAAGTATTAATAGCATCGGTACAAACAAGAGAAAGAAAACTGAGCGAGTTCGACTTGCACTTGCACTTGTCAGCAAACAATCGACGACCAAGAACGAAACAGACAGAAAACAACACCGAAAAATACCCAAATTATTGTGAAATACAAGTAAAATGGATATCGGTCTTTACTAGAAAATACTGTCGGCTTCTTAGCACTACTAGATGGTTCTGGTCTCGACTCTTTGCATGGGATAAGCAATGACCGGTTATTATAATTCTTTCGCGATTTGAAGTGTGATTTATGTTGGATCAACAGACAAGAATCCTTAATCAGAACACAATCCAAAAGCCAACACACTGATTGTTATTTATTACGTGGCTGTAAATTATATTCCTTTCGATGACGTTGAAATGTAGATCAAATCGGTCGATTGATGAAATAACTTCAGCGCTACGAACGAGGTGGGCAATAAATCGTGGTCCGCAAAGTAATTGCGCGTAAGAACGATGCGATCAATCAGATCGTGGAAAGAAAATAGAAGCGACGGCAGATGGTGGCAGATTTATGAGAGCAACTCACTGTTGCAACGAGCGCTTGTCGGTGACCGATAAAGTCATGAAGCAGGATGAAAATTAACTTGGAAAATTGCCAGTAGTTTCGACACAGCGGGCGGTTGATTAGCGCCGGACTATGAGACACTAAATGGATCAAAATCGTACATAGCGAGTGACGTCATGTATACGTCACGATGAAATATGAAAAATAGCGTACGACAAGACTGGGGTGGGGGTACCGGGTCTTTTTATCTTTAGTTTTCTATATTCTAGGGTTCATGTTTTTCCGTATCTAGAACACGCGTGTGGTACGCGCATGCGCAGTAAGCAACCTACGACAATAAAACTGGATCCTCATGCACGTGTAGAAGAGGGCGGGGCAGTATTTAGAGTCCCGCGTTTGATTTATAGACGCCATGTCACGTCGTTTTCAATACCAAGCAAACTCATAAATAAATTTATCCATTAATAAAACAGTGACGTAAGCAGGGGAGAGCTAATACATTGTGATGTCACAAACAATAAAGGCAAGAGAAAGAATTGATGTCTTTTCGTTTTGCAGTGATAAGCGTAGTAGGAACGAAGTGTACGATCGATGAAGGACTTGACGTGTTTTAGCTGTAAACACATTTTAAAAGCGCGCCCTTCTACCATCCAATTCCATCTATCACTGCGTCCTCGCACGTCACTATTGACAGCTTCGATCAATCTAAAGCCAGAGTGGAAATTTCCAACTAATGCAAGGTCTCGATCCGGCCTGGGCTGGTCTTTTCTCAGGCTAGTTAATTAGGAAGCGGCATCTACGTTGCGTTTTAATATAGCGCTAAACCCACAACATAAACACGGCGAAGAAATTCTGCGCCAGTATGTTGAAGAATGCTCTTTATTGTCGTGTAGATACTTGCTAAAAATAAACATCGATTGACTTAAAATGTGTGACCTTTGCTTGCATTTTGGCCGACATTGCAAATAATCCGGCCAAATTACTCATCGTCTCCGAGAATTAGACTACTATTAACAGCGTAATGTCGAAAACGTTGAATTTTACTTAAATTTCTCAAAACAATTTGAACAATTTCGAAAACAAACACGTTTATATTCTGAACAATAGGGTATTATCGCTGGCGTAAAGTGAATATACTCTGGAAGGTCTTGGTACATTTTTTATCGCTTAAATTTCGTGATTAGACTGATTAGAGGAAGAAAAACAGTGTAAAACAGCTACCATTGTCCGTTGAAATTTCAGAAGGACAGCAATCATTTTAATCAATCGTCGACTATAACGTAGACAATGAAAATGAATTGAAACTCAGCATCGGGCGTGCTTTTAAACGCTTGTGCAAAACCGGAGTAATTTAAAATGTTTCAGAAACCGGCGGACAATGTCTACGTGTTTCAAGTCATGACATACCAAGCTTAAGACACAAGCGTGCGAATGACCTACGGAGAACTTTTGCAGACAACGGAAAATAAGATTAACATATTCACGAAATATCGGCTTGATTTTTAGACTAATTTTAAATATGGGTTGACGTTTCTTAAAATGCTCACTCCACCATGACTAGCATAATGGCATCCTTCACGATATCTGAAATGAAGACACTGAAACATATTACGTCACAAAGCAGAACAAAAATGGGATTGTAACGACATAAATCACAGACTACAGTCTGTGGTTTTCCCGCGTTTTCTCAAATAACAGGAACCTTTTGACATTTTGGCTCAAAAATGTAACATTCTGCTCGAAACCCAACGACAAACGAAACATGTTCCTCTGTCTAGCTGAGTTAATGCAAACTGAGCTACAACAATATCCAGGTTCTCATTGCTACATGCTTGGCCATCCATTGAACAACCGAGTCGTAAGCACTTCGGTCCAAAACAGGCATCAGCATTTATTTCGTAACAACATTCTATTATTTTTCAACACGAGTGAGAGAATACTCAAGTAACTGACGCTTGGTGTGGCTTAATAACTTCGTAAAGTTGTCAACAAATTTCTGCGGGGAAAAAACGCTTTAATTGGCACGAGGTTTGGCGGAAATAGGCACTTATGAAGCCCGCAGTGAACACATAAATCAGCGGTCATCATGGAGTATCGATGGCTGTCCTTCAAAACACCTTACTTTCCTCGAAATGGCATTCCAAGAACCAGGTGGGCCTGCATGCTATTTGTGACGTTATAATCCTAATTAACTGTCGTCACGTTTATAACAAGTGTAATTGTGTGCTCGGTAGAAGTGCTAGCGTGTGTGGCAAAGCATGTCAAGTATCCAGCGACTGCCGACTTGAAAGGTATGTCACCTGCTGGCTGGAAAAACAGACCAACGGCGGCGGACCGCCACTTGAAGACTTGGGTGGAAGAAGTTGTTACAACGCAGGTGGTTCTTACGCTGACCTTATGCTAAAATTTCCAACAAAACACCAAAATTTCAAAGTAAACGTTTTGTGTGACTACACCCGTGTTGGACGGCAAGCACTATCGTGACGTAGGCTGTTGTCCAGGCAACGGAAGGATGTAGATCAGACGAATGACCTTTGACCTAATGAGTATGTCAGTTTTGGGTGAAGATTTTTGTGGGAAGTTCGGAAACACCAATGGATATTTTCGGAGAAACGACAGAAACAAGAGATGATTATGCCTGTACAGTGCACAACAAACATACAATGTTTATTAACATAAATTCATTTATAGGAATTACTTCGGAATGGGTTGATCTGAAATAAACTGATCGTGACGTCCATTTTTTTACAGATCAGTTTGATAGGTGAAAGCGAAAAGCTAGCAAGAATCTTTTGAATTGAAAACATGGACTGAGTTTGGGCAAGTTTACGAAACGGAATTTCACAGCCGAATGGTTTGCAACTGACAGCCTGCAAAAGTGATGCATGGCGTGTTGTTCCGTGCCCTGTAACTC
The DNA here is from genome assembly GCF_947623445.1 of Clavelina lepadiformis. NCBI lineage: Eukaryota > Metazoa > Chordata > Ascidiacea > Aplousobranchia > Clavelinidae > Clavelina > Clavelina lepadiformis. Next base: position 23,276,145 of record NC_135243.1, on the reverse strand, counting down.
ATCACTCAATTCACGTCTGAACGAGCACGCAATGAATCAATCGAGCGACGCCGGCTGATCAAAAAATCTGGGATTTATGAGGATGCTAAAAGCCAGTAGAACCCCACAGATTTCCAGACTTATTGTGCGATATGGATACCGTTACTAGTATAACGTACATTTCGGATATTACTTTATACTCGGATACTACTTTCAACTTTCGGGCTACAGCAAACTCATACTAATCTCAAGTGGGAAAGATATACTCAAGTGCTGAGACATGTACTTGAGAGCTAAGTCGTATTGGAAAAACTCATCGTGTACAGTTGTAGACGTTGTGCTTGAATTTACGTATGAAGTATTACGCCACGTATGACGTAAATCTGTGATTGACAGGTCGTGATTTGACAAATATACCAGCATTGTGATGCAACAAAGGCATCAATGTGATGTGTTCTTTCGAAATGAAAAGAGGCTCAAAACGAATCGATCGAAACAAGATGAAGAATTACGGCGGTGGACAAGTGAAGAAAATTTGACGATCCACGTGCGACTAACACCGCTTTAGCTGGCTTGCTTTGAAGTTAAACTACGGGCTGCCACATATAGACGGGGTATCGGTCGTTGAATGGAGAGTCATCGAACTAATTTATAGCAAACAACACAGTTTACAGTTTAATCGAGTGGTAGACACATTCCACTTAACTTCATCGTTGGCGACCGATAACTTAATCGCTTAAAGCAAAACATGGGTCCAAAATTTTGGGTCGCTGGTAATGATTGCGTAGTTTGAACCTAAACAACACAACACTTTATTTTTCGGCATATTCAGCTTTCACAGCTGTTTACGTGATGAAGCACATGAAACGTAGATCACGATTGACAGATCATTAATCTTACAAGTGGTTTATCCCATAAGAGTGCTGACTGATCTTCCGAAGAAGCCAGACCGAACCGGTTTGGGCCGGTTTGCTGACCTGGTACTAGGTTCCCGTTTATCAATAGGCATTGGATGATAACCAGCAAGTAGAACCTCTTCAATGGTAATGAATCCAAACCGACAAAAACTCTTGGAAACTAAAGCATGTTATAAGTTGGACCACTGTAAGGAAACTTTAGGAATTCAACTTTAATTTGCTGAAATGGCATAAATCACAGAAAGAAGTCTTCGAGGAGTCAAACAACGTCTAACATCGAAAATCAACGGGGCTCGTGGTATATCGGACACGATTTAAGGAGAGCAGGAAAGAAAACTTCTAACTTCGTGTCATTACGCTGAGCGGAAGAGTCGATATTTATGCGGAAAAAAGTACAGTAAGCTGCACAGGTTGAAAGTTTGGTGTCGGGTTATGTCGCATCTTGCACGACACGTCATCAACATGGAAAGATAGCGATCACGTGATCACCGCAAAACGGTCACGTGATCAAACAGAAGACAAGTGCTGCAAAAGACGGGCTGGATAAATTAGCGTGGGTAATATATCAAAAGTAGAAATGGGCCACACTTGACGGAATGTTCCAGTATATATGAAATAGAATGGATGATTGGACGAGCATAACGAGCCCGGTTGAGTCAATAACGCTTTATTGGAATCATTAATCAGTGGAATAATGCCAATCGCGCACAATACGATGATAGATGGCTTAAATTTGAAACGAATAAACAACTGCTGAAACGGCATTTCGGTATATACCGGCTCTGTCATAACAAACCAACTTTTAGATCTGTGCGATTATTACATTCCCATGATGGCCATTATACAAATACAAAACGCAAATGATTTCAATAAAACACGCTATGAAATGTATCATGAAACTTGCTTGCTTTGTACGCTTAAAACTTCGACATTGATTGTATTGCACCCGTGCTTGAGAAAACTGCGGACACTTTCAAGTAGGCGCCGGATTTTAAGGCGTCAACACGTTTCTAGCATAACTTCAACTACTATCGTAATCAACGTAACTGATCGAAATCAACTGATCGAAATCCGCAAACCAAAGGCACAATTTGTTTCTGTAAAAATCTAAACCAAAGTTAGCATTCTGAGGATTTATATAGAATTCCATTTGCTAGGCCATAATGCAATCAAATAATTGGTACATATGTTAACCATGCTTAATACGATGGTGTGACGTCAATCTTGATGAAACAAAAGTATTGAGCAGATAGAACGTCTGTCACGTGATGGGGTCACCTGTGGGCCAAGATTGACAACACGTCACTTCTGGTGACGTTACAGAATAGCGCAATGGCAAGGTATCGTGACAGATTGTGTAATTAGGTGGGTTGTGAGCGACAAGGAAAGGAAATCTGATTTGAAAAATCGACATGTCTGGTAAAATTCAGCATATCTCGTCTGACATGCATTATCCTACAGAAAGCAAGAAAAGGATCACATTCGTTCAAATTCCAACGACTATGGTGACTTCGGAAACACACAGATCCTACCAAATGCTAAAATTAAACTGCATCAAACCAGATGACAAACATGCAAACCATCAATAAAACCAAAAAAACAACAAAATGAATCTTTTCTTAGCATTCATTCGGCAGAACGTTAGTATTAGAATTCACTACAATGAAGTTCCACATGTTGCACATAGCGGGTTATAACGCTGTACAACTGCCCTGTGAATAATGTGTTGATTTATACTTGTGTTAAACAGAGAGAGAACAGAATGAACTTAGAATGAACCGCGCGCGATAAAAGCGACAAACGAGCGTCGAATCAATCCTAATTGAAAGGCCATTGTGGCAAACTTGTCCCAGCAGAGTAGGTGAGTGATGGTTCTTGCGATGTTTTAAGCCGTCAACATTCCCATGATAAGTGCTTCTCTGGATGGGAATACGGATCAACAACACGATTCGTCAATGTCGAATAGAGTTTGAGTCGAGCGCATAAAGATGAGCTTTTATCAAAACAGGCGAAAAGGTTAAGATTTCGAAAATGTATTTCTCTCTGTTCTCTGATGGCTCCGTGAAGTCGTTTATTAACTGCGAAGAACTAAATGTGGACGTATATGTGCAAAGTAGACTACAACCACTGCAAACAAGTTTTTGAAAATGGTATATACATTTAACATATCACGAAAAATTCAGTGAAAATGGAATAGTTTGGAAAGTTTTTAATCATTTTAGCTTTCCTGTTTATTCTGAATTACAGAAGTGACAACTCCCAAATCCCAATGCGTTACCCCTACAATTAGAACGCATCTATGGTAAAAATTCCTCACCAAGTTATTAACTGTTATTATGCAACAATCGATCAATCGCATTTGCAACTTTCATTAATTGGTCTGACAAATGACCTTTTTGCCATGAAACAATTTGTTACCTTTCTGCAAAACAAGTCAAAAAAAAGCATCAGACATAAGGTTTCTGTCCATTTTAATTTACATTAAGCGCACGGTTAAGACTAGATATATGATATCTGGTCAGTGCATTTTATCAAAATCAAAAAAAATATAGGATTGGTCGTTGTTTGTAGGTTGTACATATTTTAGTTACTGTATATATACATACTTATATCTAACCAGTCACAATTACAAGACTTAATCAACCTATATTATATCGATATTCCAAACTTTAATTCTAACCAGATCTTAACAGCCTGTGTAGTCTGTCAAGAAAGCAAATATACTTGATACTGAGAAAATTTAGTAAATTCCATGCAAAGCTTGAAAAATGCAGCTAAGTTTGGTAAAATTTTATTGGTAACAAGAATTAGTTAGAACTGTATCAGCATGATTAGGTAGTGCTTTTACTCTGCCAATGTATCATAACATTCATAACTAACAAGTTACACACATTTAAAACCAACACAAAATAACTTTAAGATGAGTATATTAAAGCAATTTTTTGAAAAAATTCAATCAAGTAATCATTGCACATACATCAATGTAGGGACATTAGGTTCCAAATGTTGACAAACACATTAAGTAAGTTCTATTGACATAAAATGTAGATCATAATTAAAATACAATATCAACCACAATTTCCACTTACAATTGAGTCTCTGTGGAGCTCCTTGTTTTTTTCTCGTCATAGTTATCATCTATCGCTTTCAAGTCTGGAGCAATTTGCTTTGAAATGTAAACACTTATACTTTAACTATGCATCATTTTATATTGCTTTTTTTGACATTTTTTACTGTAAACACAAAGATACCGGTTAAGTTATATATTTCTACATTTTACGAGTGTGTATGAATTGACAACAAAAAAATTACTGAGCTCTGGAAATTCTTGGGTTCTCCGCTTTAGCATACGAGTATTAATAAGGCATTTTGTAAAACATAACGTTCAGTAAATTTAGCTTGCTAGAACAATCTTTATGAAATTGTAGCAATGGCATATATGAAAGCTCGACTGCAATCTAAACAATCGCAGCAACAGTACAAACATAATGAAAACAAAACAACCATCATTGAAATCTTCAAATTTGCCACATAGGCTAGGCATATGAAAAATGATAACACTAGAAACAAAATCCAAATTTGTACAGTAGTATGTACCATAACATGACTGCACAATCAGTCACTGTGGTGCTTTTTTATACAGAAAATCCATATCCAGACTACAATTCTACAACACTCACAAACCACCTCAAAGCGAAAAAAGCATTTTAAAACAGGCTGACAATTAAAGATGGCAAAGAAAAGTTAATGGCATAGAGCCAGCTCACCACTATACATATCCTTCCTGTTATTCCTTTTTATCGAAATAATTATTATGTTTAAAACATGACACCAGATTAAATGCAATAAAATTGTGAGATGCAGGACCTTCCTACTGTAAAAGGGAATCTGATGATCCATATTCATCCTGGTATAATGGAATACAACTCAGCAAAATAAAACTGTGTGGTAGGTTTCTCAATAAAGATAGATTTCTCAATAAATGAAATTTCAAACAACTGTCTGGTCGATTTGAAAAACTTCGCTGAACATTATTCAACATTACACCATACTGAGAACTTTCATGTATAATGCATACTTTTATTAAAATTTGGACGTTCCCAGTGGTAAATTTCTTCTTGAAAACAGCTACAATATCAGGACTATGACCAGTTGAAACCTTGGCAAGAGGTATGGCAATGTTTGCTTTAGTATCTAGAGCTGTGTCCTGCAATATGTATAAAACTATTCTTGGGATTCATCAAACCTACTAAACCTACGTTGCTAATGTTTGCTTGCTTGACTTTTGCATTACTACCGACTTGTGCTCGCCAGACTATATTTGCTATCTTGCATTATACTCTATTCCAGTTCGAGTCACATAAATATACGACTTTTTTTAGGTCATAGTGGAAAGTGCATTAAACAGAATTATTCTGTATTTACCACGCATAAGTTGATTTATATAAATTTAAAGGAAAAATTAAATTTGGCTAATTACACTTTGACCACACAGCAAAACCTGTTTGACATTTTTTTGAAATGACTATTTCACCGCAAGTGGGTCACACAGCTTGTTGTTAAAGATAGTTGGCTAGGTCAGGAGAATTATTATGCAAAAACTTAATTTTGGTTGTTTGGGGTTTGTTTAAAGTTAGTTTTAGATTATTAGAGTGTACATTTCAATCAATCATTTTTTTTTTGTTAATAGCGCGGTGGGAATGAAAAAATCAAGCCAGTTGTTATTAGCATGCGCTAATAAACGACAAAACGTGACAAAGCCGAAAAGGGTTAAAACGTGCTCAAAAGTAATGAAGGTAATAATAGCTGGTAACAACTAGCACAGCCACTAAAATCATTTCAGTTAAGTTACTTAGTAATAACAGTTAAGTTAGGTTAAAAAGAAACCATGAAAAATAGCTTCGATTTGAATTGACAATTTTTCCGGTAAAGTAGCAGCAGCCTATTTTTTGGTGAAATCTGCAATAAACATCAAAATGTAGCTTTATCACTTTACACTGCAAGTGTGTACTTCAGCATAGCCCCGAATAACAAAATAGCATTTTTAAAAAATGCGTGGCAAATATCCAATGTAACACGATTTAAGATTTACACCATATATTTCTACTTGTTTGTCTTGTCTCATCTAACTTACAATCGAGGAAGCAATAATGTAGTGAAGGTTAATAGAAAATGCAGTGGGCTGAAAGCTGCATGAAGCTCACTTCAAAATGCCTCAAACTACAAGTGGCAACAATGAAATGCTTTCCCAGACTTAAGCAAGTTAAAGCATGTTTCTTTTTTATAAATACAGCTACCTAGAGATAGCCAAATGATCAGATACGCCGAGTTATTTATTTTAATTTTTGAACTACTCTGAAAGATTGACTACTATGTCAGAGCTGACTACGCCATAGGCCTAAATGCCTAGGCCCATTGTTCAAGACGAAAAGTTAGCCTTTGCATAATAAAATAAACAAGGGTTAGTTCCGGTGTTCTGTTAAAAATATAAGTCAGTAGCAATATGTTAACATGCGCAAATATATAGTAACCTAGCCTAACTAAATAAAATAAGAATTCTTTTTAATACAGAAAGCTTGCCACTACAGCATTCAAGTAGGCCTATGCCAGCTCTGTGGCAAACTGCCTAAATACTCAAAATCCTGGGGTCTAGTATACAAATGCACAATTTATCGTTATCTGGTTATTTATATGTTAATTGTGGTTGTGCTGCACAACTAGATAACGTCACAATTATAGTAGCTGGGGTCTAGTATACATGTGCACAATCACAGGATGCCTTTGTGTACTAGACCCCATGTAGCTACTCGAATTGTGAGGTCATCTAGTTGTGCACTTGTATAGGGTACTAGACCCGTTTCCTTTAGACTACAGTTGCACTGCAAAACCAGATAACATAGGCCTAGTCGAGTATTGAAAGATTGTGGCGCGAGTAATTCTTCTTTTTTGCCTTATAAATTGTTTCCATTCAGCCTTTCCTGCGGGAATGCAAAAGTAAAAAAGACCCAAATACGATATACTTAGCTCACTATCAGACTATCGCGTTAACTGGCCTAGGCCTAGACTGTTTTCTTTTTATTAGCCTTTAGGGTTCTCATTTTCATTTCGTTCTCATCAGCTTATAGTAGTCATAGACATCTATTATTATAATACTGGACAAATCTCAAGCAATTCACCCAAGGTTTGTATAAGTCTTTCGTGAGCATGACGTGATTTGCAAAGGGCAGAGCCGTGCGATTTTGATAAATACTGTAACTACGCAATGTACCTATACCGATATAACTTGTTGACTCGGTAGCCGATAGGTTAGAACTCTAGGCAATAATGCGGTGCGTGTTGTGGTGCCCGATACCCAGCGGTGCTAATGCAGTACAGGTCATTGGCAAGGCATTGTCTACGTTTAGTTGTTCCCATGAACCATTAGTTCTCTGCTAGCTCGGTAATCGGAGCTAAAGTGACGAGGAATCATCGCAAAGTTTAGGTCATGCCAAGGTTTTCTTTAGTCTGAGGGCAAAAATTATGGTACCATGTACAGTATAACCTGTATAGTGTATACAGTGGTATACTTAAATACGCTTTGAGGGGTGGGGCAAAAAGTTTTCAACACTTCACGTTTAAAATTCTTACGCAACTCCGTCTAAAGTGCTTGCGTGAAACAAGAACAATTTGAGCTTTTACGTTTCAAAGGCTGCTTTAAAACGCCTCAAAATAAAATGTATTTTCATGTTTATAGGCTACGTTCAAAAGTCAAAGGTGGTAATTGGCAATGGCAATATATGATGCATAATTTTGTAAAGAATGAAGACGTAACGACGTATGTTGCCAAACCAATGCCCCTCCTTTTTCCAAATATGGCAGTGGTTTGGTTCAAATATTTTTACATCCGGTTCTCTTACTGTAGCAGCATGAGATATTGAACCGGGACTGATATGCACATAGGCCGACACATACGCGGTTACGCCTATACAACCGGTTCGCGGAGGTCATTAACGTTGCAAGAACCGGTTCGCACAAGCCGGCTGAATCCCACCAAGATGGTGGTGACTAGAAATACTCATTCCTTGCAATGGGTTTGGGAATAGCCTACTTACTTTCATGCAGCAGGCGTTGGTGTCAAGTATCGACATGAGCAGCTTGTCAGCATTGCTTTGATTTTTAGTTGATGACCAACCAAATAGAACACCAGTCACAAACATGGTCACCGATGGAAGGCATATTTATGAAACAGTTTCAACATTTTTACTAGTCTGGCAAATATAGCGAAAATCCATTTGACACACGAACCATCTTACCCAGATCATAATGACGAAATAAACAAGTAGTAAGTTAGTAATACAATAACAGTAACTACAAGCAGTAAGTTTCAGCATCTTGCATTTATTGTATTTTCACTTGAGTGCGAACACACAATGCTTGTTTCTTACACAACAAAGAAATGTAAGAAGCTAATTGCAACGAAGCATCATTTTTGACCCTTTTAACGCCTCAGAAACTCCTTTCCAGCTCGGCCAGATAATATCTTTGTCCTGTCCCTCCTAACGGCCTCACGCAGCATTGAGTGCAGAACTGTAGCAACAATGGAACCACCATTCGCCTTGCTCTCTGCCCGCAAAGGTTGGGAAAACGCCGCTGTCAAATAATTAAAATGATTGAAAGCATATTTTCTGGTGACTTAAATATAAATAATTATGTTTTTTTAAAACTGGGTGATGCTTTAAGTTAAGATATTATTGGATGTCCGTCCCATGTCGCACATCACATTTTCCACTGAAAGCATTTCAAAACATTTTATTCAAAAAAGGCTTAAAAAATTTTAAGATTTACGAATTTGCTCTTCTTAAAACGAGAATGAACTTCAATTAGCGTTGTCTTAGTCCACATTTTCTTTTGCGGTCAAGCGGTGCTCATGTACAAATTCTTGGTTTTGTGCCGGAAGACCGAACAACGACAATAGTCTTTGACAGTTCTAGAACTTTTTTATCTACTTGACAAAACTAAAGAAATTCAACCAACCAACCATGGACGCGATTTGTCAAACGTTCTCAGCGATATTTCATTTTCGTTTAAATTTACGATGTTCAAATATTGTCTGCGCTTACGAAACTTCAAAAAACATTAACAATGCTTATATAGTTAACGTTATTAACCAACTAGTTCAGTAACAAACCACACAGTACAAAGTCTCACCAAACTTACCAAAGTAACTGCAAAGCAACCCACTAAACGGTACACACTAAACAAAGTCATCTTTACAAATGAAAAATTTCAAATAAATTTGTATTTAAACAGACAGCATTGCATGTCAATATACGTCATCGTCAACAACAACGTCAAGTTTAATCCACGCTGAGTTTTGTTTCTTCGGACAGAGCAACATAAATACGTAAACGAGATAGAAAGCAAGCCATTGACCTATAGTAACCCCGCAGCAGATTAAAAGGTTACTATCGGATACGAGTGCAATCTTGGATTCGACGAATCCAGTCCGGAATGGCTGAAGAGGATCAAATGTTCTTCCGTTATCGTAGGAGATGAGACCAAACTCTTTGCTCTCATCCGCCTCAAAATAGTGACGTAATTCCGCCGTCAAATTTGTCTGGTTTTGCGTCATTAGTCTCAAAAAGGGAATGACGTAGAGAGACATAGTGAGAATAAGAAGGGAGCCTGAAACAACAGTTTTTGTAAAATTAGATAAAAGTTGTATCATGATCTAATCTTTTGTTTAACATTAAAAGTTAACGGTAAGGTTTGGAACTTAACTTAATCTTTTTCAACAACACTGTATGTGAAACAGGTAGGCCTACGCTGTGCACAAGCGTTATACCTGAGAGGGTTAGGGAGACGGCGCCAATCCGAGGTCCAAGTACGACCATAGGCCCTGTTATGAAAACTAGACCCATATACGCGTTAAGAAGGTTTGAGATGAGAACGGCATTCGTGACAACTGAAACACAAAACACCAAATTTAAGTTGCACGATTTTGATGGTTTGTGTTGACTGTGTTGGTCAACTTTAGCAATGCGGTCTTACAACTTAGTAGAATGTTTGTTGATTTGACTCCAAATGCGTGCGTTTGTTAGACCGCTTATACCTTTTTTTCGGAAAAACAACAATTTTTAAATTTTATTTGAAAACTCACAACTTACTTCTAGTGGAAACAAACTCAAGCAAAAAATATGTTGACCTATGGACCTATTATGGACCCTTAACCTATTGACCTATACCTATTGACCTATTGACCTTAACCTGTACCCTTAAACTATGGAACTAACTTAACTTATGGATCCTTAAAGGACTTTAGTTATTATCTTTAAAACTTTCCTGCTGCTTGTGTAACCAACTGAAACAATACTTTAGTTTTGAAAACACGTTGCCGGAATAACCTTGAGAACGAAATAGTTTTTAAAAACCTGTTATAACAGAATGATACTCACGTAAAAGAAACCGCATTCGCTATACAATAACAATAATGCCCGATCTTTGCAGGAATTGCTCAGGGCAAGCAAAAGGTTTTAGCAAAAGCAGCAATGAAAATATCGCTTTCATACAGTTAACTCGCTCACCGTTGGGTGTTAAGGTGGACTTTGAATTTTCAAAGGTACTGTTGGTCTTCATTTCCACATTGTAGGGATCTATGAGAAGACACACGCTCTTTTCAAAGAGACTGTTTGCCATGAAATTTTGTTCTGATTGGTTTAGATTTACGTACGTCATCACATCGACGGTAAAGCAAGCCTAGTAAAAAAACACTTCCAGCAATTGGTTGTTTGAGCATAATTTGTCGAAGTTGAACGATAAGAAATAGTTCATTAGTCCACATTTTTGGTCTTTTACAATCTCATTTTTCAAAGCTGAGCGGGGAAAGTTATCAACAAAAACTTAAACCTCCTCAGAAGAAAAAAAAATTTTTGTTGTTGCATAACCTAAGAACTCACCTGATCGTTGATCTTTAAAATAAGGCTAAATTTAAGTTGCATTTACCTTTATGTGGTACTCAAAGTACGTGAGAGACACAACGCAAACCAACCCGAAAGCGCTTAACCAAAACAATCCCATAAGCATGGCAATAATGATGCTTTTAACTGTTTCTATTTTCTTTGCATAGCTGTCCGATCTATCTGTAGCCGCTAAGAATGTCCACCAGCACATGATGGTTTGTTCAGCATGAAAACCACAACGCAGGTCGGGATTTAGACATGAAACACAACAAGTCTAATTTTAAAAGTAAGTGACTATATGAGGCAAATCTTTATCCTGTTATATAGCCTAAATGCTGCTTATAAGTATAGACTACATCCATCAAATACAAAATTTTAACTCAATTACAACTTTTCATCTCCAGCCTAAAACGTGCAATTCGAGAAAGCGCAAATAGAAGATCTCGCACTTTGTAAATATTTGGGTTGAAAAAGTCCTGTAGCGCTCGTGCGTTTTATAGCTTGGGGCAAATTCAAGCTGAAAACTCGATGCTTTTTTCTTGTCTGTAAAAATATTTTAACCTCAAGCAAGAGTTTGTTGTTGCTTTTAAGTCACTAAAATGAAGAGTTCGCATATTTCAAAACCAAAATCTATCCACGGTTTTGTTTTAAACATCGATTATTATTTATAACCAATTATTTTTTATAATAAATTTTTTAATGATATGCAAAGCATTTTGGTTTCCGAATACAGTTGTAGGTTAGCATTAGCGTCCTATCAGATTTTCTTGCTAGTTTCTTTCATAAGGTTTGTCGAAAACCGAGTGATTTGACACCAGTGACACGTCATCTTCAAACAGAAATTGGAGATAAACCGTTTAAAATTAAAGTTTGTGGGAAAAGTGAGTGAAAAAAGTGACCACAACTGACCAGTGACCACTATATCTATGTGATTGTGAACAGTTCTGAGCAATTTTCAGTGATCAACTTGATATCTTAAGTCAGTGATAGGCGTACATGTTAGCTGGTTTAGAATTTGTATCTGTTGGTTTATAGCAAAATGTCAGAATAATTTAGCCGACCCATCTTTGTTTGTTTAACCAAAATTCATCTAAACTTAACTTCTTCTTAACTAAAGTTGTTCAAAACCCATTTAGCGGTCGGATCGCATATCGACACGTCTCACATTAGGGCGCTGCTGTACAAGAGACAAGGGTAAATTCCACCTTGGCAGGTACAATAATAAATTGTTCATTTCAGCTATCAATCATTTCCAATGTTATGCAGAAAGGAAAATAATCAAGCCAGTAATCGGCAACCTGTGACCTGCGTGGTTAGGCCTGTTTCATTTAAGAAAAATATTGCAAAAAAGACAAACTTTTGTGGCAAAACATATCGAATGGCGATTTAAAGTGAGAAAGACAAACAACCAGTACAAAAAGACATAAATTACAGTAATCAATGCAAAAAGTCAACGCAGTATAGGAAATAGGTCTACTGTGTCATAAATGGTTAGTTTTTATGGATTTGAATATTTTCCTTTATCTTAGTATTCTGCCCCCATGTTTAGCCACTGTTTTCATACCTTTCTTGCAATGAAATTATTATCAAGCAGGTTTGTAGAAGTATATTCGATTTACGGTTAAATCTCGATTTAAACTTGACCGAAAACTGAATTTATTCATATTTACTCAATTCAACAAGTCGAAATTTCGGTGCATCTCTAATAATAAGCTAGTCTACGTGGTACCTTCATTTGCGACACTAACATAACACATGTGTTAAATAGGAAAACGTTAATTGACCTTCTTAAAACACACTAGACTTGTGTAAAACATGATTACCAAAAATTCGGTATTTTTTGTAAACGGGTTTGGTGGCCGTGCTGACCCTAAAAATTTTGTTCCTTCACATTATATTATCGTAATGCACGTTTTTGCTCCCGAAGCCTTGTCACATTTATCTATCTTAGTTGTTGTAACTATCACCGTGAATTGCTAATATGTTTGCGACCACCTGCGCTAGCATAATTTTTTGCTTCACACGTTTAAGGCGATAAATAAAATGAATGAAAGAATAGTCTGTATTCTAAATTTTACATTAATATACAATTTGGTGAATTTGTTATAAATATCGCACATGTACGGCGTAATTTCGCCTGTTCGGAATTCCCCTGTTTTGTTTGTATAGGTTGAGTGGTTTGAGTGTATAACTGGCTAATGTGGCTGGTACGAGTGGTAACCGGTAACTCGGTCCACGAACTCACTGCGTTTTTACGCTTTCATGCCGTTGTATTATAGCCTACGTAGGGCTGGATCTGGTACACTATTCCACAGCAAGATGGCGTTACAGTATGAGTAGCTGGGGTCTAGTATACAAAGACATCCTGTGTTTGTGCACTTGTAAACTAGACTCGTAGGGCCTGCATGTATCAATTTGCCTGGCATAGTACATATACAAAAAATATTCTTAATACTCTTTGGTTTATTGTGTAGGCTAGCCTAGTTGTCACTGACTGCATTGTCTTGATAAAGAATGAAAAATCTTTTAAGAATGAAGAATGAAGGTTTTTAAGGTTTTAATTTTTTTATAAAATGGCGTCATCACTTCCCAAATATGAAGCATCCAGCTTTAAGACAAGTTGGGATGATCAAGATTTTTTGGGCAAAGGCAGTTTTGCTGCTGTTAGAAGATGCAACCATGGTGAACTTGGTAAAGTTGCTGTCAAATGTTTCAGTCTTTGTGGATCTTCTACGGCTATGGAGAAAATCACAAGCGAGTAAGATTTCATATACTTAAGATATTAGTATGTTGACTTGAACACTTTTTCGAAGTAGTATATTCATATTATAAATTTATATGAATTCGATATTGGTGGACATAGTAGTGGTATTCGACATAGTGGTAGTATACCACTTGGAGTAGGATATTCATAATCCAGATTGGAAAGTTTGCTGTTTTTGGGTGAGAAACCCCACTCACAACAAGATGAAACAAAACCCATTATAATTAATACACACTATTAATTATAATCCACCGCGCACTTAACAAACTTTCCAATCTGGTCCGTAACCTAGCAGAAGTTAGTGAATTTAATCAGCAAATTAGACCAGATACTCAGGAAATTTCAAGATTTATAACAATTGGCATAAAAAAGTCAGGCATGCCTAAATAGAGAGTTGTTAGACCCAGAGTTAGCAAATTGTCTGTTGCATGTACCAGTAATGGTTCTGTTTCACTTGGCCAATTGCTATCCGAACAAAATGTTTTAAATACAACTTATAGGTGGTGTAACATTTATCAATGATAAAATTTAAAAAAATATATTTAACATGAGAGTATGTTTAATTGACACTAATAGTGTAATGTTACAGTCACACTATTGTAGTGTGCAGTAGTAGGAGCAGTGTCATACTACCATTGTTTTTTCTGTGTATATAATCCGTTGCTTTAACAATTTTAGTTTGTGTTAAGCTTTAAAGTCGACCTAAAACGTTATATTTCTATGCCAGACTTGTTTAAATTTGATTAATTTACATCAATTTTAATTTCAATTACATCTTATCCTGGTATTGTTTGATCTTAACTGATCATTTGTGCTGTAATAATAACATAAGTTAAACTCATCATACATATAACTACTTTTCTGTTGTTGTATTGTTATGTTATGTTACTGTTTCTAGTATTGACAGAGAGCTGAAAGTCCTTTGTCGATTGAAGCATGATAATATTGTTTCAATTCTTGCAACTACTGAATGGAATAATTGTAAAGGAATCATCATGGAATATGTAGATGGCTGCAATTTAAATTCTATTCTATATGAATACAAGAAAGATTTTAAATATATTCCATGGTTACTACGACTTCGGTTTCCCCATCAACTTGCTGCTGCTTTGTTATACTTGCATAGTAAATCTTTTGTCCATTGCGACTTGAAACCACTGAACATTCTTCTCACTTCTCATCTGATAGTCAAATTAGCAGACTTTGGTTCTGTTGCCATCGCAACAGCAACAGGAGCAACAGCCCAATCTGTGGATATAGCTTCAAATACCCAGCATACTCCGTTTTACACTGCACCTGAGCTTTTGAAGGATTTAAGTCGTAAGAAACATTCTAAGATGGACGTATACAGGTGAGAATGTGTATGGTGTAGTTGTTTGCTTGTCATTAATTTTGAAAAATTTATATAAATATTTTATTTACGTAACCAAATGCCTTCAAAACGATACATGGAGTTGATTTCGATGAATTCAGATGAATAAGTTGTGTTTACGGTTCAACTGTGAGCTAATTAGAAAAACAAAATAAACTGGTAAATATCTGCGTCAATAATATTTATCGTCCGATTGAGGAAAGTCTTTGCACGAATTAAACTTGGCAATGATTCCTTATCAATCGAGTCTTAATCACCGAGCTAGATCATTGGTCATTTTTAAAGCTGGCAACATTATTACAAGTTCAGCACTTAAACCAATCTGCTTTCAAATCAACAAAGACAAAAAGAAAGATGAGGTTATGACCAGTGTTCCCTCTAAGGCAGGGGTTCCCAACCGGTGGTACGCGGGAGCTTTTCAGGTGGTACGCGAGCAGCTCTCCGTTGCATGCGATATACAGTATAGTAGTATAACAATTTAATTTTGAGTTGCTAAAATATGCGAACAACACTTTTATTTTTTTCCGTACTAAATTCTCTACACTCAGTAAGCTACTTTTGTCGATCTTGCTCCCTGCTGTCATTGTTATTAATACAATGCTGCTGTGCGAATATTGGATCAAATTAGTTGTTTTGAAAATAGTGGTACGTGTTGACATTCTGTGGTGGCTAAGTGGTACGAGAACATAAAAAGGTTGGGAACCCCTGCTCTAAGGTGCACAACTGAGCAAATGCGCAGTACCGCCAGACTATTTGCGCAGTAAAATCTTATTCTTGCGCACTTGCAATTTCCAAATTTAAAAGTAAAATGATCTTCAACAGTATTTTTGGACAGAACGCTTCTGCGCTTATCGCATTTATACCGTGTGCTGATGCACATGAGCATACAGACATACACTACCCTATTGTTACATCACAATCCTTTGTCTTTGCTTCACAAACACTCCACACTCGTGGATGCAACTAACTTTATTCCTTAGCTTGCAAAACGATTTTTATTTTCCAGTTTCGACTCTGAAGACTGGTTTTACTATTTACAGTAATTACATTTTCTAAACTGAGCGAATATTTATCCAAGTTAAATACAGACCTACCAGTGAGGTGTCTATTCAAGGAAACGAAGCTAAAAAAAGGAAGACTGAATTTAGAGAGGAATGGTTAAATACAGGCAGTAGAGTGTGTGACACTAAATTACAATGATGATACCGGAAATCAAGTTGGTAATTCACAAAGTTATTCGTTTTAACTCAGCATTAAAATACTCATGCTCACTAAATCAAATATTTGCTCAGCGTAAAATTTTCTTAGAGGGAACACTGGTTATGACAATAATGAGCATATGACGATTAATTGATACATAGAAACATGTTGAGTAATATGTATCGTTTGTTTTCGTGAATTGCGTGGCATCAGGTAAAGCCACTGTACAGGCACCAGTGATAGTGTACTGTTGGCAGTATTTATAAGATACCAAACCATAATATAGGTTTTAGGTGAACTGTAAATTGAATTTTGAATGGTTTTAACCGAAACCTCCCAATACCATTAAGCATTAAGATGGAGGCTGGTTCATACTTTCATAGAATTGATTATCACTAAACATTCTAGCATATTATTTCCATACAAGTAGCCTACTATGATACCGATACTTTGCCAGTTTGTTTAGTTAATGATGCTATTTAACAGAAGACTTGTGTTTATAATTACATAATTAAGTTTATCTGTTATCACTTAATTTATTAAATTAATTAATTGGTCCCAAAACCTGAGTTAACCATCTTCCCATGTATGTTAAAATCGGTGCCAGACAACCAAGGCAATCTACAGAAGCGGTTATTTTTTAAAAGCAGATTTTGAGTTGCTCATTAGTATGATGACAAGTTTATGCGCAGGTGTAGTCGTAGTGAATAATTATTCTAATACTTTCCAATTGTTTCAAATTTTTGTTGAAAATTACTGTTGAAGATTTCTGTCTTTAAAATATGCTGTATGCATAATTTTTCAATTATTTTGTAGCTCAGTAGTATTTAACTGCTGAGCCCTTGTAGGGAAAGTTAGTATGTGTGCAGCATAATTTGTGAACAATGTTGAGGAGTAAATCTTCTTCACAAAAATTACCAATGAATATCATCAGTGGCAGCCGTTTTTAAGTGACTGCTTGTATGAATGTAATTAATTTCAAATCACCAATTAATTATTTTGGCATGATCACATGAGATTAATTGAAATGCAAATAAATCAATCCACAAATTCAAAAGCAAGTTTATTCTTTATAAAACTTAAATGTGCTATGTAACTCTTTAAGCTTTGGGATAGTGGTTTATGAGATCCTCACAAGACGCACGGCTTACTCTTGCAATCATGCTGTGAAACCTGTCTTAATTGAGAGTCGTATAATAAATGTTGGGCAAAAACCATTTCAACAATATCTTGATGAAGTTGAAGCATCATTGAAAGATCAAGACCTTGAGATCTTCAAATTTTTAAACAAGATAATGGTACAATGTTGGGATTTTGAACTTGAAAAACGACCTGATATTTCTCAAGGTAAACCAACGTACTATAAATTATAGTAAAATACAAAAACAAGATATAGGGTTGAACTCTGGGGTTAACTGTACTTTTGATTCCTCTACACTACCTTTTGCAAGCATCAGCTTGCTTCAACAAGTGTCACTAAGAGATGACAAAAGTTACGTTTTTTTGGCAATTAAGTTTGTTTTTGCCATCTCTTAGTATAGCTAAAGAAGCAAGCTAATGCCTGCGAAAGCTCATTTAGAGGAATCAAATATGAAGTGAACCCCAGAGTGTGACCATATATCATATATCTTGCTTTTTATTTTACTATATACTGGGTTAACACGGTTCAGCCACAATCAACTTTGCAGATAATTTAAGTAGGATGCCTCGTTATAAAATGGAGGAGTTTATCTCCGCCTTCTCCTTTCAATTTCTCTTGTTTCAAGTGCACAGTTAGTGTTTTTAGTTGATATATGTTGGTTTATGTTTGAATATTTGTCAGTGTGTGATGAAATTGAGGAAAAACTTCGTTTGTTGAACGGATTTGATGTGGACTACAGCCTAGATGATCTCAAACAGAAAAAGGATCCAGAACCAGCAAAAATCAGCTTGAAAACAGAGCTGAATGGTTTCTTGCCTCCGTTTATAGCAGGACCACAACCATCTCCTGCTTATTTACCAATTCCAGGTTTTACTTTTAAAAATTTTTGTGAGATTTATTTCGTCAACCAGCATAAGTAAGTTTATTTGATTTCCAGCACAATCTTCTTCAAACTCCGCAATGTCCATCCAGGATGAGGTGAATGGAGGTTCTTATACTGTCCAAATCCGGGAATCCTCAAAAAACAATGAAACAGGCCCAGGTTCTTATTTTGCAAAGTAGTTTTCAAAAGAATATATTTCTGTGTTGCTGTTGCTATAAGAAAAAATGTGGAGGAAATAAGTGGTTGTGCACGTAAAATAATGCTTTTGAACTTACGAGAGTCTTTGATTTAAGGACATCACTCCAACTACAATCATGTTACGGTGATAACACTCTATGCATACATGCATCATAGTTTTTCTAACTTTGTCTTTGGTGATGTCAATCCCTTTTATTACTACTTTTTAGGTGTAATTAGGGATGTGTAAAATAAAATAATTTACTGTCCTAAAAGATTATTTTTCAAATCTAAAATTTCAAATTCTCTTTTAAAATATTTCTGAGCCAATTACAGTTCCCCTCAGTTTTTTAAAAATATCAGTTTTGTGGGAAAATGGCAGTTTCCTTCTTTGTTAACTGTTAATTAATCAACCCAAAGTTAACCATAGGGTGCTATTACATTCTACCTGGTTGAAGTGAGTGAAAATTCAATTGTTGTTTCTGGGATATCTCATTGTCAAGGTAAATGAGAAATTAAGTTATATCGAAAAACTATGCAGGAAAACAGAAATAATTGATTTTGAAATATATGTCAAGGTTGAAAAGAAATGTTGGATTTTACCACTAAGGTATGTCCTACCTCCGGCAGGTATTGTCAGCATTGAGAATGTTTACAAAGATAAACAATATGTGAGCTGCTATGCTTTATTTAAACTCCTTGGCTGTTTTACTTTTGACAAATATGTTTACAGTCAACCCTCGATTTAACGTACAAATGCGGACCAGCAGCAGTCCGTTACTGGAAAAAGTCCGTTAATCGAAAATAACGTATTCCCACTACTGTACAGTGTACAGTCAAGTACTCTGCTATAGCGTAGACCAGGGGTGGGCAAACTTTTTGTACTAAGGGCCGCATTAGAAAATATGTTGCAGCCGGTGGGCCGCACACTCTCATTACAAAGTAGGAAAAATTACCCGGTGTTTAAATAAACGCATATTCATATTAAACACAATTTTTGCATTTCACACTCAGTTACGTTTAAAGCTACGCAATCTTCATCACAAAGGCCTACGGTAGTCGCTACCGTATTTGTATTTTATGATCAAACAATTGAATCAAACAATGCGTGAGAAGTGTACGGCTAGTTTCTGAAAGCATGTTGCAATACATGCGCGACTGGCGTGTGTGTGTTTACGCACTGAAAGTGAAGAGCAAAACACACTCGTAAAGGGAATAATATTTTGTCATGTAACCTGTTTAATTAAAACAATAAGTGATGAGTAGGAGTTTCTGCAACTGCCGACGGGCCGCATAAAATGGGACCGCTCGTACATCATCAGGAGAAATCTTCAGCACATCTTCATATTTCCGAGTCGCAGGCACAAAATGCGAGAAAAACCAATCAGTGAATATTGCAGAGTTAAGCCAAGCTTTCTTAGAGTTGTAGTAAACTACTGGCAGGTCACGCTCGACGTTTAATCCCTTAAATGCCCGTAGTTTCTTCGATTTGCCCACCACGGCTAGCTTCAGTCGGTGAGTACCGGTGGCATTCGACCCGACCAGGACCGACATCCTTTCCTTGCTTGTCTTCTTCCCCTTGGTCTTCTCCTCACCCTGGCGGACTTGAGAATTCTTCGGGATAGAACGCCAAAAAATTCCCATCTCGTCTGCGTTATATACTTGAGATAGGGTGAGGCCTGCGTCACTAATCAGCTTTGTTAATTTTTCGCGAAAGGGGGCCCACACTTGCCGTATCTGCATCACCAGCCTCGCCATGCAGAACTTCGTTAAATAATTAATCCGTGGCGATTCCGGAATCGCCAAAGCCACCCATCACTGCCCTTAAAATCGGTTAAGCCAAGACTGGTAGCAAGTTTAGCAGCAGCTGCGATTAAATCTGTCCCACGCACATTCACTCCACTGGACCGTTGTTGAACGTACCACTTTATAACTGCTGCGTCCAAAGATTGTTCCTTACCCATCTTCATATGTTTTCTGTTGCTCATTTTACCACCCTTGGAAGACGCCGCATCAACACAATAAGACGTAGCGTATTTCAACAGCTTGTCCTTGCTCTTCTTAATGTCTGAGACTGTTTGTGTTTTGACACCATACTGATCGCAAACACTCGCAACGCTGGCCCCTTTTTCAAGCTTTTTGATCAGTTCTAGCTTCTGCATCACCGATAATTACACCTTCTGCACACCGATAAGTTTACGTGTTTCATTTGGCTTAGACATAACGCACCGTACTAAACACAGGCAGGTTCTAACTGATTCTAAGGTGCACCGAATGAAGGCTCTTGCTAACAGAGTACAGAGTACGCTGGTATTGTGACGTACAGAGTACGCTGATAGATCACAATACGCTGGTATTGTGACTTTGTGAGAGACAGCTTTCTAATCGTTTCACGCAAGTAGCCTGGTGAATTCCAAAACAATAAAAACCGTTCTTTTGGTATATTCCTTTACTCATAGATCTGCGCAATCGTTTGTGTCCGTTAAATCCGAAGTCCGTTAAATCGAGGCTTGACTGTATTTTGCTTACTTTGGTTTTTGCAAAAATTGGTACATAGTAAGTCGTCTACTACTCGAAATAAGTTAAATTTTAATGATTCTATATGTCTGACTTCGTTTTAATCGCTCTTTAAAACGTTTTGCTTCCAATTGAAGCGCCAATTATTACATTGAAATCTAAGGTTATTAACTTTTTAAGGGATAAACTATTAAACTGGTCAAAATTTGAAAGTTAAATAATCTAGTAGGTTTATTTTAGAAAGAACAATAACCAAAATATTTTGAAATATGATTTTTCACCTTTCGGTAATGATTTGCTCCAATTGCTTTTTCTTTTTTTCTTTTCTGTGTGAGGTTGGTGAGTCTGTATGCCCGTATGCCTGAGACTAAAAGCCTTGGTGTCTTTATCGGAAGTTGTATCTTTCATTGGCTGTTGCAAGGTTTATAATGCATGACTTAATTTAACGGCCTTACTTGTAAATTTACAATTGCTTTTTAACAGAAGTGACATCAAAAGATGAACCAGAACATAGAACCAGTGAAACAGCCAGTGATCTTTCTGAGACGCTTCAAGGTACATTTAAAATTGTGGTATATTTAAAGTTAACGCAGGAAAATGCAACTTCAGTACACAGCATAAGTAATTAGAATGTTGCGGTCCTTGGGAAAAGGTTAGCTGCGTTATTTTAAAAATTTAAATTTTTCATTTTTCTTCATCAACCATGCTAATAAATGAATCTACTGAACCTGCCAATATGCGTTTTTATATTTTGTGATAAGATGCGTTTCTCCATCGATTTAACACCTGGTGTGACATCTTTCTGTACAAGGAGAGGCGATACTCTTTTTAGAAAGCCTCATGATGTATTTCTTTACAACATTGAGTGATGTTAGTTTTGTTTTAAAAAAATTATTCAGCATTTTTGTGGTTTGAAACTTAGTTTACGGCACCGCCTCTGCAAATCCCAATTTCGATGAAAGCGTTCACCATGCTAGCATTGACAGCATTAACAATGTTAGCTGACAAGCTTAACAAAACATCTGCTTCTATGAGTAATTGATGTGTCTTGGCTGTGTTGGTTTCTTTTGCGAATATTTATTTACGTATTATTTATTTGGCTTCGCCAGTGATGAAGTTAACAGTAAATGAAGGAAAATCTAGAAGTTCTGATCTCAAGATAAATGTAAATAGCGAAATTTCTTCATCTTACAAGAAACAATTACCAGAAGGTAAAAGTTCATTCTTCCCAAGACTCACATGTAAAAGTAATTCTAGATTTTCTTAAAGGTTTACTTACTTGTTTTAGATATATATAAATTTTGTGTTAGGTAAACAGACAATCAGCTTTTCTTTTTTTACTTACAGAATATGACTTTGGCTATAATATGTTTCATTGTGTGTTTTTTGAGTATATGAAGTTATTTTTTGAATGAGTGCAGTATAAAAATACGAGAAATACTCTAAATTTGGTCAAATTTTTTTTGTAACAACTCTACCAGCAAGCTATGAACAAACAAATGCCGGAGATGACAAACAAATGCCAACTCAGATGATCATTCAAGCAGAAGTCTATGATAATGAGGAAGCTAATGGTGAAGTTGCTGATGATTTGCAACCTTTCTTAATCAACGAGAGCTTGCAGCAACCTGAAGGTATTTGTTGGAATTATTGCTTGCCGAAAGACTTAGAAAGCAGTGCATTCATCTAACATTATCGTGAATAAAAATGAGAATATATATATCTATATACTGTTATAATGTAAAATGTCAATGTCACAACATTGTAGTCGGTATCATGCTGTGTATCATTCTAAGCTATCATAAACATTTTTTGGATAATGTTGCCAGTTATTTTGATAAAACTTTAAAATAGTTCAGTGATGAGTATGGAGCAACTAAATTTTTGGCATGAGAGGAGAAAACACCAAAGGTGATTTTAGAGATGCAAGGTTCATCTTGGGTCAGATCTATTCTTTTTTTCTGCAACAGTATGTGTGCGAGAACAGCACAGAATATGTGCAGGAAGCGTGAAAATAGGGAAATTTGTGCCTGCACAAAAATTTTATTTGCATTTTAGTTTGCATTTTGCATTTGCATATGCGGGTAATGAGAGGCATT
This sequence comes from Clavelina lepadiformis, assembly GCF_947623445.1. Lineage (NCBI taxonomy): Eukaryota > Metazoa > Chordata > Ascidiacea > Aplousobranchia > Clavelinidae > Clavelina > Clavelina lepadiformis. The sequence goes on along the minus strand of NC_135243.1, from coordinate 23,253,158 downwards.
GTTTTGCTGCTTCTGCGTTCTTCCGTTCTTTAATTTTATTCAAAGCAAAACAAGAAGGGCTGTAAGCATATGCATTGGTTTTATTAATTAAAATCATAGGAGTACACAAGTATTAGCCAAATAAATGCATTGTCCAAAATATTTATAGATTATACAAGAAAGACACGACAAACATTTATGGGCCACACAAACCACAAACATCAAGTAATTATTTAGTATTAAAATAAAGAAGTTAAATTGTCTGTATTTAACCAAACTTAGACCAAGCAGCTTGTTGTGAAGAAAAGGTAGGTTTGTTTAAAAAGGATCAGAACATAGGTTTTATGGATAGGAAACTTTTTTTGATTAGAAACTTCAAGTGGTAAAAATTCCATCGTACCAACATTTACCACATTCCTCCATCTTACTAGCATTGTATGTAAAAGCATTTTCATCCAAGTTTTAAGTATTTGTGTTTAATGTAAAGTTGAGATGTCTGAGATCATCTGTTTGAGATGAACAATCATTACGTCAACTTTTCCATGACTGTGTATAATGTAAGTGAACAAACAAACAAAGGTTAACTTTACAACTAAAATCAAATTTAGGTGGAAAACTCTTCCATCGTATCATTGCAAATATATGATTATAATGTTGTTTATTTGCAGTAGCAACATCTGAAACATCAACTTTACTTCAAAATAACTCCAATGCAGATGTTGATAATAATGAGTCTATTGCAGAGTCAAATCATGGTTCGAGTGTGGAAGACCCAAAGAAAGCTGCCAGTAAGCAAATGTTTTTGCTCTTTTTTAGCAATCCTAGTTTACCAACCACATAGCAAACATGCTTCACTCCAATCTGGTAAAGCAGTGTTAAGTTCTGTTTTAAATGCAGATAATGCGGTTGCTTTGTTAAGCCAAATAAATTCGACTGAAAGATTTAACACAATAACTGAATTTATGGAACACCTTTATGAACTCCTTTACACATTCACCTTTGAAAGTAGTTATTATCGTTGTCGTCATGAATGAGTTGGTGAAAGATACGATTAAACTTAACATAGTTTTGTGACTGTGCAAAAAAAAATTTTGTTTTGTCCTGTTAGTGGATATTATAAGTTACTTGGCAAAACACCCATATCTGGTGAAGTATGCTGGTAGAACCCATGTTTAAAGGTAGCATAGAGTTATTTTTACAATGTATCTTTTTTCCCTATAGGCTGCTCAGTGGGGATAGATAAAGAAGAATTTGACTGGTTTCTTGCAAAAACTGTTAGTTACTATCTTCACTGAAGCTTTTCTTTATTTATAGTGTTCTGTTTATAAACTTATCGATCATTATTAGCTTTGATTTGTCATCTGTTTAATGGTGGTGATTAAGTTATGGTCATGAACTAATTAACAGATTTCTACAACAAGTGTTGCCACAGTTAGTTACATTTCATCAAATATCAATCGTGGTTTAAGCTTAAACTCAATGCTATTTGAATATATGTAATAATTTCGGATTTTTTCAGGTACTTTGCATTTTTGTGGTCTGTATAGAGGTTTGTGTATGCATTGTCATTGATGGTTTCTTAATCAGAACGATTGCAGGTAAGTGCAGAAAAGATGCAGAAATAAATGGTAATTTAACACTAGAACGACCTGAGTTGTGATAAGCCCTCAACGGTCACTAGCGGTCATTTTGCTTTTCTGAAAATTCGTTTTTGCTAGGAATTGCGTTGTGTGTTTCCAGCCTAATTATTGAACAAATATTCAGCTCACATAACTCGATCAATCGATCCACCAAAAAGAGTTTTATTTCAAAGAATGGGCAAAAATCTGAACACGAAATTTGAAAATTTTTCACATTTGTGTTGTTGCACATCTAATACTTTTTAGTATATACGAAAAATTTAACTAATTCTAGTTAACTATAATACATAACTTAAGTTAAGTATAACTCTAATTAATTTTAAACATTTATTCGAACTGTTCATAGAGGACCTTATTATTTTGAAACTAGCCTAATGAATATGCCTGTGTGTAAGCACCCTGGTATATAAGTTACTCCCTAAATTTTACATTTAAAAATACATTTCAGCTTGTACTTGGTTTATAATACACCATATGTTTTATCCTTTTGTTTGTTACACATTAACGCTTTGGTCATTGTAGAAAGGATTTGCTTTCATATGGAAATTGAAAATTGTAATAAAATTACATATTTAATAATTGTATAATGTATATATACATTCACATGTATATATACTTCAGGGTCATGAGAATGGGTTTTGGTTAGTATTCAGATTTAATATTGCAATGGTAACATTGATAACATTTTCATGCAATATACACTAGGCCCTGGGGAAACTCGCAGTGTTCCCTCTGCAAACAGTGTTCGCAGTGTTCGCAGTGTTCCCTCTGCCCGCAAACAGTTTCCGGTCTTACATGATAATGCCGCATAATCCCATTGACTTCAGCAGCTATTGAAGTACATTAATCAATAATAAATTCATTAAATACTGTTTTTGGTCTCTATGCTTAAAACTTAAAGTTTACATTAAATACGATTTATTCCTTGCATAGGTGGATAAATAGACGATTAATGTATCGATTCAGGAATCCGGCCCGCCAAGTACTTTATTTTCTCATATCAGGCCCGCCGACTGAAAAAGTTGCCCGCCCCTGGTCTACAATGATTAATAGCTGGTTTTGTTAGATTTGCATAATGATATTTTTCTTGGTTTCTACGACACTGTGTTAGTTCGTCAAGTTATGTTCTTGTTCGGATTGTTTTGCATTAGGTAAATAGAATTAAATTTTGGGTTGAATTTGCAAGCTTTGGCAAACACCATTTTAGTGTAGCCCAAGTTGCAGTTTTGTCATCTCGGCCTCTTTTACTTGTTTGGGATGCTTAAGAATTTGGCAACATTTTTACAATCGTCATTTCCAGCTGTTGGTGTTTATGTGGTAGTTTATAGAACTATTTATGTTTAGATATTTTAACATTAAAACAACTGAATTGGAATGTTATCAACTTGTTTTCAAAATGATATTGTTATTTTACTATCTTATCATTTTTTCATACATTATTAGATTAGGACTTTGCATTGAGCCAATACAAGACAGTTCTTCATTGCATACTACATTACATAAAACTGATTTTTATCTACCTTGTATATCTCCACAGATCAAAGAATTCCCTCAGATGAAGGAAACACAAGTGGACATAGCCTCAATGGAAGCAATTACACTTCTCCTTCAGTGGTGGTTGTCTATGATAGCAGTGATTTGTTGTCTATGATGGTTAGTCATTAGACTAATGATTAGTATACTTTTTGACTCTTGGTATGATTTTGATTTTGTTACCTTTTGTTTACTTCTATTTTCCAACATTGGCCGAAGGATTTAGAAATATTAACAGATAAAGTGATGAAGCACAGTCAAACCATCTTTCAACAATTTGTAGACAAATATTACATTTTATTTATCATCTTTTGTATTGTAAACAAATAAATTTAAACTCAAACTTTTCAGAGTCATTTCAAAATTATATTGACAAATTTGCTAGTATTATGAATTTTGTATAAACTATTGTTTGACCTCAAATTGTGTTTTATCAGTTGTATTATCTGGAACCTCAAAGCTTTTTTTGCAGGGCTTCCTGTTTTCAGTTTCATCAATTGTACTAGTCCTGGGATTGCGTCTTTCACAGTGGTGTTTTTCCAAAATAAGTAAATGTGTTTTCAATTTTTGCATGATGTTGTACTTGTAGGTTGTGGTTTATTTTGTGTTTGATTTCTACTTAAATGACTTGTAATGTTAACTTAAGTTTATGGAAAGCTTATATATCAAGCATACGTTTTTCATAAAAACGTTGAAAACATGTGACCATATACCACTATAGCTGGCACTTCAATTCGAAGAAATAGCGCTCAACATTTAGAGATTTGCTGATTTCAGATACTGAAGTACTTCACATTTCATCTAGTATCGGTAGTATTGCACAATGAACCTTTCCTTAAAACCCCATTTCTGAAGCTTACTCTTTGAGCAAACTCTTTCAGTCATTACCCAAGATTTATGACCATTGGTGAGAATTGGAAGGAAAGCTGATTTGAAAAGCTGATTCAGAGCTTAGCGATCTTAAAAAGCTTTTAACTCAACACAACTGGAAGTTGAAGTGCATGCAAGACTGCACTTGCTGTTCAAATTCGAGTGTTCAAGTCAAAGTCCTGCCTTTTATCACTTATGATTTGGCTGTCAGGTACTTGACTTATCGACCTTTATTAGTGTCACACTTGCACTGAACAGGGTTTTTGAGAGGCAAAGTATCTCAATTTTCTATATGCTTGATTTTGTCCGAAAGTCATTACAAGCGATTGCAAAATGATCGGGTGCATGTTTATGATCACATTCAGAAAAAGTCAGGAGAAAGAGATCATCTGCAAACAACAAATGGTTGATCCTATTATTTTCAATCTTGAAACACTCCTACCAGTATCAAGCTCGCAAAGCAGAACACAATCTGTCATGTAGCCAGGGTTTGCAGGCTACCTTCTTTGTCCAAATAGACACTTTAAACTCCACTTTTCACCAGGTGTTTTTCCCACTGCAATGAGCCTTTCTGATCGCACACTCCGGTAGCAGATGCTAGGATCGATGCTTTAAACAGTGTGCACCTCATCTCAATGTTCTTCATGCAGCATTCTTCAAACATGGTTGCCATTTTGTCAGCAAAAGTTTTTCCTAGCAGTGAATTTTGTATTATTTTGATAAACTTATAGTTTGTTTTATTGGATGTAAGGTATCCTAAAGATTTCAAGAGACGTAGGTCGCAGACAAACCGGTTGTAGTCAGTAGACAACTCAGATTTACTTTTTACTTGAGCATTCACCACAGAAAAAAAGGCATCAGCTGAAAAAATACAAAAACTGATCAGCAACTGCTGTTGTGCACTACTGTACTACAGACTACAGTAGCTATACTCGTGTGCATCTTTATGTTAGAATAAAAGTGTTCATAATGCTAAAATTGTTGTTACAACTTAGCTGTAAGAGACCACTTGATGAGTCACCAGTCACCTGATGAGTGATGCGGTAACATTGATATTCTTCCAGTTGTTTCATTATTTATTTTTATGAACCACTTTATTCTGATCTCTACCTTTTGACCTGCCTTGGTATAGTAATGTCTTTGGAAGCAAAGCTTCCTCCAGTTTTAGCTAAACATTTATTGAGGCACTCAAGCTCCTCTTCCAGATTAAGGCAGTAGTGAGTAGTCCATAAAGAAGGTACACTATTTGAAGAACTCAGTTGTCTTAATTTAAATAATTTTTCTTAAGCCTTGCCCAGAACCACAAAATCTCTTAGAAAACCACATTTGGCTCGGAGAGTGCAGTTTGAACACCTTTTCTATCAAGTGTTAAATGAACATGCTATGAACTAATATATTAATAACACATTTATATTATCTTATAAAACATGAATGACATACAGTAAATATCAATACCAATAATACGTATATACGAATTAAAAAAAATCTGTATAGTAATGTATGATTTGCACCATCTGCAGTTTGTCCTTTTTTGATCTTAAAAATATTTAATTTACAATTTTATTGATTTCTATACAAGGATGGTTTTACGTGTTTCAGGTAAAACTGGAATCTTGAAATTCTTACCAAGCTATAAACCTCTTACCTCGGTAATTTGTACTATTATATGTTGTATTGTTTATTCTATTACCACTGTAACATATGCTGTTAAGTAGAATTTTTTGTTATCTGCACATGAGCTTTACAATCATTGCATTTTTGACATAAGCAACAATTATTGTTTGATCACTAAAAAAAAACTGTTAGGAAAAGAAATTGCAACTTCCATCTATTCTATTACAGATACTTTTGATGACTGTTCACATTACATCTCTGATTCTTTGTTCGATTGGGGTGCTTTTACGGAACACTTCACAAAGTAAGCTGTGTAGTTGCTTATTTCTGTTCTTACTAACTGTTTGCTATGTAGAAAATGTTCAGGAGTAGTTCTTGTATGTAGGTTAAATTGTGGCATTGCAGAAAACATTTCTCTTCTACATTGTTCAGTTTTTATGATTTCTCAGTGCACATTGTTACCAAAGATTTAAATGTTTTGAAAGCAAGATGCATGCCATGTTAGCTTAAAGCTGATGAAGATATTTAATAATTTCAATCCTATGCGACAATTTTATTGTATTCTGAACTTGGCTTGCTGAATTCAACGTTGCACGCTTGAAAGTATGTAATTGAAGTGACATACCAAACATACATGTACATAAATAAGTCAAATACATGTGTTTAGGCCATATTAAAATTGTGCATTGTTTATAAAACCAACCTAAAATTTACTATTTATATCATTGCAGTAAACTCTTGGGTGAATTTAACTAGAGTTTGCAATTTTGTTGCAATGCGCAATCATACATTTCTTTGTCAATTATGCATACGTTCATTTGCCGATTGAAAGAATACTTTACATTAAACACTCTGCATTAAATATTTCATTTAATGTAAAAAAATTTTTGTGTCATATTAACTTTGAGTTTTTTGTTGCAATGCACAATCATACAATGCTTTTTGAGTGTTTGAATAAATTGCAAGTTTTCTTCTTTTACTGATATTCTTGCTTTTCTTGCTTTAAAATAACTTTTCGGAATGGAGTCCAAACTATTGACAAGTTTTATCTATTGTTTATGAGAGCATAACGTTATAGGGCAGATGCATCCCCAATATTGTAATAATATAGAAAATGACGTAGTAGGATGCAAAGCTTTGTGATGTCAACTTTTTATATATTGTAGTAATAATATGTTAAACTAATAATAACAGTTAATAATAATATTTTATTTTTTCACTTTAGCTCAATCGACATTTTCAAATGGAAACAGCCTCAATGACTCTACGCCACTGGAACAAGTTGTAAGTCACTAATCATGCGTCTTATTATGTTACATTTCCAGAAGATTTAAATTTTTTTTATTGGCATTGTTTTTCTTCGCCATAGATAAAGATGGGATAAAAACAAATTTATTTAATAAACTGTTTTTTGTATATTTATAAATATGCAATTTAATAAACTAAATCAAATGTGCGATAAAACTGTTCTATGAATAACTCGTCAAGGCCAAACTGATGAGATTAAATTTTAATTAATGTTTCCATCCCGTTCGCCAGTGCTACTATTATTTTTCAATGTACGAAATGTGTAAATACTAAACTTTTGAGTTTGACCTGGATATTTAACTGACTAATAATATTCTGAACACTTGGTATTCTTCACTTTTCTATCACTTTCATTACTGATAAAGTTTAAAAAAGTTTGTTACTATGATATTAAAATTATGTAATAAAGCATTTTATGTGTTTGCAATAAATTTAAAGTATTAACTCAATTTTAATCTTAGACAAAGTGTTATCAATGGTAAGTGTTTATCAGTGTTGTCACCTACATCTATAAAAATTAATTTTTTTGCAGGGGTTGATTTTAGTTATTTTGCCGTTGACCATATTTGTAATACACATTATTATCAGTTATTGGATTTTAAAAGGTTGGTAATGTTTTGTTATATGCATCTTTTGGTACTGGTCTAATGTTATTTAATTGGTTTTCTACTAGAATTTACTTTAACAGTTGAACTTTATTGTTTCAGTTAAATTGCTAAATACCGTACACATCGTCTATTGTTAAAATGAAAGTTGCAAAAACTTGTCTTACAAAATTTTAATTATTTATTAAGACTTTTGAAACAACGAAATATGCTTAACATTACAAGAACCAAACAAATAACTTAATATTAAAATCGTTTGGATTTTTATTCAAAATGCAACTTTTTTACTACATAAATTTAGTTCATTCATTAATATATTTTAGTTTTGATGGATTTTTTGATTTATATCTTTGTAATGTTTAGATAACCTTGACAGAAGAGCCATCATCAGGAAATTCATTTCAACTTTTATATGTTCAAAGGTGGTAAAATTCTATTTATGTTGTTATTTAAACCTGCATAATTGTCTGTATTGAAATTTGAGCTTCATTTGATTAACTTTACATCAAGTAGCCATAATTATATATAACCATTTTAAGTAGTTTCATTTGAATTATCATAAAATTTTGATGTCTTTTCAGCTTATTAAGATTAATTTCTTTCTATGACATTATCAGCAATATTTGTGATGTCTGTAATATCTTGGTGATTACTAACACCATTGTTTGTTGTTTGTTCAACTTTTTACAGAACATAATTCCTGGTGCACTGATTATCTTAACCACATCTGGTATTTTCTTTGGCCTTCCTTTTTTGTATTACCAGTTAATGGGTTCAATGGGTACGTAAGTAATTTTGCGTTTTGTGCATTCCTGCTTTTGACGATTTTTTAGCTTTTTGGCGTAATTTAGGTCTTAAAATTAGAAAATAAATATGTGTTCATGATTTACATTTATTTGCAGTCATACTCCCATTTTTGTAATATATACATTGTACTTGTGTTCGTTTTTTTATTTCAATTGGAAGGTTAATGTAGTTTAATTTATTTGATAAGTATATTGTTTTGTTTATCATGTTGTTTGGTTTACAGTGTCGGAGCTGATAAGAAATAAAGAATGTTAACTAACCATTGTAACAAAATTCTTGATTTTTGATTTTCAGCTTCCTGTGTTGGAAACTACAACTTAACTAATGGTTCAACCGGCATGGTGGCTTCCCCTAGCTACCTTAGCACCACTCAACATAACTTTAATTGTACTTTCTTTTTCCATGCACGGCCAGGCTATAGAGTTGAACTGGATATGGAAGTTGATATTGAATCGTGTTGTGATTATATCGATGTCAGTAACTATGACAACCAGTTCCTGATTATGTATCATGAAATAAATAGACTAAAATATAGTGTTGCATAATATATAGAAGAAAGAAAGAAAACCCTTTCTAGCATAGTGAAAACATATAATATTTACCATACAACAATCCAGACAACATTACAACCACAAAGAACTGATTAAACGGTTTAATAGATTTATGATGAAGAAGATTTCATCAGGAAGTTGACTGGCATGATTCCGCATACAGATGTGCTATCAATTGGGCAAGTTTTGAAACTGGTTTACAATTCTAATCGTGCAAGCTCCAATCATAAAGTTGCAAGCAAAGGGTTTTTAGCAAGATACAGACAATGTAAGTGTGTCGGAGAGATCTTCATGTCTCATGTAAATAATAAACAGTACAACGTACATTTCCCACATTCATGCAGGCACGTTGTATACTTTAATAACATTTTGCTTTATAGCTTTATGGCTTAAAACAGCAATAGCAAAATCTAATATGGCCTAATCATCATAATAAATTAACTGTGATTCATGAAATAAGTTCTTTAGCTAATAAGTTAAATAAATATTTTGCTTACAGTTTCATGTGGTGGACATTATGAAATAAATAATGGAACAACTGGCGTTGTGACCTCACCCAACTATCCCAACAACACAATGTATAACTTTCAATGCACGTACACATTCCATGCACAGCCGGGACATGGAGTAAAATTATCACTGTTAGTTGATACTGAAGCATGCTGTGCCAAAATTGAGGTTAGTCGCAATTTCACCAATAGTAGAGTTACTGATTTTAAATATTGCACTAGATTTCTGTAATTTTAACATAACTTGTCACCACATGCGTAGATTGATTTATAACCGTCTTTGATTTTGGTCACTGGGCATTCATTGATCAGACAGTCAACATCTTGGGTATTAAACACACAGTGAAAAATATTGCATTGCCCACCTCTACGACAGACTTAATACTTTTTCATGGTTTGGGGACTTGTGTGGAAATGTGCAATCTAGCAATGAAGATACCCCAGACTAAGACCATGTTCAAACCGGGTGCCTAGATGGCTGTTAGTCTTTCCAGCAGAGGTAGGAAGTCGGTACTTTAAAAGTACCGTCGTTAACTGCACCAGTACTTGGCAATAAATGTACCGACGGTTTTGGTATTCGGTACTGTTACAAAAAAAGTAATTCGGTACTTTACCCATACTCAGTACTGGTACTTTTTGTATAGCGGATCTTATTGCAAGTGCTATTTTTGCTGATGTTATGGCCCAGTTAAAGGTTACTTCAGGTCAAAAAATATGTGAACTCACTCTTTTGACTTTATTGGACATTTGTAGATTAAGAGCGAACAAAAGCGCTAAAATTGGCATTAAATTTTAATTAAAGGGACGTTTTAAAACACATGCTTTTCAAAACCTAGAAGTGATCATTTTAAAAGTACTGAGTACCGGGACCAATTTATATTTCTTGAAAAAAGTAATTCGGTATATTTTTCTAAAAGTACCAACAGTAACGAAAAAATATCGCAGAACAGTAATTCGGTACTGCAGTACTGCGGTACTTCTCACCTCTGCTTTCTGAGCATACGCTTTTCTATTATAAATATTCTATTGTGTAAAAGGAAAGTTAAAAAAGATAAAAATCTTCTCCCATTTCATTAAAAATTTGTAAATTTGCTTACAAATATGTTATGCAAGAATTAAGGCCTGCAGGAACGACACTAACCTTTAAATAAAGGAAAGAGAATTGAGTACTTGTTATAAATCAGCAATCAAACAAAGATAACATTATAAATGTAGATCTTTGACGGAAAAGTACTCAAAAAGATCCTAGAGGGCAAAGATCAAAAGATTGTGATGTCTGAAGAGCAATCTCTGAAACTTGTCTACACTTCGGACTACACAGATACTGACAGCAAAATTGCTAGCAAAGGTTTTTGGGCAAAATACGAACAAAGTAAGTCTATTTTTCCTGGAATTTGAAAGTTGTATACTACAGGTGCTTAGCAATATTTAGCTGTATAAGCTGCACACATATGACACATGTAACCTAAACCCATATCTTTAACAGTGACTTGATAGCTGGGTAGTTTTCAGCAATTTTTCTTTAAATTACTTAAGTGTAGAGGTAAAATAATATTTTTGTTATGATTATCATTGATACTGCATTAACGTGTAGTGTTGCAGTCATGTGTTGCCAAATAACTGTTAGTTCGTAAAGGTAAATAATGTAAAAAAAAGAAGTGCCCCCACCATGCAAAGATTGACAAAACCCCGTACTATATGCTAATGATCTATAATTTTGTATGCTAATTAACTATATGCTAATGAGACAAATGTTAAAGCTGTCAATGGACATAAGTCACTATCATGCTTTTTTGTAAATTTCATATGAAAGTTGAAACATTTTGTAAATATTGTAAGTTATTTATTATATTATGAAGTTCCATCATTTCAACACCTTCTGAAGCATTTGACAAACATGTGATAGTTGTCCGATTAATCTCCGGTTAATCCGTTTAATCTCACTGATTCTATGGTTTTATCAGTATTCCACGTTTTGAGTGCTGAGTGCAAAAATCTAAGACAAACCATGTGGATTTTATAATGTTTAGCATTCCACAATTATTAGTCTTTAGTTTTATTCAGTCTACATTTGTTTCTGTGCAACATGTTTATATTTGTCATATCATATGTAATCATAATTATGTTACGACTCATATTTAAACGATTTATGATAATATGTTTACAACATAGATCAACTAACACAATAATTACAACTATCAAGTGGATGCAATATCGCTAATACCAACGGCATCTTAGACAGTGGAAATATTAGCTAGCATTATGGTTTGGTAAAATTTGATACAAAATTTGTGAAGTTTGCACGAATTAAACCCGGTGATGATCCTTGATGGAAACTTGGGTCATTGTCCTCAGCTGTGTACATTTTTAGATAAAAACATTTTCATTTGATGTTTTTGTTGTTTGTATTAATACGGTGTGTTTTTATGGTCCATTTGAGAATGTATAAACTTTGTAGACATTTCAAAAGATGAACCTACACTTTCCAAGTATTTTCATTTGTTATGACGGCAATTTAAAAATGTTTTCGTTGACTGTGCTCTGTAGATCTGACTTATTTTTCATGCGACTCAACTTATGCATCCACATTATAACTGCACGAGGTTTTCATTGTTTTACATCTATTGTTTGAATGAATTGTAGGAACAAAAGTAAGCTTTGTTTTAAAACTAGATTTTTTGTTGCTTTTGTTGTAGACCTTTTTAACTGTTTCTATGGTAATGAGTCCTGTTGCATATAATTTTTTGCTTTTAGAAACATTTTGGTATTGATGAGCAATCATAAAATAAAATTGTGTTATTTTATAATTGTAGTAATTATTACCGTGCCTTTAGTTTGTATTTTTTAAACCGAGATTGTTTCTTTTTCTGTGCAATGTTTTTTAAAAACATTTCAGTTCCTCATTTTGCTGCACTTCTTACTCATGGTTTGCAACCATCAGATAAAACATCGCGTAACTTTTCATCAACTTTGCTCGCTGTGTAATTTTATGACATCCGTTTTCTTCAACATAATGTTTAAATCATTATCACAATCAACGAGTTTAAATTACAAAACAATTATTACTATTAAATAAACTTGTAACAATTACTCCTACTTGTTTTGTCACGTTTCAGTGCATGAAAACTTTTTCCAATCTAGAATTCTTTGCAGTGTAACCAAACGTTGCTGCAACTGTTGATAAAAAACTGCCAAACTAACAGTGACTGACGATGTCTTGGCAGACGATTTTTGGAAGCAACTTCTCGATTTTTGTTTTGCAGACGGCGTTTGCTCTCATCCTTTATTAAAATCACTTAAACACTAACCACCTGCCAAGCTAATTGACTAGGGTTACACCACCAGCACCTTACATTTTGAAACAACCTAAAGTTTGTATGCACTTTCCGGGTAGGACACAAATTGATCCATTTTGTAAACAGCCCAACCATTCAGATCAAGTTATTGGCTTTGTTAGACTCCAGTGCTCCCACTGCAAAACCCTAATGTATTTTGAACAAAGGATATGAGTAGATCAGTGTGGTAATGTGAAAATGCTTAACAGTTTCCATCTTAAATGTGGTAATTACGATAGTTCTAATTTCATGCCAATTGTTTAAAAGGGAACTGATCGTCAATTATTTCCAAACTGAGGATTTTATGTAGTTTTTAAGCCGCTCGTTTTTTTAATGTAAAATGTCTTTGTCAAACCTTTTTTTTCTGTCTCCATCTAATCAGCATAATCTACAATGATTAATAGCTCCGTTTGTTAGATTTGTATGATGATATATTTTTTGCTTTCTACGACACTGTGTTAGTTTGTCAAGTTATGTTCTTGTTCGAAATGATGCAGGGATAAATAGAATTAAACTTTGGGTTGAATATGCAAGCTTTGGCATACACTATTTTAGTGTAGCCCAGGTTGCAGTTTTGTCATATCGGCCTCTTTTGCTGGTTTGGGGTGCTTAAGAGTTTGGCAACTTTTTACAATCATCATTTCCAGCTGTTGGTGTTGTTTAAATGTTTTTCGTATTTGATTCTTCTGCTCCGCTCAACTCACCCGGTAGGTTTTAGCACATGGTGTTGGCAATGATTTTCACGAATCTTCGGAAAAGCCGCCATCAACTTTCCCAATTCAAATAATAAAAGAAATAGTAAATAAAAACAACAAAATCTTAATTTTCAGTCGTAATAATAATGGCAACAACAAACCAAGTCAAAAATTGGGATTTAATCAACTTGGGAACTTGATTTTCACATAAGCAATTAAGTGCGATAATTGATAAAATCGTACTTGTGGAACCGAACTTATCGAACCTCTCCCGGGGACAAAGTTTTCCAGGTCTTAATTTTCCTTCCTTACATTTTGCGAACAGTGAGGCTTTAGGAAACTATAGGCTACTAGCTTCAACGGTTGCTTATGAAGTTGCGTTTATTGACGAACGAAAGTTAACAAAGTTAACAAACTTTATGAACACAGCTCTAACGTCTGAACTATCAACTAACTATAAAAATGAAGATCACAATTCCGACTATAAACGTTGTATTTGTCATATACAGCTCAGCTAATTCATTGTAACTTTGAACACAATTTATGATATATTATACTGGTTTATAAGAATCCAACTTCACACGTCGAGTGATTTGTTATTTTGCATTTTGTCATTGCGATTGGAACGAGATATACTTAAATGCTCAAAATGCTCATTTTTAAATGCTCATTCCCTAAATGCTCATTTTTTTTTATTAAATGTCTATAAGCAATACAAAAGTTTTCCGTTTAAATACTAAAGATAAAATTTCTTTGACTAAATTATTTTCCTGATTCTGATTATATGGTAAAGATGACAACTTCAACAACAACTTGTTTGTGATAAAAAGCAGCATTTTTACTTCACTGTTGCTTTAACAATTTTTTCTGATCCGACTTTCCATCTCGGTCGGAAGGATCACCTCGTTTGGAAGGCAGAAGAACTTTGGCCAGCTCCATGGTCGGCCATTCAATGGTTAAACAGAGCAAAAATGCCAAAGCTAGGCTAATGAGAAAAGAGCCTAAAAATAAATGTTTGCGTTAAAACAATAACAAACTCTTGAGTTCCCAAACATATTATATCTTAACAAATGTGAACGTCACAAAGTATCATTGTTTAAAAATTTTCCCAATACCTATGTATATGAAGATAAAGTCAATGGTCTGGCAATGGATCATGTTATTCCGGTTCAGGAAGTACCACATCAATACCAACAAGTGAATGAGGTAGAAGGAGAAAGTCAATCGGCTGAGGGGGTTGAAAATTTTCCAATTCAGAAACTTTGTAACAGGACCTTAATGAAAACGTGAACGTTATTTCGTCACATATATTATAGAATCCTTTGCTTTCGATTCATACCCATACCTCCATATCCAGATGTACAAGCTATTATCACCCAGCTAAGGCAAAGTCCATACACAGGTTTTTCAAAAGTATTGTAGATTATTGCCAATCCAGTGTCTAAATCAGTATCTGTGCTGGTTTGTGGATACAAACCGAAAATGATCGCAAAGCAGCTGCCAGCCGATGTCAACCATCCCAAAACGACCAACCACTAGAGATGATAAAAATGGTCTTTTTGATCTGTTTTTAATTGACCTTGTGTATCGTATGCAACATAATTTTATGCAAAACTTCTTGTATATTGAAGTGTGTGTCGTTGGATATGAACAGGAAGTATTTGAGAGGATAAAACTCTTCCTCAAAAGCTATTTACTGGTAGTTTCAATTGCGAGAGTTTCCGGGATACTTTTACTTAATGCTAACTTAATGTATGTTAAAAAACGAGAACGGCACTAACTTTTGGAATTGTCAATTTGCCCTTAGTAGCGAATAGCACATAACCAGTTAACATCCCAATCATGTACACGTGTAATCTGACCCATGGTAGGAAATATATATCATATCTGAACTTCATGTCGTAGGTTGGAATGTCAGACACTGCGTCCAAACTGAAAGAAATAACAAAGCACTTCGTTGTTGTGATAGCAACATTTTGCCTAAAAGACTTGGTACTTATTTCTTTGATGCAACTTACAGGCCAATGCTTTGAGAGTTAACTATAACAGGTGGTTGAATAGGACCAAGGGCAGACAATATTCCGCAAACAGCCATACTTGCAATAGTAAAGAAGACCATCAAAGATATTCCGACTCGAGGCCACCTTGAATTCAACAAGTTTAATATAAGTTTGTCAACGCCTGTAATTTGCCACTTTAAAACGCAAGATGTTTTGAAACATATGAATGTCAAAAAATGATCATCGGAAATGATTGCACATGCTATCAATGTAACTAAAACAGTATGCATGGAGTTTGAAATAAATTCAGCAAATACGAGACTATATCTATATGGTTCTCTTTAGCGTGAAGGGCGTGGCAAGAGATGAAAATAAGAGTATAATAACAATTTAATGGTTGTTAAATCAGCGACATATAAAGCATAACGTGAATGCTGAAAAGTCCGAATTAAAGCTATTGCTACTTAAAGGCTTGGTTTTGTCAATGCAAAACACTGCAGTTGCAAACTGGTATCTTAGATTTGCTTTACAAAGAAAAACTACTAATTTTCAGCATTTTCCACAGAACTAGGATAATTCAAGTTGGTGCTGTTAGACTTGTTGTATAAAAATAAATTGTTAATATGCCAGCTGTACCACGAATAAAATATTTAAAATATTACAAGCACACCCCTAAAACACTTTGAAATAAAGTTGTTAAGCTAAGTAATTGGTATTTACTTACCGGTAGGTGGCAAGAAGAATGAACGGAGTCAGAAGATAAAATTGCATGTCCACTGCTAAATACCAGCACCAGGCCATACACTGCAAATAGTTTAAAATAATAGCATCAAAATTGGAGGTAAATATTTATTTTAGGAGTATCTGTTTCTCCGTATTTCTGTGAAGTATTTCTGTATTTCGATATATGTGTAAAAAACTAGCTTACCACGTTAAGAGAAGGAAAAAAATTGTTGATGTAAAGAAGATTAGTCTACCAAACGTCTTGGCAGACATAATGTGGTAACACTGGAAAGTTACTCCATTGTGGCCCGCTCCCAAACCACTTAAGTATTCCCATAGAAAAAAGTATCACGTAAGCGTAGACTGGTGTTATCCTGAATGAAATACATGGAAAGGAATTAGGACCATGTTTTTAATTAGGCGATACTATCCAACAGTTCATCACAAAACCTTTAGAAAAATATGAAATAAATGCTATATACAAAGCAGAATGTAAAAAATATTTACCTGATAAATCGATGTATGTAAGACATTAAGATGTTCATGCGACCATTGGTATTAGTGAGTTGCTTCATACCGAGATAAGAAACCAACAAACCTCCCAACAAGAAGAAAGTGTCGACAGAGTAGTAGAAATTGATTATCGGCATAAAAATGATTTTCGATTTTAAGTATCTTGTGGATGATAGAAGATAAACTAAAAACAACGCGCAAGCAGCATTAAAAAATATTATAAAATGCACTTAAATAAATACTTGATTAGTTTCTGTAAATTTGGTTTTAAATACAACGGAAACTTTTTCTATTGATTTTGCTGAGCCACGCGGTTGAAAGCAAAGAGATCTAAATTTTCCACCTCTACGTTATGTGTCAAATGCTTTGCAATCAAACGGGAGTAATTACCTGTTCCAATCTGGGTATCAACAAAAACATGTCCGAGTGCAACCCATGCTGTACTTAGAAATCTGATTCCATTAAGAATACCCAAAGAGCCACCAGAATAATTCGTTGTTAGCAGTTTTTCACCATTTGAAATCATGGAGAAGCATAAAACCATTTCTTAAAGATTTGAAAATTGTGTCAAATGCAGTTACTGTGATTAATCTTGTACTCATGTCAACTTTAATTACAATATCGTTGTTTACTGAGCAAACGTGGACGTTTCATTGGTTGTGACTTCGTAGCGTAGTTGTCTGTGCGTTCAGACACCTTCTTGTCCTTTGCGTTGTTGCGTCTTGTGATGAAATCCACAAACGTTCCAATCAAGTTTAAAACAATTACCACGCAAGTGACCGCACTGAAAGGTAAAAATGTCAAACAGAAATGTGAAGAATTATATTTGTTTCAAATTGTAACGTTGGTATATTACTACATGTTAGATCAAAATCTAAATTTACCTTTATCTAATCACTATACAAACAACTTACATTCCCAAGGTGTCGGCTGTTGTCCATTCTAGTTGTTCAGTCGTTAAAGGACACTGTACGTTAAGCAATGTGGTATTTCCAGTTTTGATATTACTTTTAAAACTCAATATTTCATGAAAGATTTTTGTGATAGAATTTTCGGAGCACCCTGAAGGAACACAAATTCCAACTGAAGGAGGTCTTGATAATTGATCCATGTTGGGCTGAAATAAAAATAATGCTTGAATAATTTTTTCCAAAATATCCTTTGTTGCTTTCATCTACTGCTTTGTATTTCGTAGTTACTTTAACATGCTTAATTCAATGTCCCAATTTGTTTTTGGAATATAGATCAAACCTCGTGTTTATGATCCATGAAAGCCTGGCACCATTTTCCATTGAAGTCAGGGCCTTTAGCTTCAATACATTCGTGATAATTACCCATCCATTCAACATTTCCATCCAATATTCCACTTTGCTTTCGTCCCCAGGAGTCAGCCACTAGAAGTAATTATAAGAATTTATTGCTAGCAAAAACGAAATTTTAAAAATAATACTTTTTTAGTTATTATTAGAAACATTCTTATGAATAGATAAGGTTTGGTTGTAAATTTAGTTCACTACGTTCTATTCATACTTCTCAAAGCGTAAGGTTGAGATTGAAGATCGTTTATAAAGGTAAGCCATTGCTTGCGACAGGTTTTCATGTCTGGTTCCTCTCCCATGTTTTCATCCAAAGATTTAACAGCTCTGTAACACAGATGTAGTTCTTACAATTTAAACGGCTTTACAAGAACGCATCGATAGACGTATTGCAATTCATTGTATAAAAATATTCTCTATAAACATAGACGGTTTGTTTAAAACATTAGAAAAATCTTGCAACCAGTCATTATTACAACAAATTATTCAAAGTTAGTCTACATGCAAATCTAATTAAGTTTGTTCACAAACTTTACTCACTGGACAACCGTTCCGAGAATGTCATCAAAATATCCATCACTGAACAGCTGCATGAAGGGAGAGAAAGCGATGAATTCCTCGTTTGGTTTAAACTCTGTTGATTGTTTTTCTACAGTTTTCTGGGAAGAATCATCAACTACTTCAAGGCAGTTGTTTCCATAACAAAAGCACAAAAGTAGCAACAAATTGGTTTCACAGAAAAACCTCATTTCATATTTTTTCAGAGAACTCCAACAATCTCCTTTAGAAGTTAAATTGTAGCCTAATTAAGCTACCAAATTTCTGACAAGATTATGACCAAACAATATCACAATCAATTTTCAAAGGAGTTAGTTTATTAATTTTTGGACTGTTTAGGCGGACACGCATGCATACGGTAGGCCTACATTTTAACAGTTTGATAAACTTTGTTGAATAGCACAGACTATTACAATTTCAGTCCACCACATATTATGGCTACCTTGTAATGTCCAAATGCTTTTCGTGTACTGTTACAGTACATCCTACGGCTATAATGGCGGTATACTGCCTGACAGCAAAGTTAGGCAAAGCCAACCAGATGCGACATTCTACAAATACTTTGCACATTTAATCGATAAAAATTGGTAGATTATATCGAAATATTTCAGGGTAAATTAAACACGCTTGGACATAGTATGTTGCTTATAAAGCAGACTCCACAAGGCTTGCCAAAGTATTAAGTCATGCGCATTTTGACAAAGTGAGAATTTATTGCACTTAAACTTTTTTTAACTAAACTGATGTCTTCTATCTAGAAAAATCCCTGGCAAAGGTACTGGCAAAGTAAATGAACAAATGTATTATTTACGACGAATTGCATCTAATATTATCAATGGCCCTGGTTCAAAATAAACGACTAAAAGATTTTAAATCCAACTCCATTGAACCATTAAGCTACCATAATCACACCAAGGTCTCTAAAAAGTACCAGCAAACTAAATCGTTTTGCAGTGTTCTTGGTTATGTCCTTGCAATATGCTTCCATAGAACAGAAAGAGCAATTTCCTTCCTTCAGACAATATGCTTCCTGTTTTAAGAACTGGAAAGTTGTTTCTATAACCAAAGCGCTTAAGTAATAACAAAGTTGCTCCACAGAAGAACCACATCTCGAAAATCTTTAGCCCCTTTCAAGGGGTCCCCCCTGTTTGTGTATAAGCGCTTTAAAAGAACAACTTACCAGACAACTTAAAACTTATTTCGTTACAACTAACCCCGGTCTCCCCTACGTGCTCTAAAAGAAAAAGCATTTGAAACGAGCATTGCCGTTGACTTTTCACAGTTTGTCAGTCCGGGAGTCGTCTATTGGTTAATGCTGATTAGCTCTATGAACTGTATTTACAATACGGGAAAAGTTGTGCAAATGAAACCTCCGTGTAAATTGGTCCTTTCCTGCTTTGAGATTATTTTCATAAAGCTTGATGCTTAAACGGTCACGTGATTTAAAACATCATGCCAAGACGATAAAAATGTGTTCTCTGCTGGCAAACCTCTGAGGTATTGGGCACTTCATGGAAACAAAGAAATGAAGGATGTGAGATATTGCCGGCCATAAGCAAAATACACGGACAGAAAAACTGAGATGAATTCAGAAAACATTTTCATGCAGTTTGATTATTGAAGGAAAAGCAAAATTTTATGCGTTTTAGGCCATGCAAATTCAAACTTGTCGGGAAGAGCACGCCCCGGCCCCACCCTATGATAGATTGTTACTATGTCCCACAAAATTAAGTAGCGCTATACTTCAAGAGTTTGTCATGAAAAGTAAATTGCAATAACTTTATAACTGATAACGTGATAAGATTGTGAACAAGTACCACATACGGCAGCAGTATTGGCAAAGAAAACAACGCACTATTGGTAACTCCTTCCTGCTTTGGAGATGTCCTTTCCTTAAACGAAGCATGATTGTTGCATCAAACACCAGCAAGCTTGCCATATGCTACAACCAAAGTGTTTGTAATACTGGTAATGTTGTTACTTTGCTATTATGTATGTTACCCTGTATTCTGCAAGTATGTACATTGATAATCAGAAAATAAAACATCCAGTCTTTGTGGATGCCTTGTGTATAATTAGTTTCTTTGTCACTCAAGTCACAAACATACGGTACTAACCGTGACATGAGCTGTACTAGATGCCAGTTAAAATCTGTTATTGCCTGGAACCGATAGTGAATGTGCAGTTTCCGTCAAAAAGTTTTGCAAGGTTTTATTCCGTTAACTGGCAGTGCGTCAGTTAAGCACTTTTCGTCAATGATTTAAATCTATCGTTATATATTTGGGCAAATTTAAATTAACTCCATTGAGTCAGCAACTTGAATTTCATTGAGGATTGGTCCATTTCTGCAGAGAAGCCATCAATGAAACAAAAAGTAAACATAGATTGCGACAAAAATTTTTGTGCACAAATTATAATAATTGCACAGATTAATATAAAATATTTAAATTCCTACGTTGATCCGCAGCAGAAATAGACTTGGAATGAAAACAGGACACGTAGCTGAATTCTAAGTTTTAGAAACTTACCTGGTTCATAGATATTTGTTGCTTAAGATGTTTAGTTGTTTATGTTTATGTTTAGTGGCCGCTGTAGTTGTTATTATTATTTAATTATTTGCTCTGAAACCCGTAAACAACAGACCACACTGAAAAAAGAAAACATTTTAGATCAAAACACTAAAAAACAAACATGTCCAATCGGAACGCCACAAAAAAGGACACACCTGAACAACCAAACACGAGAATTATTGCAACACCTTAAATTAGAACGTTTTGCAATTTAAACGTGTAAAAAAGCAGGCACTTTTGTGGTATTTAAATTTGGTGTAAAAAAGAATGACAGTGCACGCTCTGCCGCACACGGCGCATGGGTTTTCGGCCCCTCTGCGCCAGTAACGTGACTGCGCCAGTGACAACCTTTTTAAGACCAACCAAAAAGTCATTCCAGAAGTCGAGCCAGTCGTTATCAGCATGCGCCAAAGAACGCTAATGTCAATTTGATTTCAACGGTTTTCTGGGAAGAATCATCAACTAATTCAAGGCAGTTGTAGATTGGATTGGCAGATTGGCCAGGAAACTCACCCGACTCACTCACCCGAGAACTTGCAATTCAAAATAACTGCAAAATGCTTCTCCAATCAATGCCAAATCGTGCAAAGAAAGTACTGAAGAATCAAGGTGGTCACACAAGTTATAAATATCGTGTTTTGAAACATATTGTGGAAAGTAAATAAAATAAACTGTGAAAAATTAAATTGTACTTACGGTGAAACAGTTATTCTCAGATTTTTATCACGTTATTTCTGACAAGCTCATCACAAACTGCTATATAATGATATGATAATTGGAAACGGAGGAATACCCAACTGACAGGTGAAAAAGTGATTAGTGATTCCGTCAAAGTGATACCGGTGCTCTCACCACGCGATAGACACTCCGAGCTTCATTGCCGTCACTTTACCTTGAGTCCGAAAACGAAAGAATTCAGCGTAATATTTAATTCATGAGGAGTCCAGGACTTATCTTGATCTCCCAGATTCATGTCAAAGTAAGTTGGTGAGCTGCTGTTGTGAAGTCACGCGCATTGAAGCGCTGCTCTGTTGTCATATAGGCCTACTCACCACAAATGTAGCAAAATACATCTGGGTTGTTGAAACAACGTCTACATGTTAAAGACATAATAATCTTTTAATTCTAATTCTATTCTAGTCACTTAAACCCTCACCAGGTGCAAAGTTAATTGACAAGTGTTACACCGCCAGCAACTTACCTATTAAAACAACCCAAAGTTTGTACGCACTTTTCAGTTGGAACGCAAATTGTCAGGACGTGTTTGAAAGTTACCGCAATTATAACAACATCGTTGAGTACAATTTTTCATCGAGTGACTTCAGTCACAAGAAAACCATACAAGAGAATTAGTTAAGATAAAATTAGCAACAAATCTATGGAGGAGTTTCCCATAATTATCAGCATTTAATTATTCCAGATCAGTTCAAATACGTGTGTTTCTTAAGCCTTATTTCCAATGTACATACGCTCTTCAAGCTTTAAGTCCAAAACTGAACAGAGCAGAAAGATATGGCCTGAAGATAGGATAAGACATGAAAGATATGTTTTCATCCTTCAACGTACAATATCATTCCTTTATTGATAATGGTGCAATTCGATTGCAATTGCTCGAAATAACAACATGTTATTGTTGATATTTGGCAACATTTCAATGTGCAGTAGTTTACAGTGAACAGGTCACTTCTTCAATTGGATTTGTTTCAAAGCATGTTGAGCTTAAACATAAGCGTTTAACAGCTTATAATAGGAGTTTTCACACTTGAAAGCTTGCATATAAAATTGCTCTTGCTAAACAATTGGAGCTGATTCAAATAAACTGGTAACATGCTCTGTATATTTCAGGTTCTACTTTCAGCGAACAAAAAGTACGATATAATTTATTGCGATTCAATACAAAACCGTGGGTGCAAGATTACTAAGAATATAATCAAAAGAAATTTATCTGTTTTGTATACTGTAAACAAGCATAAATCTTCATCATCTTCAGATGTTACAATAAGACAAAGAAATAGGCCAAGCACTCCAACGACGAACACGTTAAAAACCATTGGAAAATAGTGGCTTACCCTTTCATAAACTTTCACAACTTTCATAAAACGGTTCATCTTAAAAGCACAAACAAAGTAAAACACCATTTCCAAACAAGCCAGGGTATAAGACTGAATTTTAGAAAGAAAATAATTTGGTAAATGGGTTACAAAATCGAGTCGTAAAACTTACCATTTGCCAGGCGTTTTACTCTTTGGAAAAAGAACTAAGAAACTGAGGTGTAAAATAACCATAACAATAACAAAAAACTGAATAAACAGACCCAGTGTGTGGTGAAGTATTTCATATATAAATTATACAATATACATATATGTATATATACAATAATAACATGCAGAGGGCACGCAACCATTCCTCAACATTATCAAACGACTGAACGTGGAATTATATAAAGATACAAAGGACAAAAAACACACTATGAAAAAAAAACATCGAAACCTAAATATATTACTGTACGATAAAAAATAAGCCTGAAAAGAAATGAGTTTGCTTCCTTTAAAGTGACCAAGTATACGGTAGTTACTGGCCTAAATACTGGGTTATCGTGATAAAGTTCATTGTTTAACAACATTTCAGCTTTTTCCCAAATTTGGTCACCTTGTCTTCGATGAAAGACGAGTAAAGTATCGGGTTCAGGGCGCTATTGATCGGGAGCAGCACACCGGCGGTGAAGATTTCTATGCCTGGAGGTAGGACACCACCACCCAGGCTAACATAGGCCATGATGCAAATCGGAATCCAGCAGACAAAGTCCGTTACAATGAGCCTTGCTATGCGCAGCTGGAGTCGTCGATCTTGATTCTTAGCAACGTCGTTTTTTTTATCCGGAACGTTTAGACATGTTTCTGTACACTAGAACGTAGCTCACGCAAACAAACAGGAAAGATACAAGATTTATAGTGATAATGAAGGTAGAGTAAGGCCAGAATCTGTTACCTTTGCTAACAAAAAGCGTGGGTACGCAGACACTGGTTTTCCCATAATAGCTTATATCACCAGGTGAAGAAAACTGGGGAAACTCGTCGTCAAAAATTATTTCGCGGTCAGCCAAGTGTCGCCTTTATCTTGCATTGATGTATTGGTCAGCATAGACAGGCGACATGTGAAGGATATGACGTAATCATCTGTAACTGTGTCCGTTTTTGAAAACTGGCTGAGAAATAAAGCGGCATGATTAAAGTAACGGAAGAGATTCGGCAAAACTGCAAGCGTTATCGAAAGCAACCAGGAAAAAAGAGCAGCCGCTTTCCAGATGTTTGTTGAAGTCAATCGCGCTTTAAACGGGAAAAAGATGCTGTAAAGACGAAAAGCGGCAATAAGAACCATGATAAAGCACGAAGATGATCGTTTCCTATTAGTCCGCAAAACGAATATATTTATAACCCACAGGATCACTAGAACGTTAGAAAATAGTTGACAGGTAGAAGGTGAAAATGAACTTTGTCTGAGACCTGTTTGACCATTGCAAAATTACAGTAGATTTGGATAATTTCACTCCAACGTTTTTCATTGTTCCGGGCATATATGCGCATGTTTTTCCCATGTGTTTGTGTAAAAAGGCGAATTATTTTATTCTGGAACTTGCGTGATGAAACAAAAGCTAGATTTGAGTCCTTTATTAGAAGAACAAACTAAAGAAATAACCAGGGTAGTCGCCGTTGGAAAATTTGGAGAAAAATTGCGTTGCACAAAAAACATTGAAATTGACAAACCGCTTCACAAAAATGAAGCAACGAAGCAACATTAAAAATCTTATACTAACAACAGACTCAGCAAAGCCTTTCTCAAGCCATTGCCAGAATACTTTACCCGAAGGGCTTCGAACGATTCCACCTAATTAGTTGTTGATACAGTATTTATAAAATGCTAAAATTGATATTATGCAAACAACAATTTTTTTCAATTTTCTTTTGCGGTCAAGCGATGCTCATGTACAAATTGTTGGTTTTGTGCCGGAAGACCAAACAACAACAATAGTCTTTGACAGTTCTAGAACTTTTTTATCTACTTGACAAAGCTAAAGAAATTCAACCAACCAACCAACCATGGTCGCGATTTGTCAAACGTTCTCAGCGATATTTCATTTTCATTTAAATTTATGATGTTGAAATATTGTCTGCGCTTTCGAAACTTCAAAAAACATTAACAATGATTATATACAGGGTTGCCATCGGTGTGAACTAAAAAATAAGGACGAACAGGAAACTAAAGAAGAATACTACCTTGAACAGCGCACAGCAGGAGAAGGCAATCAATGTTCCAAAAATGAAAAAACGAGATAATATTTGCATGTTGTCATTTGTATATCTTTGGTACAAAATAATATACTAAAGGTGTCAAAATGCCCAAAATACGAACCTCTGCCCTAAAAATAAAACGAAAATAAGGACATTTCTTAGAAAAAAGAACAAAAGTATTTTCTAAGACACGGACCTTCAAATGAAGGACAAATCTTAGAAATAAAGACGGTATGGCAACCCTGCTTATATAGTTAACGTCATTAACCAACTAGTTCAATATCAAACCACACAGTACAAAGTCTCACTAAACTTACCAAAGTAACTACAAAGCGACTCACTAACAACGGTACACACTAAACAAAGTCATCTTTACAAACGAAAAGTTTCAAATACATTTGTATCTAAACAGACAGCATTGCATGTCAATATACGTCATCGTCAACAACAACGTCAAGTTTAATCCACGCTGAGTTTTGTTTCTTCGGACAGAGAAACATAAATACGTAAACGAGTTAGAAAGCAACAAGCAAGCCATTGACCTATAGTAACCCCGAAGCAGATGAAAAGCTTAATATCGGATACGAGTGAAATGTCGAGTTCGACGAATCCAGTCCGGAACGGCTGAAGAAGATCAAATGTTTTTCCGTTATCGTACGAGATGAGACCAAACTCTTTGCTCTCATCCGCCTCAAAATAGTGACGTAATTCCGCCGTCAAACCTGTCTGGTTTTGCGTCATTAGTCTCAAAAAGGGAATGACGTAGAGAGACATAGTGACAATAAGGAGGGAACCTGAAACAACAGTTTTTGTCAAATTAGATGAAAGTTATATCATGATCTAATCTCTTGTTTAACATTAACAATTAACGGTAAGGTTTGGAACTTAACTTAATCCTTTTCAACAACACTGTATGTGAAACAGGTAGGCCTACGCTGTGCACAAGTGTTATACCTGAGAGGGTTAGGGAGACGGCGCCAATCCGAGGTCCAAGTACGACCATAGGCCCTGTTATGAAGACTAGACCCATGTACGCGTTAAGGAGGTTTGAGATGAGAACGGCATTCGTGACAACTGAAACACAAAACACGAAATTTAAACTGCACGATTTTGATGGTTTGCGTTGACTGTGTTGGTCAACTTAAGCAATGCGATCTTACAACATAGTAGAACGTTTGTTGGTTTGACTCGAAATGTGAGCGTTTGTTAGGCCGCTTAAAGCAGCCAGTTGAGCATCTTAATACGTAAACCAAGTTTGCAGTTTTTATTGTTGTATTGGTTCATGTTAAAACGAATACCTTTTTCCGGAAAAACAACAATTTTTAAATTTTATATGAAAACTTACAACTTACTTCTAGTCAATCTAGTGGAAACAAAGTCAAGCAAAAAATATGTTGACCTATGGACCTATTATGGACCCTTAACCTATTGACCTTAACCTGTACCCTTAAACTATGGAACTAACTTAACTTATGGATCCTTAAAGGACTTTAGTTATTATCTTTAAAAATTTCCGGCTGCTTGTGTAACCAACTGAAACAATATTTTAGTTTTGAAAACACGTTGCCGGAATAACCTTGAGAACGACATAATTTTTAAAAACCCGCTAAATCAGACTGATAGCCACGTAAAAGAAACCGCATTTGCTATACAATAACAATAATGCCCGATCTTTGCAGGAATTGCCCCGGGCAAGCAAAAGGTTTTAGTAAAAGCAGCAATGAAAAAGATCTCTTTCATACAGTTAACTCGCTTACCGTTTGGTGTTAAGGTGGACTTTGAATTTTCAAAGGTACTGTTGGTCTTCATTTCCACATTGTAGGGATCTATGAGAAGACATACGCTCTTTTCAACGAGACTGTTTGCCACAAAATTTTGTTCTGATTGGTTTAGATTTACGTACGTCATCAAATCGACGATAAAGCAAGCCTAGTAAAAAAAAAACTTCCAGCAACTGGTTGTTTGAGCATAATTTGTCGAAGTTGAACGATAAGAAATAGTTCATTAGTCCACATTTTTGGTCTTTCACAATCTCATTTTTCAAGGCTTTGCAATGAAGGTAATCGACAGAAACTTAAACCTCCTCAGAAGGGAAAAAAAATTTTGTTATAGCATATATAACCTAAGAACTTGCCTGATCGTTAATCTTTAAAATAAGGCCAAATTTAAGTTGCATTTACCTTTATGTGGTACTCAAAGTTCATGAGAGACACAAAGCAAACCGACCCAAAAGCGCTTAACCCAAACAATCCCATAAGCATGGCAACAATGATCCTTTTAACTGTTTCCATTTTCTTTGTATAGCTGTCCGATCTATCCGTAGCCACTAAGAATGTCCACCAGCACATGATGGTTTGTTCAGCATGAAAACCACAACACAGGTCAGAATTTACAGAAAAAGCACAACAGGTCTAATTTTAAAATTAAGTGGCTATACGAGGCAAATTTTTATCCTGTTATATAATAGCTGCTTATAAGTATAGGCTACATCCATCAAATACAAACTTTTAACTCAATTACAACTTTTCCTCTCCAGCCTAAAACGTGCAATTCGACAAAGCACAAATAGGAGATGTCGCACTTTGTAAATATTTGGGTTGAAAAAGTCCTGTAGCGCTCGTGCGTTTTATAGCTGGGGGCAAATTCAAGCTGAAAACTTGATGCTTTTTTCTTGTCTGTAAAAATATTTTAACATCAAGCAAGAGTTTGTTGTTGCTTTTAAGTCACTAAAATGAAGAGTTCGCATATTTTAAAACCAAAACCTATCCACGGTTGTGTTTTAAACATCGATAATTTTTTATAACCAATTATTTTTTATAATAATTTTTTTAATGATATGCAAAGCATTTTGGTTTCCGAATACAGTTGTAGGTTGGCATTAGCGTCCTATCAGATTTTCTTGCTAGTTTCTTTCATAAGGTTTGTCGAAAACCGAGTGATTTGACACCACGTCACATTCAAACAGAAATTGGAGATGAACCGTTTAAAATTAAAGTTTGTTGGAAAAGTGAGTGAAAAAAGTGACCACAACTGACCACTATATCTATGTGATTGTGAACAGTTCTGAACAATTTCCACTGATCAACTTGATATCTTAAGTTAGTGACGGGCGCACATGTTAGCTGGTTTAGAATTTATATCTGTTGATTTATAGCAAAAAGGGTAGGTTCGTAGGTTGTACATATTTTAGTTACTGTATATATACATACATATATCTAACCAGTAACAATTACCAGATTTAATCAACCTATATTATACCGATATTCGGAACTTTAGTTCTGACCAGATTTCAACAGCCTGTGTAGTCTGTCAAGAAAGCAAATATACTTGATACTGAGAAAATTTAGTAAATTCCATGCTAAGCTTGAAAAAAGCAGCTAAGTTTGGTAAAATTTTATTGGTAACAAGAATTACTTAGAACTGTATCAGCATGATTAGGTAGTGCTTTTACTCTGCCAATGTATCATAACTAACAAGTTACACACATTTAAAACCAACACAACATAACTTTAAGATGAGTATATTAAAGCAATTTTTTGAAAAAATTCAATCAGTTAATCATTGCACATACATCAATGTAGTGACATTAGGTTCCAAATGTTGACAAACACATTAAGTAAGTTCTATTGACATAAAACGGAGATCATAATTAAAATACAATATCAACCACAATTTCCACTTACAATTGAGCCTCTGTGGAGCTCCTTGTTTTTTCCTCGTCATAGTTATCATTTATCGCTTTCAAGTCTGGAGCAATTTGCTTTGAAATGTAAACACTTATACTTTAACTATGCATTATTTTACATTGTTAGACATTTTTTACTGTAAACACAAAGATATCGGTTAAGTTATATATATATTTCTACATTTTACGAGTATGTATGAATTGATGACAAAAAATTTACTGAGCTCTGAAACTTCTAGGGTTTTCTGCTTTAGCATACGAGTATTAATAAGGCATTTTGTAAAATATAAAAATTAATTTAGCTTGCTAAAGCAATCCTTATGAAATTGTAGCAATGGCATATATGAAAGCTCTACTGCAATCTAAACAATTGCAGCAACAGTACAAACATAATGAAAACAAAACAACCATCAATGAAATCTTCAAATTTGCCACATAGGCTAGGCATATGAAAAATGATAACACTAGAAACAAAATCCAAATTTGTACAGTAGTTTGTACCATAACATGACTGCACAATCAATCACTGTGGTGCTTTTTTATACAGAAAATCCATATCCGGACTACATTTCTACAACACTCACAAACCACCTCAAAGCGAAGAAGAAAGCATTTTAAAACAGACTGACAATTAAGACGACAAAGAAAAGTTAATGCCATAGAGCCAGCTCACCACTATACATATCCTTCCTGTTATTCCTTTTTATCGAAATAATTATTATGTTTAAAACATGACACCAGAATAAATGCAATAAAATTGTGAGATGCAGGACCTCGCTACAGTAAAAGGGGATCTGATAATCCATATTCATCCTGGTATAATGGAATAGAACTCAGGAAAGTGAAACTGTCTGGTAGGTTTCTCAATAAAGATAAATTCCTCAATAAATGAATTCTCTAACAACTGTCTGGTCGATTTGAAAAACTTCGCTGAACTTTATTCAACATTAAACTATACTGAGAACTTTGATGTATAATGCATACT
Source organism: Clavelina lepadiformis (assembly GCF_947623445.1). Taxonomy (NCBI): domain Eukaryota; kingdom Metazoa; phylum Chordata; class Ascidiacea; order Aplousobranchia; family Clavelinidae; genus Clavelina; species Clavelina lepadiformis. The sequence continues at coordinate 23,223,073 of NC_135243.1, read as the reverse complement.
TTTATTAAAATTTGGACGTTCCCAGTGGTAAATTTCTTCTTGAAAACAGCTACAATATCAGGACTATGACCAGTTGAAACCTTGGCAAGATGTATGGCAATGTTTGCTTTAGTATCTAGAGCTGTGTCGTGCAATACGTATAAAACTATTCTTGGGATTCATCAAAGCTACTAAACCTGCATTAATAGTGTTTGCTTGCTTGACTTTTGCATTATTACCGACTTGTGCTCGCCGGACTATATTTGCTTTCTTGCATTATACTCTATTCCAGTTCGAGTCACATAAATATACGACTTTTTTTAGGTCATAGTGGAAAGTGCATTAAACTGAACTATTCTGTATTTACCATGCATAAGTTGATTTATATACATTTAAAGGAAAAATTAAATTTGGCTAATTACACTTTGACCGCACAGCAAAACCTGTTTGACATATTTTTGAAGTGACTATTTCACCGCAAGTGGGTCAAACAGCTTCTTGTTAAAGATAAGCGGCTAGGTCAGGAGAATTATTATGCAAAAACTTAATTTTGGTTGCTTGGGGCTTGATTAAAGTTAGTTATAGATTATTAGAGTGTACATTTCAATCAATCATTTTATTTTTATTGTCAATAGTGCGGTAGGAACGAAAAAATCAAGCCAATTGTTATTAGCATGCGCTAATGAACGACAAAACGTGACAAAGCCGAAAAGGGTTAAAACGTGTTCAAAAGTAATGATGGTAATAATTGCTGGTAACAACTAGCATGGCCACTAAACCCATTTAAGTTAAGTTAGGTTAACAAGAAACCATGAAAAATAGCTTCGAATTGAATTGACAATTTTTCTGGTAAATAGCAGCAGCCTATTTTTTGGTGAGATCTGCAATAAACATCAAAATGTAGCTTTATCATTTTACACTGCAAGTGTGGACTTCAGCATAGCCCCGAATAACTGATTAGCATTTTTTTTAAATGCGTGGCAAACATCCAACACTACATGATTGAAGAATTACACCATAAATTTCTACTTGTTTGTCTTGTCTCGTCTAACTTACAATCAAGGAAGCAATAATGTAGTGAAGGTTAATAGAAAATGCAGTGGGCTGAAAGCTGCATGAAGCTCACTTCAAAATGCCTCAAACTACAAGTGGAAACAATGACATGCTTTCCCAGACTTAAGCAAGTTAAAACATGTTTCTTTTTTATAAATACAGCATCACCTAGAGATAGCCAAACGATAAGATACGCCGAGTTATTTATTTTAATTTTTGAACTCCTCTGAAAGATTGACTACTGTATCAGAGCTGACTACGCCATAGGCCTAGGCCTATAGTTCAAGACAAAAAGTTAGCCTTTGCATAATGAAATAAACAAGGGTTAATTCCGGTGTTCTGTTAAAAATATAAGTCAGTAACAATATGTTAACATGCACAAATATATAGTAGCCTAGCCTAACTAAATAAAACAAGAATTCTTTTTAATACAGAAAGCTTGCCACTACAGCATTCAAGTAGGCCTATGCCAGCTCTGTGGCAAACTGCCTAAATACTCAAAATCCTGGGGTCTAGTATACAAATGCACAATCACAGGATGCCTTTGTGTACTAGACCCCATGTAGCTACTCGAATTGTGAGGTCATCTAGTTGTGCAATTGTATAGGCTACTAGACCCGTTTCCTTTAGCCTACAGTTGCACTGCAAAACCAGATAACATAGTCGAGTATTGAAAGATTGTGGCGTGAGTAATTTTTCTTTTTTGCCTTATAAATTGTTTGCATTCAGCCTTTCCTGCGGGAATGCGAAAGTTAAAAACAACCAAATACGATATAATTAGCTCACTATCAGACTATCGCGTTATCTGGCCTAGGCCTAGACTGTTTTCTTTTTATTAGCCTTCAGGGTTCTCATTTTCATTTCGTTCTCATCAGCTTATAGTAGTCATAGACATCTATTATTATAATACTGGACAAATCTCAGGCAATTCACCCAAGGTTTGTATAAGTCTTTCGACTCTTTCGTGAGCATGACGTGATTTGCAAAGGGCAGAGCCGTGCGATTTTGATAAATACTGTACCTACGCAATGTACGTATACCGATATAACTTGTTGACTCGGTAGCCGATAGGTTAGAACTCTAGGCAATAATGCGGTGCGTGTTGTGGTGTCCGATACCCAGTGGTGCTAATGCAGTACAGGTCATTGGCAAGGTATTGTCTACGTTTAGTGGTTCCCATGATTCCATGAACCATTAGTTCTCTGCTAGCTCGGTAATCGGAGCTAAAGTAACGAGGAATCATCGCAAAGTTTAGGTCATACAAAAGTTTTCTTTAGTCTGAGGGCAAAAAATATGGTACCATGTACAGTATAACCTGTATAGTGTATACAGTGGTATACTTAAATACGCTTTGAGGGGTGGGGCAAAAAGTTTTCAACAACGGCGTTTAAAATTCTTACGCAACTCCGTCTAAAGTGCTTGCGTGAAACAAGAACAATTTGAGCTTTTACGTTTCAAAGGCTGCTTTAAAACGCCTCAAAATAAAATGTATTTTCATGTTTATAGGCTACGTTCAAAAGTCAAAGGTGGTAATTGGCAATGGCAATGCCATTGCCAATGTATGATGCATAATTTTGTAAAGAATGAAGACGAAAAGACGTATGTTGCCAAACCAATGCCCCTCCTTTTTCCAAATATGGCAGTGGTTTGGTTCAAATATTTTTACATCCGGTTCTCTTACTGTAGCAGCATGAGATATTGAACCGGGACTGATATGCACATAGGCCGACACATACGCGGTTACGCCTATACAACCGGTTCGCGGAGGTCATTAACATTGCAAGAACCGGTTCGCACAGGCCGGCTGAATCCCACCAAGATGGTCGTGACTAGAAATACTCATTCCTTGCAGTGGGTTTGGGAATACTTACTTTCATGCAGCAGGCGTTGGTGTCAAGTATCGACAAAAGCAGCTTGTCAGCATTGCTTTGATTTTTAGTTGATTACCAACCAAATAGAACACCAATCACAAACATGGTCACCGATGGAAGACACTAGACATAAAACATTTTCAACATTTTTACTAGTCTGGCAAATATAGCGAAAATCCATTTGACACAAGAATCATCTTACCCATAATGACGAAATAAACAAGTAGTAAGTTAGTAATACAATAACAGTAACTACAAGTAGTAAGTTTCAGCATCTTGCATTTATTGTATTTTCATTTGAGTGCGAACACACAATGCTTGTTTCTTACACAACAAAGAAATTTAAGAGGCTAATTGCAACGAAGCATCATTTTGGACCCTTTTAACGCCTCAGAAACTCCTTTCCAGCTCGGCCAGATACTATGTTGGTCCTTTCCCTCCGAACGGCCCCACGCAGCATTGAGTGCAGAACTGTAGCAACAATGGAACCACCATTCGCTTTGCTTTCTGCCCGCAAAGGTTGGGAAAACGCCGCTGTCAAATAATTAAAATGATTGAAAGCATATTTTCTGGTGACTTAAATATAAATAATTATGTTTTTTTTAAACTGGGTGATGCTTTAAGTTAAGATATTATTAGATGTCCGTCCCATGTCGTACATCACATTTTCCACTGAAAGCATTTCAAAACATTTTATTCAAATAAGGCTTAAAAAATGTTACGATTTAGCTTACGAATTTGTTCTTCTTAAAACGAGAATGAACTTCAATTAGCGTTGTCTAAGTCCGCATTTTCTTTTGCAGTCAAGCGGTGCTCAAATTGTACAAATGTACAAATTCTTGGTTTTGTGCCGGAAGACCGAACAACAACAATAGTCTTTGACAGTTCTAGAACTTTTTTATCTACTTGACACAGCTAAAGAAATTCAACCAACCATGGTCGCGATTTGTCATTTATTCTCAGCGATATTTCATTTTCATTGAAATTTATGATGTTGAAATATTGTCTGTGCTTACGAAACTTCAAAAAACATTAACAATGCTTATATACAGGGTTGCCATCGGTCTGAACTAAAAAATAAGGACGAACAGGAAACTAAAGACGAAAATAAGGACGCAAGTGAAAATAAGGACATTTCTTAGAAAAAAGAACAAAAATATTTTTTAAGACACGGACCTTCAAATGAAGGACAAATCTTAGAAATAAGGACGGTATGGCAACCCTGCTTATACAGTTAACGTTATTAACCAACTAGTTCAGTAACAAACCACACAGTACAAAGTCTCACTAAACTTACCAAAGTAACTACAAAGCAACGCACTAAATAAAGTCATCTTTACAAATGAAAAGTTTCAAATACATTTGTATCTAAACAGACAGCATTGCATGTCAATATACGTCATCGTCAACAACAACGTCAAGTTTAATCCACGCTGAGTTTTGTTTCTTCGGACGGAGCAACATAAATACGTAAACGAGATAGAAAGCAAACCATTGACCTATAGTAACCCCGCAGCAGATTAAAAGGTTACTATCGGATACGAGTGTAATCTTGGATTCGACGAATCCAGTCCGGAACGGCTGAAGAAGATCAAATGTTTTTCCATTATCGTACGAGATGAGACCAAACTCTTTGCTCTCATCCGCCTCAAAATAGTGACGTAATTCCGCCGTCAAACTTGTCTGGTTTTGCGTCATTAGTCTCAAAAAGGGAATGACGTAGAGAGACATAGTGACAATAAGAAGGGAGCCTGAAACGACAGTTTTTGTAAAATTAGATGAAAGTTATATCATGAGCTAATCTCTTGTTTAACATTAAAAGTTAACGGTAAGGTTTGGAACTTAACTTAATGCTTTTCAACAACGCTGTGCACAAGCCTTATACCTGAGAGGGTTAGGGTAACGGCGCCAATCCGAGGTCCAAGTACGACCATAGGCCCTGTTATGAAGACTAGACCCATGTACGCGTTAAGTAGGTTTGAGATGAGAACGGCATTCGTGACAACTGAAACACAAAACACCAAATTTAAGCTGCACGATTTTGATGGTTTGCGTTGACTGTGTTGGTCAACTTTAGTAATGCGGTCTTACAACATAGTAGAATGTTTGTTGATTTGACTCGAAATGCGTGCGTTTGTTAGACCGCTTAAAGCAGCCAGTTGAGCATCTTAATACATCTTAATGTTAAAACGAATACCTTTTTCCGAAAAAACAACAATTTTTACATTTATATGGAAACTTACAGTACAACTTACTTCTAGTGGAAACAGACTCAAGCAAAAATATGTTGACCTACATTGTTTAGCGCACTGCTTGTTTGCCCGTGTTGGTTAAAGACAGCTCTATGGACCCTTAAAACACTTTAGTTATTATCTTTAAAACTTTTCTGCTGCTTGTGTAGCCTACTGAAACAATATTTTAGTTTTGAAAACACGTTGCCGGAATAACCTTGAGAACGACATAATTTTAAAAACCCGCTAAATCAGAATGATAGCCACGTAAAAGAAACCGCATTTGCTATACAGTAACAATAATGCCCGATCTTTGCAAGAATTGCCCCGGGCAAGCAAAAGGTTTTAGTAAAAGCAGCAATGAAAATATCTCTTTCATACAGTTGACTCGCTTACCGTTGGGTGTTAACGTGGACTTTGATTTTTCAAAGGTGCTTTTGGTCTTCATTTCCACATTGTAGGGATCTATGAGAAGACACACGCTCTTTTCAACGAGACTGTTTGCCATGAAATTTTGTTCTGATTGGTTTAGATTTACGTACGTCATCACATCGACGGTAAAGCAAGCCTAGTAAAAAAACTTCAAGCAATTGGTTGTTCTAGCATAATTTGTCGAAGTTGAACAATAAGAAATAGTTCATTAGTCCACATTTTTGGTCTTTCACAATCTCATTTTTCAAGGCTGAGATCTTTATAATCTTTAATATAAGGCTAAATTTAAGTTGCATTTACCTTTAAGTGGTACTCAAAGTACATGAGAGACACAACGCAAACCGACCCGAAAGCGCTTAACCAAAACAATCCCATAAGCATGGCGATTATGATGCTTTTAACTGTTTCTATTTTCTTTGCATAGCTGTCCGATCTATCCGTAGCCGCTAAGAATGTCCACCAGCACATGATGGTGTGTTCAGCATGAAAACCACAACGCAGGTCGGAATTTACACATAAAACACAACAGGTCTAATTTTAAAAGTAAGTGGCTATATGAGGCAAATCTTTATCCTGTTATAACTTATAGCCTAAACGCTGCTTATAAGTATAGACTACATCTATCGAATACAAAATTTTAACTCAATTACAATTTTTCCTCTCCAGCCTAAAACGTGCAATTCGAGAAAAAAGCAAATAGGAGGTCTCGCACTTTGTAAATATTTGGGTTGAAAAAGTCCTGTAGCGCTCGTGCGTTTTATAGCTGGGGGCAAATTCAAGCTGAAAACTTGATGCTTTTTTCTTGTCTGTAAAAATATTTTAACATCAAGGAAGAGTTTGTTGTTGCTTTTAAGTCACTGAAATGAAGAGTTCGCCTATTTCAAAACCAAAATCTATCCACTGTTTCGTGTTAAATGTAGATTATTATTTATAACCAATTATTTTTTATAATAAATTTTTAATTATATGCAAAGCATTTTGGTTTCTGAATACAGTTGTACGTTGGCGTTAGCGTCCTATCAGACTCTCTTGCTAGTTTCTTTCATAAGGTTTGTCGTCAACCGAGTGATTTGACACCACGTCACGTTCAAACAGAAATTGGAGATGAATCGTTTAAAATTAAAGTTTGTTGGAAAAGTGAGTGAAAAAGTGACCATAACTGACCACTATATCTATGTGATTGTGAACAGTTTTAAGCAATTTTCAGTGATCAACTAGATATCTTAAGTTAGTGACGGGCGCACATGTTAGCTGGTTTAGAATTTGTATCTGTTGATTTATAGCAAAAAGTCAGAATAATTTAGCCGACCCATCTTTGTTTGTTTAACCAAAATTCATATTAACTTAACTTCTTCTTAACTAAAGTTGTTCAAAACCCATTTAGCGGTCGGATTACATATCGACACGTCTCACATTAGGGCGCTGCTATACAAGAAACAAGGGTAAATACAACCTCGGCAGGTATAACAATAACTTGTTTATTTCAACAATCAATCATTTCCAATGTTATGCAGAGAGGAAAATAATCAAGCTAGTAAACGGCAACCTGTGAGTTGCGTGGTTAGGCCTGTTTCATTTAAGAAAAATATTGGAAAAAAGACAAACTTTTGTGGCAAAATATATCGAATGGCGATTTAAAGTGAGAAAGAAGAACAACCAATACAAAAGGACATAAATTACAGTAATCAATGCAAAAAGTCAACCCAGTGTAGGAAAAAGGTCTACTGTTTCATAAATGGTTAGTTTTATGGATTTGAATATTTCCCTTTATCTTAGTATTCTACCCCCATGTTTAGCCACTGTTTTCATACCTTTCTTGCAATGAAATTATTATCAAGCAGGTTTGCAGAATTATATTCGGTTTTCGGTTAAATCTCGATTTAACCTTGACCGAAAATCGAATTTATTCATATTTACTCAATTCGACAAGTCGAAATTTCGGTGCATCTCTAATAATAAGCTAGTCTACGTGGTACCTTTATTTGCGACACTAACATAATTATGGTGCATGTGTTAAATAGGAAAAAGTTAATTGACCTTTTTAAAACACACTAGACTTGTGTAAAACATGATTACCAAAAATTCGGTATTTTTTGTAAACGGGTTTGGTGGCCGTGCTGACCCTAAAAATTTTGTTCCTTCACATTATATTATCGTAATGCACGTTTTTGCTCCCGAAGCCTTGTCACATTTATCTATCTTAGTTGTTGTAACTATCACCGTAAATTGCTAATATGTTTGCGACCACCTGCGTTAGCATAATTTTTTGCTTCATACGTTTAAGGCGATAAATAAAATGAATGAATCACTATTCGCACATGTACGGCGTAATTTCGCCTGTTCGGAATTCCCCTGTTTTGTTTGTATAGGTTGAGTGGTTTGAGTGTATAACTGGCTAAATGCTGTGGCTGGTACGGGTGGTAACCGGTAACTCGGTCCATGAACTCACTGAGTTTTTACGCTTTCATGCCGTTGTATTATAGCCTACGTAGGGCTGGATCTGGTACACTAGTCCACAGCAAGATGGCGTTACAGTATGAGTAGCTGCATAGTGTGGTTTTGTATCTCAAGCACATTCTGGAAACGGCGCTTTGTGTTAGAGATTGGTTGTACTAAGTCACATAAAAGAATGGTGTACTGTACACTGTACAGCATATACTTAGCCTAGTTTGGCCTTAGCTTTCTAGTATAAACTAATATCTAACTTATGACCGTTTTAAGGCTATTCCTACCGTATGTTCTGACAATTGGTTTAAAAATCGTTATGAACTTATGACTATGGGCCATTTACTGTGTTTGTAGTGTTGAGTTGACGTGGGGAAAAAGTTTGCTATTCTGCCTTATGTTCTATGTCACAAGTTGTATATTAAATTGACGCTGAAAATAAACTTTCCGGTAGGGGCTATAGCCTACCGCTACTTTTTCTTGCAACTAGGCCTAATACTTTATCTACTTCTGTAGTCGGCGACTGGTGAAGGAGATACTTATTTTACAGGCGGCTGAAGTTTTTTTCACAAATTTTCCACCGAAAATGACCTAGAATAGGCTACTACATTATAGCTTATACTTACTTAATTTAAAACTAATTTCCTCTAACCAAACTTTCATCCTACTGGAAAGTTTGTTTAAATGACACTTTGAATAACTAAAATCAACTTTTTGCATACCCATTCATGCGCTTATAACAGGGGTGTCCAACATTTTTGGCCAAAGGGCCACATGCGATTTACGAATGATTGCGCGGGCCACTTGAGTGTTTACTGCTAATTTCGAATTAAAACCCACGCACCAAAATTCTAATCTTAGAAATACGTATTATCCTCTTTTACAATTATAAGAACAACAAACATACCAAGATATAGTAAAGTTAACAAAGTTTTTTCTACGCGTCGACATTTGAATGTGAAGTTTGGCACTGTTTTTCTTTAACAAGTTTGGCAATATTCGATAAGATGGACGATGTAGCAATGCAAAGCGAGTTTTCCATATGGCTGTCAGAAATTAGTAAACAAACAATCAATGCCAATTTCTCGGACTGTAAGTTCGCCATAAATTACATAGACAATTCAGTTGATAATGTAAGTCATTTCGACAAATACCGCGCGGACCACTCAGAACCTTCCCATGGGTTGGACACCCCTGGCTTAGGTGGTCCACATACGGTGAATTTGTCACTCTCCAAATTAAATGCATGCGCTTAGAATCTTCATCCTATTTCGTATTTATCTTTGATTTCCTTTCATTTTAAACAAGGTATTGGTGTTTCAAAGTAATAAAATATCTTATTTTGTTCAATGTTGAATCTGTGGGGATTAACAGTGAAACGATTTTATTTTGACAAAGCTACAATTAAGTTTATTTTGCTAAACATGTATTTGCTCGACTTGTTCTCGTAGGTGGGGTCGTTTACCATTGTTGTGTCGGGAGTCCACAAGTTGTGGGTGGCTCTTTCACATGGCTCAAGTTTTGAGTGCCTCAAAATACGATGCAAGAATAACGTCATCATGTCAATCTTACGAAGCATCCAGTTTGAAGACGAGCTGGGATAAAGAGGACTTAATGGGTAGAGGAAGTTTTGGTACGGCTAGAAGATGCATCCATGATCGACTGGGAAGAGTCGTTACTAAATGTTTCAAAGTTGAAGGACCTTCCGTAGAAAAAGTCATGATGAAGTAAGTGTAACTTATCATACATTAGATTATTTTGGCGTAGTCAATTTGCCAAGCTATTTATGCGATTAACCAATTGTGTTGTAAACAGTAGCCTAAGTGTTGTCAGAACTTCATCTTAAACATTAGCCTGAAAACAAACTGCTAGACACATTAACTGCTCACACAATCATCTTTTACTGCTCGTAACACACGTAATCTAAGTATGCATGGTTTGTGATAATAAGGCATTGTTGCGTATGGATATAATCAGGGAACAACATTCGTAAAGATGAGCGTGCTCAGCCTTATGTTGCTATGGTGTTGTTAGGCCAAGTGAGAAAGATACGGTTGCGTGTTTTCGGCAATAGAAAAGATAAATTCTTTGTCGATAAAATTAATATCACTCGTTAATAGAAGTGTTACAATAACTTCCTGGTCAAGATAAATTTGCATCAAGGTGCAAAGAAAATAACATTCGGTGCTACGACTGACTTGTGTACTCAAGGTGCTGACATCTGTATAGTTTTAAAGGTTGGCGTCATAGAGTTGCATTTTATGAAACTTAGTTGGTTGTGGAGCCATGAGTTAAAAAACTTAAATGAGTTAAAAAACTCTGCTCAAGCCTCGCTATCTTGTGGTTGAATAACATAACAAAAATGCTACGTTTACTACTGATGTGAAATTTGCGTTCAACTCTATTGCTATTCTACTATCAACTAAGAGATTATGCAAATTAGACACCACATACCATCATCTACCAAAATTCTTGTTGGTAAAAAGCATAATTATAGTATTTGCTGTGTCTGTCTGTTTTACGATATGCCAGATATTAGACACCACATACCATCATCCAGCTATATCATGGCAAAGCGATGCATCTATGCTTGTGACGGCAGATTTTGTAGAGCAGTGATACTTGCCAATCCCTCATTTTGCTACAATAGGGTGATAACAAGTTTGTAATGACCCAGTTAATGACTTGCCTCAGCTCGACTATTCAAATATATTGATTTTAATCAAGTCAACGTTATGGTAAATCCATTAAACATTGTCTATTGTGACGTCAACACCAGATGAAAAGTAGAAAAAATCAAATTACTTGACTTAATTTCCAGCTGTATCACTTGTATTTTCAGTGTTGAGAGAGAAATGAAAGTTCTTTATCGACTCAAACATCAACACATTGTTGCTGTTCATGGCATCACAGAATGGAGCAATTGTGTTGGAATCATCATGGAATATGCTGAAGCTGGCAACTTGGACTTCTTTTTCTGGCTCCCCGGAGATATAGCGGACATTCCATTGCTCCTACAGCTACGATTTGCCCATCAAATAAGTGACGGCTTACGTTACTTGCACCACCATGATAAGAAGAGGTCCTACTTACATTGCGACCTGAAACCAGAAAACATTTTGCTCACACCAGACTTGATGGTGAAGATTGCAGATTTTGGCTCCGTTGCTATTGCCACGGCAACAGGAGTTACAGGAGGATCTTTTACAATAACTTTAACTACTCAGCATACTCCATTCTACACTGCACCAGAGCTTATGAGAAACATAGTAACATACTAAGTGATAAAAAGCCAAGCATGGATGTGTACAGGTGGGAAAAAAGTTTTCTTATTTTTGTGAATGAAACAGCTTGAAACAGAAACAGAAAGTGCCAGTGAAAGAATTATTTATACATCTGTTGCTGTTTTTAATATAAGTTAAAACAGTGAAGTAAGAGCAAAACAACTTTCTTTTTTATATTTTAGCTATGGGATGGTGCTCTATGCAAACCTCACCAGGCATCCTGCATTTTATTCTGATGCTCCTTTTCCTCCAAACCCAGGCCTAATTACCCATCTTATAATTCATTGTGGACAAAAACCAAAACAAAAATATCTTGATGACGTTGAATCATCATTGAAAGACAAACCTGAAGATCTTGAGATATTTACATTCTTAAAAGATATCATGGTTCGATGCTGGGATTTCGAGGCGAAGAATCGACCAGATATACAACAAGGTAAATAGTACGTGTTAAGTATGCTGCCATATTATATCTACATCCAAAAGAAACCATAACTATAGTATATTGCCGTTATATTAAATATTAAATACCATTTAAATTTGAAAGTAAATTTGGCTGATTTGTGTTGTTCTTTGCTTTATTTGTTGTTGTCAATGTAATGTTTGTTTTTTATGAATTCCAGTCTATGATGAAATATATGAAAAGCTGCGTTCGTTGAACAAATCTGACGTCACCTACCACATATCTGAACTTAAAAAGAACGAAGAACCTGAACCAAAACCAAGCAGTGTGAAAATAGAGCTGAGTGAATTCTCGTCTCCGTTTAAAGTAGGACCACAACCATCTACTGCATATTTGCCAACATCAGGTGTTTCGGTTGCTTCAATGTTCGGCTTTTTAATCAAATGTTGTAATCTTATTATATTGTAAAGTTTTAAACACAAACCATTAATAAACTTAGTATTTAATGAATCAAAATTTTTTCATTGTTTTCCTCTCTAAACCAACAGAGCAATCTTCCTCAACCTCTTCCACATCCATCCAGGATGAAGTAAATGCAGGTTCCACTAGTCTCACAACCTGAGAATCCCCAGGTATGAAACAAGCGACATCCCCTGATTAAATTGGTTTAGTTGCAAATGTTGAAACTGGTATATGGCTTATTATTTGACTTATTATATGATTTGTACCTATCAACCTGTACTACATACAATTATACATATACTACAGTACACTGATGTACTACATATGCTATGCCAACGTATACCCTGAACAACCAGTACCAATTATCCACCAATATCAAGTTTTTTACCTATTTAACTTCATTAATCATATGTTGGTCAGTTGTTTAACGTTTTGGAAAACCGTTCCTCTTAAGTTTTAAAGGTGTTTTTGCCGGTGGCGGTCACAATGAAATATGTGTTTTTAACGCACTCCTTTTACATTTACTTTAATATATTTTGACATATTCAATATTTTAGACAAGTTATGAATGATACGAAATATTGGTTTGCAATTTTAAATATGTACGACTTGTACGTTATGATGTCACCTTAGTATTGGTCGATTGCTATGAGCCGAGTCATGTGTAGTCTATCACGTATGTTGTGTTATATTTCTTTTATGTGATGTTTTATTCTTGTGTGTCCTAGTATGATGTTTCGTGTTGTTTTCTTGTGTTATACAAGATTGCTGTGTGCTGAAGTAATTGAGATATTCTGGTTGTATCTTTTGCTTATCACCATTTTCACAACCAGTATTGCACGGTTTGTACCATCCAATGGTCTGTTGGTAACGCTTTTTAGTAAAAGTTCCCGGTGTGGTTTGTCCTGATGATGATACTCTACTTTAACGTGAAACTGTGTTACACTGTTTTGTTATTTAGAGATGATTTATCCCTACGAAGTACGTGTGAAATTATTTGCCGTGTGATGTCGCTGTTTATCCATTTCATGAAATTCACTTGTTTTATTGCGGTTGGAAATTTAGCTGTGAGCCGGTTGGCAATAATGGTAGTCATTAGCTGGAAGCTGTAGTAGCCAACTGTTAGGTTATGTGTCGTTAACTAGGAATTATTGATAGGAAGCAAGCATCTGTGATAATATTGTGATTATAACTAAAACTAATATACAGATTATGTGAGATTTACAATTCTAATATTTAAGCGTCGTTTTAGCAGAGTAACACGAGCCGTGATCACGTTGTAATGGAATGATTGGTTATTGTTGTTGAACTTGACTGTACCAGTCACTCCAATACAATCTTTGATTGTCTGAATGTTTATTGTCATCGATATAATGAGCCTCAAGGTCGTTGTTTGCTTAATCAATCCTAGACTCGATTGTTCAGCTAAAAGCTGATTGTCTTGTAAAGCCGACAAGCAGAGTTGTCCAACCTGACACTGAGCTTATCTTAGATTGTACTGTTCAGCAGTTTGCACAAATTTGTTGATTGTATAAACTGGTTATATTGTTGCTTCGTTATACGATTACAAATTGACAGAACATTGGCACATCAACAGTACTTCATTTAACAGTCAATGTAATAGCATTTTGGCTTAGCTATATTCAACTGCATTAAATTGCTGATTGCTGATTATTCCCAGACTTGTTAATTCGTACTGCCATACGCTAACAAAGTTATTTTCGACAAACTGAACGCATGCAAAAAAGGCAAAAATATTACGTCACAACAATGGTACAGGAAGTGATTGCGGCTCGTGTTACTCTGCTAAAACGACGCTTAAATATTAGAATTGTAAATCTCACATAATCTGTATATTAGTTTTAGTTATAATCACAATATTATCACACATCTTTCATTCTCAAAAATCAGGATGAAGTTAGTTTTACTGTATTACTAAGTCAATATCGGACTGGGAACCGTAAGATCGAAGTCTGGACGAATGCTTGCAGCAACGTGTACGTGCGAGTGAAGCTATATCACAAGTAAATGGATTAGAGTAACTATTTTAAAGATATTAGCATGCTTATAACAATTATATGTCCCATAAAGATAACATTATAGTCGTTCATTTGTCAATTATAGTAGCAGGCCAACATAAGAAATTGTAAAATATCATTTTTAAATTTTCGGTTTATTGCCATTTTCCAAACGAAATCGAAGCAAAGAAAAGAGTGGATTTGCCTGATTAAAGCTTTTTCAAACATAGAGCAATGAAAGTAAAAACGTTCTCAGCAATGACGTAACATAGCTATGTCTTGTCGAATGTTATTTCTAACCAATCATGAGCCTTTTGGTGCAAGTTCTGATTGTCATAGATTGCCATTCTTTATTTTATTTCTTTTGTTATTTTTTAATCGAATTTAGAATGTTCATCAGAAGCAAGCGTCGTTAATTCCTTGCCCAAGGACATTGCAACGGTTTATCACATTCGGGTATCGAAGACGGAACACATGCCGCATTATTGCAAGCCAAGTTCTCCAACCAACGACTCAGCTAACGAGCCAACAAATCATAAAAGGTTATTTCCCTGTAACGCTACCATTGTTTATTTTTAGATGAAAACATGGTAAGGATAGAGTACCGGTAAAGTTTTGGCTGATTTTTTCTTTCCCATTTTAAATCTTATCAACCGTGGCAGACAACCAACTCTCTTGGCATGTTAACAAGTCCAACAGACAGGTTATCGATTACAGTTTTATTTGTATATGCTCATCACTATAATTGTCTGCATTAAAAACGGACAAACTCCAATGTCATAACAGAATATCTGTGCGAACAGTATTATAGACTCTGTAGGCTATATATGGACTCGTAGCCTAGCTTATATGAAGACTGTGGTCATAATGTGACAGTGGTTAATTCTAACAGAATATCAATTGTTAATGATGTCTATCATTTTACTCTTTTGAGGTGAACTTCTGTTTGCTAATTAACAAGTTAAAGATTAATCCAAGGCTGTAAAGCACCTCAGTTGGCTGTGACGCTCTTCACAAATAGGCTACGTCGCAAAATTAGATAGCGATATGATATACTGCTCAGGTTATATTCCAGATGGGAAAATTAGCTAGGCCAAGTGGTGCTAAGTGCTAAGCGGAGGATTAAGATTAATTGCGGATATAATGGCTGTTGTTTCACCTTGTTTGGTCGGGGATTTCTCGCCCAAAAACAGCAAACTTTCCAATCTGGCCGATATTTTTAAGAAGTAACAAAGTCTAGTACCGATAATGTTTGAAGCTAAGGTTATCTATGAAAGTCTTTGAAGTTTAGTTGTTAGTGTTTTACACAGCTTACAATCCATTATTATTAAAATGCTTTTCATGGTCAGTCATTGAATAGTTTCCTTTACTTATGCTAGTTTGTATTTCTTATTTTATGTGTAAATTTTTGCGGATTTTTTTTTATCTTATCTCATATTTTTTGTGTCTGCTTGCCGAGAAGATGTTTTACATTGATACCGCAAGCCTCCGCAACATAGATAACATACATACACATTTACCACGCTCATATCACACCTCATCCTACGTGTGTTGATCTACTTTGTGAGAAAGACAATGAGCTTCAGATATAGAAAATAAAATTTGTGAAGGAGAGGTCTATGAAATGTTTAATAATCAGCAAAATAAAACCAGATAAAAAATTTAACCCATCCATGCGATTCATCCAACCAATACATCCATTAGCTTGTCAGATAATTTCTTAAGTTTTCAGTGAAGTAAAAGTTTTCAGTATGTAAACTTTGAAATACTTCTAAATGTTGAAGGATTCTGATTTGTTCAAACATGGCTCAAGTTTTGAGTGCCACGAAACAGAAAACAAAAGTGACTACGTCATTTCAATCTTACGAAGCATCTAGTTTGAAGACGAGTTGGGATAAAGAGGACTTATTGGGCAGAGGAAGTTTTGCTACAGCTAGAAGATGCATCCACGATCAACTGGGAAGAGTCGTTGCTAAATGTTTTAAAGTTAAAGGACCTTCCAAAGACATGGAAAAAGTTATGAAAAAGTAAGAAGAAACCCTTTTTTTTCAATAATATATTTACATATAATATGGTTTAATTTTTCAAAATCATGGCCCAATTACCTTCCAGTATTGTCTTATCTGTAATTGACGGGTTATCAATCTTCCTTCCACAACCACACACTTCCTTCATCATGTTGGCATTATTAAAGTAATAAACACATATGTTTTGAATTATGAACATCTTGCATAAGAAAACCTAATAAAGTGACTTGTTGACTTGGCACATAATGCAGTCGGCCCTGAAAATGAAACAAGAATCATTAATTGTGAAAATCATAAAGTTTATCAATGTGTATTGTATCAACTTTATACTTTAGGGCAGGTAACTTTGAAAACTATTAAAATTATTGGAATAAACGAAATTCTGTAGCGTTTTTAATTGTATGGGTGTTAAGTTATCCGATGTTCTTTAAGCCCTACTTAATATCTAAGCTGAATTTTGGTAAACGATTTCCATGAAAATGCAGAAAAAGTATATTCCTGTAAATCACAACTTTAAAGCATTAGAAATCATCTCAGGATATGAAACAATAACTTGACTTGACTTGATTCATTAAAATTCCGTTTGATTAACACTATGGTTGTAGTTGGATGTCTATGTGCATAAGTTACAGGCTATGCTCATCTTACTTACAACATTTATTGGCACTTAACTTTAATCGTGTCATTTGTATTTTCAGTGTTGAGAGAGAAATGAAAGTTCTTTATCGACTCAAACATCAACACATTGTTGCTGTTCATGGCATCACAGAATGGAGCAATTGTATTGGAATCATCATGGAATATGCTGAAGCTGGCAACTTGGACTTCTTTCTCTGGCTCCCTGGAGATATAGCGGACATTCCATTGCTCCTAAAGCTCCGATTTTCCCATCAAATAAGTGACGGCTTACGTTACTTGCACCACCATGATAAGAAGAGATCCTACTTACATTGCGACCTGAAACCAGAAAATATTCTGCTCACACCAGACCTGATGGTGAAGATTGCAGATTTTGGCTCTGTTGCTATTGCCACCAGAACAGGAGCTACAGGTGGATCTTTTACAATAACTTCAAATACTCAGCATACTCCATTCTACACTGCACCAGAGCTGTTGAGAGACATGCTCAGTGATAAAAAGCCAAGTATGGATGTGTATAGGTGGGAAAAAGTTTTCTTATTTTTGTGAATGAAATAGCTAGAAAAGCCAGTGAAAGAATTATTTATACATTTTTTGCTGTTATAAATATTTCCAACATAAGTTAAAACATTGAAGTAAGATTAAAACAAGTTTCTTTCTGTATTTTTAAAGCTATGGGATGGTGCTCTATGCAATCCTCACCAGGCGTCCTGCATTTTCTTCTGATAATCCTATCAGTGGAGCAATCATCGAAGTTATCAAGAGCTTAGGACAGAAGCCATACCAGCCATACTTAGACAACGCTGAATCATCATTGAAAAACAAACTTGAAGATCTTCAAATTTTTTTGTTCTTGAAAGATATCATGGTTCGATGCTGGGATTTTGAGGTGAAGAGTCGACCAGATATACAACGAGGTAAATAGCACGTGTTGTGTATGCTGCCATATTATACCTACATCCAAAGCATACAATAACTACAGTATATTGCCATTAGATTAAGTATTAAGTACCATTTACATTTGAAAATAAAGTTTGATGATTGTGTTGTTCTTTGCTTTATTTGTCTTGTTTTTTTTGTTTTTTATGATTTCCAGTCTATGATGAAATTGATGAAAAGCTGCGTTCGTTGAAAAAATATGACGTCACCTACCACATATCTGATCTTAAAAAGAATGAGGAAGCTAAACAGACACCAAGCAGTGTGAAAATAGAGCTGAGTGAATTCTCGTCTCCGTTTGAAGTAGGACCACAACCATCTACTGCATATTTGCCAACATCAGGTGTTTCGGTTGCTTCAATGTTCGGCTTTTTAATCAAATGTTGCAATCTTATTATATTGTAAAGTTTTAAACACAAACCATTAATAAACTTAGTATTTAATGAATCAAAATTTTTTCATTGTTTTCCTCTCTAAACCAACAGAGCAATCTTCCTCAACCTCTTCCACATCCATCCAGGATGAAGTAAATGCAGGTTCCACTACTCTCACAACCCGGGAATCCCCAGCTATGAAACAAGCGACATTCCCTGATCAAATTGGTTTAGTGGCAAATGTTGAAACTGGTATATGATTTATTATCAATTATAGGATTTGTACCTATTAACCTGTACTATATACATATACTACAGTACACTGATAAACTACATATGCTATACTAACCTATACCCTGAACAACCAATACCAATTATCCACCAATATCAGGTTTTTTACCTATTTAATATCATTAATAATATGTTGGTCAGTTGTTTAATTGTTTGAAACAAACTATTCCTCTTAACTTTCAAAGGTTTATTCATTGAACTTTGTCCAAGATAAGTGTAATGATAAAGATTTTTACTCTGTGCTTTCCCTTGTTTCATTTACAGAGCAATCAACTTCTGTAACGTCCATCCAGGATAAAGTGAATGAAGGTGTCTCCACTCTCACAATCCGGGAATCCCCAATTCAAAAACAAATCATGCCAAGTGAGTATTTCGTTAAAATATTTATTTGTGTTGTTTTGATTCAAGTGCTTTTACAAAATGTTTACGATAGAAGCTGATTGTTTAACCTCGTGTATCATCATTCATCACTTATCGTTATTTTACAAGTTACCAATTTCGTATAAATTAAACTTAAATCCATGATTGCTCTTTACACCTTTACAGAAATAACAACCTAACAAGTTTAGAGACTGAAGTAGATGTGAGCTTAAAACAAGGCGCACAATTTACTGTGAATGCTTTTCATAATCGATTTATTTTAAAATTATTTCTAGCTGTTCACACTGTCACAAAAATAAAACCAAAAATTGAACCAGCAGATGGAGCTGTTGGGACTGCAAGTGACGCTGCTAAAATATCTTCACGTAAATAGAGAAAGTCGGAGAAAAATATCTTAGTAATTAAAAATAATGAATACAAAAATGATTATGTTTGCTTGTGCTCTTCCTTGACAGTTACTGTTACTGTTACATCCGATATGAGCATGTTGACACAGATTTTTATCCCTGACTTTAACTCATTTAATCAACAGAGCAATCTTCCTCAACCTCTGTCACATCCATGATCCATCCAATATGAAGTAAATGCAGGTTCCACTAGTCTCACAAATCGGGAATCCCCAGGTATGAAACAAGAAATGTCTGGGCATTTAAAATCTATTCCAGCTGCTGAGACTGTAAAAGACTTAAAGCAGAATAATGAACCAGCAGATGGTGATGATGAAACATTTCAAGGTAAGCGGAAAATGCAGGTAAAATAAGCAACAATACTGTTATATTGCTAGTATAGTTTACAAGAATCATGTTTGGAAGAAATTTCAATAGATGATCAATGAGTAGATATTGGAGTTAGGAACAAACTGTTGGACACCAGTTGGTTTTGAAAAATAAATACTAAAGTCAAGGAACTAGCAACTGTTTTATTTATGTTTGTTTTACGTGTTTTGGTTTTATTTTATATCAATATTAAATATGTGAGCTTCAATACTTTATTTAAACTCCTTGGCTGTTTTACTTTTGACAAATATGTATATTTTGCTTACTTTGGTTTGCAAAGATTGATACGCAGTAAGTCGTCTACTACTCGAAATAAGTTAAGTTTTAATGATTCTATATGTCTGACTTGGTTTTAATCGCTCTTCAAAATGTTTTGCTTCCAATTGAATCGCCAATTATTACATTGAAATCTAAGGTTATTAACGTTTAAGGGATGAACTATTAAACTAGCCAAAATTCGGAAGTTAAATAATCTAGTAGGTTTGTTTTAGAAAAACCATAACCAAAATATTTTGAAATATGATTTTTAACTTTACGGTAATAATTTGCTTCAATTGCTTTTTCTTCTTTTCTGTCTGAGGTTATTGAGTCTGTATGCCCGTATGCCTGAGACTAAAAGCCTTGGTGTCTTTATCGGAAGTTGTATCTCTCATTGGCTGACGCAAGGTTTAAAATGCATGACTTAATTTAACGGCCTTGCTTGTAAATTTTCAACTACTTTTTCACAGAAATGACATCAAAAGATGAACCAGAACATAGAACCAGTGAAACGGCCAGTGATCTTTCTGAGACGCTTCAAGGTAGATTAAAAATTATGGTATATTTAAAGTTAACGCAGGAGAATGCGATTTCGGTATACAGCAAAAGTAATTAGAATTTTGCGGTCCTTGGGAAAAGGTTGGAGCATGATTCAGCTGCGTTATTTTAAAAATTAAAATTTATCATTTTTCTTCATCAACCATGCCAATAAATAAATCTACTGAATCTACCACTATGCGTTTTTATATTTTGTCATAAGATGCGTTTCTCCATCGATTTAACACCTGGTGTGACATCTTTCTGTACAAGGAGAGGTGATAGTTTTTTTAGAAAGCCTTAAGATGTATTTCTTTACAACATTGAGTGGTGTTACTTGTGTTTACATACACCGCCTGTTTACATACACCATACATAAAAGTATACACCGCCTCTGCAAATCCCAATTTCAATGAAAGCGTTCACCATGCTAGCATTGACAGCATTAGCAATGTTAGCTGACAAGCTTAGCAAAACATCTTCTTCTATGAGTTATTAATGTGTCTTGGCTGTGTTGGTTTCTTTTGTGAATATGAATTTTTTATTTGGTTTTGCCAGTGATGAAGGTAACAGTGAATGAAGGAAAATCAAGAAGTTCTGATCTCAAGATAAATGTAAATAGCGAAATTTCTTCATCTTACAAGAAACAATTACCAGAAGGTAAAAGTTCATTCTTCCCAAGACTCACATGTAAAAGTAATTCTAGATTTTCTTTAAGGTTTACTTATTTGTTTTAGATATATATAAGTTTTGTGTTAGGTAAACAGACAATCAGCTTTTCTTTTTTACTTACAGAATATGACATTGGCTATAATATGTTTCATTGTGTGTTTTTTGAGTATATAAAGTTATTTTTTGAATGAGTGAAGTATAAAAATACAAGAAATACTCTAAATTTGGTCAAATTTTTTTTGTAACAACATTACCAGCAAGCTATACACAAACAAATGCCGGAGATGACAAACAAATGCCCACTCAGATGATCGTTCAAGCAGAAGTCTATGATCATGAGGAAGCTAATGGTGAAGTTGCTGATGATTTGCAAATTGTCTTAATCAAACAGAGCTTGCAGCAACCTGAAGGTATTTTTTGGAATTAATGCTTGCGGAAAGACTTAGAAAGCACTGCATTCATTTAAAATTATCATGAATTAAAAGGAGAATATATATATATACTGTATAATGTAAAATGTCAATCTCACAACATTGTAGTTGGTGATGTTGTGTATCATTCTAAACTATCATAAACAACTTTTGGATAACGTTGCCAGTTATTTTGATAAAACTTTACAATAGTTCAGTGATAACTACGAAGCAACTAAATTTTTGACATGCGAGGAGAAAACACCAAAGGTGATTTTAGAGATGCAAGGTTCATCTTGGGTCAGATCTATTCTTTTTTTCTGGAACAGTATGTGTGCGAAAACAGCACAGAATATGTGCAGGAAACGTGAAAATAGGGAAATTTGTGCCTGCACAAAAAATTTATTTGCATTTTGCATTTGCATATGCGGGTAATGAGAGGCATTGTTTTGCTGCTTCTGCGTTCTTCCGTTCTTTCATTTTATTAAAAGCAAAACAAGAAGGGCTGTAAGCATATGCATATCTTTTATTAATTAAAATCATAGGAGTACACAAGTATTAGCCAAATAAATGCATTGTCCAAAATATTTATAGATTATACAAGAAAGACACGACAAACATTTATGGGCCACACAAACCACAAACATCAAGTAATTATTTAGTATTAGTATAAAGAAGTTAAATTGTCTGTATTTAACCAAACTTAGACCAAGCAGCTTGTTGTGAAGAAAAGGCAGGTTTGTTTAAAAAGGATCAGAACATAGGTCGGAAAGGTTATATGGATTGGAAACTTTTTTTGATTAGAAACTTCAAGTGGTAAAAATTCCATCGTACCAGCATTCACTAGCATTTACCACATTCCTCTGTCTTACTAGCACTGTATGTAAAAGCATTTTCATACAAGTTTTAAATATTTGTGTTTAATGTAAAGTTGAGATGTCTGAGATCATCTGTTTGAGATGAACAATCATTACGTCAACTTTTCCATGACTGTATATAATGTAGGTGAACAAACAAACAAAGGTTAACTTCACAACTAAAATCAAATTTAGGTGGAAAACTCTTCGGTCATATCATTGCAAAGATATGATTATAATGTTATTTATTTGCAGTAGCAACATCTGAAACATCAACATTACTTCAAAATAACTCCAATGCAGATGTTGATAATAATGAGTCTATTAAAGAATCAAATCATGGTTCGAGTGTGGAAGACCCAAAGAAAGCTGCCGGTAAGCAAAAAAATTTCTCTTTTTTAACAATCCTAGTTTAGTACCACATAGCAAACATGCTTCACTCCAATCTGGTAAAGCAGTGTTAAGTTCTGTTTTAAATGCAGATAATGCGGTTGCTTTGTTAAGCCAAATAAATTCGACTGAAAGATTTAACACAAGAACTGAATTTATAAAACACCTTTACACCTTTACCTTTGAAGGTGGTTATTATCGTTGCCATCATGGATGAGTTGGTGAAAGATACAATTAAACTTAACATAGTTTGTGACTGTGCAAAAAAATATTTGTTTGTCCTGTTAGTGGATATTATAAGTTACTTGGCAAAACACCCATATCTGGTGAAGTATGCTCTTAGAACCCGTGTTTTAAGCTAGCATAGAGTTATTTTTACAATGTATCTTTTTTCCTCATAGGCTGCTCAGTGGGGATAGATAAAGAAGAATTTGACGAGCATGCAAAAACTGTTAGTTACTATCTATACTGAAGCTTTTCTTTATTTATAGTGTTCTGTTTATAAACTTATCGATCATCATTAGCTTTGATTTGTCATATCTGCTTAATGGTGGTGATTAAGTTATGGTCATGAACTAATTAACAGGTTTCTACAACAAGTGTTGCCACAGTTAGTTACATTTCATCAAATATCAATCGTGGTTTAAGCTTAAACTCAATGCTATTTGAATATATGTAATAATTTCTGATTTTTGCAGATACTATTCACTTTTGTGGTCTGTATAGAGGTTTGTCTATGCATTGTCATTGATGGTATCTTACTCTTAACGATTCTAGGTAAGTGCAGAAAAGATGCCGAAATGAAATGGTAATTTAACACTAGAACGGCCTGAGTTGCGATAAACCCTCAACGGTCACTAGCGGTCATTTTGCTTTTCTGAAAATTCGTTTTTGCTAGGAATTGTGTTGTTTGTTTGCAGCTTGAATATTGAACAAATATTCAAGTCACATAACTCGATCAATCGATCCACCAAAAAGAGTTTTATTTCAAAGAATGCGCAAAAATCTGAACACGAAATTGGAAAATTTTTCACATTTGCGTTGTCGCACATCTAATACATTCAAAAAGCTCCGTAGCAATACACTTACCACATACTTTTTTGTTTCATTTCAAACAACGTTTCTTGGTTTTCTTTTGTGCGCAGTTTGCAGCTGTTTCACACTGTTTAATATTCTTGGCTTTGCTGTCTTCATGAGCGTTCGGCAGTGTGTGAGGTCTTTCAATCGTAACGTTTCTGCTTGATATTTCAACGATGTTATCTTCACGTAGTTCTGTAGCAAGCTGAAAGATGAAATCTCTTCTTGAAACCTTGTCACCTGTTCGATTTTTATTCAGCACAAAAGCATTGAAGCCTGCCAAATCCAAAATGTTATAGAAAACAGCAGCGGGCCACTGACGTGTGCCTGCTTTGACTGAATACTGCCTGGCCATTTGATCAGCCACGACAACACCACATTTGGTCTTGTTATAAAATTCCACTGTCATTGGTTTCTTTTTGTCAGTTTCCACTTGTCTTTTTCTCACGTCTAACCTTGTTCATAGTGCCAACAAGACTGGTTTTCTTCTTTTTCAGCTCTTTGGCAAGTAAAAACGACGTGAAAAAGTTGTCGGTTGTAACATTTCTGCCTTTGCCCATAAATGGTTGCATGATATTCATGACAAAGTTATCACTAAGCCTTTGGATGGACGCGACTCGTCTATCCCCAGATATGGAATAACATTTAGGATATATTTCAATTCCACATCAACCACCATCCAGAACTTTATGCCAAACTTGTCTAGTTTGTTTTGCATATACTGGGTGAATCTACAACGAGCATTTGTCGGAAACAGCTGGAAAAATGGCTTAGAAACGATAGTTTTTGTTGAGCGGTCAAAATGACCGCTAACGTCCGTTGGAGGTAAACCACCCTCTAAAATATTTCTGAAAGCAGTGTTCCTACTTAGCATTCTTGATACTTAGCATGAGCATTCCTGCTTACCACTTAGGAAAATTCAAGAAATTTTGCAGTCATGTGATTTCGGTAAAAAAATATATCGCATTTTAAAATTCCAAAACGGGTAAAATGACTGCATCTGTCGTTCTAGTGTTTACTTAATGTGGATTTTGTTTTAATTGAATGAACTTTGAAAACCTTGTCATAGACAGTTGAATGCCTTTAAAGCTAGATTTGTTTTGTTTGTACTTTTTGGTATGTAGGAAAAAATTAACTATTTTAAACATTTATCCGAGCTGTTCATAGTGGACCTTATTATATTGAAACTAGCCTATTGAATATGCCTGTGTGTAAGCACCCTGATAATTATGATAGTTCTAATTTCATGCCAATTGCTAAAAAGAGAACTGGTCGTTTATTATTTCCAAACTGAGGATTTTATGTAGTTTTTAAGCTGCTCGTTTTTTGATGTGAAATGTATTTGTTAAACCTTTTAGCCCTTTCTTTCTGTCTCCATCTTATCAGCTTAATCTGCAATGATTAATAGCTGGTTTTGTTAGATTTGCATTATGATATTTTTCTTGGTTTCTACGACACAGTGTTAGTTTGTCAAGTTATGTTCTTGTTCGGATTGTTGCAGGCGGTAAATAGAATTAAACTTTGGGCCGAATTTGCAAACTTTGGCATACACCATTTTAGTGTAGCCCAGGTTGCAGTTTTGTCATCTCGGCCTCTTTTACTTGCTTGGGATGCTTAAAAGTTTGGCAACATTTTTACAATCGTCATTTCCAGCTGTTGGTGTTGTTTAAATATTTTTTTTACTTGATCTTTCTGATTCTGTCAACTCACCCAGTTGGTGAGATTTTAGCACATGATGTTTAGACCATGGTGGTGTACAGGAATCCTGCAATATTTTTCAGAGACATGTGCTGTTCAAAAAGAGGGTTTATGTGGTAGTTTATAGAACTGTTTATGTTTAGATATTTTAACATTAAAACAACTGAATTGGAATGTTATCAACTTGTTTTCAAAATGATATTGTTATTTTACTATCTTATCATTTTTTCATACATTATTAGATTAGGACTTTGCATTGAGCCAATACAAGACAGTTCCTCATTGCATACTACATTACATAAAACTGATTTTTATCTACCTTGTATATCTCCACAGATCAAAGAATTCCCTCAGATGAAGGAAACACAAGTGGACATAGCCTCAATGGAAGCAATTACACTTCTCCTTCAGTGGTGGTTGTCTATGATAGCAGTGATTTGTTGTCTATGATGGTTAGTCATTAGACTAATGATTAGTATACTTTTTGACTCTTGGTATGATTTTGATTTTGTTACCTTTTGTTTACTTCTATTTTCCAACATTGCCCGAAGGATTTAGAAATATTAACAGATAAAGTGATGAAGCACAGTCAAACTGTCTTTCAACAGTTTGTAGACGTATATTGCATCTCATTTAGCATCTTTTGTATTGTAAACAAATAAATTTAAACTCAAACTTTCGGAGTCATTTCAAAATTATATTGACAAATTTGCTAGTATTATGAATTTTGCACGAACTAATGTTTGACCTCAAAGTGTGTTTTATCAGTAATATTATCTGGAACCTTGAGCTTTTGTTTTTGCAGCGCATCCTCTTTTCAGCTATTGCAGCATCATCTGCTGTAGTTCTTTTCGGATTGCTTGGAGTGTGGTATTGGTTCAAAAAATGTAAATGTTTTTCAATTTTTGCATGATGTTGTACTTGTAGGTTGTGGTTTATTTTGTGTTTGATTTCTACTTAAATGACTTGTAATGTTAACTTAGGTTTATGGAAAGCTTATATTTCAAGCTTGAAAACATATGTTTTTCATAAAAACGTTGAAAACATGTGACCATATACCATTATAGCTGGCACTTCAATTCGAAAAAGTAGCGCTCAACATTTAGAGATTTGCTGATTTCAGACACTGAAGTACTGCACATTTCATCTAATACCTGTAGTGTTGCACAATGAACCTTTCCTTAAAATCCCATTTCTGAAGCTTGCTCTTTGAACAACCTCTTTCCGTCATTATCCAAAATTTATGACCATCGGTGAGAATTGGAAGGAAAGCTGATTTGAAGCTTAGATTTAGAGCTTAGCGATCTTAAAAAGCTTTTAATTCAACACAACTGGAAGTTGAAGTGCATGCAAGACTGCACTTGCTGTTCAAATTCGAGTGTACAAGTCAAAGTCCTGCCTTTTATCACTTATGATTTGGCTGTCAGGTACTTGACTTATTGACCTTTATAAGTGTGTCTGCTCACACTTGCACTAAACAGGGTTTTTGAGAGGCAAAGTATCTCAATTTTCTATATGCTTAGTTTTGTCCCAAAGTCATTACAAGCGATTGCAAAATGATCGGGTGCATGTTTATGATCACATTCAGAAAAAGTCAGGAGAAAGAGATCATCTGCAAACAACAAATGGTTGATCCTATTATTTTCAATCTTGAAACACTCCTACCAGTATCAAGCTCGCAAAGCAGAACACAATCTGTCATGTAGCCAGGGTTTGCAGGCTACCTTCTTTGTCCAAATAGACGCTTTAAACTCCACTTTTCACCAGGTGTTTTTCCCACTACAATGAGCCTTTCTGATTGCACACTCCGGTAGCAGATGGTAGGATCGATGCTTTAAACAGTGTGCACCTCATCTCAATGTTCTTCATGCAGCGTTCTTTAAACATGGTTGCGATTTTGTCAGCAAAAGTTTTTCCTAGCAGTAAATTTTGTATTATTTTGATAAACTTATACTTTGTTTTATTGGATTTAGGGTATCCTAAAGATTTCAAGAGACGTAGGTCGCAGACAAACCGGTTGTAGTCAGTAGATAACTCAGGTTTACTTTTTACTTGAGCATTCACCACAGAAAAAAGGCATCAGCTGAAAAAATACAAAAACTGATCAGCAACTGCTGTTGTGCACTACTGTACTACAGACTACAGTAGCTATACTCGTGTGCATCTTTATGTTAGAATAAAAGTGTTCATAATGCTAAGATTGTTGTTACAACTTAGCTGTAAGAGACCACCTGATGAGTCACCAGTCACCTGATGAGTGATGTGGTAACATTGATATTCTTCCAGTTAATTCATTATTTATTTATATGAACCACTTTATTCTGATCTCTACCTTTTGACCTGCCTTGGTATAGTAATGTCTTTGGAAGCAAAGCTTCCTCCAGTTTTAGCTAAACATTTATTGAGGCACTTAAGCTCCTCTTCCAGATTAAGGCAGTAGTGAGTAGTCCATAAAGGAAGTATTTGAAGAACTCAGTTGTCTTAATTTAGATAATTTTTCTTAAGCCTTGCCCAGAACCACAAAATCTCTTAGAAAACCACATTTGGCTCGAAGAGTGCAGTTTGAGCACCTTTTCTATCAAGTGTTAAATGAACATGCTATGAACTAATATATTAATAGCACATTTATATTATATTATAAAACATGAATGACATACAGTAAATATCAATACCAATAATACGTATATAGGAATTTAAAAAAATCTGTATAGTAATGTATGATTTGCACCATCTGCATTTTGTCCTTTTTTGATCTTAAAAATATTTAATTTACAATTTTATTGATTTCTATACAAGGATGGTTTTACGTGTTTCAGGTAAAACTGGAATCTTGAAATTCTTAACAAGCTGTAAACCTCCTACCACGGTAAGTTGTACTATTATATGTTGTATTGTTTATTCTATTACCACTGTAACATATGCTGTTAAGTAGAATTTTTTGTTATCTACACATGAGCTTTACAATCATTGAATTTTTGACATTAGCAACAATTATTGTTTGATCACTAAAAAACTGTTAGGAAAGAAATAGCAACTTCCATCTATTCTATTACAGATATTGTGGGGGACTGTTCTCATAACACTTGGGATGTTGCTTTCGTTTGGGGTGCTTTTACAGAACACTGCAGAAAGTAAGCTGTGTAGTTGCTTATTTCTGTTCTTATGAACTGTTTGCTATCCAGTGGGGGAAAATGTTCAGGAGTAGTTCTTGTTTGTAGGTTAAATTGTGGCATTGCATAAAACATTTCTCTTCTACGTTGTTCAGTTTTTATGATTTCTCAGTGCACGTTGTTACCAAAGATTTAAATGTTTTGAAAGCAAGATGCATGCCATGTTAGCTTAAAGCTGATGAAGATATTTAATAATTTCAATCCTATGCGACAATTTTATTGTATTCTGAACTTGGCTTGCTGAATTCAACGTTGCACGCTTGAAAGTATGTAATTGAAGTGACATATCAAACATACATGTACAAAAATAAGTCAAATACATGTGTTTAGGCCATATTAAAATTGTGCAGTGTTTATACAACCAACCTAAAATTTACTATTTATATCATTGCAGTAAACTCTTGGGTGAATTTAACTAGAGTTTGCAATTTTGTTGCAATGCGCAATCATACATTTCTTTGTCAATTATACATACGTTCATTTGCCGATTGAAAGAATACTTTACATTAAACACTCTACATTAAATATTTCATTTAATGTAAAAAAAATTTTGTGTCATATTAACTTTGAGTTTTTTGTTGCAATGCACAATCATACAATGCTTTTTGAGTGTTTGAATATATTGCAAGTTTTCTTCTTTTACTGATATTCTTGCTTTTCTTGCTTTCAAATAACTTTTCGGAATGGAGTCCAAACTATTGACAAGTTTTATCTATTGTTTATGAGAGCATAACGTTATAGGGCAGATGCATCCCCAATATTGTAATAATATAGAAAATGACGTAGTAGGATGCAAAGCTTTGTGATGTCAACTTTTTATATATTGTAGTAATAATATGTAAAAATAATAATAACAGTTAATAATAATATTTTGTTTTTTCACTTTAGCTCGATTGACATTTTCAAATGGAAACAGCCTCAATGACTCTACGCCACTTGAACAAGTTGTAAGTCACTAATCATGCGTCTTATTATGCTACATTTCCAGAAGATTTTAATTTTTTTTATTGACATTGTTTTTCTTCGCCATAGATAAAGATGGGATAAAAACAAATTTATTTAATAAACTGCTTTTTGTATATTTGTAAATATGCAATTTAATAAACTAAATCAAATGTGCAATAAAACTGTTCTATGAATAACTCGTCAAGGCCAAACTGATGAGATTAAATTTTAATTAATGTTTCCATCCCGTTCGTCAGTGCTACTATTATTTTTCAATGTACGGAATATGTAAATACTAAACTTTTGAGTTTGACCTGGATATTTAACTGACTAATAATATTCTTAGCACTTGGTATTCTTCACTTTTCTATCACTTTAATTACTGATAAAGTTTAAAAAAGTTTGTTACTGTGATATTAAAATTATGTAATAAAGCATTTTATGTGTTTACAATAAATTTAAAGCATTAACTAAATTTTAATCTTAGACTAAGTGTTATCAATAATAAGTGTTTATCAGTGTTATCACCTACATCTATAAAAATTAATTTTTTTGCAGGGGTTGATTTTAGTTATTTTGCCGTTGACCATATTTGCATTACTCATTATTATCAGTTATTGGATCTTAAAAGGTTGGTAATGTTTTGTTATATGCATCTTTTCGTACTGGTCTAATGTTGTTTAATTGCTTTTCTACTAGAATTTATTTGAACAATTAAACTTTATTGTTTCAGTTAAATTGCTAAATACCGTACAAGCATGTCGTCTATTGTTAAAATTAAAGTTGCAAAAACTTGTCTTACAAATTTTTAATTATTTATTAAGACTTTTAAAACAACGAAATATGCTTAACATTACAAGAACCAAACAAATTACTCAATATTAAAATTGTTTGGATTTTTATTCAAAATGCTACTTTTTTACTATATAAATTTAGTTCCATCATTAATATATTTTGGTTTTGATGGCTTCTTTGTTTTATATCTTTATAATGTTTAGATAACGTTGACATAAGAGCCATCAGCAGGATGTT
Source organism: Clavelina lepadiformis (assembly GCF_947623445.1). Lineage (NCBI taxonomy): Eukaryota > Metazoa > Chordata > Ascidiacea > Aplousobranchia > Clavelinidae > Clavelina > Clavelina lepadiformis. The sequence continues at coordinate 23,192,422 of NC_135243.1, read as the reverse complement.
CATTCAAATTTTTATATGTTCAAAGGAGGTAAAATTCTATTTATGTTGTTATTTAAACCTGCATAATTGTCTGTATTGAAGTTTGAGCTTCATTTGATTAAGTTTACATCAAGTAGCCATAATTATATATAACCATTTTAAGTAGTTTCTTTTTAATTATCATAAAATCTTGATGTCTTTTCAGCTTATTAAGATTAATTTCTTTTTATGACATTATCAGCAATATTTGTGATGTCTGTAATATCTTGGTGATAACTAACACCATTGTTTGTTGTTTTTAGACCTTTATGCAGAACATAATTCTTGGTGCAACGACTCTCATTTTCGCACCCTGTATGCTCTTTGTCATTCATTTTTCTTCTTACCAGTTAATTGATTCAAAGGGTACGTAGGTAATTTTGCGATTTGTGCGTTCCTGCTTTTGATGATTTTTTTAGCTTTTTGGCTTAATTTAGGTCTTAAAATTAGATAATAAATGTGTGTGTTTATGATTTACATTTATTTACAGTCATACTCCCATTTTTGTAATATATACATTGTACTTGTTTTGTTTTTTATTTCAATTGTAGTTTAATTAATTTATTTGATAAGTATATTGCTTTGTTTATCATGCTGTTTGGTTTACAGTGTCGCATGATTTTTGATTTGCAGCTTCCTGTGTTGGAAACTACAACTTAACTAATGGTTCAACCGGCATGGTGGCTTCCCCTAGCTACCTTAGCACCACTGAACATAACTTTTCGTGTACTTTCTTTTTCCATGCACGGCCAGGCTATAGAGTTGAACTGGATATGGAAGTTGATATTGAATCGTGTTGTGATTATATCGATGTCAGTAACTATGACAACCAGTTCCTGATTATGCATCATAAAATAAATAGACTAAAATATAGTGTTGCATAATATATAAAAGAAAGAAAGAAAACCCTTTCTAACATAGTGAAAACATATAATATTTACCATACAACAATCCAGACAACATTACAACCACAAAGAACTGATTAAACGGTTTAATAGATTTATGATGAGGAAGGTTTCATCAGGAAGTTGACTGGCATGATTCCGCATACAGATGTGCTATCAATTGGGCAAGTTTTGAAACTGGTTTACAATTCTAATCGTGCAAGCTCCAATCATAAAGTTGCAAGCAAAGGGTTTTTAGCAAGATACAGACAATGTAAGTATGTCGGAGAGATCTTCATGTCTTATGTAAATAATAAACAGTACAACGTACATTTCCCTCCATCATGCAGGCACGTTGTATACTTTAATAACATTTTGCTTTATAGCTTTATGGCTTAAAACAGCAATAGCAAAATCTAATATGGCCTAATCATCATAATAAATTAACTGTGATTCATGAAATAAGTTCTTTAGCTAATAAGTTAAATAAATATTTTGCTTACAGTTTCATGTGGTGGACATTATGAAATAAATAATGGAACAACTGGCGTTGTGACCTCACCCAACTATCCCAACAACACAATGTATAACTTTCAGTGCACGTACACATTCCATGCACAGCCGGGACATGGAGTAAAATTATCACTGTTAGTTGATACTGAAGCATGCTGTGCCAAAATTGAGGTTAGTCGCAATTTCACCAATAGTAGAGTTACTGATTTTAAATATTGCACTAGATTTCTGTAATTTTAACATAACTTGTCACCACATGCGTAGATTGATTTATAACCGTCGTTGATTTTGGTCACTGGGCATTCATTGATCAGACGGTCAACATCTTGGGTATTAAACCCACAGTGAAGAATATTACATTGCCCACCTCTACGACCGACTTAATACTTTTTCGTGGTTTGGGGACTTGTGTGGAAGTGTGCAATCTAGCAATGAAGATACCCCAGACTAAGACCATGTTCAAACCGGGTGCCTAGATGGCTGTTAGTCTTTCCAGCAGAGGTGGGAAGTCGGTACTTTAAAAGTACCGTCGTTAACTGTACCAGTACTTGGCAAAAAATGTACCGACGGTTTTGGTATTCGGTACTGTTACAAAAAAAGAAATTCGGCACTTTACCCATCCTCAGTACTGGTACTTTTTGTACTGCGGATCTTATTGCAAGTGCAATTTTTGCTAATGTTATGACCTAGTTAAAGGTTACTTCAGGTCAAAAAATATGTGAACTCACTCTTTTGACTTTATTGGACATTTGTAGATTAAGAGCCAACAAAAAGCGCTAAAATTGGCATTAAATTTTAATTAAAGGGAAGTTTTAAAACACATGCTTTTCAAAACCTCGCATATATCGCAGAACAGTAATTCGGTACTACAGTACTGCGGTACTTCTCACCTCTGCTTTCCGGGCATACGCTTTTCTATTATAAATATTCTATTGTGCAAAAGGAAAGTTAAAATATAAAAATCTTTACCCATTTCATTAAAAATTTGTAAATTTGCTTACAAATATGTTATGCAAGAAAAAGGCCTGCAGGAATGACACTAACCTTTAAATAAAGGAAAGAGAATTGAGTACTTGTTATAAATCAGCAATCAAACAAAGATAACATTATAAATGTAGATCTTTGACGGAAAAGTACTCAGAAAGATCCTAGAGGGCAAAGATCAAAAGAATGTGATGTCTGAAGAGCAATCCATGAAACTTGTCTACATTTCAGACTACACAGATACTGACAGCAAAATTGCTAGCAAAGGTTTTTGGGCAAAATACGAACAATGTAAGTATATTTTTCCTGGAACTTTAAAGTTGTATACTACAGGTGCTTAGCAATATTTAGCTGTATAAGCTGCACACATATGACACATGTAACCTAAACCCATATCTTTAACAGTGACATGATAGCTGGGTAGTTTTCAGCGATTTTTCTTTAAATTGCTTAAGTGTAGAGGTGAAATAATATTTTTGTTATGATTATCATTGATACTGCATTAACGTGTAGTGTTGCAGTCATGTGTTGCCAAATAACTGTTAGTTCGTAAAGGTAAGTAATGTAAAAAAAAGAAGTGCCCCCACCATGCAAAGATTGACAAAACCCCGTACTATATGCTAATGATCTATAATTTTGTATGCTAATTAACTATATGCTAATGAGACAAATGTTAAAGCTGTCAATGGACATAAGTCACTATCATGCTTTTTTGTAAATTTCATATGAAAGTTGAAACATTTTGTAAATATTGTAAGTTATTTATTATATTATGAAGTTCCATCATTTCAACACCTTCTGAAGCATTTGACAAACATGTGATAGTTGTCCGATTAATCTCCGGTTAATCCGTTTAATCTCACTGATTCTATGGTTTTATCAGTATTCCACGTTTTGAGTGCTGAGTGCAAAAATGTAAGACAAACCATGTGGATTTTATAATGTTTAGCATTCCACAATTATTAGTCTTTAGTTTTATTCAGTCTACATTTGTTTCTGTGCAATATGTTTATATTTGTCATATCATATGTAATCATAATTATGTTACGACTCATATTTAAACGATTTATGATAATATGTTTACAACATAGATCAACTAACACAATAATTACAACTATCAAGTGGATGCAATATCGCTAATACCAACGGCATCTTAGACAGTGGAAATATTAGCTAGCATTATGGTTTGGTAAAATTTGATACAAAATTTGTATCCTCGGATTGATTGAAGTGTTTGCACGAATTAAACCCGGTGATGATCCTTGATGGAAACTTGGGTCATTGTCCTCAGCTGTGTACATTTTTAGATAAAAACATTTTCATTTGATGTTTTTGTTGTTTGTATTAATACGGTGTGTTTTTATGGTCCATTTGAGAATGTATAAACTTTGTAGACATTTCAAAAGATGAACCTACACTTTCCAAGTATTTTCATTTGTTATGACGGCAATTTAAAAATGTTTTCGTTGACTGTGCTCTGTAGATCTGACTTATTTTTCATGCGACTCAACTTATGCATCCACATTATAACTGCACGAGGTTTTCATTGTTTTACATCTATTGTTTGAATGAATTGTAGGAACAAAAGTAAGCTTTGTTTTAAAACTAGATTTTTTGTTGCTTTTGTTGTAGACCTTTTTAACTGTTTCTATGGTAATGAGTCCTGTTGCATATAATTTTTTGCTTTTAGAAACATTTTGGTATTGATGAGCAATCATAAAATAAAATTGTGTTATTTTATAATTGTAGTAATTATTACCGTGCCTTTAATTTGTATTTTTTAAACCGAGATTGTTTCTTTTTCTGTGCAATGTTTTTTAAAAACATGGCAGTTCTTCAATTTGCTGCACTTCTTACTCATGGTTTGCAACCATCAGATAAAACCTTGCGTAACTTATCATCAGCTTTGCTCGTTGTGTAATTTTATAACATCCGTTTTCATCAACATGATCTTTAAATCATTATCGACGAATTTAAATTACAAAACAATTATTACTGTTAAATAAACTTGTAACAATTACTCCTACTTGTTTTATCACGTTTCTGTGCATGCAAACTTTCCAATCTAGAATTTAGTGCCGTTTAACCAAAAGTTGCTGGAACTGTTGGTAAAAAATTGCCAAACAAACAGTGACTGACGATGTCTTGGCAGACGATTTTTGGTAGCAACTTCTCGATTCTTATTTTGCAGACGGCGTTGCTCTCATCCTTTATTAAAATCACTTAAACACTAACCAAATGCCAAGCTAATTGACTAGGGTTACACCACCAGCACCTTACATTTTGAAACAACCTAAAGTTTGTATGCACTTTCCAGTTTGGACGCAAATTATGTTTGGAAGTTACCGCAATTATAGTACCGTCGTTGAGTACAGTTTCCAATCGAGTGACTTCAGTTAGCTAGAAAAACTTACAAGAGGTTAGTTATGACAAAATTACCAGCAAGTCTGTGGGAAGCTTCCTATAACTATCAGCATCGCATTATTCCATATCAGTTAAAATACATTTGTTTCTTAAAGTTTATTTGCAATGTAGCCTATACGTTTTTAAAAAAACGCGTACTTAGTCGTTATCGGTATTTCAACACACAAAACTTTTAAAAGTTTTGAAGAGAGAAAGTCCTGTTAAGGAAGTTGAATTCTTTGTTATTCAAATTCATTGCTTTTTAGATCCTGCTTTTTAAGCTTGCATTGATAAAATTATCATGTGATAAACGCTAGGCCCTGTTGTCTAAGAAGCTTTTATTTAAAAAATCCATTTTGTAAACAGGCCATCCATTCAGATCATGTGGTTGGCTTTGATAGACTCGCCGCGTTCAAAATGTAATGTGAAAATGCTTAACAGTTTCTATCTTAAATGTGGTAACTATGACAGTTCTAATTTCCTAACTCTGCTTAACAGCTGCTATTTTAAACGTGGTAATTACGATAGTGCTATGTTCATGCCAAATGTTAAAAACAGAACTGGTTGTTTATTATTTTCAAACTGAGGTAGTCTTTAAGCCTGTTATCCGCTGGTTTTTTAATGTAAAATTTATTTGTTAAACTTTTCAGTCCTTTTTTTCTATCTCCATCTAATCAAGCATAATCTACAATGATTAATAGCTCCTTCAGTTAGATTTGTATGATGATATTTTTCTTGCTTTCTACGACACTGTCGAGTGATTCGTTATTTTGCATTTTGTTATTACGATTGGAACGAGATATACTTATATGCTCAAAAATAGCAAATGTAGACGATGATAAATCGTGACTATAACAAGAATATTGAACTTAAAGATCAAATACGATCGCTCTCATACAAAGTGTATGATTATGTGCAATATTGGTTAAAAAACACCGTGTGAGAAAATTGAATTGGTATAGAAAAGCGATGTTTATATTCTGGTTCGATGACTGTGGAATCAATGGACACCGTAAAAGGCTATTTGCAAAGGTGGAGAAGGCCTTGGACCGACTGTGTAGTTGTAAACACAAGCGCGATGGATCATAAAATTTAACACAAAACAAAATGAGTTTTCTTCTCTGAATACTGCATATATATTAAATGCTATAGTAAACTTTTCATTTTTTCAAAGCGATGATGTCACGGTATTGTAGTTGCCGTTGGGGAAGTGCATAAACGTATATTTCAAATGTTGGTGTAACGGTAACTTGAAAATCACTTTTAAAATTAGAGTTTTTATAGTTAGAAAGCTTCAAAATATCACAAAGAAGAAACTTTTAATTAAACGTCTAAGCAATACAATTAAAAGTTTTCTGTTTAAAAACTCAAGATAAAAATAGTTTCCTGATTCTATTTAAATGGTGAACATGACAACTTCAAAGAACTTGTTCTTGATAAAAAAGCACATTTCTCACTTCACCGTTGCTTCAACAATTTTTTCTGGTCCGATTTTTCATATCGGTTGGAGGGATCACCTCGTTTGGAAGGCAGAAGGACTTTGGCCAGTTCCATGGTCGGCCATTCAATGGTTAAACAGAGCAAAAATGCCAAAGCTAGGCTGATGAAAAAGGAGCCTAAAAATAAATGTTTGCGTTAAAACAATAACAAACTCTTGAGTTTGCAAACATATTATATCTTAACAAATGTGAACGTCACAAAGTATCATTGTTTAAACCGTTTTGCAATACTGTACCTATGTATGTGAAGATAAAGTCAATGGTCTGGCAATGGATCATGTTATTCCGGTTCACCAAGTACACAATCAATACCAAACAGTGAACGAGGTAGAAGGAGAAAGTTAATCGGCTGAGGGGGTTGAAAATTTTCCAATTCAGAAACTTTGTCACAGGACCTTAATCAAAACGTGAAGGTTATTTCGTCACATATATTATAGCATCCATTGCTTTCCATTCATATCCTTACCTCCATATCCAGATGTACAAGCTATTATCATCCAGCTAAGGCAAAGTCCATACACAGGTCTTTCAAAAGCATTGTAAATTATTGCCAATCCAGTGTCTAAATCAGTATCTGTGCTGGTTTGTGGATATAAACCGAAAATGATCGCGAAGCAGCTGCCAGCCGATGCCAACCATCCCAAAACGACCAACCACTAGAGATGAAAAATATTTGCTGTTTGACCTGTTCTCAATTGACCGTGTGTATCGTATGCAACGTAATTTTACGCAAAACTTTTTTTATATTGAAGTGTGTGTCGTTCGACATAAACAGGAAGTATTGGAGAGGATAAAATTCTCGTTTTTAAGTTATTTACTGGTAGTTTCCATTGCGATTGTTACCTTTGTAATTTTATTTAAACAAATTTAAACAAAAAACGACACTAACTTTTGGAATTGTCAATTTGCCCTTAGTAGCGAATAGCACATAACCAGTTAACATCCCAATCATGTACACGTGTAATCTGGCCCATGGTAGGAAATATATATCATATCTGAACTTCATGTCGTAGGTTGGAATGTCAGACAGTATGTTCAACCTGAAGTAATGACAAAGCACTTTGTTGTTGTGATGGCAACATTTTGCTTAAAAGACCTGGCACTTATTTCATTCATGCAACTTACAGGCCAATGTTTTGAGAAATAATTAAAGCAAATGGTTGAATAGGACCAAGGGCAGACAATATTCCGCAAACAGCCATACTTGCAATAGCAATGAAGACCATCAAAGATATTCCGACTCGAGGCCACCTTGAATTCAACAAGTTTAATAGAAGTTTGTCAACGCCTGTAATTTTGCCACTTTAAAACGCAAGATCTTTAGAAATATATGAATGTCAAGAAATAATCATCGGAAATGATTGCACATGCTATCAATATAACTAAAACAGTAGGCAGCATAAAATTTGAAATAAATTCAGCAAATACGAGACTACAGTATATCTATATTATATATAGATTATATTATATAGATTTAGATTAGATTATGTATATATATTAATATTATAAATAGATTTAAATGAAAATAAGACTATAACAACAATTCAAAGGTTGGTAAATCAGCGACGTATAAAGCTGCTGCAAAGTTATGTACGGGTCACAGCTACGGTTACTTAAAGGCTTGGTTTTGTCAATGCAAAACGTTGCACTTACAAACTGGTATCTTGGATTTACAAAAAAAACTTTTTCCACGAAAATAGGATGTTTCTAATTGGTACTTTTAGACTTGTTGTATAAAAAGAAATTTTTAATATGCCAGCTGTACCACGAATAAGATATTTAAAATATTACCAGAAAATCCCTGAAATACTTTGAAATAAAGACGTTAAGCTAAGTAATTGGTATTTACTTACCGGTAGGTGGCGAGAAGAATGAACGGAGTCAGAAGATAAAACTGCATGTCCACTGCTAAGTACCAGCACCAGGCCATACACTGAAAATAGCTTAAAATATTAACATGGAGGTAAATATTTTTTTCTTTCCGTATTTCTAGCTTTCGATATATGTGTAAAAAACTAGCCTACCATATTAAGAGAAGGAAAAAAATTGCTGACGTAAAGAAGATTAGTCCACCAAACGTCTTGGCAAACATAATGTGGTAACAATGGATAGTTACTCCATTGTGGCCCGCTCCCCAACCACTTAAGTATTCCCATAGAGAAAAGAATCACGTAAGCGTAGGCTGGTGTTATCCTGAATGAAATACATGGCAAGGAATTTGGACCATGTTTTTAATTAGGCGAAACTATCCAGCAATTCAGCACAAAACCTTTAGAAATAGATGAAATAGATGCTATATATTAAGCAGAATGTAGAAAACATTTACCTGATAAATCGATGTATGTAAGTCAATGCGATGTTCATGCGACCATTGGTAGTAGTGAGTTGCTTCATACCGAGATAAGAAACCAACAAACCTCCCAACAAGAAGAAAGTGTCGACAGAGTAGTAGAAATTGATTATCGGCATAAAAACGATTTTCGATTTTAAGTATCTTTTGGGTGATAGAAGATAAGCTGAAAACAAAGAGCAAGCAACATTCAAAAAATATTATAAAATGCACTTAAATAGATACTTGATTCGTTTCTGTAAATTTGGTTTTAAATGCAACGGAACTGTTTCTGAGCCGTACGGTTGAAAGCAAAGAGATCTAAATTTGATTAAAACTTCTGCGATATGTGTCAAATGCTTTGCAATCAACGAGACTTACCTATTCCCATCTGACCATCCATAAAAACATGTCCGAGTGCAACCCATGCTGTACTTAGAAATCTGATTCCATTAAGAATACCCAAAGAGCCACCAGAAGAATTCGTTGTTAGCAGTTTTTCACCATTTGAAATCATGGAGAAGCATAAAACCATTTTTGCTGCAATGATTTGAATGAAAAACAAAAATAACTTTCCAGATATTTGCCACAAATCACAAATTAAATTTTACATTACAGAAATCTGAATAGGTTTAAGGTTTAAAGTAATTACTGGTAGTGAAAATCATCTTGTCAAAGTGAATTATAATAAATCTTTTCTCGAAATGAACACTTTCTTCACTAACAACTTCTTGAAGATTTAAAAATTGCATCAAATGCAGTTACTGTGATTAATCTTATACTCGTGTCAATTTTAATTACGCTGTCGTTGCTTACTGAGCAAACGTGGACGTTTCGTTGGTTGTGACTTTGTAGCGTAGTTGTCCTTTGTGTTGTTGCGTCTTGTGATGAAATCCACAAATGTTCCAATCAAATTTAAAACAATTACCACGCAAGTGACCGCACTGAAAGGTAAAAATATCAAACAGAAATGTCAAGAATTATATTTGTTTCAAATTTTAACCTTGGTATATTACTACTTGTTAGATCAAAATCTAAATTTACCTTTATCTAATCACTATACAGACAACTTACATTCCCAAGGTGTCGGCTGCTGACCATTCTAGTTGTTCAGTAGTTAATGGACACTGTACGTTAAGCAATGTGGTATTTCCAGTTTTGATATTACTTTTAAAACTCAATATTTCACGAAAGATTTTTTTGATAGAATTTTCGGAGCACCCTGAAGGAACACAAATTCCAACTGAAGGAGGTCTTGATAATTGATCCATGTTGGGCTGAAATAAAAGCACTGCTTGAATAATTGTTTCTAAAATATCCTTCGTTGCTTTCATCTAATGCTTTGTATTTTGTAATTACTTTAACATGCTTAATTCAATGTCCCAATTTGTTTTTAAATATAGATCAAACCTCGTGTTTATGATCCATGAAAGCCTGGCACCATTTTCCATTGAAGTCCGGGCCTTTAGCTTCAATACATTCATAATAATTACCCATCCATTCAACATTTCCATCCAATATTCCACTTTGCTTTCGTCCCCAGGAGTCAGCCACTAGAAGTAATTATAAGAATTTATTGCTAGCAAAAACGAAATTTTAAAAATAAATCTTTTTAGTTATTATTAGAAACATTCTTATGAATAGATAAGGTTTGGTTGTAAATTTAGTTCACTACGTTCTATTCATACTTCTCAAAGCGTAAGGTTGAGATTGAAGATCGTTTATAAAGGTAAGCCATTGCCTGCGACAGGTTTTCATGTCTGGTTCCTCTCCCATGTTTTCATCCAAAGATTTAACAGCTCTGTAACACAGATGTAGTTCTTACAATTTAAACGGCTTTACAAGAACGCATCGATAGACGTATTGCAATTCATTGTATAAAAATATTCTCTATAAACATAGACGGTTTGTTTAAAACATTAGAAAAATCTTGCAACCAGTCATTATTACAACAAATTATTCAAAGTTAGTCTACATGCAAATCTAATTAAGTTTGTTCACAAACTTTACTCACTGGACAACCGTTCCGAGAATGTCATCAAAATATCCATCACTGAACAGCTGCATGAAGGGAGAGAAAGCGATGAATTCCTCGTTTGGTTTAAACTCTGTCGATTGTTTTTCTACAGTTTTCTGGGAAGAATCATCAACTACTTCAAGGCAGTTGTTTCCATAAAAAAAGCACAAAAGTAGCAACAAATTGGTTTCACAGAAAAACCTCATTTTATATTTTTTCAGAGAACTCCAACAATCTCCTTTAGAAGTTAAATTGTAGCCTAATTAAGCTACCAAATTTCTGACAAGATTATGACCAAACAATATCACAATCAATTTTCAAAGGAGTTAGTTTATTAATTTTTGGACTGTTTAGGCGGACACGCATGCATACGGCAGGCCTACATTTTAACTGCTTGAACAGCTTTGTTGAATAGCACAGACTATTACAATTTCAGTCCACCACATATTATGGCTACCTTGTAATGTCCAAATGCTTTTCGTGTACTGTTACAGTGCATCCTACGGCTATAATGTTGGTATACTGCCTGACAGCAAAGTTAGGCAAAGCCAAACAGATGCGACATTCTACAAATACTTTGCACATTTAATCGATAATAATTGGTAGATTATATCGAAATATTTCAGGGTAAATTAAACACGCTTGAACATAGTATGTAGCCTATGAAGTTGACTGCACAAGAGCTTGCCAAAATATTAAGTCATGCCCAATTTGACAAAATGAGCATTTATTGCACCTTAGTTTTTTGAAACTAAAATTTTGTCTTCGATTTGGAAAAGTTCCTGGCAAAGGTACTGGCAAAGTAAATAAACAAATATATTATTTACGATTAATTACATCGAATATTATCGATGACCCTGGTTAAAATTTAACGACTAAAAGATTTTAAAGCCAACTCCATTAAACCATTAAGCTACCATAATCACACGAAGGTCTCTAAAAAATACCAGCAAACTAAATCGTTTTGCAGTGTCCTTAGTTATGTCCGTACAATATGCTTCCGTAGAACAGAAAGAACAATTCCCTTCCTTCAGGCAATATCCCATCCTGTTTTATTATCTGGAAAATTCTTTCCATTACAAAGGCGCTTAAGTAATAACAAAGTTGCTCCACAGAAGAACCTCATTTCCAAATCTTTAGCAAATAACGAAAGTCTGCTTTGATAAAGAAGTCATAATAACATTATGACTGATAACAGCGATAAGATTATGACTTACTGCCACAAACGGCAGTAGTGGCTTTAGTGTGTTTAGTGTGTGTAGTTGTATGAACTGTATTTACAATACGGAAAAGTTGTGCAAATGAAACCTCCGTGTAAATTAAAAAAATAAAACATCCAGTTATTGGGCCATGTCTTCTATACAATTAGTTTCCTCGTCACTCAAATCACAAACATGCGACAATAACTGTGACATGAGCTGCACTAGATGCCAGTTAAAATCTGTTATTGCCAGCAATCATTGCGCACTTTTTGTTTATTGATTTGGATCTATATCGCTTTTTATTTGGGCAAATTGAAGTTAACTTCATTGAGTCAGCAATTTAAAGTTCATTTAGCATTGGTCCATTTCTGCAAAGAAACCATCAAAAAAGCAGTCACTTTTGTGGTGTTTAAATTCGGTGTGAAAAAGAACGGCAGTGTACGCTCTGCTGCACACGGTGGAAGCCAACCCCTTCAAGACCAACGAAAAAGTCATTCCAGAAGTCGAACCAGTCGTTATCAGCATGCGCCAATAAACGCAAATGTCAATTTGATTTCAACAGTTTTCTGTGAAGAAACATCAACTACTTCAAGGCAGTTGTAGATTGGATTGGCAGATTGGCCAGGAAACTAACCCGACTTGAACCCAAAGAAAAATGTTTGGTCGATTTTGAAATCTCGTTTGCATAAACTCGATTGCACTACAAAAACCAAGCTCATAGAAACCATTATTCAAGTTTGGTATAGAGGACTTGCAATTCAAAAAAACTGCAAAGTTGTCCAAAATGTTTAATTCACATTCCCAAGAGTTCTAACGCGTCTCAAAATTTTTATTAGAGTCTAATAAGTAAATAATAAAAGTATAACAGTTAACCAATAAAAGGTTTGTCTGTTATCGTTAAAAGAACTTAACTACAACATATGCGATTCAAAGCAAAGCCGTGGGTGCGAGATTACTACGAAAATAATTAAAGGAAATTTATCTGTTTTGTACAAGCAATAAATCTCATCTTCAGTTGTTACAACAAGATAAAGAAATTGGCCAAGCACTCCAACGACGAACACGTTAAAAACCATTGGACAATAGTGGCTTAGCCTACCCTTTCATAAACTTTCACAACTTTCATAAAACGGTTCATCTTAAAATCACAAACAAAGTAAAACATCATTTCCAAACAAGCTAGGTATAAGACTGAACTTTACAAAGAAAATAATTTGGTAAATAGGTTACAAAATCGGGTCGAAAAACTTACGATTTTCCAGGCGTTTCACGCTTTAAAAGAAGAAGTAGGAAACTGGGATGTAAAATAACCATAACAATAACAAAAAAGTGAATAAACAGACCCAGTGTGCGGTGAAGTATTTCATATATAAATTATACAATATACATATATGTATATATACAATAATAACATGCAGAGGGCACGAAACCATTCCTCAACATTATCAAACGACTGAACATGGAAATATATAAAGATACAAAGGACAAAAAACACACTATGAAAAAAAAACATCGAAACCTAAATATATTACTGTACGATAAAAAATAAGCCTGAAAAGAAATGAGTTTGCTTCCTTTAAAGTGACCAAGTATACGGTAGTTACTGGCCTAAATACTGGGTTATCGTGATAAAGTTCATTGTTTAACAACATTTCAGCTTTTTCCCAAATTTGGTCACCTTGTCTTCGATGAAAGACGAGTAAAGTATCGGGTTCAGGGCGCTATTGATCGGGAGCAGCACACCGGCGGTGAAGATTTCTATGCCTGGAGGTAGGACACCACCACCTAGGCTAACATAGGCCATGATGCAAATCGGAATCCAGCAGACAAAGTCCGTTACAATGAGCCTTGCTATGCGCAGCTGGAGTCGTCGATCTTGAATCTTAGCAACGTCGTTTTTTTTATCCGGACGTTTAGACATGTTTCTGTAAACTAAAACGTAGCTCACGCAAACAAACAGGAAAGATACAAGATTTAGAGTGATAATGACGGTAGAATAAGGCCAGAATCTGTCACCTTTGCTAACAAAAAGCGTCGGTATGCAGACACTGGTTTTCCCATAATAGCTTATATCACCAGGTGAAGAAAACTGGGGAAACTCGTTGTCAAGAAATGACTTCGCGGTCAACCAAGCGTCGCCTTTATCTTGCATTGATGTATTGGTCAGCATAGACAGGCGACAAGCGAAAGATATGACGTAATCATCTGTAACTGTGTCCGTTTTTGAAAACGGGCTGAGAAATAGAGCGGCATGATTAAAGTAACGGAAGAGATTCGGCAAAACTGCAAGCGTTATCGAAAGCAACCAGGAAAAAAGAGCAGCCGCTTTCCAGATGTTTGTTGAAGCTAATCGCGCTTTAAACGGGAAAAAGATGCTGTAAAGACGAAAAGCGGCAATAAGAACCATGATAAAGCACGAAGTTTCGCTTGAAATCATGCAAATACTTCCCGCTATCGAGCAAAGTGTGCCGCTTCGCCATTCGTAATCGAACTCGGCATAATTGCCGGCATACGCCACCCCTTGTCCCACGACTATCAGCAAATAGATCCCCATCAACAAATCGGATACGGATAGATTAAGAATTAGAATTTTGTTACATTTTTTTGCCTTCGTTGCGTCCTTGGTGTTGGTCATATCACGTAATGTAGAGACTATGATGAATAAGTTTCCTAAAACTGTAACTATGGCAACAACCCAGAACCATCGACGAAGATGGTCGTTTCCTATTAGTTGAAATCGCGAAGAGAAAATTCCCGGGACAAATTCGTCTGTTCCGTCGACGCAATCGCGTTTACCATCCAACAAGGCGCTAACTGGGATCGAAATCGAACCACCTACCACGGTATCGCATCTATGTCTGTCGTCACATCCGTTCTCGTCACTTCCGTCGTCGCAATCCTCTATTCCGTTGCATTTTTGTTCTTTATCGATGCTGACTTTGTCGCCGGCCTTGCACTTGTGTCGCATCGGACAATCGCGTTCATCGAAACCCTGCGGACAGTTGGTGCCGTTTAAATGCTTCCAGGCCTGGTCTTCGTAGCCGTCGCAGTAACGATCTCCGAGATTGTAGAAGTCGTGACAAGTGTCATTACAAAAAGTTGGAAGATCTGGACACGAGTGACATTCGTCTCTAAAGTCAATGCATTCTGGCCGCTTGTCACATTTAGTGGCGTAAGTCAGTCCCCATTTCGTTTGGCATCGAACAAAAGAAGATTCCTGACAATCTCGTTGAACATCGGAGTCGTTACTTGACTTTCTGCTGCAAGGCTGATTTAATGTTTTAACAAACGTTTGTTCAGAATTGCAAATTGGTGATTGAACAGTGTGGTTTTGAAATAGGTCGATGCACGCATCAGCGAGAATATTTTCGCAGAGACACTCGTCAGACATGTCGTAGCAGTCTATTTCACCATCGCATAACTGTTTAGGAGAGATGATCAAACGATTATCCAGGCATTTGAAGCAATAAAAGGAGCCATCTTCTCCAAAGCAAAGATCGGACTTATCATAGCACTGCGCGACGTTGTCGTAAAGATTCCACTGGGGTAGGATGCAAGGAATGACTGTAAACTTTGTGGAGCATTTAAAACCAGGTCCATTGATAATTTCGTCGCTACCATCTTCACAGTCGAGCTTTCCGTTACAAAAGTTGGAATTTAAGATCAACGCTTGATCCGAACACTGAAAGACCTTACTGCAATCTGTAGTAGTTGCACTGCCAACACAAGGTGATGTGCACACGTGGTCTGTACGATTGCATGAGAAATTCAAACAGTCAATGGCGGGA
Organism: Clavelina lepadiformis; assembly: GCF_947623445.1. Taxonomy (NCBI): domain Eukaryota; kingdom Metazoa; phylum Chordata; class Ascidiacea; order Aplousobranchia; family Clavelinidae; genus Clavelina; species Clavelina lepadiformis. The sequence goes on along the minus strand of NC_135243.1, from coordinate 23,176,785 downwards.
ATATCGTAGCAGGTTGTTTGATCACAAGATGGAAGGATACAAGTTGATTTGTTAGAAAATCTCATAATATCAACATTACAAGAACCACATTGTTGTGTAGTAAACCACCTGATGTAAGCCTCGTCATTGCGACTGTCACAGTCAAACGTTCCATCGTTGACCCGACCTTGCGCGATACAGCCTTTGTCTTTCGTGCAGGTGGGTGGGTTTAGGCTGAAGCAGGAGCAAGCAAACTGATCGACAGGACACGTGCAGTTAAATTCATCGGAATTGTCGTTACATCTCGCCAAAGAATTGCATTTTTCTGATTGAATATATCAAGTTCAACAATTAAGGTTACGATCATCGCTTTTCACATTACACTTAATGTATTTTGATGTGGAAAATATGTGCACGGCGATTGTCGACTCACCTTCTTCATCATAACACGTCCAGAAGGTGTCATTGCGGAAACAAGTTCCATTCGCTTTGCAATCGCATGGGAATGGAGCCCAGATAGGACAGGACGAACAATCCCATTCGTCCGATCCGTCAACGCAGTCAATTTTTCCGTCACACGACTCTGTTTATTTCACGTTTTATTTTGGAAGATTTGTCTTGCTTTATTATTTATACGTTTATGAGGATCTAGCAGTATATCAACTCCATGCAGACATATAGCAACGACAATCCCTTGGAATGGAAGCTGTGTGTAATGAACCAGTTAGACCTACCTGCTTCGTTAAAGCACACAATTCCATCGCTTTTGCATGTATAGTTATCGTTTGCACGACACGCACAAGGCATGGGTCGGTATGGTGGACACACATCACATGGCTTTTCATCCGCACCATCAAGACAGTCTGAGTATCCGTCGCAATTGTCTAGAATCATGGTAAAAACAGAAGTTCTTAAAAACTGATTTCGATGACACCTTAACGTATTTGTGTGTTGGTACAAACACGTAAACTCTTTTAAAAACCTCTAGTATGAGGGTCGTAATATTTATTGTCTTTGTACCTTAACAAGTATGCTTTGGGTAAGACTTAATAGCACAGCATGCAAACATCCACAGCTGCAAGTATAGTTTATGAAAGTATGGTTTTCAATGCAAATTTAGACAAAAAAAACGAAGTGCCGTTAAACCTACTTTTTAAGCATTCAGGTTTCTGTTTGCAAATGTACCCATCCGAATTATCAGGACATCGATTAGGAGAACCGCATCTCACATCTAAAATTATATTTAAGTAAATATTTTAGAACAGCTTTGTGTTTATCCTTAAAACCGTTACCCTTTACTGTTTCAAAGAATATGAAAATAAGTTTAGTCCCAAACTCGACCGACTAATGCCAGTTATACCATCTTCATTAAAGCAAGCAGGCCAGCCAGGGTGACAAGTAAAGTTATTCGAGTTATGACAAGCGCAATGTGTTGGTGTACGCTCTGGACAAGTACAATTCCATTCATCAGAACCATCCGAGCAGTCGGAAAACCCATCGCACTCTTCTGTTTGCGGTCATTTTATGTGAAGCAAAATACAAGGTTTTAAAAAGAGAACGAAGTAAAACTCGCTTGCTTGCACTCCATTATCTTATAACAATTAATCTTATGATCGTTAAATCATGATTTCATTTTATGGTTTCAGAACATCACCATCGACTGAGTAGCAGGATTGAAACCTCACAGAACAAGCAAAATTATTTTCTTTATTACAAGCACAAGGTTTTGGGCTGCTCGCAGGACAGGGACATCCCCGTTCGTCTGAACCGTCTTCACATTCAACCTCACCATTACATTTTCCTGCATAACACATGATGTGGGTAAATGCTCATTAAGGAAACGGGAAAAGATGAGTTCAAAATGCTGGAATGAGTACAGTTATAGTTCTCAATTTCCAGCAAGCTGTTGTCACTTGAATAAAAGTAATTTCATGAATTTTTAAAAACTATTGACGCAAAAAAACAATTATTTTACCTTTTTTTATCAGATAACATTGTCAATCTTTTACATTATTGTTTACTCACTACCGTTGTTTTTCCACTAAAAACAATCAAAATTTTCAAAAGCGATAAATAAGGATTTGGTGTATCCACATAAGAAAGGTAAATCACGCCGCCTTTCGGCGAATAATATAGACAACACATAATACCGATAGCGCAAACGGTCATTGTACCATTTTCAGTATAACAATTGAAAGCTGCATTTGCGCAGGTGTAGTTCTCCTCACTGTTACAAGCACACGGTAATGGATAAAACAGCGGGCAAATGGAACAAAACTTTTCATCTTCTCCATCAGGACAGTCCTTAACACCGTTGCATTGCTCTGGGATGAACAGGATCGATTGATTATAAACAATACCATCTATTTCCTTTTCTCATTTATTCCACGCAGAAGCTATGTGCAGTCATGCTCGCTTAGTATTGTAATTTATACACTGCGCCAGTTTAATCTGGTAACAAATTTTCAACTATGTTAAATTAGAATTCACCTTTTTTGCCATAGCAAATTAGAACCTCACAAGCGTTGCGTTCATCTGTTACACAGGGACATCTTTTGGGCCGATCAGGCGGACAAACCTGACAATTGTCTTCGTCTATTCCGTCATGGCAGTGAGGAAATTGATTACATGTCTCTACTTGATCATAATACCAACCTCCATCGCATGAAAGCGCTTTCTCGCCTTTGAATTGGACCCCATACTTATCTCGTTTAGAGTAACAGAGTGGAAAGGACCTGACATCGTCTTTGACGTCTTTTACTTCGATGCATTGTGGTGGAGCCCGACAGTGGTCGCCCGGTCTATCACAGCCGCATTGAAAGGAACCGGGTGGACACTTGCAGTTGAACTCGTCGCGTCCATTGCTGCAGTCCGTCCACGCATCACATACCCACGACCACGGTATGCACTCGTCCACTCGACCATTTACTTGCTCACAATTGCAGTTGAACTCTGATGGTTGGCAGCCTTTAGATTGATGGAAACAGAATCCTGAAATCACGAAACAGATCACTGATGTTAAGGATGTTCACACAAAATTGATGAAATGTCTTAGGAAATTACTTGGGTTAACCATATCGGCTTCTAGGTTTAGCTGCCAAGTGGTGACGCCAAGCAAAAATGAACCCGCTAAACAAAATGGACTCACAGGTGCAGCAGATAAAATACAATAACAATATTGTTTTCGAAAAGAAAAGAAATACAAATTCATGCAATTGAACTCTGATTCAACAAGTTGAAATCCCACAAATTATAAAGCAAGTTGATATTGCATTAAATGTTTTGCGACGGCAGTAGCAGAATCTTTTAAGTCAGGCTTGCTTGGTCAACAGCTACGCACAAATGATTCGTATCATCAAAAAAGATTTAGGTTTAGGAAAAAGAATTCTTGAGACGGCGCAAAAAGTTCCATGATTTTATTTTAAACGTTTTACATATAGAGCATTCGATTCAACCGATATAACTTTTGTTTAATTAAACACAATTACCAACGAAATTTATACAATTAATCACAGTAATCACAATTGAGGTGAAATAACATAAGCGACATCAGTTGGTCTATGCAATATTATGCGATTTTAAAAATGATAGATAAAATCTTTAAACGCTCATTTACATTTCATTTCAAAACATCAAACAAAAATTTGATCGCCAAAATGTTGATAACTTGGCATAGTGCTGTGTTTGAATACGGTAGTAATGAGATAATTTGTTATAATTTGTGAGCATAAACTCAGACCTGGAATTTTGAAAGTTTCCGGTTGAAAATTACAAAAGAACTTACCTATTACGCCTTCGTATCCTGTTGGTGTTGTTGCTTTGATCAGAGGCAAAAACCAAATTTTCAATAAGAAAAAAATTGTTTTCATTTCAAACGCTATAATTCAGTCCTATCCTTCAATTTTGAATAAAATGGACTTTTCTGTACAATACCGAGAACAACCTCAGATATAATAGTAGTATCTTTGATTTGCACTAGCTATGAGGTTTATTCATTTTCTAGTGTGGTACCCTATCAGCCTAGGCCTATATCAGCCTGCCGTCAACCGTACCGTACATGCAACGTCACAACATGTTACATTATCCTGTTAACCACGCCAGCCTAACCCACATGCCTAATGAAATACAAGCAACCTGACGTGTAACAGCCGCACAGAAAGATTATCCATTCGAAAAACGTTTTGCCTTAGGACAATTGTTTTAAAAGATAGAAATATTAACGTAAATGCACACGAAATGCTAATCCACGCCATACTGGTCCTTCCACGTTTCTTATGACCTAATCTTGGACGAATGAAGTGAATTATAAAAGGCCCAAGTTATAAATCACATTCAAGCAACATGACGTAAGAATGCTCTTTTTCGTACACTCGACACAAGCGCCCTTTACCCAAGTCCAAGCCTTAAGATAACTTGCTAAATTTATTTCAAATTCTCAAAACGCTTCATGCAAGTTATTGCAAAGTTTGTACAGAATAAACTAAAATCAAACATTTTGCTGGTTTTTGTGTCGTATTCAAACATTTTAAATACTGTTTATCTAAAAAAGTTTACTGGCTGATATACTCAAACAAATCCCTTTGGTAGATTATATCTTATAAGTGTAGGGCAATTAGTGCTTAGACAAGTTTTTTAATTTTAACAAAACTTGTCATTTCAGTAAATATAAGCGGCCAATAACGTTTATGATATTTAAACAAACATTTTGCTGGTTTTTGTGTCGTATTCAAACATTTTAAATACTGTTTATCTAAAAACTTTTACTGGCCGATATACTCAAACAAATCCCTTTGGTAAATTATATCTTATAAGTGTAGGGCAATTAGTGCTTAGACAAGTTTTTTAATTTTAACAAAAGTTGGCATTTCGGTAGATATAAGCGACCAATAACGTTTATAATATTTAGTGTATATGCATTTATGGTAAAATATGGTTTGCAAAGGTTTCAAACTTGCCACTAAATATGACGTAACGAGGGCAATTGTGTCGTCATCTTGATTATCTTATATCTGAAAGCAACTTTTTTGACCGAAAATGAAGAAATGAGCAAAGAAGTTATCATTAAGCTTGGTGGAGGTGCTAATGCGCAAATAGGGTTTGAACATACTAAAGGACATAGCAGGAATATTTTTCGTTCGTTAATTTTAACCTAATCTACAGTTAGTGTATTATTTCTTATGAAAGTGTAGACTAGCAGCTGTAACTACCTGAATCTTTGCTCTCAACAAAGACTTAAAGCCTGATTCACTGCAGTACCGTTTTTTCTCTGACGACACGATAGCGATAAATGTTTTACATAACGTACAGAGTTGCTACAAACGCCACCTGCAATTATAAATGATACTCACTTGCCAAGTCGTTTCCTGCCTGAACGCTTTAGCTGACCTTTTACTCTAATCCCGTTGTCAGGAAAGTTACAGATAGTTAGTTTACCGGATGTTTATTTTTTACACCAATTCATCATACGCCAAACTCGAACCACGACAAAAAAATGGAGTGAAATATTTAATGAATGCTACTTATATTTGTCCATAACATTACCTAAAAGGAGATATGTGCGTAGGAAAATAAAACGCTCTTATATTTTCAGCTGGCACACAAACTTTAGCTGTTTATATTCCTGCCAACGTTTGCGAACGTTTGAGTGGAGTTTGTTGGAAGATTTTTGTGATATTCTTTTTTCTTGCAAACGGTTGTTGCGTCATCGGTAAAGTGATTGCTGTATCAACGCATATACTCAAATGAATCTTTTGACAGTTTCATTATGCGGCTTGGTTGTTTCTAACATTTGACCTTTTCACACTTCTAATGCATAATAGATTGACAAATGCTCATCCACATAATCGACTAATCTCAGAGAAACACGTTCGAAGTGGTTAAAAAAAATAAAACAAAAATATAACAACACTTTTATAAATAATATGTAAATTAAATTTACAGAAAGTGAAACAAATCTTTTTTCTAAGAAATGTTCCATTTTCATTAGAAATTTCTAACGAAGTTCCCGTGGTGTTTCTTTTAGAAAACCGACCAATGCTGGATGTTTCACAAATGGTACTGTATTGTTTGACAAAGCGCCGTAATAATCGAATGCAGTCAGAATATTCTGTTTTAATTTTGTAGAAACTCTGTGTACCATTTGCATATTTCATTACGTGCAGTCAGTGCATTGACTGTATATACAGACACTGACAGAACAAAGGATAATGCCAAGTAGTAAGTGCATTTGCGCTGGATCGAGCAGTCAATACCACCGTTATGTTTGTTGGACTTAACACTTATTATTCCATACTTTTGCGTTTAGCCTGATAATTTATTTTATGGTTAATTCATGACAACTTACATCACCACAAGGCGTAGAAATTTATAAATGCATGCAAAATGTCAGGGTTCACCATGAAGCTATTTTCGATTTATTGCATTTTTATTAATCTTACTACATAATGAAATAAACGAAGAAATTGACACTTTTTTAAAACCCTACGCTATTTGAATGGAACGCTAAGCAGACCCTTGCTTTAAATCACAGAGCTTTTACTAGAGTATTTATTGGTTCAACTAATGCTTAAAAACTTACATAAATAACTTTGTTTAACACAAAACCAAAGTCTTTGGCACTCATTTGGTGTTCATCATGCATTATGCATTAGTGGCGAATCATCCATAATTTCGGCGAGCAGGAAGCGTTTACACTTTTGACCTCGCCAACTCAATATGACCTTATGACGTCATTAGGCAAGTTTGTTTGCGTGAGCTACGTTCTAGTTTACAGAAACTTGTCTAAACGTCCTGATAAAAAGAACGCCGTTGCTAAGAATCAAGATCGACGACTCCAGCTGCGCATAGCGAGGCTCATTGTAACGGACTATGTCTGTTGGATTCCGATTTGCATCATGGCCTACATTAGCCTGGGTGGTGTTGTCCTACCTCCCGGCATAGAGATCTTCACCGCCGGTGTGCTGCTCCCGATCAATAGCGCCCTGAACCCGATACTTTACTCGCCCTTCATCAAAGAGCAGGGGACCAAAATTGGGAAAAAGTTGAAATATTTTTAAATAATAGTCTTTATCCCAATAGTCCAACATTTCGTAACTACTGTAGCTTTGTATACTATAGAGCAGTGGTTCTCAAACTGTGGTACGCGTACCACTAGTGGTACGCGAGAGCTTTTTAAGTGGTACCGCGTACCGCTGAACATGATTTTCGATGTGCTGTGAGTAATGTGTTGCCCCGGATAGACAAGCTTGTGCAGAAGAAACAGTTGCTTCTATCAAATTGAATTGTGTTTTCTTGCTATTCATTGGTGTTATGGTATAGTAATAACGGTAATAACTAATAAATACCGGTACATTTGAGTAAAATAAGTCATTCAGGAGCCAGGTGGTACGCAGTGTAGCAAAAAAACGAACGAGTGGTACGCGATCGCAAAAAGTTTGAGAAACACTGCTATAGAGGAAGCACACTCATTTCCATTCAGGCTTTTCGTATCCTACAGTTATATGTTTAGTTTTTGGTGATTTTTCTTTCACGGTATGTTTTTATCTTACTAGGTTTATATTTACGTCACGAAGACCCCAAGCAAGCGCAAAGCATTGAAACCACACACGATTATTGACCAGTATATCCCACAAGTGATGATGACGAACACCCTAATCAGATGCAAGTTGAAAATCTGACCCAGAAAACGAACAATTCGCCAGAAGCAACAAAGCAATAACTTGTTGGTCCTTTGAAAGGGCAGTATCGAAATCTATGGCCATTAAAAAAAAATCCGATGTCATATCCAAAGTTCAGCCATAGATTTGTAGAAGAGATTGTGCGATCTTCTGCAGATATCACACGTGATGAAAATAAACAATCTCACTTCACATCTGATATTAGCCACCAGTTTACCGAAGTACTGTATACCATTATTTTTATACAATGTCTGTAATGCTGTCACATGGGGTTCTACCGCGATAATCCTTTTTTGAAATGCCCGTGGGGTGAGATAGTGTGCTAAGCCAAATTGTCAAAATTAGCCCTTATTCCTTCGGATATCTTTTGTAGATCTGATGATATTATAATGTTATTAGTGTCTTATTTCGTGTGGTTAACAATAAGCGTTGTGCTATAATCTCTATTACTTCCGAATTACGTCATTTGTCATTACAGCACTCAACGATCTAGTTCGCAATTGTTCAGTTCGGACATTAATAGTCCACTGAATGTAGCTCAACGCTGAAAGCTCTGAAAGCAGTAACCGTTTCGTTGAGAAACAATAACACATCAATATTCAAAACATTGACAGTTTGGTTATTGTAATGTCACGCTCAACTAGTCTACCTCTGGTTACCAGTGGCGCATATCAATGGTGTCAGACTACGGACACTTCAATCTAGCAATAATTAATCATCAATCAACCTATCAAGAACGCTGGTATTTGGCATACGTTAAGTAAGAAGACTTTCCACAGCAACCTGTATTAGACTTTCAAATTATTTCATCTACGAAATTCTTATGAAAATTCCAGCATTGTGGCAAACGTCATTTCCTTTCACGCAGTTGTTTTAGTTTTTATTTCGTTTTGAGCAATTGTTCAAAATAAAGATCGCATTTTCAGTTGATGATAACCTGCTGTACAGAAATCGCTTTAGAGATGACGCATCAAAAGGTTGCAGGAAAAACTTATAAAATGAAGAATATCACAAAAATCGAAGCAGTACTCAAAAAAGTTTTTTTTTGTTAAACTTCAACATACTCCACTCAGACGTTCTCAGACATTTGCACGAATACAAACAGCAAACGGTGCCAGTTGCAAATATAACAGAGTTTTATTTGCCTACGTACATGTTTCCTTCCAGGTAATGTTATGGACAAATATACGTAGCATTCATTAAATAATTCAATTCTTGTTGTAGATGGTTTTTTGTTTTGGCGCCAGTTTGGCGTTTGATGAATTGGCGTTTGCACACGGTGCACTATAACTGTAATCTTTCCACCAACACGTTTTGTTGGGGCCTTTCAGCATATAGAGTATTGTGAAAGTAATTCTTAGCAAACCGAACATTTAACCTAGCAATTAATACAGCTGGCATTTGTTTGTAGAAAATCCACACTCTGACCCTCGTGTCGTATTTTCGTGACGTATTCTGACATATTTTATCGAGACATATTTTCGTGACGTATCGTCTCATATTTTGCTTTATGATCAATGACCCTGCCCGCTGGGTGCGATTTTTCATGTCATGATCATGTTAGTAGCTTCCTATCACAGCATGATTAGCATATCGCCTACCATTTTGAAATGTTGCAAATCCGGTGCAGTTGCTGCTGTGATTTCGTCGCTTCAGTACATTTTGACGTCACAGACCACAAAGGAATAAACATTAATAAGGTTTCTGTCGAAAACTGACTATATGTTCACATTTGCACTCACAAAAATGTACGGGGCTTCAAATAGTTTCCGGTTAATGACAGAACAATCAATACCGAGTTCTATGGTATACGTGCACGGCTGTCATTCATTAAAACGGCTTGATAAATTAATAAACTTCTGACAGAGCATAACTTCAAAACATCAACTGGTTAAAACCCTTATAGTGATGGACAACAGTGGCGTAGCCATAAAAATTTTTTTTTGGGTGGGGCCAAATATTTCATGAGTTCAAGGGAACTACAAAGTGTTTGTTTTAAGACACCGCCACCTGATGTAGAAGCCTATAGACACAAAAGTTGGGAGGGGAGGGCGTGGCCCCTTTTGCCTCCCCCCTGGCTACGCCTATGGTGGGCAAGCGGTAATCGTTAAGTCTACATTGGTCCTTAAGCAAGTTAAGGACGATAGGTAAAGTAAGGTTAACAGTAAGATAAACGACAAAAATATACCTTGCGGTCAAGCAATTTTTATCCAACATTTCGGATATCGAAAATTTTTCACTTAATATGATGAAGTTGATGGCGATTATGACATAAAAATGTGAACTGAACAAAAGAAACGGCTGTTGTTTGCATCAAGTAGCCTATGTTTTCAGTCTTGCGGTTATAAGCCTTACTTAACCGACATTGAAAATGATCTGGCATCAAAGATTTGTTATTTCCGTATTCCACGTCGTGAGTATTTGTTGGCGCTTGGCATATTTTTGGCGTGTGATGAATTGGTGTTTGCATAACTGTTCAATTCCCATAAACTGGCTTAGATCATAAGATCTGCTAGTTAGGGTTACCATATTTTCGTGGCCTAAAATCCAAACACTCTTTAGTGCCCAATAGCGGTTTTTAGAATGAGGTATAATCACATTGTCTGTCAATATGACGTCACACTAGCAATGCCCCACCTTGACGGTGCGAACAAAACCCGCGGCCCACTTCGAAATCATTAAGCATTAAACAAACAACAATTTCCTTGGTATTCTAATTTGGTCTGCAACAGACTTCTTGTTGCGCTATTTTTCTACTGCTTTCACTGCTTTATAATTTTCTTCAGCGAATATACGCTTTTATCGTTTCAGACATGTTCTAAATTTTGCAATATCGACTAAGATATAAGGCCTTCAGCTACAGTACTAGCCTAGCTTCACTCATCCATGTATCATTGTATCCCAAATAGAGCGCTGTATTGTCGTTTATGACGTAACAATGAAATTATTACCCGTAACGCAACAAACAATTTTAAAATTTCCGGACATTTAAGCATATTTTAGCATTTCCCCCCGGAAGCAGTTTGAACACTAAAATTCCGGACATGTCCGGGGAAATCCGGACGTATGGCAACCCTACCCAAAACGCCCATCATAAAATTCCGGACATTTGAGCATTTTTTTAAATTCCTCCCGGACGCAAAATTTAACCCTACATTCCGGACATGTCCGGAATTTTCCGGACGGTATGGCAACCCCTGGACATGACTTTGCGAGTCAGTGACTTGTAGTTGCAGGTGGCGTTTTCTTTCAGCATAGATACTCTATACCAGCGGTTCCTGAACTTTTTTGAGCGCGACCCAAATCCGAGTGAACATCTCGCGGCCCAAGCTTCAAACAACGTATTTTAACACGGAAAAATAACGATTGTATGGATGATTTTTTGCAGTAGCTAAGTTGCTAAATTCGTTTGCAATGTCAGCAATTTACTCTTTTATCAAGTACCTATGGGCCTACGCTAGAGACAAACACAAACAAGCAAAGTAATTTGATCCACTCCCTATGGAGCAATGTATTTTATTACAAACATATGTTGGCATCGCCTTGGTGGGACTCATTCTATGACTCTTCGCTACCCTTGTTTGGAAACCACTGCTCTATACCCAGGGTTGCCATCTGTCTGGACTCAAAAATAAGTATGGCTAGGAAACAAAAGAAAAAGGAAAAATAATGGACTGTAGAGATATTTCAATTTTGAAAACTTTTGCAACCTTATCTTTTAAGGTTTTTTCTGCTTTTCCCGTGCAAGATGCTACAAAGTAATGTTTTAAATCATGTTTCGAATGGACTCTACCGGACTCAAAGTTAACGAAAAACATGTTTTTCTGTTGATCTTGATCAGAGTGGTCCCAAAAGTTTTTAAAAAATTTTGCATGAAGTTTTTTTTTATTTAGGCAACTTTTTAAGAATTTGATGCCCTGTAAAAATAGCAAGCTGTAAAATTAACAAAGCTGTAAGCTAAAGTATTGTTAACTGTGGTAGAAATGAAATTATTATGTCATAATCAAGCAAAATTGTGTCTAGTTTAAATACCAAATCAATAAATTTAAAGCATCAGTCTTAAAGAGTACGTTTTCTATGCCATCGATTGGGGAAAAACTTGAGAACTTTTCTGTAGCGGAACCCTTAAACCGTTTCACAAACCCTACTTTGGAAGCACCAGACGAAATTCCCCTACTACGGTCAAAACTTACTTTTTTTAGATAATGAACAAATTAAATTAGCTAAACATTTGTTGTTGAAAATGAAAATTTACTGCTTTTAACGTTGCAATTTATATTGCATGGTAATAGATATCTTTTGCAGGAAGTGCAATACCGTAGAATTATACACAAACATGGAGGACGACAAGAAGCTTAATTGGGATTCCCTTTTTTTAGTTTGGGGGATTCAACAAAGTCGGTTCAGCTGATTTTTTAATTTTTACTTTCAATTCATGTCAAGTGAAATTTTCAAGATTTTAATGCAACAGGATTAGGCCTATAGACTAACTTATAGGCTATAAGTTCCATCTTGTGTCAACGCTGCCCAAAAGTGGTTTAAGTTGGAGGATAATTTTAGCGAGTGGTGACGTCACTTCTGTTTTCGAAAACTGTGCAACTTTCGTCTCGGTTTCTCTATTGTAGAAGATTCTTCTTTTATCGAGAATATTTTAGTTAATTTAGTAAACACAACTAGTGCCTAAGAGAAAAATGTAAAAGTTTTTTTCAAATATCCTTAACTTTTTTATGGTTGGCAACGAACAAAAGTTAGCTTGACAGCTCTTTTCTTTGCAAAAGATGAATGAAGTTTAAAAAATCCGTAAAGACGAGCGCTGAAATGACCTCTTTTCGATAGGCAGAAAGAATTTGTTTTTCAATTTCTACAGCATTGGTATGTCGGAAAAACTCCGTTTGGAATCCGTGTTTTAAGTACCTCCGTGCTAACAGTCAGACGAGATAAGGTCGGCAGGCACTGGACGGTGAAGGTCGAAGGTGTCAGTGAAGGTCTAGCGGCTAGACCTTGGATAGAATTTGGTAGGGCTAGACTCTAGCCCATATCTCTGTCCGTATTTCATTGCAGGATCCGCTGAGGTCTCAGGTGTTTAGACCCGGTAACTTAAGTGTGCAGGTGTGCACCTGTTCAATCTTTGTTCAGTTCAAATCCAAGCTAATAGGCCTACTTGTACTTGTAATTGTAATTAGGCTATATATTTACCTAACCTAACATACCGGTAACACTTTATCAAAAAATCCTCTGGGCTCGATAACTTTTCATCGATTCTTTTTGAAATTTTTAAGCAGGTTGGTAACTAAAAGTGTGGACGCTATTGTTAGATAGCAGCCTGCTGTTTTCCAATGGGGCCCTGCTACTGCTTGCAGTTTCAGTAACAGAACTTCTCTGTTCGTGACGTCATCAGTAGCAGGTTAGAAAAGAATATTATATAAGAATAATATATAAGAATAATATTTATGTTTCGTACGTTTAAATATTGGCTGTATGGGTGAGGAATATCTTGGGTTTGCAGCTGCCACGAAATACAGTGCGGTTATATCTGAATGGCTGCCACTATTTCACCAGAACAATCGTGTGTTCGATGCTCTTTTTGCACTTTTTTGTTAACCTAACTTAAATGTTATAACATAGTAACTTAAACTCAACGTAAAACTACATTCCAGTCTAAATCTAATTCCAATTAAACCCTAAATAACTAAAATCGAGTATTTGTGTACCAATTCTCAATTTAACAAGCAAGTGTATTGATGAAAGATTAGGTCCTAGGTTAGTGTTTAAAAAACACATGCATCACTTGGTTGTGCATTGCTGGTGCTCTTTAGAACTCATTTCTTCCCCCTGCATGCAACTTAGTAAAAATGATGGACTAGGCCAGCGTGGTCCAACTGCAGGCCCGCGGGCCAAAGTTGGCCCGCGAGCACCGATTTTTTGGCCCGCGAACTGATAGTCAGCTTTGATAGTCGCTATTGTCGAGGAAGAACCTCGACCGCAGATGTCACATTGATCAGCATTTAATAGCTAAATTTTGAACTATTCTAATTTCAGTTCTAATATCAATATCACATTGTTTTTCAGTTCTAATTTCACATTTCTTCAGTTCTAATTTAAAAACATTGGCCCGCAAGATAAAAAAAATTTCTGATTTTGGCCCGCGATGAAAAGAAGTTGGACCACGCTGGACTAGGCTATACATATCAACCAGATTGGAAAATTTGCGAAGTGGGGTGGGGGTTGAATTTAATTGCTTGTATAATGGCTACTGTGAGAGATTTCTCATCCAGAAACAGCCAACTTTAGCAACTTTAAATCTAGCAAATGAATATGTCATATATAGGCTATATATGTGCAGATCTATCTACAAAATTTGTGACATAGATTTGGTCGCTGGCTGATCTGTATTTCGTGGCAACTGCGCTTCCAGGATAAACTTCTGGTACATTTTTGCCCACTTGGCGTCTTATTTTGAGAACCAAATATATATCAGTTTAGTAGTTTATAAAATAAATTTACCCTTTCATAGATAGATTTGTTAAATTGTTATATACTTCTAAGCTGCGTAAACTGTAGAGTTATGTTTTAAAGCGGTGTGAACAAGCGAGGTGCTACAATGTTTTGCACAAATCATGAATCAAAGACATGATCATAGCGGTGAAAAAGTAAAACTTTGAAAATTGTTTAGAATCACTGAAGCGTGATGTATGAGCAAGGCTGGCTTGATCCATTTAGCCATGTATACTGATTGGTCAAATCAGCAAATTGCGACAAGAATCGATGAAAATTTATCCAGCTGAAATTGTTTCATTAGGTGTTAAATAAGTTTATAGTTACAACAACTTATAGCATATAAATGCACTGGAGAAAGATTGAATAGGTACACGCTTGGCTAGACAAAATCCACATTTGAGTTGGCCAAGTGTGCACACCCAAGATCTCGATGAATCCTACCATGAAATACAGACCCGGTCTTTGCAACTTGCCTTAATATGGGGTCCATTGGAAAAAGTTGTCCTGGGGCAATGAGTAGCTTGTCATGTCAGTTTCTCATTTACTAAGCCTATTATTCCAATTTTCCAATATGCTTGATAAAAACTCCCTCACAGAAACTTTTTATTGTGAATTGAATCACTTTCAGTGCTTGTGCATCAACTTTATAAATGTAGGAAAAGTTGGTTGGACTTGTGAAAAGACATTTTGAAGATGAGTCTTGACATTACAGTGGAGGCTGTTTGCCAATTTATTACTGACCATGGGGGAAAAGTGAAGAACACCATTCTTGTTTCCCACTTCAAGAAGGTGTTGAATAATCCTGAAACAAAAGGTGTTTTATTGTATTTTTTCCTACATATATACATATAAAGCTCACTTTACTATTCTTTCTTTGAAGTCTTAATTCCTGGCTGGGCGTGCCATTAAGCTCCCATTACTTTGTAGTAATATACATGTATATATATCTACATCTCAATATATTTATCTAATTGATTTGTTTAACATAGTTTTATGTTTATGATTAGTGTTGTGATTTTGTTACATGTTTATGAATTACAAAATCATTAAAACATGAAAAATTATCTAACATTACATTACTGCTGTACCTGTTTGGATGAGTTTGCGATAAAAATTACAGATAGACGATGTGCATGTGGTACCAGTACGGGTCATGGATTTGGTGTGCCATGTCTGTTATGTTATGAGTTATCATTAATAAAATAGCACATCCATGTGTTCCAGATTCAGCACGGCAGAAATTTAAAGAGTGTGTCAATACAGTTGCAGTTGTCAAAACGGAAAACGTAATTTTTTGTTGTTGTCTTGATATATACCATTTCTGCAGAATTTGTTTTAAGGAATATGAACATATCAGTACTCTATCACTTGTGTTTATGTGTACTGTATAATTTTTACACATAACATAGCTCTACTATTTTAACCTTTTTGAATATTGTTAAAATGTGCATGAAAAATTTGAAAAGTAGCTAGCTCCCTTTCACCTTCTGTCTTAAATAGGGTGAAAAATATGTTCAACTCAAAAAAAAATATCGTTCATCGCTCTCCGCAGCATCTTCTGCCAGTGAAATTTCTGGTGATGGAGTCCCACCATTAACTCCACCAGCCGACTCGACCAACTCACCAAGCAAATCAATAAATGGTAGGGAACATTTTTTGTGCCTTTTGTAAGCATGCGAAGGTTATTTATTAATAGTTATTGTATATACCGAATTATTTATTATATTTTTAATATTAAACTATTTATTGCTAGCAATGAACCATTTAGTTAACTTAGTAAGTTTTCATCGGATTGTGTACAGTAGAGTTAAACTAATAACTTTTTGTTAACAAGTGAAATTATATTTAAACAAACGATTAAACATCTAATGATCATTTTAGAACCAAAGAGTTCTCATGAGATGAGCTTCACCAGCCCAGAAGAGATGCCTTATGCAGACGAATCAGAACATTCGACTCATTCTTCATCCAGGACCTCCAAACATGACCGATCCTCCTCTCCAGCATCCCATAATGGAGAACACAAGTCTAAGAAAAGTTCGCAACATCAGCTTTCGCCGAAACAAAAAGCGACGTCTTCCCAACCTACAGAGCCCAAAGAGCTTTCACCTTCAAAACACAGAAAAGATCCTTCACATAAGCTAGAAACAACTCATGCGTCCATGTCTGCTCCTGTGGAAGCACCTCAGGGTGCTGCTGCATCTCCTAAGAAGCAAACATCTCCCAGAAAACAGTCAAGAGCTGGTCAGAGTGAAACTACTCGCACAGGTGAAAACTGATGCCTTGTATATCTCATTACAATTCAAACCAAGGATATATCTTTACGTTGTGCATACCCATACTTATGGCTGATGTATTGTGCTTGTTACAGACTGCCAGCTCTAGTAAAATATAGCTTTCGATTTTTTCTTAACTGTACCTGTGTTAGAGAGATTTGAAACTATCATTTGAGTCTCTTCATGCGTGAGAGATTTTGAACGCATTTTTACTACTAGCAGAAGAAAAGACGGCACCTGCAGCAAAATCACAACCTCATGTTGACAATTCAACATTTACTGCTCCTTCCTCTGTGCTTATGAGGAAGAAAAAGGAGAGAAAAGAGAATGTTCCTCCTTCACCTAATCTTGACCATGTGAGTCTATTCTTTAGAAAAATATTGTTTTGATTGGTTTTAATATTCGAGTCGATTGTTAGAGTAGCTTTCTATACTTCTAGAAATCAAGTGTATTCGGTAAATTTTGTCTCAGTGGCTCTCAACTGTTATATCTTGTGGCCAAATATGCTTTTGCCCAATGCATTAACTGCTTGTCAGGTTATGAAAAAACAACAGGAAAAACACATTGTCTGACCAGTAAAACTTGGACGATAATGATGATAAATTAATCATATTAATCGTTTATGGTGCAAAAAAATGGGACCTCCAAAAACACTGCACATAATTATTCCCATGAGGTTGCTGGCCCTGAGAGCTACTGTTTTGTGTTTATATATATATATAGATAATTATTAATTTTTACCAGCCCTAGCATTGCTTGTTTACTAGCACCATATAATGAGCCTTCAACATTATATGGACTGCACTGACTTCAGTTATATCATAATGGGTTGTCTTGGTTACTACAATCGTAGAACCATTAGCTTGTAATTTGCCGCTGGTGTATTATGTTATGCATAATTTTCACAATGGTGTGGTGTGCTGGGAATATTATATTGTCTCTGCATTATGAGGTATTAGGCTTCAGTTCTAATACAAGTTTTATTATTTAATTAGTTCGCTGGTGTTTTGGTTCAAATGTTCAACTGTAATTAAGCTTGCATTCAATCAGTATTAGAGTTATTCTTAATCAATTATTTCCTTCACTCTTAAACCTTAATTTGACTTATATATAATTTCTCCTGGTTTCTGTTTGTGAAGAGAATGTCCTCACTCGAGCGTGTTAAAGCCTCCTTGCAAAACGCGCCCGCTGAACAAAGGATTGCTCGCACCCGACCAGTAAGCGTAATGCAAGTAAGTTGACACACAACTCCTATTTATGGCCATTTTTAATTAATCATTTCCTCGAGTTTCATATTAAATACCTGAAACTTCATATGTTATCTTGTGTGTCTTGCAGTGTAGTTTACAAGGCAGCACTGTGCATGAGTTTTATTTTGTGTATTTTAATAACGGTGGCATTTTGATAAGTTCCATCACTTTGTTTAATTTGAAAGTTCATGTTATCTACTCGGTAATGTATTCATGTAATTGGTCCTAGAAAATGTCTCTAAATACATTGTGAAATCAGTTACGCTATACCAACTTAAAGTTAGCAAGCTTACGTATATTGTGAGTCTGTATTATTTAACTTATAACATTATAAATATTACATCAATGATCATAACATTATAAAATTTATTACATACGTATATATATAAATATCTATGTATACTGTATATACATAACACAAGTTATAATATATTTAGCATGCACTTTGGTATAACATACCTTAGATTGAGATGTGAGATATATATATGGCTGTATGACATGCAGTTAACAGTCATGCACTTGACTCTAACAGCATGCTACTGTAGTATTGAATTTATATTTACCTATATGCATGCAACTTGTGCACTATACTATATTAGCATGATAACAAAAGGTTCACTGAATCATTATTACAATTATATATAAACGCAACTCATGGTTCCCACGTCTTCCTTATTGTGTCAATTATAATGATATCGAGCCACAAGACCTGAATGGGAAGCATAGGCTCTGGGTTTGTTTGTGTGCGGCTTGCTGTTTGGAAATAGCTTAAAGAATCTTTAAGCACATCTATTTCTTCAGACTGGTCCCAAATTAATTTTTTTCATCTACTACCTCGTGAAATGCTGTGACTTTTTGCATTCTAGTTTTGAAGGTTAGAAAATTACGACAGTATTCTTGAATTAGAAAAGTTTCAGCAATAAGAGAGATAGCGTACTGTAGAACCAGTTCTAAAATGTTCAACAAAGTGCATAATAGTTTTTTGAAGAACTATATGTTTTTAACTTGAAAAAGTGCAGCAAAACTTGCAATTCCGTTATGTATTTTAAAGGTGTTTCGTAGCTTTCAAAAGTTAATTGGAAAGTTATACATAGTTGATATGGAGTTATAAGATCTAAGGTTCTGTATTTCTGTAAGTATTTTAGTTAATCTTCTTTTGTGTTAGATTTTTAGACCATTGTATTGCATTTCATTTTGAACACCGGTTGGAGTCTAGTGTGACCTTTGAGGGAAAAATAACCATGTATTTGGTTTTAACAGGTTGTAATTTTTTTATTGTATGGCACACATATAGTGTTGATTTAGAAGCCAGCCTTAATTTAAGCTGGATAGAATTTTTCCTGCTCATGAATTATTCCCCATTCAAGTTTATTTAAGTGTCATTGAGAGTCAGTCAACTGCATCCCATGTGGTAGATTATGAATCTATCAAAAGTATAAAAGCATTCTGACAATATAGCGCTACAACATGCTACAGACATTGTTTTATTTTAAGTTGTGTTCAACACAAGGGCAGTTGTCATTTCATGAAGCAAAACTAGTGGTTTTCTAGGAAAGATTTTAATGTTTTTTAAGACACTACTTTTCTTTGTAAAGATTTAACATACAGGCTATGCAAGT
Source organism: Clavelina lepadiformis (assembly GCF_947623445.1). Classification (NCBI taxonomy): domain Eukaryota; kingdom Metazoa; phylum Chordata; class Ascidiacea; order Aplousobranchia; family Clavelinidae; genus Clavelina; species Clavelina lepadiformis. Next base: position 23,157,487 of record NC_135243.1, on the reverse strand, counting down.
AATTGAGAATTTATACAGGAAAATGCTATTCTGTCAAACACCCTCTTAAGAACTAAACTCAGTGACAGGTTAAATTTTGATTACTGCAATATAGTAAGTTAATACAGAAGTTGTGAGGCATGTAAATAAGCCATTTTGACAACTGTAATTTGCCAAAAAATCGAAGGGATGAATACGATGCAAGCCCCAGAAACTGACGGCAATTTTGTCGTTCGTTTACGTGCCAGTAGTCACAGTACTGTTCTCAGTGCAGAAAAACGTTTGTCTCGTCCAAAAAGCATTTGGAGAAAAGTAAGTAACGGAAATATGTGCAATTGCGCTGTGCTATTAAGTAAACTTGAGTCATGGATGACCATTATTACAACAAAACTTTTTTGAAAACATCCCTAACACTTTTTTAAATGTTTTTGACAAAGCGTGTGACGAAGACTGATCTAAGCATGTTATAAAACAGAACATCAACCACAACTAAACTTATTATAATCTGAACTTTTAGTTGTTCTACTACCAAAGGTAGTAAACTACTATTACCTGCTAAATTCATGGAGTGTATGATATGTTGTTGCTTGCAGGGAAGCTATGTTGGTTCGGTTGAACGAGTTCGCCAGAATTTCCAAAACAAACAGAGGTTGAATGAAGATTCGGCGTCCCTCGCTTTATCCGAAAAATCCCTCGACAGCAAGGTAACTTTATCCTATTTCCAACTTTGCAATTAATATTATTTAAGTCATGTTAGTGTCATGGTTTTCCCTGTTGGTGTTTTAAATGATTCCAAAACTAAGTGGTTAAGTCATCTGAATGACCCCACTAAACATAACTGTCTATGAGTATAGGTACTTAGAAATGTTGCATCATGTTATTTCATTATATGTCTAATATCACAACTACAAGCAGCGTGTGCTGTGAAGAACAATACTCAGTATTATGGCCATAGACACAGGCCGCTTTATATTGTATTAAAATTAGTTGCTGACCTGTGGTTGTTGATTGTAGGGAGAGGAGCAAGATTATGATGAAGAACGACCTTTACCTAATGTTGTGGTAAAACTTTTAGTTGTTTGTATCAACTATCAAGTTGTAGTTTGATTAATTTAGTTCGGATAACTTAATAACACTTTGAATGACTAGAATGACTTAGTAATTATTGCCTTAGCGTAGGGGTTTCCTACCCCGGAATGGTGTGGGATGATAACTTTAGAAATTTAAAGGGTGCGAAATCTCAAAGTACTTTACCACTCAAGGGTGGGTGAAGATTTCTTTAGTGGAAAGCTGCATTTTAATTAACTGAGACACAGTTAGGCTTCAAATTAACAAAAAAAACAGTAAACAGTGCAAAAATAAAATGTTTATTTTTTTTTAGAAGTAAACAATTATTTAAATAGCAAAAGAGCTGCAGTATGTCCGCCCTTGATTCTACTTATTAGCATTTAACATATTACTTTGTGTAAGGAGTGCAAAGAATGAAAACAAATTGGAAGCCCTGTTGGTGTTATTAATGAATTTTTGCATTGATGTGATTTTATGCTCAGTTGGACATAAATGAAAAAGCCTGGATTATTCAATCAAGTAAAGGTAGTCTTGTGGAGATGCGAAAGCTACTGAACGTCGACCAAACTCTTGCTGATAGAAAGGTGATTGCTGTTAAGTAATTTATAGAATTAAAGTTAAAAATCTCAAATTTGTTGTAACCATTCTACTGTAGCATGTATTAATATCAATGCGTGCAATTGTGTTTATGAAATTGTCATGTTTATATAAATATAGGTGTTCTGCTTCCATTTTTTTGCTACTACAGTAGTATTTCACGTTTATACAATGAAAAGTTGTTTATGTTTGATTTTTTGTAGGATTTCGTCCTGGTAAGTTGAAGTTTTACTTGAATTTCTTGTGGAAAATTCGATAAGTGTTATTTCTACATACTTGTAATAATAATAAAAAGAAACATAGGCGAGTTAAACGCTCATGTTTTATGTAGCTCTGTAGTATAATATTGCGTAATATCATGCACTAATCCTTCTTTTTATTTTGGCAACTGGATACTTCAATTCAACGGAACAGGGCGTAAGTATTGCTCTTCTTTATACTCTAGTGTCTAGTGTTTTATTTTGCTGTTCATTATTATCATATTATTACAAATCACGATACTTGCTTGCTATTAATTAGAATTTGTATTTTTTTATTTTACATGTGACCTTGCTCATAACATCAATCCTTCAACATAAATTACTACCGGTTTAGTATGTAAGTGAAGTATTTTCTTTATAATGATTGCAAGTTAAATTATATGAAGCCGCTTTATGAATTAGTTCCTGGTTGAAAAACCTTTAAATTGACGATATCACTGTGTAGCATAGCGGTACATGTAGTTGCAGAAGTTCCCTGAACATCACAAGAGATGCTTATAAATATGACTTATTTATTATACTTTTTTTATGGCTTTAGACTGCCTTGCACTGGGCTGCTAAGAAGGGAAACATTGATATGGTTCATATGCTCATTGACCAAAAAGTCGACATCAACGCTCGTTCGGTGAGTTGCGTTTTTCATTTGAATCTTGACTTTGTGTCAGAACGCTTTTGCTTCGCACATACAATGTATAGATACAAGTGTTTAGTTATAGCATTTACATTGCACGTTTTAGATGTATAATGTAATGAAATATATTTAATGATAGTTGAAAGTTATCTTTTTTTATACATGTTGTCTCGCTGCTTCAATTCGACAACAGAATGGGGTGAGCTTTTTGAGGGACAGTTTCTTTCGTTTTATTCCTATTTTTGAAGAAAATCTATTTTTATGTTTATGTAAAAACGCAGAAATAAAAAAGAGTGAAAACTTTTTATAGCTTTGGTTGCTTGTCAAACTTTTCATATTTTCAGGGATACACACCATTGCATTTTGCTGCAATGCACGGACATGAAAACGTATTGACCCTTCTTCTGGAAAATGGTAGATTTTGTCATTTTTTCTGAGCAAAGTAATTCTGCTTTATTAGACAAAAATGTATCGATCCATAGAAACGACATAAATGATATGAATTAAGTTAATTGATTAGAAATATTACCTGTTTAATTAATTTATTTTCAATCAATCTTAAACAAATATGTCATAATTAGCATTATAATTGTGATTGTCTTGAGGCAGACGCCGATGCAAATATCCGAGATTACAGTGGCCGACTCGCAATCCACTACTTGAAGACCGTTTCCCTTCCACTGCAAAGTAAGAACGGTTATGAGTCTAAACTAGCCAATTGGAGGTACCACTTTCACTGCGGGAACCGCATTAATCCCGCCATTTCAGAGGATATCTTCAAAAGGTTTTCAGATAAATTAGGAGCTCATAAAAAGTCCCACGCGGGTCACGACAGGGAAAGCGGCCCCGATGTAAGACAGAGGGCTAACAGTAGTAGTTCCAACGACCAGAGAAGTTCCAACGGTAACGGGAGTTCCCGATCCACCAAACTCAATCGGACAGAGTCGGTTTTTCAAAACATAGCACTATGGCGTAAGGCGTCGATGCGAAAATCGAAACACAGTCACGACCACAAAAGTGACCACGATATCGATACACCAAGCCCGCCACCCCTTCCAATGTCTAGACCTGCCCCGTCTGTCGGGGCTATGATGTGGAAGCCGGCAGGCCCGAAAGCCTAACAAAGCTAACCTCACCTTATGTGCCGCAATAACTTTTCTCAAATTTAGTTTTTGTTGCCCTCGATAATCTACACGCTTGCATGCAGCATCCGAGGTTACGTCGATAATAATTTCAGAACACTACTAATCTCACAACACAACCTGGGTTAAATTTACAGTAGCGTGTGTTTTACGCAGCAAAGTCACGGCTTTTCGTGCTGGCAACTTCTCTCTTGTAAGAAATAATGTCTCAGTTTATTGGTAGGGTGCCTACTTGCTTATCGAACACTTAAACTTGGTGCCTTTGTTATGCACTACTGACACTAAACGACTTAACACATCTAGGAGGTGTTATAGATAAGGTTATGTATTTGTATATCTTGCAATTGTCACTAAGTTCTAGAGAAGTGAGTCATAGTAAATCTTACATTCTTAGACAAATAAATTTGTTGGTATTCTTTTGAATTGTTTTGTTATTATGTAATAATTGAAATTTTTTGCACCAAAGTCACTAACAATTCCAAAATGCATGTGTAAAAAGTTGATGATGTACTGTTTTTATTTATTTCATCCATTGTCATACAATAATCAGTTTGTGTTATTTTTTATTTTATCATAATCCTGTATGCATTTTGTTATTTGAGTGCCTGCGACACATGCCTTCAACTTCTAATGCAAAGGTTTTCATAATGGAAGGCCGTAAGGTATGATCGTCATGATAAAAATTCTTTTCAGATTTTATATGTGGTTTCGTTTGATTCATTCAAAGCATGGTTTATTTGTGACATGAGTTTTCGTAAAGCCCAGTTTGAGAAGAACTGAAGACAATGTTATTGAAACTTCCAGTTACAATATTCTGGCGCAGATTAACCTGTTATTGCCCATTTTCTTCTCAATTCCTGTTTTTTTTTGCAATCACTAATAGCTCTGATCATGGCGGCGCCACACTTATTACAGCTGCATTTTTTAAACTTGAGTAAATCGATAAAATATTTACAAGACACTGCAAAAAGATCTTCAAAACATCATCATTTTTGCATGTTTCATCGTTGGTATCTTCAATGTAGCTGAAAAGGACCACTTTGCAACATGTGGCGTCGTCCAGCAAGTGGAGTTGTTTCATTTCAACGTTTCATATTCCTATTGTGTGCTTTATGTTTGCGCTTAAATACACTCACTCTTGCATGACCTGGTGCGATAAATTGAGGTGTTATGCATGGCTGATTTCAACAAGTCACGGTTGAGCGGAACTGGCATGACGCAAAAATCTGAGAAAAGCGTAACGATACGATTTACGTAAAGTTATCGGCACTAAAAATTGCAAGAGCAATGACTTAGCACCTGTAACAATTTCGAATGGAATTACGTACTGATGCTATGGTTAACAATCTTAATAAAGATCTAACTGCAAGCAGTCCACATCTAAGCATTTTGATACGTTTGAGATTGTGGCAAAAAGCGGAAGTAATCTGTCACTGGTAAACCACTACGTCGTAATTATTCCTGTGCACAAGCTTGCTGTTGTAATATTAAGTGTACTTGGTAGTACACAACCCATCGTGCTTAACATTTGAACGTTTAACTTTTCATAATAAAGACTATTTTTGCGAATTTCTTTCCACTAACTTTTTGCTTAACATTGGTAACATTGAAATGTTGTATTCTACAACCCCTGCATATTTTAAGTACGATATAATAACGAGGTCCCCTGCGACCTAAAAGGCTAATAAGCTAAAGTACTAAAAACGACTGGCAACATTTTCCCCTTAAAAATGTAGCAAGTCTAACGTGTCAGTTGGAATTGCTATTGAAAGAAAAAGCATTTAAAACTGTCTGACAATAAAGAATAACTTGTAGCATGAAACGATTCAGTTCTCGCATTAGGCATGTTCCTGTAAATTTATTTTATGTTCATTGCAGGAATTTTGTTTGGAAATGATGCCATGGCATTGCAAAAACAAGTGAAAGGTTTGTACGAGTTTATCGAAAATGCTTGCTATTATTGCACGTTCATTGCTAGCTTTAAAATTCACTCCTTGTATGTATTCAATTGAACTATTGCGATTTGTGAATGCTAATTACCAAAGTCTCACAACGGTATCATATACCTTCTGGACCCCTTCGAAATACACAACGCTTACTTATAACTCCAATAAGTTGCCTAGGTATTTTTGGCTACATTCATATAAATCACAATCGTTTTTTTTTACAGATTTCGCCGCCGGTCTTCGCCCAAGATATGACCCGGTACGTATGTCACAGAATCGACTGAGTAGCGCCATAAGTGGTGGTTTTAGTTCTGTAGGCGGCTTGATGACAAAGTCTTACGAGGATTTGCATAAGGCTGGAGTGACTAAGTCTAACATCGGCCGCAGTGGGGTTTGTTTCTGTCACTAACATATTAACAAGGTAGTTGATCAACTGAGTGACAGTTCATTTGAGTGACACATTGGTAAGTACTGTTCAAACTACAGTAATGGGTTAGGGTTAATTATGTCACTCGAATGAACTGTCACTCGGATGATATACACCCATTAACAAACTGCCTGCAAGGATAATTTTGTGTGAATTGGATGGTTTATGGATGAGATGATTTTGTAACAAAATGGTTTTGATTTTGCTAACCATGCCTGCCACTGATAACTTACTTTGGCTTAAGTTCTTTAAGTCACGCTATTAAGCCTACAAGCTGATCCAAACGCTAAACTCACTACCAGCATGTTTTTGGTGACGAGTCAACATCAAATGGAAATGGCTGTTTTTGCTGCTAACTTATTTTGATTTTATTTGTTTCCAGTCTTTCAAATCAAGGACGAACAAAATGAAAAAAAGCAAAAAGATGAAAGAAGAAAAGCCGACAATTAGCGTCATTCCTGCCGAGTAAGTTTTAAACCTCAGTAAAGTTCAAACTTCACTTCACAAAGACTTCAAACCAGTCTTTTTTTTGGAAAGAAAAGTTAGGTACAAACTGTAAATTCGCCCTTTCAATTAAATGACTACCGCTGGGGCTCGAGTGATGAGAAATCATCGCCCGGTCTAAGTCGAGCAAAGACTTTCCTCGGTCCTAGGATAAAGATTATTATACTATATTGAATGTTCTCTGAATTCGCATTTTCTGATTTAAGTGATTGCTGTTAACATAAACTTTTTGACGTGCCAGAAAGCGTTCAGCTACTTTTAACTGCAAATTAGAGTTAAAGAGTGTTTGTTGGCCAGCTTCATCGGTATAACGCATGTCGTCCACCTGGTCAACCTACTTCAATTATATCAAACGTTTCATTCCGAAATAGAATATTGTGGCACAAGCCCACTTTGGTAATCGGTGATGTTTGCTTTCAGCGATTTGGACTCGGGTTTCTCGAGCGTCCGGCATTCAATAATAGGAGGCCTTCACTTGTCTTCGTCGTCGCCAAATCTACAGAGGTCGGCCCCAACGACTCCAAACCTGCCGCATAGGAAGAACACATACGACAACTAGTAGCAAGTAATTTGGGTCATGCGACTATGTCTTACTCCATCATTGTCCTGGAAGATAGCTTACGCTCAGACAAATTGTAACTTCCAACTGATATAAGTTGTAAAGGCGAAATACAAACTTGTACGCCACAAACTAAGCAAGCAGCATGTAAGTTATTAGTCTCTGCTGTGTAGATAGTCTAGCCTGTACGCTTGTATACTAAGCAAAGATTTTTGCAACTGGATCCCTTCTGAAGGATTGCGTTGCGACGAAACTGGGCTGAATTAACTCAGGGTAACCTGACTAAGTAACGCGACACTAATAGCAAATTACGCAGTGGGGATGCACGCCGTTTCAAAGGCATTGGTACGTCATAGTGAAACATATTATGGATGTTTGAGCAGATTCACTTATTTCAAATTGCAAACGATTGTGATTAGTGGATTTGCCTCCTAATCCAGCAAGCCCCCGTTATTTTCCACATATTTTGCTTGCCAAAGCTGTATGTGTTGGTAGTATGACGCAACAATTAAATACTAAGTTATTGAAGGCTTCACGACGTAACAAGCCGATTCTTTGCACGAACTTTGTCATCAACCAAATCTGTATGCATGGTGTTAACGTTGTTTGTGATATTTCCCGCCTTTTTAACCTGATTTCATTAACTTCGACATTCGAATCGCTCACACGAATGCCGGCTCGTACATGCTGCTTATGTTAAAATAGGGCTATGACCTTTGTCTACACAGCTGACCAAAATAAGTTACAGGCTTAAACTCTCCTGCAAAGGCTATTGTAGAAAAGTTTAAAGAAAGATTGTTTTCGGTTTGTGTGTGGTTATTTCTATTCAAAATTGGGTTAGTAAAACAATGGTAGATATGACGTCATAAATGGTTAACATAGAAATTAAAAATTTGCAATTATGTTATTTACATAAAACAAAAACGCTAATTAATAAAAATCAAGGGGAGTATAAAAAGAACTTGCGACATAATAGATACACATATAGACGACATAGCTTGCCGATATACTGCGATATACACGTGGCCCACATAACACGTTTGGAAATTGCAAAACATATCGCAGCCATTTTACTGACAATAAAGTGTACCTTAGAATGCGAACGGTGTGACGAAAGCAGCGATAAGACAATTTAAAAACGCTTCATCAACCAAACGATTTTTTTGGAGGAAAGGCAAAACAAAAATGGGCGGATAATAAGAAATGGCTTCTTACAACATTAAGCGCCTTTAGTGGTAAGAAATTGGCAGTACCGACGATCGCTAGAGGTCGACATAACACAACATAAAGTACCTCTGCAAAAGCGAATGAACAAAATATTACACAAAATATCGAAGAAAACTTGTGTGTTTCCGTTTGAGGCGTTTCACTGCATTTCAAGGTCATTGCTCCAACATTACACTTAACCCGTGAGCAAGTACTGTAGGGCATCGCCACAAGGCTACAAGTTCACGTCACATTAATCACTAAAGAGAATGATTATCGCTGTGATTTAACGAATAGTAACTGCACGAAATTAGACAAACTGGAATTGCAAGCGAAACATTTCCGTCGTGAAATTAACTGATTCTGACGTCACACTGACGTGAAAAGGCTTCCACTTGCGGCAGCTCCAGGCCTGAAAAAAAAAATAAATCTAATATTAGGACTTTTTTCAAAACAGGTAACACAAAATTAGTTTCACAAGATTTATACAAATATATTAGTAACCAAGTGCCTCAAAATAAAACGAATAGAAACTCAATTGCAGCGAGTTTAATTCCAATAAACGGGTATTCCAAATCCTAGCAAAGATACGCTGGAGTACAACTATATGAATCGCTCTAGAGTTAGACGTAGAAAGACTTAAAACACCGCTGTAATCAGTTACCGAGATATTAAAGGAAATAAACGTATTAAACAAAATATATAAAAGGATATTTTCACAAAAAATGTAAACATAAAACACTACAGACTTGAAAAGAAGAAGTAGAAACGATATACTTAAAACACTATTAAAAACAGCTGCCAAAAACCCAACTAACTAACTAAAATAATTAATATAAGAATCTAAATTAGATGTTTATTAAACCAGGTACTTGCCCGAGAGCTGATAACGTCTGCTTCAAGTCATAATTTATCTCTGTCTGTTCCCTGAGTTCTTCCTGAAGATGCTTTCTGTCCTCTTCAGACATTGCTAGCTGATTCTCTGCCTCCGCAAGCTGTTGCTTCAATGACTTCATCCGCACGCTCATCTGCCGATGAGGATGTTAATTTATTACGTCATAGCGATGATTTTTGTGACTTCATTGTGTTTGAAAAAGTGATATTTGTTGTTTTCTTTGTGGCAGTTGAGTTCGATTTTTAGTTTATGTACCTTGGCGTTATTTCTGATCGTTATTGCGATCTATCTAAAACGTACTTTTTGCTAAGTTAAAGAATTGTACTTAGAGTGCCCACACAGCTTTCTTTGTATGTGTATTGAAAGAAAATGTTTGCATTTATATGATCTAACCACTAAGTAGGATACTCTTTTTTTACTTTTCAATATTTCGTCATTTATACCTAATCGCGAAGATATTTCTGTGGACTTAACATGCGAAAAACCATCAAGTTATGTGTATGGTGTAATTTATTCATTTAGCTTATATAGTACAGTATATATTCAGTCAGCATAAATGACATGAATAAACGAGGCTTGAAGGGTTTCGAACTCACCATTTCCTTCTCGCTGTTCGCTTTGTTGGTTTCAATCTCGGCCTGTTTTAGCACTTCCCGTAACTTCATCTCGGTTCGTTGATGGTGAGCGTCAATCGCTTTCAATTCACTTCGAAATTATTTTGAAAAGCCGATTATTTGACCGTTACTAATTGAACTATTTAGTCATAAATGTGGATTATTAGGTATTCTGATTTCTATAACTCCGACAACTTCTGATTTTCGTAAGGTTATTTCTTGCACATATTTGATCAAAACGAAATTTAAGTTCAAGTTCTAAGTAAATGAAAAGACAAAGATTTTAATTTTTTTCATTTTTACTTTTTATTTAGCTTTTTACTATTCTATCTGCACATCTCTCTATCTTACTTTGCTTCTTGCTGGAGCTTCTCTTCAAGGTCGACAATCTTATCATTTAATGACGTCACGAGGTCGTTTTCTTCGCTGTTTTGTTCTAATCCTCCATCCTTGTCGGCGAGCTTCATTCGCAAACGTTCGACCTATGAAAGATAATATGATGAGAAAGTCAGGCGCGATGCAAACTTTTCTTATGAGTTTTATACATGTGGCGAGGCGTAAAATCAAACAACGTTTGCCGGGTGTTGCCGTGTTATTTTCATCGATGCCTACCATTGAATATGTTAAGAATTGCTAAAATTCACCTCGCGGCATCCATAGAGCCGGAAATATGATAGCTTGTGGTAGAAATAAACTAACATGAAACTATGCACTGTTTTTCATCACAACTCCGCTAAGGTGCGAATCCACAACACAGGGTTCGCATCAAACACATTCTCCCGCCTGCTTACGGTAGATACAGCGCCGATCGCGGTTTTCTGCCGGTTTATCGTAATGAGCAAAACGAAACAATGAAACATAATGACGTCACAAGTACAGCGTTATCTTTTGAGTGCTATAAATATAAACACGTGGTCGTTAGCTATAATCTGAAGCGGTTTTCATTGTACAGATTACGTTTTAAACGACCGTTCGTGTCAGAGGTTCGATAAGAACGATAGAATGAATCAATGCTCCGGCGAAGGGAATTGACCTACAGGGCACGTAGACGAATAAATCACTGATCGTCGCCTGCTAATAAGTTTGAACTTGAAAAGTGACAAACAAACGGAGATAGCGATAAAGTCAATGATAAACTCAGACAACATCGCGTCTGCTGGATTTTAAGATACGCGCTGCAAATTTAAATTAACATGCTTCAGCGACCAAAAAGTGAACCAAAGCTATTAAAAAGTAGCACACAGGCTACGAAAATGTATTTATATATTAAAAATAACAATGAAATGTAAAATAAATAATTCAGAAATGTTTCCTAGTCTTGCAAAACAGTGTTCGGGACGTAAGAAGTTGGCAAGCGTGACACGTCGCATAAACTAGAACGTTCAAGTTTGCCCGTTTCCCATAACCATAACCTTAACCTTATATACTAAAGTGTAAGAACATCCGGAGTAAAATAAAATATTTAGGTAAATAAGAAACGGGGCTTGACAGCGGAAAAGCTTAAACCAGGTTTAGCAAAGGTTTTTCATGTTTCGTTGCCCTCCGGCCCAGCCTATGGAAGCATCGAACAGATTAAATTGCGACTAATCTCTGCCACCTCGTAAGTTGTATCTTTTAACAACTGTATAACTTGTCAAAATGGATGTGGAACACAAACTTGCAACGTCAGTATACGGATGGGCAAAGGCAGAGCTAGGTTATACAGGGCAGAGCACGGAAGCCACAAACCACCGCGCCTCATCTAAAGCGCGGGCCCGTCAAGGCAGCGCGGGTGGCCGACTTTTGGTGTTCTCAGATCTTTGTAAAACCGGATGTTACTTTGACGCGAGCTTAGATTTGTCGACACGTCAAGTCAACCTACTAATTTCGTTATGTTAGCAAAAAGGCCAGACACAACATCTACACGTCATAATGCGGCTTTGTTAATCTGGAGAAAATATGTAATATGACAATCCGGTAAAGAAAAACGTGTTTGTTAGGTTGGTTACAGGCAAAACGCATTCAGAAATTTTTTAAGTGTAAACCTACTAAAAAGCACGTAGCTAAATGTATTCTTAATAAAAGCAAGAGAAATAATAAAATGATATAACCAGGTACACCACATAGATTTTTCAATGTTCATTGACGTTAAGCCATGATACATCATAACTACGTCATCACGCGGTTGACGTCACTAAGTAGACCTTTTGGATGTACAAATCTTCCTTTTCTCCAGACATTAATTGAAGTTAAGCGAAAGGGCAAGTTATACAGTGTGGTTAAGATGTTGAAACGAGGGACGTTGAACCGAAAAACCTCACTGTGATATATGAAGAAAGCGGATCCAAAGAGAAGAGAAAAAGGCGAGTCTTACCTTAAATTCCAAAAACGCATAAAGTGTCTAATTTGGACTCGCCACGGTACTTATTATTTACATTATATTTAGCCTATGTTTAAAAAGCTACAATTGCCGTTTCTAAACGTTTTCAAAGTACAAGCAAAACGATCGCACGGTGTTTGATATAACAATCTATACCTCTTCTTTCTGGCGTTGTGTGTCCTTTTGTAAAACATCAACTTGACTTTTCTCCATTTCCAGTTCATTGTTTAACTGGCCAACTTGATCCTAAGATATAAATACAAAAAAATAAAACAATGTCTTTAACGATAAAAAAATTATTTACCAATCCTTTTCCGACCTTAAATAACGCACAGTAGCTCATATGTTGGGAGTATGATTGCTTAATAATCTAAAGTTCTTTTGTCTTTTTTGTCGAATATTCGGTTAAATATATAAGTTTTGGGATTGATAACAAAATCAACAGCAGCCACACACAAGATACATTGAGCTACAAAGTCAACGCAGCATTTATAGCAGTGGTGCGGTAAAAGCCAGTTTTCTGTGTTGTATACCTGAAGTATGTGGAGTTTGGCGAGTGATTCTTCCTTATCATCTTCAGCTTCTTGCACTTTAAGCGACATCTCCTCCACCATATCATGCAATGTTAATCTTTCCTCTTCGTCGTCGGAGTTGGATCCCCTGGACTCGTTGCGATTTAGCTCGTCAAGCTGCACAAAAGTCAATAGGTTTAAGATTAACTAGCGTGGTTGTGCAATACCAAGAGTACAGCAAATCATGGGTGAAGTGCTCTTCTGAAAAAACGTCAAACAAGCTTAAAAAATGGTCTAATGCGGAATTTGCTCAGCCAATTTCGTTAAACGATGCAGGAAAATGACATGTAACATTCGCTTAATGACTTCTGAATAAAAAGTATACGAAACCGCTGCTAGATTACCCGCTCTTGCAGATGGGAGTTTTCCTTCTGTTCTTCCTTCAACTTCAACCTAAGCTCCTTGAGCAATTGTTCCACGTCTTCTAATCTCTTCTGCTCCTCCTGGTGAGCGTTGCGGGTCCGGGAAGTTTCGGATGAGGCGTTGTCAAGTTCATTCGAAAGGGCGTCGACCTTGTTAAATTTAATGTGCATTTTAGCGGTTAAGCTATGAACTGAGACACAAAAGAGAGAGGGATTTGCTCAGTTATAAAATATGTAAACCACTGCTGAGACCAGATTCAAAATTGTCTGCTCAGTACCAGAAACCTAAGATCCTAACTGTGACATCATTTCTAAACATAGCTCAAATTTTTAGTTAAGTTGCAGCACCTCTCGTTGCAATCCTTCTTTCTCGTGCTGTGCGGCCTTTAAAAGATCGTTCTTCTCCTGCAAATGAGACTTGAGTTGTTCAAACTGTTTTTCGCTCTCAGCCATGTAGGCATCCATTTGTTCCAGGGAGGCCTTCTCGGTCGTCTGCTGGATAGCAGTGAGCTCCTCTATCTGTCATAAAAAGTGGAAAAACGCTTTATATCGACGTAATGCACCACAATGGTAGTGAAATGATAGAACAGTTAGTTCTTAAAACATATGAGCAAAGACAATCACAATTGTTGGGTGGCTTAGCAATTTAAATTAATATTATTTGCAGTTTTATCTCGTCTTCGTGAAGCCGAATAAACTTTATTTATGGCGGGAATAACAACACCTGAACTTTGCAGAGATGTCAAAGAAATGATCGTAGATGTGTTTGAGGACTGGCAACGCCTAACCTATGACATTTTGCGTGGAAATGACACATACGTAAGCGTATGGATCGTAAACATATTGTTATGGCCAATCCAATCTTTTGAAATCAAAGGCCTATCTACTGTACATTGCGTAATTGTACATACATTGCTATAGAAACCGGCGAACATAAGGAAAATTTAATGTAAAGACAAGCGAGAGAAACTGCACTTAACGAGATAGATGAATGACATCATGCTTTCGACTTGTAGAAGAACTAAATAGGTTGCCGAGCAACGATAAAGTTTAACTTGGAGTACCATGAAATTACTTTCGGCAAACGCTCGTGTCTTGTTTTGCAGTTGTCTCCAAAGCAGTCACTCGTCTCAAAATCACGAAGACGAAGCCAGCTCCGTCTGCGCAAACACTAACGCGTTTCGCGACATTCCACGACAAAATAAACAAACAAGATAGAAAAATATTGACCGATAGCACCAGAATTGAATTCGATTAGTATTTACCTTTTTAATTGTGTAACTTAAGCGGCAGGCGAAGAGATTAATTACTTTGATTCGTTACACATCGAGATATAAAATAATGAGCAAAATGTAAATTACAGCAGCAAAGCCACCGCACGAAGTTGCTGCCAGAAGAACAGTTCTTAGAATAGCAGTCGCCATTTATAACAACGAACGTATCATTCGAGACAACCTTTAACAATGAGGCGCCTGGATTTTATGGGTCTCTACCTGTACCAAAGCGCATAAATAAGAGCAAACTTTTCTAAGACGCTGGCGCCGTTTTATGATTGCGGCAACGCTACAAAATGATCGTAAAACTTTGCAAGAGGTCGGAAATGTTGACAGTGACCGAATAGATAAAGGTTTCAGTCAATAACAAAATGGCGGAGATCGTATTTCGAAAAGCGTGATTCCTTTTTGAATGATCCCTGCAATAATTTTTGCATTACAGTGTAAACTTTCATTTATAGGAATATGCATCTTGTTTTTGTATTAGCGTTTATATCTACATTTTACATAAGGTAAAATTTATGTCGCGTTTTTAACTTTCTTACTGACGTATTGGCTGCGTTATCAACTTTACGACGTCCAGGTTCTCCTTAGTATATGTTTAAGATTAACGAAATCGCACGTCAAAAACGCTGTAGTTTAGTACAGTACATGTTTGATTTACTAGAAGAAAAAAATTCACTCGTCTATTCTCGTTAACAACACAAGCTAATCTTTACACAGAAACACGAAAGAAGTAGTATAACCCGTTAACAAAACGTATTATGACGTAATAACAGAAAACGGTTTGGAAATAATTTAGATTCCAATACAGTTAGTAGTAAAACCTGTGTCGTCATTAGCTGAATAAATAACTTAGTATTGTGACAAGACACGGGGTTTTACGATCAAAGTTAAGAAAAACTATTATTAGCGAATGAGTAACGCTTAATGTTTCATATGAGAATAAGTCGAATAAAGAAACGAAATATGGATAAAAGAAATTTTACTCAGTTATAACATGGATCGCATGTCAATATAACGCAAGTTTTATTGGGATAAATACGTTGACATTTCACGGGTAAGACAGAAACGCTTTGTCGAAACCTAATTACACAGATAGATTTACAATAATGGGGTAAAGTGATTCAATAATAATTTCAAAAATTTTGATGCTCAAGATTCAACTTCGCTTGTCTAACAACGACGGACAAGCGATAA
This sequence comes from Clavelina lepadiformis, assembly GCF_947623445.1. Taxonomy (NCBI): domain Eukaryota; kingdom Metazoa; phylum Chordata; class Ascidiacea; order Aplousobranchia; family Clavelinidae; genus Clavelina; species Clavelina lepadiformis. The sequence goes on along the minus strand of NC_135243.1, from coordinate 23,141,892 downwards.
GTTTAACGGTGTCTGTATTTCCCCTGGATTCCTATTTCTTCGTCTTCGGTGGATTAGTAGGTAATTTTTATCCCTTTGAAAAAACTTACAACAAAATCGAACTAAACATTGTTCTCGCATTTCTATCAAATACGCCGCGCTTTGTGAGATAATGCCCGCTACAACAAAGCCAAATCGTGTTTGTTTAAGATTTAGAAACTATTTGTGTGTTAATATTTCCAGACGTGTGGGACGCAAACTTTACTAGAGGTAGGTGAGTCGGCCTTTCTAGAAAACCTGTCAACAGTCAATTACAAAACATTGCACAACAAATGAACATTGAAGACTTTGCCAAACGAAAAGTCCGAAATAAAAGCCGTTACACTAACCAGAACTAAATTATGATTATTGTAAAAAATATCAACAAGCAATGCAAAATATCAATTCCGATAAAAAGCTACATAAAAAGGAGATGTGAGCTTTAGGACTTAAAACTATTAAATTTTCCAAAATAATTTTAGATACTCTATAGCAAAGAAATTGAAGTACATTCACTTGTTAGTATTCACTTGTTAGTGAGAACTCTAATATCACTGGCTTGCAATTCTGCAGGCGAAACTTAGTTTACGGAAGTAATAAAAACAGTGAGGTTTTGCGAAGATTGCTACAGTTGCAATCCGCTAAGGCACATTACCGGTGCCCAGCGATCGTGCATCATACGTCACTGATTTAGCAAACAACATCAGTTTACTTATATGGTCAAAACATCCCGTTTCAATCCATTTAATCATGTCCTCCACCCGGCATTTATGACGACATAATGAAGGCAATTCATGTCAAAGCGCAGTCTGTAGGGCAATTATTCCAACATTAAGGCAGGTGATAGAGCTATAAATGAGCAAAAGAAATACGAGCAAGAGACAAAGTGCAAATATGCTCAAGGAATATTCGTGATAGCAACATCACCATGTACGTCACTGTTCCTAAACACCGATGATGAAAGGATTAAAATGAACAAATAAGCTACCTAACAACATCATAACCAAAACAAGTAATAAACCGGTACATTCTTCATTATTTTGTAGTCTGAAAAATGCTAACTATGACACATGACGCGTTCCATTAATAAAATATCATCGTCATATTCCGGAATGCCACATTCTCTCCAGTCTATTGGTAATAATTGAGAAATTGTTTAATTCTGGTAACGCGTAGGTTTTACATGGGTTACAAAAATGCTTCCTCAGTTTTCCGAATAATAAAAATTTATCAAATACAAGTTTCCCCAAATGAGTAATAAACCTTCCATATACGGAAAAATGACCTTAGTGAAACCTGGACCATATGAAATAAATTAATACGTAGTTTGTGAAAATAAAGTTATGCTAATATTAAAAAATGTTACTATCTCCTTTGATTATATTAGATTATATTTTTAAAAACTTGCTATGGTTACCATATAGTAAATACATACATACAGTCATACCTACATAGAATCTTATAGAAAACCAGAAAAAAATTCCATATTGTTTTGCTTTATTAAAAGTACTGCATAATTAAATCATAAAAACACGGTTGTAGTTACAAATATCATTTTAGCGGTTCTTAGTATTTGTTCATTTTAAGAAACTCAATTTGTTTTCAGACTCATTTTTAATCTCAACAAACACTTTTAAGAAAGGCTTTAAAAGGAAATTTTAATCAAACAATTGACAATGTAATAATCTTTCTCATATATCTCAGGGATGCTACAATTTACTGGTTGTTGCCACGAATTACTAAAGACGTCAACTTCTAAAGTCAATAACTAATTGAAACGTTAATTGAGCGATGAAAACAGAAATCGGGTAATTGAAATTTTGCACGGGCGCAAAGCGTGGATTAGGCTTCAGCATACGTCATAGACAGCGTTTTTTACTAGTTTAACAAACAAATAGGGAAATGCTACACAGGGTAGCCTTAGATCACACGTATCGTTTGATATAATAAACCATATTTTGATTTTCCGCTAAACAGTTTTAAATGACATAGAATTGACGTAGAACGCAAGCCAGACACTCGAAATGCGACAAGACTTTAAAGTCTAAAACAATGCGCGGCAGTCGAACAAAAAATGAATCATTGCACAGCAGAATGACTTGGCCAGTTCAATGTAAATGCTGTATTTCCATTTCAGCAATTTGATAAAACACGCCGAGTTATGTCTCTCACTGCAAATTAGTTCACATAAAAGGTTTGCTGGGCGAGCTATTTGACGTTGTTAAATTGGCGGCAAATAATCACAAAATAGAGACGGGGCGTAGCGTTAATATCACTGCAACTATTGAACATAAAATCAAAACCCACGCAAATGCGAGCCGTCAGACATTTGCTCAGAAGAGTTACGACAAAACGAGTTCGTTTCATGTCGAGAAAGATACAAAAGCACTCAGTTAACGAGCCTTCACTGATCGCTACAATCTTAATAATATGCAGGTTTCAATGTTTTACCGCAATTTAAAAGCTTGGCGCGGTTCATGTTACCATTTTGATGCTTGTTCTTAAATCAAAGTTAAATCTAAATTTAGAAACAATTAAAACATCGAAGGTCGCATCCCTCTTAATAAACTAATTTCTAAACTTGTTTTTCTCCCGGAATGCAGACATCGAAAAATCACACTCGTACAAGCTCGTGTGATCGGTCTAGTGGTTAATGCGTCTAAGCGAGTCAAGTTTCGCGACGTTGCCTAGAATGACGTTACGCACGACGTCACGCAAGATGATAAGGGCTGTTAGTTGCGTGGGAACTGGTTTATCGTGCTATTAACGGAAATGACGTAAGTGTAATATACAACTTGTCAGAAATATAACTTTACTACAAAACAAAATGATCCAGCATTAATAAACGAGCATCGAAAGCTATTAAAATGTTCTAAGAATTACCATCAACCGAGCGTCGTCTCTCGACGTTTCCATGCATAAAAAAGAAAAAGTTATAAAACTGAAAGTTTCAAAAAGCTGAACCTTTCCAAAGAGTTGTTTTTTGTCGTTTGTCGATTTTTTAAAGCAAAAGTGTCACTGCGTGTTTTATGGCGGGAAGGAAAACTTGACGTGACTGGGTCTGAATTTTTTCAGATAGTAAGGTTCAAAAAAATCCTGGTATGCCAGGCAAACAATACACGGATTACAAAATAATTCGTTCACTGTGACGTCACTCGGTACACTTTTATGAGCAGATAAAAAAGTTGAAAATAGCAACAAGCCCATACAATCACACCAAGTTAACGTTTTTATCTACAAAAAAGGACACTTCTCCTCAACGTAAAGGAAAACCGGAATTATCCAGTAATTGTAAAGAAACAATTCCATCAAATATTTATGCGAGGTTAGTTCAAAAATATTTTTGCCTTGTTACCTTTATTTTAAAACTAATAACCCGAAAAAGTGGGTGGTAGAAAGACAAAAACAAAATATGCATCTAACGGTAGAGTTCATTTGTAAAACATTCGTATACACTAGCCACAGATTGCTTTAACTAATGACGTATACTCCTAAATGAATGAAAATAGCTATGATCAACCCGCGGCCATTTTGAAAGTTTTCTGAGGCTCTGGTGTTAGTGTCGTTGTATTATAGCGTATATCTATGCAATATATATATGAAAGCGTAGGCGTATCAAAACGAGTCGTTGATTAATTATTATTTTATTCATTTACAAATTGCATTAGCGTCACACACGACGTCACGACGTCACAACGTCGATCCGTTCTTGTGCGTGTCGTTTGTGTGGTTAGTTTGTGGGTGGTAGTGTAAGTTATTTTTTGTGTAAATGTGAGGCCTGAAATTGAACTAGTGACTTAATGTTTGGCCCACTTAGGTATTTCCGTCGGACATACCTGAATTCAAAAGCCTCCTGTGCACACTCATTGAAAAAATTTCGTTACTGCAGGGACTTTTGGCGACGTCAATACGTTTTGGACAAAATTTTGTAAGAATTCTTATTTCGCAACGTTTGTTGGCGGACATGACGCAACAAAAAGATTCAAATAGGGCTCTGGAACGTGAGGTGAATAGGTTAAATTCAGCAAAACGTTGCCTCGCCCATTGCACGGTTCGATGCCCGGAAAAGAGGAGCTGTTTAAACTATTTTAAAGGAGTTAGCAAGATATAACGGTTTTACGGCTTATTAGTCAGACGCGCATTTTACACTGAACGTTTTTGGATTTTTGGATACAAACTCTGGCATTGAAATAACGTTAGAAAACGTGAGGTTTTGATATTTACATAGAAGGGAAATGGCTTTCTTGCTTTCAACAAGTTTTTTTTAATCTGGAGTATTTGGAAGAGCGCACGTTCTGCAAAAGCAACGGGCTTAACGTGACATAGGTTGCGATTAAGAATATCGCAGCACGATAGGGGTGGAGTTGGCTATTTATTGTGAAATACGATCCCAAAACAACATACGAGAATAGGGCAGTGAGTTCCACCCCTAAAATAAATTTCAAATCACCAGTGAACTACTGTCACAAGCCATATCAGCCAATCATAATCTTGCAAATCCGATAAAGGTTTGTTTTCTTTTGGATTCAATACTTTAATAAAATTTCCCAATTTGCATGATTTACCGAGAAGAGTTACCACTTACTATTTTCGTGCAGTAACACAGCTATTGTTTATCATAACAGTGGTATTGTTATCCAACAATTACAAAATATGGAGTGACTACTGTGATGTAAGTGTAATAACTACTAAGCACAACATGTTCAACGCGGGAAAACAAAAAAAACGTAAAGTATTGGCGAAGTTCTTCCGAAAGACATTTTTTCAAAATTTTTCATTTATCATGGGAATTAACCTTTGGAGGGGCTTCACATTATGGACGCCAAATTACCCAGAAATAGACCAGGTGCTAAACGACATACACTGCTATCTGAACAATTGTGTTAAAGAAATGCGTAGGCTATGGTTGGCCAGAGGGTTTAAACACTTTAAACCCCTTATCACGATACCAACAACATAAACCGTATCAGCGAAAGTCGTACCGGTAAGTATTTGGTGTTAAATTTCGTTGTCTGGATTAGCAAATCTCCACTTAATGCAGCTAAGGCCGAGATTACATTACAGATATGTATCAGCTTTGCACTGTGAAGTGTCAATAGGGATAAAAAAGTTATCAATCGTGATTTGTAGTCAAAGGGTGGCAGGAAAAGCGGATAAATAGGCTGAAAATGAAAGTAAGCAAATTGAAGTTGATCGGTTGGTTTTTAATCCATAAGAAACATGTTTTGCGTGAGTCAAACGATTTGAAACATCTGCGATTTGGAAATGGTTTCGCGATAGGATAAAACATGACCTAACTGAAGCCAAGCATAAACAACAATGCACGTGCAAATGACCTCACAATAGTCAATGGGGTGGGATTTTCTCCTTTATAGGATCGCAAAGCATAAGCTCATACCCCTCAATACTACATGAAACCTTATGGATATATGGACACTACTGCAATTATATTATTCGGCATGAAATGGCCAGTGCAATTATAGGAAAAGTAATACCAGTAAAAGGTTTCATTTTTGAAATGAGATAACCCAATCAATTAAGTATATAAATTGTACGCGCTATGGAGAAGTTTAGGTGATCCGTAAGAAATGTATTTTTACATTGCACAGTTTGCAATTGAACGGAACTGAATTAGCTATAACATCTTACAGGGCTTCAGAAAATCAAGACTGATTTTGTTACACGTTGACGTTACAGAAACACATCACCATATTATGTTGGATATCTAATCGCAATAATTGATTCTACTGCGTAACAAAAGCGAGACAAATTTACGACTTTCACAAAGAGCGAACAGATGCGAAATGACAACAATAAATATAGTAGAGTCATCCATAAATAACAACAAAGCGACCTGTCGATTACAATAACTCATCATCAAGCAAACTTGCTCGCGTGTAATACATGTTCGCAAAACAAAGGGTCGCGTTCCATTCGGAACCTTTTCTTGTTAAAACGGGTCTGCTATTCCACTCTGTAACGCGCATTGTTCAATAACATAACTACACGTGCGTAATAATAGTCCGCTTTTGAATAAACTGTATACGGGCCTTTATTGGTTTATATCCTTTACACGGCATGTTGCTGTAAATAATGCCACGCTCGTTCCAGTTTACGTTCGGTCGCGTCCTCTGAAAGGTTACACACAATCGGTGAATGCGCGGTATTTATAGGTGTACACAAACCGCGACACAAACCGCGACACAAACTCGCGTGTCGACTTATTGTACCTTTGGTAATCGACGCCGGAAATGCCTACTGTTGCTGACGTCAATGGTGACGCAATAATAAGAGCATCTGGACTAAAGGTAGTCGTTTAAAACAATGACAATATAAACGGTTTGGCGTTTTAAGGACATGAATAAGCAATTTTTGCGATAAATGATGGCAAAATTTTGTATAATAAATTCCAAGCTCCACAGCAATTTATTTAGAAACCTAGTCCAATTTTTTTTTGTATTAATTATTATTACACAAAATCAGGAATATTTATTACTATTTTAACCTGCATGCCAAAACAGTAATTAGTCATGGGATAATAAGAGACGCAAGTCTGTAAATCTGGTCATCTTTTGTTCATCTTACTGACAAAACGTTTTGGCGAGCAGATAACATCACACACACAAAATCTTATTACATGACCCTTGGCGTATAGGACATGACGTAAGGTGCAATTTTTCGCATATGATGACCGAAAGAAGTTTGAAACCAAAACCCGTTCTCTCTCGTTGTAGATAAAAGGTATTGAAATATTTGGGAAAAAATGACAGAGTGTTCTAGAGACCAAACATTTACGATCATGACGACGGAAAAAAGGCGATGCAGACACAAGACACGCTATAAAAAGCGCGGAAACTTGTTCATGTTCAGAAACAGCGGGACTAACGACCTAACGGCAGATCATTGCTTACAACAAAAAAAATCTTCTACAAAGAGCTTAGTAGTTACAAGTGTGACCAGGAGCAAAAAAAAATAACGCAAAAATGACTGGAATAAGTTCCAACGTGATCCGTTATGCTGTGATGCTGGCAATCCTGCTCGAAATTTCAATGAATGTGAACGCAGGAAAGTGTTCGTCTCACAGAACGAGCCGGAAAAATCAGGCGGCTCGTCTTCACAAACTTGCTTCAAATGAAGTGGTGGTGGAATCGACATACATGGGAGAATTGAGCGGTAGCCACAGGTAAGACAATGGCGGAAAATTTAATTAATATTTCTATAGAAATGAATGCAAAGTTCAAACACCGGCATAAGGTAAGCGTCCGAATGATAGCGTTTGATAACGCAAGCTAGATGAACTCCTTAGTCGCCAGACATAATGTACCTTGAACGCATAAAACTCATCTTAAAATGCTGCGTGTAAGATTAGCAATGTAAGCATTACGAAATAGCAAATACGAATGACGAAATACGACGTGACCCAAATGCTATGGGTAGTTGACATCTGCTTAAAAACGTCATCAGCTGAAGCACGTATTTCAAGGACACTTAAAATAGAAAAACGGAAAATCTTTGAAAACCTTGTGGCTTATAATGTATTGCATCAACCGTAAGTGTGTGAATGGGATGTGACAAGGTATGGGCTGGTCCGTACAACCGGTTAATGTTTAATCGCCTGATATATAAAGATATACTTGTGTGGTTACACAGACAGATAGTAAAAAAACTTCAATTTTATTTCCCTCATGTGAGCGTGGCATAATTGACCTAACCTACTTGTTGTGGGTAAACAATGCGATGGTTCCGAAATAACCTTAACAGCCTCTATACTATTCTTGTTATAAATAGAAAAAAAGTGCACGTGATAAGTCATCATTTGGAACGTTTTACGTTCAAAACTCGTTCAACTACTCGCAAAGAATTAGATTTGAGCTGAATCGAAAAATATTAACGCTTTTTTGTCTTTCTACAGATTCCTGATCGAACAGGTTTGGATGAAAAATAACGGAAGTCTGAAGCGGTTTGATGAGATTAGTGTTGATCCAGGGAGCTTCGCGTCGTGCTACGAGCAGCTCAAACTCCGAGAAACCTACATCCTCATGCTGGTCCCTATTGGGTCTGCAAGGAACCAGCTGAGCGCAATAGAAGCGCCAGTGTCGTCTAGGAGAAGAAAGCATCGACATGCGGTCTGGAATGGTCTTTGCTCCTCAGATGGAGGAGCGTGCCCGATGAGGATAACCGTTCCTCCCAGCACAGTCTTCTACGAAGGATGGATGAAAATCATCCAATGCAAGGTCGAATCCAGTTCTCCAGTAACGGAGGTCGTCTGGCTCAAAAACGGCAACAACATCGACAGTCACATTTATAGAAGCGCGGGCTTGTACGTCGATACAAGCGACAAAGAGAACAGTTATATCATGATCCAGTCCGCCAGTCACACTCACAATGGAAAGTATCATTGCCAAGCGAGAAACGCCGATGGCCAAATGGCCAGAGCTGAAACCAGAATCGCTGTTATCGGACCGCAAATGGACACTTACTTCACCGAATGCAAAGATACAAGTTACTGCTTTAACGGTGGCATCTGCAAACAGTCCATTGACGAAACAATGGAGCCAATCTGTCAGTGTCAGCCAGGCTTTGAGGGCTCAAGGTGTGGCGAAATGACCGATGATATCACAGCAGGCGTAGCTGAACCCGATCAAGGATCAGATCCTTCCAACCAGCACGCAAGCAATTCCGGCCTAAATCTTGCCGTTGTATTGCTGGCGGCTGCCCTCGTATGCGTTATAGTGTGCAGCTTTCTTTACGTAATGAAACTAAAAAAGAAAATATCGGGAAGCGACGACGATTATACCGCGGTAGAACAATGCTGCGGTCGAGAGCAGGGAAAAGTTACCACCAAAGTCTACACAGACTCCAGCAATGGTACATCTGTTGTCCGCTTAACAAAAACCGACGCTTCCCCAGTTGCATCCCGACACTCCAGTGCTGCCGCATCACCGAGCAGGAACAGCAATCAACTCCGGACCTCCTTGCTCCTCATTGACAACGAAATGTCATCTCCAGAAGGAACCGATAAGATGCAAAGCTCTCCGAGGAACTCTTCCAATAAACTTAGCCGGTCGTCCAGCGGACGTAGTAGGTTGTCGGCTTGTTCGCAGTAAATTCATAGCCATGCCATATATTTATTCATGCAACGCACACGTTCTTCAATTTAAAATCGTTTGAAAGTCGCTCCAAAGTTCCTCGCGCCTCTTACAAAGCTATATATTTATTTCCATTATTTGCACCATTGTGTCGTTATTTGTGTGTGTCGTAAACTCATCTCGGCGCCCATCTGTATGTGGGGCAAGCTAAATTGCTGTTGAAATGTATCGATGCTTATGAAATGTTACATAAAATCGCGCTGTAATTGCCATTTTACTGCCATTTTATTGCTACTTTTGACTTTGAAGTTCCTTGAAGTGTAGCTTTAAAGAGTTTTGTGTTTTTCTGTGTTCTGTCTATCGCTTATAATTTATATCAACTCGCTTTTGCTGATTTACTGTTTCACAATTAAATGCATTTGTCAAGATATGACATTTTTTCCCAGCAAAGACCAAAATTATGCACAACATATTCGTCTCAGTTAGGTAAAATGCTTATTAGATGACATTAAACAATAAACATGCTAATGACGTAATAGTTTAGGTTCTTAACCGTGGGATCATCCCGTTCTAAAACGACACAAAAACATAGGAAGGTAAGGACAAAGGTTAACTGCCATCTAAATATGATAAATACTCTCATTCAAATATTGGCCTGGCAAATGCTTGGCTACATGACAAACACGTTGACTGCGCAAGTTTAATTTATCATTGAAATCGAAGATAACACGAGCAGGGTGTAACCAATGCCCACATGTGGTCTGCAAGATACACAAGCAGCGAAGCATCATTACTATCAGCAACGAAAGCCGCTTATTTGCGAAAGCCTACACAGACATGAAAGTCCTGATCAATCCTAAAATTAATGTATTGAAAAGCGCACACAATATTTATTTATCATTAACCGGTCTATTGTTGCTAATAAACAATAATAAGCAAGAGATGAGTCATAATAGTGATACGAAGCAGCTTTACATTAACCGCGTCACGTTCCGCTGATAACTATTGGCCCTGAATAGGTTTAGGGAAAATAAAATCTATCTCTACGTGATGTTTGCAGATGCAGAATGATTTTGTATTCACAGGTGGCAGTTGTTGTAAGTTAATAATAGACGCCTGCATACGGCATGAATGCCGGAAGACTAGTGATAAGTGACCTGAGAATCGTGATTACTTTCACTACATGTCCTTAGCCAATAAACTATAAATTTCAATACTCTCACTGCAATTAGAAACCACAAGTTCAAAAGCATTAGCTTATTATGCGAAAAAGTAAGAAGGATATTCTTCGTGTGATGATAATAATAATAATAAGTTACTCGGTGCAAACACCGAGTCTTCCAACTACAGTCAGAGGCCGTGAAATTGGGGCAAAGATCAAGAAGCTTTGCCTGTAAACGTTTCTTATCACAAACAAGCAAACTGCGGCGTGATAGTAGTATCCGGCGAGAGGAATTCAATAAATCGGTAGTTGGAAAAAATTTGCGCTGTGTGAACACGGTTACGTTGTCCAAATAAACGAAAGCATTCTTCCGCAAAGCTCCAGAAATGGAGGGGTACTTTGAACTAAATTTACAGGAATTCTTCGGAAGAAATGCGAATTTATATGATGGGAAATTTCACAAGTTAATCATCAGATTACTATCCATACAATTATAAAAGAGAATCAGGTGCATGCGAGTCATGGGGTTATTTCCAACAATGCACTTTAATACATTATCGATTTTAGCTAGGACCCCGGTCACGAACAACAGTGTCACATCAATCAAATGCAAACACCTATACAAATATTATAATTTTTAAAATAAGGGCCTTATTAAACTATAGCAGGAAAGTTCACGCCGGCGCATATACACAGAATCCATGGACGAGATAATAGGAATAATAGGTATTGTTTGAACAATACTTAACACGAATCTACAAACTCCCAGCACGTTTGCTAAAGCACAAGCTGAACATCATCCTTTCACAACCACCCTCACACATAGATCTACATAAAACACCTGTGCATGGGTACATGGGCTTTTGTGTATCACGGCCCACAAAAAAAACGAAACATGGGAAATGAACCTATTTTTTATTACTGTAATTTATTTTTAACATGCACTGACCTAGCAACATGCAATGCAATGTACGTCGAAAGGACAAGAAGATCCACAGAAGTTATAGAAGAAAACACCTTTGATATGAACAAACAAGAACCATTTTGGAGACAAAAACTTTAACAGAACATTCAAATGACAATGCCTTTGATATGAACCAAACACCGTGGCAGAAAAAACATCTTCGAAAGTCTTCAGGCAAACCATGAATTATGTTCGGCATTTTGATAGGATTTTTATTGGAAAACTAAAGCAATTAAGTAGTGAATGTTGTGGCCTTGTACCACTTTCAATGTGTTTAAGGTGTAGGAGTAGTACAAAAATATTAAACCTCATCTTTAAAGAATTCTCATAATATCCCCTTTAATATTTACCATATATTCGCATAGGAATAGTTAGTGTTTAGAAATTTGGAATGAAAAGTATTAGCACTACCTCACGCTGCGATCAGAAGTGTACTTTGACGTGGTTACACAAACAAACGTAAAAGATTACATTGGCTGCGGTTGAATTTTCCGACGACACAATTCAAACGAATTCGACAAACGCTTATGTACACAACAGATCAGATGATAGAACGATCAAAAGCTTAGTTCTAAAAACGACAAGATTATCTGACACCAAACGACACGCTTTTTATCGGTTTAAATAGCTACGTCATACATTGTACAGAGAGAAAATGATAGGAAGTGCAGCAACGCTACAATTCAGATATAAGTACGCAAGTGTAAAAGAAACCCAAAAAAAGATTTAAAAATTGTTTTTGGTAGGTCCAGGGAAACCGCGAATCAACAGGAAACATCGCGTCTCGCTAACAACAGCAAGTTAAGCATTCCTAGTTACCTTTTGTTGTAAAACAATGGCAAAACATTGAAAATAGTAACAAAGTCAATTGCAAAGAACAGCTAAGACGTCTGGTATTTGATGATTAGTTTCACTTGAGGGTAAGTCGTCTCATTTGACACTTCAGACTGCTTATATCCGGGGATTACCCCCAAACCGGAAAACGTTGACTAACGAAACGTTCCTTTGTAATAGCCATAGCAACCTTTCACATTGTTAGCATCAAACAAAATTAAACAAACATCCTTTACAGCTGGTTACATGATGTGAACTACTTCAGAAAGTCCTCGAAGTTAATGTTAAACAACTAGTCTGTTCATTACAAATAAAAATTCCGATTATATGACATTGGTCGTTTAAAGCCATTGACTGTTTTATAAAAAAAACGCATCTATCTGTGTTTCAAATATACATGCAGAGGAAAACAGCAGAACAGACCGCAAACTAGATTTCGCAACGTAAATAAATAAAATTACTTAAAAATAGGCTCAGCTCGCTTTTAACTCACGGGTTACAACATAAATTTCAGAGCGGGCAATAGCGATATTCCTTGCATTCAAAAAATTTAAAAAATGTCCGCAACGAACTTGGCGTAACGTACCTACTGCATAGGACAGGTACTAAATTAGAAAACTTATTTAGAGAACTTAAAAACATGGCAAGCTATTTTGAGAGAAAAACGTAAGCGGCCGGAGGCCAGCTTTGTTTACGCTGTCTCGTTCTTAACTATGCATAACGCGGTTCTCGCTAAATCATCGATTAGCGCATTATGATGTCATAGCCCAAAAAAACGACGTACGGTTTCAACAGTAATATGCTGAAAAATAATGCCATGAGCTGCCCCAAGGCAGTGAAAGAGACGACGACAGGCAATGAAGAGATTAAAGACCTACTTCAACTATAAGAAGACTAATTGCAATTTTCCAAACAAAAACAAATGTGCAGAAAAATACATGATTTTCGCAAAACACGGGATAAGTTCCTTATATGGACAACTCGGCACCACTTAAGACTGGACTTAACAAATGAAAAGAACTGCATCGGTTTATCACAAAAAGCGACGAATTATTTTAAGATTATGTTCGCTTTCGTTCCCACGGATCAAAAACGAAACATACTCAATGACGTTTTGGCGACCAAATATTTAAAATATTTTGTTGATTTCGTGTCCAAAACAGATTCGTAACTTGTCTGAAGTGCTTTGCTGTATAAGAGTAAAAATCCTTTGTTATGGAGTATCTGAACGTTTAAACTGATAATAGCCGATATGGCGCTTTTCTTGGACTAGACGAGATGAAAATCATCGAAGATCAAAGGTTACTCGTCTCAAAGGCAAATGACTCAATAACCACCTTAAAGACTATAGTAGATATTTACGTTATGCTACGTACATAAAACATCATATACTGTACCTACTAAGTTGAAAAACAAATCTTTTATTTGCGTAATAATTTAGCGTATTGGTGTAAGCTAGTGGTGCAACTTACGACTTCCTTTTGCCGGTAGATGGTGTCTTCTGCAGAATATACTTGCTGCGTTTTTTCGTCCAAAGTATCGCGCAACTGCTGTACCTCTCTGCGTAGTGACTGTTCCGTATCCTTCTGTTGCTCCATCCCGTGCGTTTCAAGCGCTGCAAGCTGAAAGAATGTCAAATGTAACTTGAAAATCCAATTATTAAAAGAACTTTGTGCAAAGAACAAAGTATCAAATCCGTTAGCAACGGAATTGAATCTACGTCTAATTGAACAAAAGAGCATCATTTCTGGTGTAGTGACTTTTACGAGGTCTGGTTGTAATTATGGTATAGAACCAATGGTGATTGGTATTTAAAATGAAAACTTTATTACGTGAGTAGGCATGTAGGTTTCCAGTGCGTGCAATTTCAAGGAAATTTTCAAATTCACAACAAAGAATATCCTCACCTAACCTCATGTTTCCACACTTGCATAGGAAGTCTCGACAACCGTAACTGGATTAGTTTCCTCGCTGTATCTCTTGTTTATTCAGGCTTCGTTTTCAATCATTTACTTGCAACATACTGCTTGCTTGAAATTTCATGATCTGGTGCTCAAACTCGATATATATAATTTTTTTATTGCTTTCAGTACTAGAAAGGGCATTTTCTTCTGACTTTCATTGAGTGATAAAAATTCCTTGAACTTTTCCACAATATTCTGAGGAATTGAAAGTGAACTTTATTACACTTTTCACTATAGAAGAAAACTTTGCGGTCTCGCTTTTGTCAGAGCTCTTCACTGTGCAACTTCTGCGAACATTGCAGGTGGCTTCGGTCATCATTATCTATCGAATACTAGTTTTAGTCTAGTTTTCACTAGTTTTCTTCCATTGTCTCCAAAGCAATTTCTGAAGTCGAAAACTTCTGCATACTTCATACTTGCATACTCGCGTATAACAATGCGACGTGCCAAAGTATTAATAGAACTCCTGTTAAGTTCTAGCAATGTCACCATAAAATGTTTTCCATGCTTTAAACACTTTTTAGGTTCTTTGTCTATTTACACGACTGAGAGAACATAAATTATCTTCCCTCGATTTCACATTCAACGTCTGCAAGACTTTCAACTGATTTTAAACTCTGATTTCGTCTTAAAAACTTTCAGCCCACTTTGATTAGTGTGCCTGAAATGCAACAGGCCCATTTGATCATACTGAACTTGGCTGTTATAGCACTTTCAAATAAGAACGTCTTGGTAATTTTGATCTGTTTTTGAGCTTTGTTACCAATATACCTGGGCCGTGTTTTTTCAATGCGGCTTCCAATAATTGTTTATGTAATTGACGGACAAAAAGTGATGTGCCAAATCTTCTTGTGTTTCTTCTGTAAACTTTAGACTGACTTACTTTTTCCTCCAGATCTTTCTTTTCCTCCTGCACTTTTGAAAGATCATCTTCAGCTGATTTCAAATCCGTCTCCACACTGTCGATTTCACTCTGAAGTTCCTTTCGCTTCTTATTGGACCAGTCGGAACGCTCTTTCATTTCTTGTTGAAGCAGTTCGACCTAAGACAACAAACAGGGTTTCTCAATACTTGCAATTTCAACTTCAATTTCTTGTATTGCATCTAAACAAGCCAATTTTGACCAAAAAATCGTAAACTAGCAAAGCGAAACCTGTAGCAAACGCACACATTTATACTTTATCGATACGCATTTGTGTGCACTGCATCAAATCACAACTTTCGTTAAGTAAAGTTCAGTTCTAACATCATCATCGTCAAACAACATCATCATCGTCGAACATCTTACTTGTTTCTTTAAAGAGTCGCAATTGTCTTTCGCTTTGTTTCTCTCCTGCAAATTCTCCGCAACATCAGCTCTCAGCTCTTCCACAATCTTTCGAAGTTGGTCAATCTCCCGATTGTTTTGCAACAATTCATCTTCGAGTTCTTGGCATCGATTCTGCGCAACTTCAGCCTACATAAACAAATTGAGTCACAAATTAAGTCACCAGCATCGGGTCACAAAGAGAGAGTCACATACGCAGACTAATCAACGCCAAGAAACAAAATGAAAATCTTTCCTTGAATTGTTCCGAACTATTGGTACGTTCTTTATTCAAACACTATAGAGTCAAGTGAATGCATGAAACAGAGGCAAGTCACAAGCAAAAGCGGACTGAGATCTTATAGAAGCATGCACAGTAATGTGCACTTCACATGCATTAGTTTGTAAAGTCATTGTTTATCATAAAAACCTTTCAAGTGTTGTTTTCTAAGAATTTCTTAAAACAAAAACCATTTCAGGTAAACCGGAGAAGTTAAATTATTTGATTTTAACTGAACTTGTCCATAACGGCGGTTGCCTTAGCAACTGCAGAAATGACCAAAATATTAAAGTGTAATTAATTCATCTTCACGACAAATCAAACACATCACACAACATGCAAGAAAAATGATTAAAATTCAATCCAATCCGGAAAACGTAATTTTTCAGTTTGATGAGTTTAACTTATTAAATACGAATAGTTCCAAAGAACCTTCCATGCAAATGTATTATTAAGAGGAAAGAAAGCAGGCCTCGTATGATACTTAGGTGCAATATACACCGGATAGGGCAAACTAAGAATGCAATGGAAGCAGACTGCAAAGCTTTTGAGCAAACGTCTCAGAAGAAAAAAGCATGGAAAATGCTTACAGTTCAAGCAAAATCGGAAAAAGACAATTTTGTCGTTTACATTCGTCGTACAGTGAATCCTTTGATGTATGACACACTTATTAAAACGTGCTTAAAGTCAATCGCTTTTTGTGGTTCTTATGTCAATCAACAAACGTGCGTGATGACAAAGCAAAATTTACAAAGAAAAATTTGCTGAGTAATGTTCAACAATCATGAGTCAGCGAATTAAGCGGAGAAATGCAAGGACGACTGATTATGACGTCACCTACCTCGTCATCTGAACTCGACGAAGCGCTCTGTGAAAAATGGGCAGTTACAAGAGTAATAAAAACGCTTATATTCGCTCTGACCTTAAAAGCGCGAATAAAGCGCAGGTTTTCGCAAGCACAAAAGCAAGCAAAAATTTCTATTGATACAAACAATTAACAATTAAGTTGATATAGAATCGAAGTGGCGTGTAATGCCTGTGTCTTCGATAGTTTCAGTATCGTTTTTATGGTTAATATTGTATCAAATGGAAAAAGTCTTATCGAAGGTATGGAAAGCAAGGAACCACGGTAAAGATTTTAAATATAGGTTCGATGCCTGATTATTCCAGGTTTCAATTACCTGGTACTTTCCACAACACGGAAGCTATTTAAGATTAATTGGTTATGAAGTCACACGAAGGGATATGTAGCAAACAGATAAAGGAAACGCAACAGTTGTTGACAACTTACGTCTTGTTGCGACCCGTACATAAGTTGCTCAACGTTTTCCATTTCGTTTCGTTTTTCCTTGACCTCCTGCTGGAGGTCATTGACCTTCTCCAAAGCTTTTTCCTTATCAGCAGTAAGCTTTTCTAGAAGGCTTGTCCTTTGATCGTGACTGGTTTCATATTGACGCATCTAGAAAGATAGAAATGTTTAACGTTTTATGCAATTCTTTTAATTAAAAAAAAAAACGCAAATTAACAAAAGATTACTGATTGATACAAAACGCCGTAACGTGTGAATAGCAAACGCATGGGTTTTCTTACGATACAGCAACTAGCAGCTATGCTAGCACTAATGCGAACAACGTCTAAATGCCATGTTAACGCACAATGAGCGAAAGTACGCAAAAGTATCTTTCCGACAAGAGGTTGAGTAAAAAGAAAGCTTCGGTTACTTTTTGTTCAATTTTTCGAATAGCTTCCTGCGCTTGATCAAAAGCCTTGCGCTTGTCTTCCAATTCACCTCTGGCGTCATCTAGCGCGTCCCGGAGGCTTTCTTTTTCGTCCTCTACCTCCTGGGAGCGTTCGAGTTCCTTCCTTAATGCGGAGTCGCTTTGATTTAACTAAAACAGAAATAAAACCAGATTCAGAAAAACTATTAAATACAAATATTTGGCGGACCTCAACGGTGGCAAAAGTACCGATAGATAATGAAAGATAAACGTAACATTATTTTGACAAGTCATTTATTTAAACTCTGTTTAGTGATCGCAAAACAATTGCATTGTCATCATGATCGGTGTCCTGGATTACATCGCTATTACGTAAAACCTAATGAATTGTCATTAACGCCGTAAAATCTTATGAAAATTTTCACGAGAGTTTTACTCGGTCCTGAAGAAGATCAACTTTTTCTTCTTCATCATTTAAACGTCTTTGAAGCTCCTCCAATTGATTTCTGGCCCGAGCTTTTCCCTCCTCCGCTTCCCTTCTAGAATCTTCAAGATCGATGAGCGCTTGACGTTTCTCTTCATCGACATCGTTAGACTTCTCCGTCTGCAAATGATAGAATGTGATGATGATGATGTGATGATGACGCCACACGGTTCACAAGATACAAGATAGTCACACAGAGCAGGGTTGTTAACGCGACAATGTGCAATGTTCTATAGCCAATGACAGAATTTCCTGTACCATAGCAGCCTACGTTTTGTGCCTTAACACATGCAACACATATTTCTAAGGCTTTTTGGGGGCGGAAACAGTCTCTTAAATTTCTCCAATTGTCTCTCAAACTATATATTCTTGCAACTACCGTGGTAAACTAGCATTTAGTGTTTAAAAGTCGCGGTCTTTTAAAATGTCTTAGCGGTCACCAACGTAAAACCTTAAGAAAACCAACATGAAACAATGATTTGTGTGCTACACACAACGATGAAATGAAAATATCAAAACCAACCAGCATTTTAAAAATAAGGTTGCTAGAAAAAAAGTTCAATTGCGAACAAAGGCGGAAATTTTGTGATTTAACCCAATATGGCTTCAGGCAATCTCTCATTTTCATCTACCTCATCCTGGAACCGCTGAATCCGCTTTTCCGCGTCTTTTAGCTCCCGTTCTTTGTCCGCAAGTCTTGCCTGGGCATCCTGACACTCCAATTCCGCCTCTTTACGCTTCCGCTCAGTGTTTCGTAATTGATCGGATAAACTTTCCGCACGCTCCTCCGCCTCTTGAAGCTGCCAGAAAAATAGTGGAATCAAACACACCAAGTCATACCAAGTGTGCAAAAAAGGGTAGAAATAGCAATAATATGCGAGTACAAGAGAACGACGCTAAACAACCACAAAACTTGCAACAAAAAATGGAGCGCTCGAAAAAATTATGAAGAAATGAAACTTCGAAACGGAAAATAAGTTCTATTGCCAGCTAATAAGAAGTTAATCAGAGAAAAAAAGTTCTAATACCAGATCATCAATTCTTTGCAGTTTCTCTTCGGCCTTTGAAAGAGCTTTCGCTTTCTCACCAGCTTCTTTCTGCGCCTCGGACGCGAGATGTGACAGATTACGTCGCTGCTTCTCAAGTTCAAGAGACTCTCCAGCAGCGGTTTCGTATCTTTCTTCCCAAGTTCGAATCTAGGACGACCACAAATATCGCGTTATCGACGCATTTTTTATTCGCATAACAACATTGTAAACTTGGTACATTTACACACGCAAATTCAAGATGTGTGTAAAATTAATAATAGCCTGAATAATTGCGCAATTTATTACAAACAACTTTATGGCGGTTTCCAACGCAGACATGACCAAGAAAACAACAGTTATAAATTATCAACGTTATGTCACCCACCAAGTTACTTTAGAAATTGACTGCCAGATTATGCACTAAAAGTGAGAACTTAATGTCAACCGATTGTAACATTTTAAATTTCATCACAATGAAAGTTCAATAAACCCTTTCACGACGTGAAACGTTTCCCCAAAGTTACCAGAACCAGAAAATTAACAATTTTCCTGAAATCAAATCCGCAGTTCAACCAACCTCTTCCTCAAGGTCTTTAATGTTCTTCTCAGATGAAGCAACTGCACGCTTAGCTTCCTCCAGCTCCTGGTGAGTTTGAGCGAGTTCTTGGGCGTGATTTCGCTTCGATTTGTCCAGCTCGAGCCGGAATGACGTGGCCAGTGTCGATGCTTCATCCATCTCCGACATCTAAGTTCGTCGTGAAGATATATCACGCCATGATACAATGTGATATGAACATATGGATATGATACAGTGAATACACTTGTATAATGCAATATCTTACCGTCGTATGTATTGTATTGTATGGATAAATATAACTCGTAACTCATGATATATATGAGCAGACAGCGCATGTCTGCCACTGTGGCTACGCAAAGTGATAGCGAAAAGGTAACAAAGTAACAAAAGATGAGTAACAGTTATACGACGAATAAATATCGAAGCCGAAAAACTAGCGATAATTTTTATTGGCAAACGTTACAGGTCTATTCTCAACTCAATTTCAATGCCATCGGCAACCTTATGTTGACAAGGAGTTGGCTCATAAAAAATATCGCCATTTTTTGGCGCTGATATTTATTCTTCGTACAACTCGTGGTTCCCAACGCTTTGCTGTTTGAAATAAAAGCTTTGCAAAGTTAAGCAAAGTAACTATAATAGCAAAAGAATGCCACAGTACCTGGGATTCCAGGCGTCGAAGTTTTCTCTGAGCCTCGTCAAGGGAAGCGACCTTCTCACTCAGGGCTATTGTCAGATCTTCCGCTTCTTTGGCGGCGAATCGTCGTTGTTTTTCTGTGTCTCTTAATTTTCGCAGTGTCTCCTCAGATTTCGCTTCACCATCCTTCACCTACAATTGATAAAACACGAAAACTGACTTTGTGATTTGCACAAACACAAGGGGACCGATGTTGATGGTCGGGTGACGTTGTTTGATGTCGTGAAAGAGAAAAGTTCTATTGATCTGTGTTTCAGGTATAAATTTGCAAGCAAAGCTTAGGAATGATAACTTTTTATTGAAAATCTAAAGTAGGTTTTACGTGAACTAACGTATTCTCGGTGCGGGATGCGCATTGTATAATGGAACAGGCACGCAGCTTAATCTATCCACGTAGCTTAAATGCAATACAGCACTGTTGTTTAAAAATAACGGAAAGGGCCATTTCAGTTAGTTGGTATGAGCTGTTTAGGGTTTAGTTGACGAAAAATTTGAATGGGAATGTACATTTAAGTTAAATTTACCATGTTACAAAATGTAAGGTTGGTTAACGAGAAACTGTGTAAAATAGCTTCAAACATAGTTATTCTTTTCCAGTTAAACAACGACATTAAACAGTGAGTTCCATAAACAGGATGCCCACATTCACGTACCTCGGCCGCCATCTTGCGGCATTTTTCTTCAACGTCCTCAACTTCGGTGTGTTTCGCTTCGAGGGCGTCCTTCAACCCGCTTACCTCCATCTGCGCCACGTATTTTTGGTGCTCTAGCTCGGTGACCTTTGACCTTTCTTCCGACGCGGTGGCTTCTGAATTTTTTACCTGCGAATGTAAATGAATCAAGTTGTGTCCGTAGCTGATTGGTTACTTTCAACCTGGTTTTAGCCCTAACGAGGTCACTAACCTCTCATAACCTCCATCATTTAGTAAAGATTAAACCGATGCATATAACGAAAAAAAAGCAGTTTGAGTAAACGATGCGAATAATGACCGAAAGGTTTGTCTTTGATATAACTTAAAGAATTTTATTTAATGAGAAATAATTTACGGTCTCAGCACAATGTAGAAATTTACCCTGTATTTAAGTTCCTCTAGTTCCATGTCCTTATCCTTCATATCTTCACGCATATTGTGCAAGTCTCTTGCTGTATCTCTGTGTTGTTTCTCTGAAAGTTCCAATTTTTCTTCCAGGTTCAACTTGTCGTCTTCAATGATCGATAACATACTCTGTGGAGAGGGACGAAGGTTACAATTGTCCAATTACTGGCATTGTTATGTGTCTATACTGTATAGTATATACGTTATTAAAAAGTTTGCTCTTTTAAGCCCAATGTTAATCTGATCATAATGTTGATGCTTTCGTTTTAAAAGTAACATTCGATCTTGCATCTGATTCAAGTCATACTGAACTTACTATACACCAGAGAGAGAGCATAGTTTGAAACAATAACTCGTTCCACTATTGGCTTAATGCAAATACACAGTAAGAAATTGCATTGAAATTGCAAAAATTGCAACACATGGACACATGTGCAATTGAACAACACTCAGACTCAGACATAAAAATCTGCAACCTGTATCCTCTCCATCTCTCTATCCTTGTCTTCCTTTTCTCGGTTGAGTTCGGAAATCTTGATCTCGAGCTCGTGCAGGGTTCGTTCGACGCGAGATTGCTCTACCATTGTGTTTTCTCTCTCTTTCAGTTCCTCTTCTAACTCGAGGTCCATTCTTCGGAGCTACACAACGCCATAGAGGTCATTATGACGTAACTATTATGTGATTAAGACACGACAAATCAAAGCTTTCTTGAAATTGTTAACACCTTCTTGTTGATAGCATTTATATTAGCATTATTATGTTTTTACTTAATATTACATAATAATGTACATTTATACAGTAATAACCGAAATTATGCATTAATAATTAATCACACCTCCTCCTGTAGCCTGTTATTGGTCCTATCTGCTTCCCTCAGGGCTTTGGCCTTTGCTTCCACATCAGCACGGAGGGTTTCCACTTCTTGCGCCGAGCTCCTTTTAAATTCTTCCAATTGATCCAACGTCTCACTGGCCGCGTTAGCAGCTCCGGTGGACGATAAACGGCGTAGCTACAAGAGCACGATTAACATATTCTTCGATTAATATCGTACAGCGGCTGCTTTATAAACTACATGTTTTTAACAATTACGTTGTTCCTAAGGCTTAAATCAGAAGGGTTGTGCAATTTTTAGGAAATTATTCTAAGGCGACCATGTCAAATAACAGGACAATTAAGCACCCAATGAAGTAGTTGTAAGACCAACTAAATGTTGCAATCTCTGTGATAGCAATACCAGCGGCATGATATCGAAAACACCGGGTTAATTACACAACAATTAGAAACGCTTCTCTGCTGAAAGCAAGAAGGCTTTATCGTTGCTAAAAAGACAAAGCCAAGGCGAGCTACTAGCAGAAGCATGCACCACAAGTATCACAAAACTATGTTAAACAACACCGAAGCATGCAGAGTATTCGCTATTCTCAAACACAAAGACGAACAACGAAATATACGGTGGCACACGACGTACCATTCCTAATGCTACCTCTATTACCCAATCAGCCAATGTTAGTAGAGAAATAATTTTTAAACGTCCGTTGTCAAACATTATCACGCCATGGCTATTATTGAAAGCGTTTTGCGAACTCTGCAAAAAAGCGTAGCAATGTAGATCACTTTGTCAAACAACTACGACATGTTTGTCAAAGTGCCTACTAGCTCTAATTTGCTGCTATGATTTGAAGTTGTTCAATCTTCTACTGAGCTTATGAGCTAGAATGGATGAGGTTAATACCTCATCAGTAAGTTGTTCGATTTCCTCATCCCGTAAAAGTCCGATTTTTTGTTCTTCAGAAAGTGCGAGTTCAAGTTCACTTTTTTGCTTCTCAAGTTCATGCAAAGCGGTTAGCAATGAGTCGGATGAGCTTACGTCCTGAGAGAGTTCAGATGAAGAAGGAGAGGAAAGTAAAACACAAGTAACAAGACATGCAGTTGTTACAAGAATTAAGTAATCAGGTTTAGCAAAGTATCACAGCACTGAAGAGAGGCACAGCAGCACAATGCCTTATATCCACTGCAAATAAGTACACAACAGCATTGAACCATATAAGAATATTCAGCAGGAAACTGCTTGTTTTCAAACCGGGTCAGCGGGTCTAAGGAATGTTATACTAGGGTTATTGCACATGCAAATAATGAGTAGTAGCAATATAATAAAAAAGAACTCCAGACAAAATAATAATGAACCGATTAAAAGTGTTATTTCGCAATAGTGGTTTCCAATTACTGTATATTTTTATAGATCTGCAAAACACAAGGCATTGTGATGTCATAAGTACATGCAATAATTGGCGCGTTTGCATACCTTAAATTCAGACAGCCTCTTCTCAAGGTCAGACTTTTCAACGGTGACTGCAGAAAGTCTCCGGTCGGAATCACTCATTTGAAGTTCAAGGTCACATACCTGAGCCTGATAAGTTTAAAATATCGCATAAATCGACCATTGAAGCGCTCGAACACAAATTCGTCGTTTATCAAGATACCAGTAACGGTATTTCAAACTTCCTAACTACAGAACACTCAACCACTGGGGGAGCAATCGAGCCGTGACGAGCAGATTGTATTGTTATTAAAGTATTACCTCTAAATGCCTTCTCGTTCTGGCGAGCTCTTTCTTTAATCTTTCGATTTCATTTTCCAGTTCCTTAACTCGACCTTTCGACCTCGATGATTCATTTTCTAAACTGCGGATCTGTAAAATATGTCTTCGTAGGTTAAGGAATGGATAATAACTGATATAAAGCTCGCCTGGCGGACATTAAGATGAACATTTATGTAGCACTGTGTGTAACTACACATGCACAACACAGCATGGATCGTCGGGAAACGAATAATTGAGAAAAGCAAGTTTAATTGCAACAGCGATGTTTCGTCATAATTACATTCACGCGATGTCACACCTGTCTTTCGGCTTCTTCGCGGTCGTTTCTCGCTTCTTTAATCTGACCCTTCAACGTGGTTCGCTGCAGTTCGAGAGACGATAAATTTGATTCTAGACTCTTCTTTTCCTGTATATTACCAGGGAAAGTTGGTTGTTAATAAAGCAAAGAAGCGCAATACGAACCGAGCCCTACATATATTTGTGTTTATTCCTATTTAAAGAGAAACTTGAAGTTTGATAAAAATCAAAAACGTCTACAATGCTTTTAAAAGGACGGAAAAGCTGTCCATGGAAAGCACAACCCGAAACAAGTCACAAAAGAATAAAAAATTCAAAGTAAGAGCTTCATATCTTACGTGTCTGACTTGGCTAAGGTCACTGGATAACCTGTTCACATAATCCGAATCATCGAAATCTTGTCGTTGTGTATCTGCGTGGGAGAGTCTCTTCTGTAACGAGTTGATCTCGTTCCGCAATTGGTCAGTGAGAGCTTGCGATTCCTTTTGAAAGATTTTCGTGTAATGACGTATGTAGATTGTAGACTGATAACGTAATCGTATCAACCGCAACGCTAAACTATACTGGAGGCATGTCGAATATAGTATATATCAAGAGCCTTAATCAAAACACTCGTCATTTAGTTTCAATTCAACGAAGTTAGTGCTAGTTAACAAATTGTACCTAATTGTACCCAGGAGTTAATTGTAAAATAAAGGTTAACTTTGTAACGTCCAATAATAAGTTAATTAACCAAAAAACGTCTATTGTATGATACAACATAAACTTGAAAGCCTTCATAAGAGCCAAGTCAATTGGTCAACAATGAATTTCAGAAACTGACAAACGAATTAGTAACTTCAAATTATTAACTAATTGGTAATTGCTAACTATTCATTGTTGACCGATCCAGAGCAGTAACTTTAAATCATTTGATAGAATTTCAAAATCACTGACTCGTAATTCTTCTTGAGATTTAAGGAGGAGTTCTTTGCTCCTGTACGCTTCTTCTCGTGCTCTGGATGCAGCAGAAGAGTCGAATCCCTCATCGGAGCTGGAACTCGATCTCTTCCAGGATCTCTCCTGACGTCGTTGATCCTGCAACCTTTCCACTTCACTCTTCAAAGATGCAACTTGCTCTTCGAGACGTGGTCGTGCTTCTACAGCACTCACGCTCTCCTGCAGGAGTCGATAAAAATGTTCGAAATTCTGCGTTTATTGTTTAAGTCTACGTAATAACGAAGTCAATAACTAATCAATAAGTAATAATAGCAACGTATTCATGCGATAGACAATTTCTTCCATAAGTTGAAATAAATTATCTGAAAATCAATATAGAAATTAGCCGAAATAATAACAAATGAATCGATTATTAATAAAACTTTAACACAAGGATGAACCTGTCTTAGATTGTCCAGTTCGTCTCGGAGCCTGCAGAGGACATCTTCGTGCATCTTCTTCATCATCCGCACCTCCTCATCATGACCGGCCGCCTCCTCATGAAGAGCCTATCACAAATTACGCTATGAAATTGTCATAAACGTTCATTGTTACGTCAAGAAAAATATATGACGGCATGAAAAACTACACTCTCTGCCAGAAAGATCATTCAACATAACAATATAATACAAAATGTTTAAAGCGTTTTAATGATCAATTGCTTGAAACTTAGTCTCAGACGAACGATGTAGTTTTACAGACCTGTTTAAGAGCGACAATTTCGTCTTCTCTTTTCATCAAATCTTCTTCCCGCTCCTCTTGTTGCGTCATCAAATCTTCCTGATCGCTTCGAAGTTGATATAATTCCTGTCGCACGCAAAGCAAAATGATGAAATTAGCTTTTAAGGTTTAGTGAGAGACATAGCAGAGCAAGTAGATATGACAGAAACTTCTGGAATATTTGTGTAGCTTTAAAACAACTTCTCTACGTTTAGCTGCAAGTATAATAAAATCTTTAACTTTGAAGAAAAATAATTAGTAGAGATAAGTAAGAGCACAATTATCAATTTATGTCATAATTGCAATAATCATTGTCATAATCGTAATTGTAATTGTTACAATTATTATACTAAGACTGTTTTCCGGCCACTTTATTCAACAAACACATCATCCTTACGTCAAGAAGCTGTGATTCATTCAGTTTTTTCGATTCGAGCAGATCTGATGACGATTTCGCGCGCTCTAGCTCGTCGCTCATTTCACCGAGTTGAGATTTAAGGTCGTCGAGTTCCTTCGCTTGTTGCTGCTTTAGAAGTCGATCGTGACGTTCGCTAGAAAATGAATGACATCATGCTCTATCCGACGTAAATTATGTCATAGAGTGCTTTGTCTTTTGCAAAATAGTGAATTGATTTGTTACAGAATATACGGGAGATACGGAAATTCATTCCAGGCGGTGATTTTAACCCGTCAGCATTTTCTTTAACGTCATAACGCATTTTCATTCTGCTTCTACAAATTTCATGTTATTATAACACTTATGTCAAACTCTATTACACCATGATTGCCACTAAGGGTTTGAAAGCTCGTGAAACTGTAAGTTGAGGAAACGCGAGCTTCAAATTGAACTAACTTCATTCTTAGTTCGGCGATTTGATTGCGGGCAACGTCCAACTTCATCTCCAGATCCTCGATGACCCTCTTTCCTTCTTCAATCTCTCGTTCTAGTTTCTTCTTCTCTCGTTCGACGTCGCGAAGTTTTGTTTGTAGGACGTTGAGAAGTTCGAAGTTATGGAGGTTGTCCTGAAAACAAGGGAATGTTTGTGACCCGAAACACAATGCAGCAGGTAGTCAGTAACAATCGCGGTGTAAATTGTAAAACAGTGCAACTACGTCACCAGTATAACATTAAACATGATAATTATGGACTTAGATTTTACCAAAACTATAACACGTTATTAAACCGCATAAAGAACGAAAAATGAATGTTGAGTATTCAATAATTTGTAACTGCTATCATGCAACATAGACTAACATCTGCTGTGGCTTGCAGTTCCTTAACTGTGGCACGAAGTTCGCTGATGTGGTCTTGAAGTTCAGCCACGGATGGCGCTGTGAAGTCGTAAGGTTGATCAGCAAAGACTGGCCCATCAACCTGGTCGGCATCCTGAAAAAAATTGCTGACGTAATTACCGCATCAAAGTTTTTGACAGGTGTCAAAACTCTGCTGGAATCAAGTTAGACAAAATAAGTCTGTACTGTAAAGATTCATAGTTGTTGAAGTAGACTTTCTAGCAGTTCCATCAACTGATTTTCTTTGCAGCTGTCGATATCGTCAACTTACTTTTAAGGAAATGTTTTCAAAATGACGTGCACCAGAACGTCAAGATTACGTTTTCGTGGAAAAATAATTTACAATCCATTTATGAATAATCGATGATGCGAACTTCTCACGTAATTCAATTAAATATTAATTCATATTACGTAATACGCACGTTAATTGAAAGCACCAGAAAATCGTGATATCTCACTTAATATGAGAAAACGCAAGAGTAGTGCTAGATTACGTAGCTTTTATTGATTAAAAGGTTTGCAATAAAAAGAATTGCAAATGAACTTTCGCATTAAAAGTGATGGTTTTAGATAAAACATTTCAAAGCGAAGCGTTCATAGAAGATCTTATCTACTGAAGCAACATGAAGGAAAAAACAAAAATATACGCAAATGTTTAAAGGCATCAGTGAAAACGAAAACAATTTGTCGAAGTTACAAATAACTCTGCCAAGCACCAACACCCAAAACATCTTTGCGACGTCAATTACTGGATCTAACTCCCTCAAAGATAACGTAACCAGGGTTACGTTTCAGATTATATCAGCGATAGTAGACATTTGTCTTGGCAAACTTGACAGTTACAAATGAAGTTGAAAAGACAACCAGCGTTGGAAATGGTAAACAAAGATTGTGTTGAGAGTGCAGCGATTAACTAAACTGACCAGATAAGCCACAAAAATGTACGACACTGCTTAAACGGCGGTTAAGTTGAAAAGTTAAGTTCATTTATCAATCTATCTATCTGTATATATAAATCTGGCAATGAATGGTCTATGGTGGAAGTTACTCACCCCTGGCTTGCGCTTGGTGATGTCGGTGCTGCTTATTTTCCCGAAAACAATACTGGATGATCTTTTGTGGGATCCCGTGAAGCTAGGTAGAGGATACGATAGGTAACGTCGAAAAAAACGTTACGGTGATATATGAGATTAAGACAAATGATAAGCACACACACATTGAGGTACTGTACGTAGTAGTGTAATGTAGCCTATATCAAAAGACGTATTACAACGGTAAAAAAAGATTATATTTGTGTAAGTCCACAAATTAAGGAAAATTCGACGCGACCATCGCTATGAGAAGCGTTACATGATTTTGAACATATCCCTGTGTAAACACTTTCACTATTGACTCTCCATACATTCAGTCTGCATGAACAACCACTCATAAGTGAACAAAAAGCATCAAGCGTTTAGAAATGGGCCGTTCAAGTGTTTAAGTAGCAAGTCAATTCGTCTGGCATTGAACAGACTGATTTTCAAAACATGTTGGTCACCGTAGTGTTATGGCAATACACATAGACGGTGGCATATGTGTTGTAGGTTGTATTATGCTATTCTCACCTCACTGGGGACGAAAGGTCAGGTAAGGAACGTGATTCATGGCGCTCTTTCTGCAAAGATCAGGAACATAAATCTTAACCGAACGCGGAAGCATATTTTGCTCACATTAGCCAAGATGTCGGTTATTAATATATCATTTTTAAACCAGCTTTTTATATGTTTCGGTGCTTCAATTATTATTCAAAAGCAATCATTATCGAAAATTTATTGGTAGGTTCGTTTCAATTGACAAAAAATATCGTTAAATATACATACAACAGAAAGACATGAATGAAAAACACATACGTCATCGTCATCATCAGAAATGTGGAGCGACATCCCAAGCGATTCGGCATCAGAGTATTCAGACTCACTCCATTCACTGCCACTGACCACTGCAAATAATTAATTTATTATGTAACAATCGCTATTATGACGTAGATTTCGTAGATGCGGTTTATATGTGAATGAATGTAAACACAATTAACTGTGTACCACGTAAGAAGTGCAAACCGATACATATAATGACTAAATACAAAGAGAACTAAACGAAATACCGCAAAAATCGAAATTATTTAAGCGATGGTCATTAAAACAAGTTTATATTGTGTGCAAATTGTTGTGTAATTAGTTTATATTATTCTGAGATAAACTAGGAAATAATTAATCACCTCTGCTTCCGGGGTTTGACGTAGATATCCGTTGAGCATTTCTCTTCCGTTTTGTTTTACGCAACAACTGGTGGCTGGGTCCATAAATTTTTGCCTTGCTTACCTGTGTTGGTTGCGACTCAGCTGTGGGCGCGACGTCTGAAATTGAGAAAACTCATAAAAGGCGTGTTATTTGTGGTAACTATCACCAACAATAGAACGTTCACATGCGTGGCCATTAAAAGCCAACCATTCAACAATGGTGACTTTGCATAAAATCTTTCACAGTCAATCATGACAATATATTTATTTAATCTACTGTCATATTTGTCAGGAGAATAATAAATAAGACTGCTCAAGATCTTTGTTAGTATCAAAACAAAACAGCAACCAGTAGTAAGCGTCAAATCAAAGCCCGTAGTAGTAAGTGTCATATTAAAGCACGAAGTAATAAGCGTCATAGATACAGCAGTTCAAAATTTGTAATATCTGTTATGCAAGCGCAATATGTGTTAGGTTATGAAAGCACTGGAACCCCTCCGACAACCCTTTACAAACTTCCATCCATTAATAGCATGAGCAAGCCTAAACGACAACTAAACTGCAAATGATCCAAGTTTGGCATCACAGTCGTTGTCATAATTACCTCGGTCTACGTTGATTTTACTGGCTACAATTCGTAAGACACGTGGCCTGTCATGGCCACACTAACAAATAAGGTCTAGGCTAAACATACCGATACACGAAAAAAAGGCCAAAGTTTGGCAACAAGGATATACCACAGCAACAGCTTAGGCAAATCAAACCATTTGCGGCAGATTTCGTTAGAATTGTTTATTGTATTATTCAAGCCAGAGGATAAAATAACGGACATGTTAGACTAAAAAAAACTTAGTAAACTCCACATAATCAAACTTCACAATTTGTACAGATGATGGTAAGTCATAAAACTGGGCAAGTTTTTTGGATTAGTGTCTCAAGAAATGAAAACAAACACTAGCAGCAAACTCTACGGTATAACTACACGTCTACTGCTCTCTGCAAGTCACCTTTTTCGTCATAATCAAAATCCTTTTTAGCTGATCTTGGTGTAATGAGGTCTTCCTCTATTGGACTACGGGAATCTGCGGAACATGAGACAAATTCACACTATAACGGTTTGGTGGATGGCAAGTTATTTGCGAAGCAATATGGCAAAAATGAAAGTTAAAAATAAAAAACACATTACCAGTGGAGGAAACGGAGTTAGATTTATCATTTCTTTTTGAAAGGAACACATCTAAAAATAATTGCAAACCAAATAAGAGAAGATCTACCAAATAAGTAGAACAATTGTAACAATGCAGTCACCAGCTGCGATCTTAACACAGGCATATAATTATCAACAACCTTAAATCAGAAAAATCATCGAAATTAAACCCATAAAATCTTGATTGCGTCATGATTATGCAATTTTTATCACATCGTCTACTCAATCAAGTACTACTTTTAATCAGTGATTTGTACACTACGGCATCCTTATACCATCGCCAACATCCAAAAACGATGACAACTCAGACGCATCTTTAGAGCTTGGCTTATTACTTTGTTGGCTTGCTAACTGGTCGACTAATTTCATTAAAGCAGAAGGACTTTTTCTGCCACCTATACAACAATGATGAACGAGTTATGAAGAAAAGCAGTAATTGCACTTTCAAGAGATGGAAAGTATTAATTTTTGAAGAATTTTCATAACTTTTGCCGTGATTATGACAAGCTGGTCACCTTGAAATGGGTTAAACGCACTATCAAGGTCTCTTTTTCTCATTTTAGGAACAATTTCTTCTTCTTGTGCCAAAGCTTTGCTAGCAGCAGTTTGCCAGCGATGTTTGACAAGAAAGGGATCTGCAAATTTGACAGGATAATCCGCTTGGGTCAACAAAATAAGGTAGTAGTCACAATCGAGTGACATAACCTGTCCTAAATTTTCAAATTTAAATGCAGTGTAATCTAGACCCAACAAAGTTTTAAAAATTAAACTGTCAGGTCGCCAAAAAGGGTGCGATGTGTGTAGCAGATTCTACCAAAAACACAGTGAGTTAGTTAAAAAGTTTGTTTAAACTGAAATATTTTTTTTATTGAACTTATAAGACAACATTGCTTTGAACATCATCATTAAAATATATTTAATCCAACGTTTTAATGAAACTATTATGTTCAAAACTATGATTGCTGTATCAATAATGATTTCCTGCTCTGCACAAACGAACATGCCCTTAAATATGGAAGTAAGTGGCACTTCAAAGCAATGGCAAAGCCATGCATTACTAGTAGTAAGCAACAGGTCAATTATTTTGCAACAAAGTGCAAAATAACCACTGAGTATCCCGCTCCAAGCATTGAATTCTACCTTTCACGGCAAGATTAAGATAATCGCACGGTTTCTTGGTTGGACTATGGTTATGAATCTTTCGTTGGTTACTTGATACCACAGGTTGACTGAGAGTTCGTCGTTTAAATTTCCTAGGTGTAGTAAGGCCACTTCTACGGCCTGTATGTATTTTATGACACCGATGAGACAAAACCTAATACCATCTTTATACTAACAGCATAAATATTTTGCACTATTTTATGAATAGTGCACATTCAAAAAGAAAACTAACAACAACTTGCATACTGAGACGCTATCAGTCACCACAAAACCGTGCTTAACCCAGGAAAGAGGTAAATACCTTTATTCGCTGGTGGTCCAAACACATTGCTTCCTGCACTTGGCTTCACAAGGTGTTCAGTGGATACACCACTAGTAGTCCTTGGTTGTTTAGTGCCAGGAGTCAAAGTCTGTTGCGGTTGCCTGGAAACCGGTTTCAGGTCAACCAATTTCTTTTGTTCTGGCTCAGCGTGACGTCTTTGTTGCATTGCTGGTTCCTTTCCAAAAGATGTGGATGCTGGGGAGAATCTGGAAGGAGGATCGGCTGCTTTTCTTGGTACCGGCTTTGCTGTGTTTTGCGATGGAGGAGAAAAATTCGATAGGATACGAGATGGTGGGGTTGTGGAAGCAGGAGATGTCAAGGCAAAATACCTGGATTTTTTGGGTTAATAGTCAACACTCATTACTTTTGACCTCACAATTTTTTACAAACATAATATGTCACGCATAGATTGTAACATTAAGGGTTTAGTAAATTATGAAAACACTCTGAAAGGTAAAACTAAGCTAAGAACGGATTCGTAAAGATAATAATCAAGGCCAAAGTTAAGGTATAATAGATCCAATAAAAGCCTAAAACATTATCATCATAAGCGTTCTACCTTCCCATTGGGGAAGAGCCTGCTTTCGAAGTGGCGGTTGCTGTTGTAACTGTGAGGTTTGTTCTCTGTGAATCCAAAGTCACTTCAATTTCCTTGCTACCACTCCGAGGCCGTTGTAAAGAACTAGACAGTTTCTCAGGCTTCCGGCTGTTTATGAAATCATAAAACTACGATTTGTGCAAGTGAAAACTGTCCAAATGAATCTGGTACAACTTTTTATAACTTTTACTTATAAAACTTTTATAAAAACGCATACAATAAACGCATATAACTTTTTAAAAGGGCAAGGGATTTTTCTCTGAATAATCAACGTACCCTCTTGCTGCCCAATTACCCCCAGGGGATAAGACAGGGGAGGGTGATTGTAACCTTGCAGGGATATGCTGGCCCCTGCCACGATCAGGGAAACCACCTTTACCAGAAGCATTGCTGGCTTGAGGCTGCTCAAATGGTTTTAATAATAAACAGGGTGTTAAAAGTAAGTCGGCAGAAGAACAGGACATGTTGCATTACGATTATAAGTCAATAATAAAGTCTCTGATGATAATAATAGTCAATAACAAAAACAATAGTTAATATTGAGTCAATGATAAAATTACTAAGCGTTGGCATGCATTGTCCAGTAACTGTAAGGATGCATCTAACATTAAACAAAGATGAGAGCTAAAGAGATACCTTGGGAGGCACATCCTTGGGACCAGATTCAAAAAATCCAATTAAATTTGAGACAGGCTTAGTATTATTGTCATCCACCTTTCTCAAGCGATTCTTGTTTCTTGGAGGTGAAACACTCCTTGCCCTAAAACAGAGTATGTCAGTATTACTCAATCGACATCATGTAAACAACAGATTAAGGTACACTAATTGTTAGGAACCAAACTAACAATATCTAAGACACAAAAATGAAAGCAAGAAAAGATTTACAAAAACGTTTCACCTTGAAATCAAAACGTAAATTTAAAAGGATAAACAGCGTTGAAATCTACCTGTTACTGGATTTGGTTGCGGCAAGCGCACGATTAGGAGAAAGGCTTCTTGAGCGTGTCATTTGTTCCCGTCTTCCCGGCAAAGTCTGAGATCTTTCATGTGCCAGCCTCGACCTTGGTGACCTCATGTGCAATGACGAGGGAGCAGGTTTCTGAGCAGCTTTCACATCTGACGGCTTCGTACAATAAACAAAATATAGGTAATTTCAACTTCATATCAGGAAGACTGTGATATATCTAAACGTAGAGGAACAGACAATCACTTCATTTGTATCAGAAATGACTTCAGATTAAAATATCCGTAATTAAATTCGTAGTTAATTTTAAGCTAATGTTATTTTAAAGGTAATTATGTATCTCTGCTCTGTAAGGCTGGAAAGAAAGGATAGTAGTGTACTAGTATTTGTTAAGTCAATTTTGCACAATAAACAAAGCAGAAGTGGCAGTTAACAGGCTAAGAGCAAAACAGTGAGAAGGAATTTCAAGAATAAACACTACAACCAAACAACAAGCAATCATTCTAGTTGCATTTCTAATTATAGCGACAATCAATAATGACAAAGATGAAACATCAGCAATTAAACAGGATACTTCTCCCTTGGCTAATGTTTATTCAAGCAAAGTTATATTTTCACAGCTGACAGAAAATGTTTGCTTAGAGAACTTTAGTGTCAAGCATATATACCACAGCTTACCTTCACCAGTCTTTCCTCTGGAGGTATCTGTCTGGTGCTAGGCCTCTCTGCACTAGGCTTGAATGAGGCCTGCTGTGTTTTTGCTTTTGCTGGTTTAACCACATCGGGGTGGTTTTGTTTTGGTTTCCAATCGTTATGCATTGTTCCTGGGCGTCTTGAGGGTACTTTATGCATTGGAGCAGCATCTAAGAAATTGCAAACAGAACAATCTTGTTAAAATCACGAATATGGTTCAATGAAATGAATTAATGGTGTAAGGCATAACAACGATTTCAAGTACAGTAAACAGTAAAACCAAAGCTTTCATATTACAATGTATTGGAATAGGATGATATCTTATGAAAAAAATCACATCAACAGGCAAGCTAAAATAAACTTTGGTTTATTAATTGTCATTGCAGGAAAGAAGTAAAGTTCTATGTATCAAGCAAGATACTAAAAATTTTGCTGGCCAGCAGAAATAAAGGAAATTGATAATGTCAATAGCTTCCTCATTCAAGCCAATCTCTCTATTTCACAAGGGGAAACCCCATGCAGAACCTACTACTCAGTTGGGAATTCAATTCATAAAAATGAAATTAGTGGTGTGTAGTAAAGCAGACACTTCAAAGGGGCATGGTTTTGTTCATTTGGTTGTAAATAGATGATTTTCAAAAGATCAACGTACGCGACCATAATGTAACTAGATACACTGAAATCTGAACAAAACTAGTTCAAAAATTACAATTTACGAATACGAATAAGATCAACTACAAAACAAAAAATAACCTGGTTCCACATGATGACCATTCTGCAAGCTACTGGCTGTGTTTGATGACACATCACTTCCTTCAGATGGATCAGGCGCTGGAACCATATGACGATGGTTTTCTTTGTCTTCCAATATTACAAACGGGTGTCCTACAAGTGCATAGATGTACATATAATTCCGGTAGAATGCCTTTATAACAGGCATATGGAATTCTTAGAATGCTAAATTAAATAGCTTGTAAAATACCCAGTAGCTGATCAAGATAAAAACTACATAAAAAAAACAAGTTATCAAGTGTTAAGCAGTGAAGGTTGGTGGATTTCAAATCACCAACCTGCTGTTTAATAAAGTCTGTGTTTATTTGTGTGTATATATATATATCGCATTAATGTCCTAACTATCTACCAAAAAGTATAAGGTGCGACTTGAACAATAATTTTATATATATACATCGTATTATTACATTATCCTATACAAAAACAAATTTAAAAGTTATCATATTATATTATATACACATATTATATACATTGATGTGATGCTCGTGTAAATAAAATCTGTTACCATTTTAGAGGCAGAATTTAGAAATTTGACTTATATGCATACCAGTTATACCTATCTATGAATAAATACAGCAAATGTTTTTGTCTTTATCAAACTGCAATACCAGAATCTTACCTTGTATTCCTTTTATACTGATAGCAACTCCATATTCAGATGAGTTCTTGTTTGATTGAGCCTTCTTTGCTTTTGACGCCTTTGCTACTCCAGATCCAAGCGAATAATAACCACGTTCCAGTTTAATTCCAGAGTCATATCTTGGGTCCATCTTCTTTGTAGGGCTTGGAACTTTGCTTGACTTTTTCTCAGTCGGTGAAAATGTTCGTCGGCGCGGTAAAGTTTCACTGATACGTCCAGTTGGTACTTTACTCCCGGAAAACCTGCCACCAGTGGAGGTTCTTCCACTAGAATTGTGCTGTTGATAGAAATAGATCGTTTAAGTGGAAGTCAGCATCAAGACTTACTTTTATCACCATGAAGTGAAAAACTTTAGCGTTTTGAAGATGAAATGCAGCAAAATTGCAATGGGCAGGATAAATTAAACTGAGTAGACTGAGTGCATGAGCATTGAGAAAACATAATTTACTTTGCTATAAGTAAAACGTTAACTTTATGAAGTTGGTGTAATAAATTTCCATTTAGTTAAATATATATAAATATACATCTATCATGAGTGGTTGTGTAAGCAAGCCAAGTAGGCATGACATGAAGCTAGTATTGTGCATGAAAAAACTATACAGATCATATATGACAATGTTTCATACGTGCGTACGTATGATAAATTAACTAGTTAGCAATTTTATATTTAAGCTTGTGTACAAATTTCAATATATAATTCATATAAAAAAACAGCATCATACAAATAGTAACAACGGAACATGGTACATAGCATCCATTATTACATTTACACTTTTTCAAGTTTAAACAGCTACAGACCTAATTAAATGATATATTCAGCTACTTTACAAAGTTTTACTTGAAGTTTTTAGTCTTAACTATAAATCATATTTAATTCATGCAAAGAGCATCCACTAATAAGCAATTAAAACTTTTGATATGAAAACATCATGCACAAAACCTGTATAAAATCATGTTAAGAAGAATTTTAACTCAATTAATCAGTAGGCTTAATTAGAATAACAAAACAAACTAGACATACAAAGTTTGATCACTCTGGTGAAACAATACATTTATGTATGTCAATACCTAGGATTTTGCTTACTCAAAAACACATGCACACATATATATACCATAAATACACAAGAAAAGAATGTAGACAAAAAAGATTTACTGAGCAAATACAATGACCAACTGACCCAGAAAATCCCAGAGGAAAATTATTTTAGCAATGTTATTTATTGTAAGTTAAAACTTATGTTACAAAACTCCACCAAAATGTTTTTATCAATAACTTGTCCAAAGAAATCTACTCCAAGACAAATATATGTACTGTAGTTAGTAAGCTATGTAAGGCACAGCTATCATGCAGAAATTGTTAGTAGTATGAATCAGCATCAGCCTTTAAAAGCTACTTTATTGCGTTTATGTTTACGCCAAAATTTAGTTAGCTGCTTAGTCAGCAAAAAATTGCCACTAAAAGAATTTTAACACTCCACCAAAATGCATTTCAAACAAGCCACATTTTCTTTACATGCCTTTAATAACTTTCTTCCCAGTAGGCCTATAGGATATGGGTTACTTCTAGGAGCAGTCCTGCAAAAAATAATGGAAGCCGAAAGCAGTTAATAATGTCCTATGGGTTGATATTATCAATTTGTTTATTAACATGAACCATATCTTATGATTGGGTTAAACATCTTGTAGGTTAAGGTCTGATGTAGCATCTGTTACGTTAGTTAAGCACTTTTAAAACCTTTTCTGACAATAGTATGGGCAAAGTTTTCAACTCTAGAACCATATACAAACTTGCATAACTGTGAAAAACCATGGCTGAGGTGCATGGACACTTTGCACAGTAAAACATTATTATAGGCTATGTATGGTATACGATAAAAATCAGTGCCATCCTTTAAAGGATTTCCAAAACATACAACAAAATATACAATTATACAGCATATTCAAACCAACATATTATGCTCCACCAAATATTATGACATCTTACAATCATGCAAATTAGGTTAGTGAAGCCAGGAAAGAATACATGTATAAAGTTTAGAAAATGTTGGGTCTTATTTCCAATGACAAAATCATGTGATTTTAAAAATTTTACTATTCTTAACAT
Organism: Clavelina lepadiformis; assembly: GCF_947623445.1. NCBI lineage: Eukaryota > Metazoa > Chordata > Ascidiacea > Aplousobranchia > Clavelinidae > Clavelina > Clavelina lepadiformis. The sequence continues at coordinate 23,104,031 of NC_135243.1, read as the reverse complement.
GCAAATCCCTACTACTAATCATAAATCTCTAAATCATATAGCTTGTTAGGCTACAAAAAACTAACAATATAGCTTGGATAACCTATGAACTCCAAAACAGGAAAAAAATAAAATCTATCATTATGCATCTCTACCCTTAGGCATAACAGAAAACCACTTACGGATAAGGTAGAATTGGGGGAACTACCAAAGTCGCTAATTCTTTCAAAAATCAACTCGGGCGTCAATTCAATTGTTGAAATATCCGTCATATTATCTCTAGCAGCAGTTCATCGTTTTAATTACACTTTTTCTAAACTCATAACGCGGGCGATAATCGTCTGTACAAAATAAATGCAAAAACAAATTAAACTTTTAGCAGATATGCCTAAAGATCTTGGAGACACATTCAGACTGTCGTAAGAGCTATGTCTGCAATTCAAGTACCCGGTTAAATTTGAACAACCAACTTGCGGAACTGTTGCAAAGTGCACTGCTCTGATTTGGCGTTGTATTGCTAAAACGCCAGTATTGCAGTCAACAGCGCGTGACGACAATGACAGCGCTCAGTCAAACCGATCATTTACGGATCTACCGCGGTCTAGTTAATTTCAAAACAATCGAAGCACAGTCTTTTGTGCAGTAACAAAGCTGCGATGTTTTGCAAAAGAATTTGTTTAAACGTAACGTTTTTCTAAAGAGGTCGACCTATGACCTGTGGTAGCTGTTTTCACTCCAATTAAATTTCACTGAACTGCTCAGCGGAGCGTATGAAACGCTACAACACCTTTAGTAACCGCCAATAATTGAGATCGAACCGCTTTTTGGCAAGCTATCTTATGTTGCAAAGAGGAAAATCGCGCGTATATCGCCTTGGGCGAGACAAGTGGAGCAGATTACAACGAAGTAATAAAGTATCTGAACATCAAAGGCTCAAAGCATCGTAAAACTGCATTAACTTGTCACTCTAATTTTAACAATTGCAATTTGCATCCAAGCACGTTTTTAAAAGCTAAGTCGGTAGTTACTGCGACAATACTCTGCCATTTGTTGTGCGAATCTTTTTAGCAGATGAAGATAATGTAAAAAAACATCGGACAATCTCGCGAGTAGATGGTTATATTATGGATAAAGATAACAGAAACCCACAAGTCATATTTTGCACGCGCTAGCCTAAATTTCTTTTGGCGTGCTGCAAATTTCGTTTCAGTTCACGAATTGTAAAGCGCTGCATAGAACCGTGAGGTGTTTCTCGTTTTAACAACCGAGTGAATATCACACAACGACCTTATATTTTACAAACAACATCATTATATCACATCTTACTTTGTCTGCGTCTACATCGTTCTGTGACGATAAAAGGATTTATAGCTGATGACGATAGCCCAAGAAACTTGCACTAACTCTGTGTGAGACTTTACATGAAACATTTCAAGTTTTTGTGCATTGCCTTTAATTAAGCCATTTCGCTTTCCATTGAAGGGAAAGCTTGCAAATAACCATAAAATTTCATTTTGTTTCGCTTTGAAAAGCAAATGCGCTATTGATTTGCATCCACGCTTTTATTCCATTACGCCGACTTTTCCAAGTCTTGATGATCATTTGATTAATTATATATTTTTTGGGCGCTTTTATATAAGTAGTGGCAGGTTAAAAAATAACAAAAAGTACATTTCTACCCAGTTGTATAAATTCACACAAATCTTAGTTTGTTGAGACAGTCCCACACATACCTAGGTTGATCTGTATCGAGCAGCCCGCAGAGAAGAAAGCCGTAATTTAAACACATCTCCACTTGATACAATTACACCGGTGACGTAATTGCGGTCGCATAAACAAGAGGCGAAGTGGCAAACAAAAAACAAGTTGACAAAGAAACCTGTAGCGATACCTGTAGGAATCTTTTCAACTCGCAACGTTGCCCTACAGACAAAATCAAACAAAGTAGAATCTCCGCAATGCAAGCTTAAAGCATTGAGTGAGCTGGTATAACCCCAGTCAAACCACGCCCTAACAACATACGAGTTATTTATAACACGCAAGACGATAAACATCTTTTCTGACATGAGCATTCAGATTGTGTTAACGGGACCCGGCGAAATCAGATTGAAAACAGAGAATGCAGTAATTATTGGTAGCGCGCTTCAGACCGGCAATTTCCACATACCATTTACCACTTACCGCAATAAACCTCTCATGCTGTTTTGTCTTGTGAAACTCCCTAAAGACAACAATTTTATCAAAATGTTTAAACGGGCAAATGCGCGCGTGAAACCGAAAAGGCATTTCTCGTAACGTTTTGCAAAACGGGGAACTGAAATGGCCAACAAAAATGACGTCATCGTCATCACAGGGTTGACGATGACGTGACAGCGACGAGAAAAACTTCAACAAGACAAGTAAATAGTTCATCTGTCATCAAAACACGATCAACTCAGCCTAGGTTTTTATCGATTACAACATCTTCATGAAATAGAAACGGCTCGCGGTCTACTCCTGCTGCTTAGCCAACATGACTTCCTTGTTGTTAAACTGACAACACAGGAAATATAGCCATTTTACCATAAAACGCCTAGTTCCGGCAAATTGTTGGCGAATATATGCACATTAGCGCGCAATATCCGCGCATGTAAAGGCATCAAGTGCAAGTGCAGTGTCTGAAACCACACTTGAAACGTCAAGGGGATCGACAGTATTAGTTGTAACGACAACCCGCCTCATGCCTGACACGAAAAATTAAAACCTGGGTCACGCATGGCCAACCATGAGCGTTCAAGCGTGAATAAGGTGTTTCCAATGGGATCAAAAAGATAACAGAAAAGTTAAGGTTGGGCTAAAACCACTTGTTTACGTTTGAAAAACGTTCTTATGTTTCCTTTTCAAATCTATAGCCTACTTTACTAGCAACAGTTCGGTCATGTTTCCCAACGTGTGGGTACACCGACTAAAAGCTATAACTGTTCATCTTGACTAAGCTGCAAAGTATCACAGTAAAAACTATGTCTTGTTTAGCATGAAAAATGACATTAAGTAAACTGGTTTTATCTTGTCGACCAGGAAACTAACCAGTCGCTAACGATACATCTAAATACATCTCCTGTCCCTGTTCCTACTAAACACACGTGTAACTTCACGCTAACAACGTGACACTTTTCAGGATCTTTTCAATCGCTTTCCGGTCCAAGTACGGAGATTATTAAGTGCTTATATTGTCCTTAACAAGCAAATGCGTAAATAACGACGTCCTATTAAGTCAATAGACTTTCCTGAACGACTTTGGTTGGATTACAAAACTCGAACGGGTCAATCAATATCTCAGGGAGAAATACCCGTTGATTTTGCCAACGCTTCGTGAGTTATTGCCGTCGGTTATGTTTTTGTAACAGCATTCTTGCCTTGAAATTTCACTTCAGCATACCAATGTTCTTAGGTAGTGCTGCTATGACTTAATGATACACTTGCGATACTATTTTCAACCAGCTATAAACAAGACGTGGGATTTGTAGCTTGAAACCAGAACCTTGGCCAATAAGTTTATCAACGTGCCGTTCTTCGTGTAGCAAAACGGATTACGTGATGATCGTTGACACGTACCGTCATTGGAATTCGGCGCAAATGGAGAAACTTTAAGCTAAATTCGTTGCAGTCACCGGCTCAGAGTCATGTTAGCTGTCTACAGGGCAGACTTTAATAACATCACAAGTTTATAGTAATTACATCATATTTTAAAACAGCAAAAAGAAAATTCCGTGATATTGGTTCACGGAAATATACATTTCGTCTACGCCCTACACTCCCTACAGGATAACTATTCCACAACCATAAACCTACCACAACGCTATACTTAGCTATAAAGCAATGTTAACAATTGCATATTTGTACACACCGTAAAACATCGATGTCACCATTTAATCAAGCACTATTAAGAAAACTTAATCTCAGAACAATCAACCATGAAATTAGTTTTGAAGTTTTGAATTCCCAGGTTGATTGCCAGAACAAATCATCACTTCAAATGCATGGCTCTTAGCGGCAATCTATTAAACTTGCCGTTAGAGATTCCCCCTAGATCAGACTCCATTCCCAAGGCAATTAGCAAGACGTAGTTTCATTGTAATTTAAGAATCTTGCGCTAAAATCTCATGTAATATGAGATTTTGAGGCAATCGATGTGGTTTTGCTAGAGACAGGTTTAAAACGCCTAAGAGCACCAAACGAATTTAATTTTTTAGTAAATTCAACAAAGCGCGATTAGCCCGATCTATTTTAAAACGGTCCTTAAAACGGTCCAGATTAGGATTAATTGATAGCACAGAACCTCACCCAAACAGGCCAAACCTATCTCTAAGATACATTAAATACAACGCTATTTGCACGTCGTAAAACGCAGCGTGTAGTAAATGATTAACCGTGGCGTACAAAACGTAGTTTTAAAGCTTCCTTGGCTTTGTTTACCGAGCGGTGTTATACTAAGGCTTTCATGTTTGGAATGACATCTTTGACATATTTTCTGTACTTGTAGGCATTCAACTACGCTTGATGTAAATGCATAAATAAGACCACCTGTGGGATGGCTTGGTAACTAACAAATTCATCCACTAAGATTTGCTGAAATCAAGTTTGCTAAGTAAATGTTGCACAACTGATAAATGGAGATGAGGCCAATGTACATTTATCATCACCAATGTAATACGACCTTTGTAAGCACCAACAGCAATGATTTCAAACCACAATCAATAAATAGACCTACAACCCACGTCGAAATTTAACAAACCAAAAATAAGTTCAAAAAACAACAACCAATATAACAGTACTTCAATTGTATAAGCAATTATTGCTTGCTTTGTCATTCCTATTAGAACGATGTCCACCTGTCTTGTTTCTTTCTCACATATATTCCATTTGCAGTAACGAAACAACAACATTTTATCTCTTAATCTTCATGTTCTCTATCACTAACCCTATTCTTAAGCAGATAAGTCAATTTTCCAGGGAGCATTTTCCAATTGCCATACAAAGAGAGCACATTATCCTCTTCACTGCACTAAGAGCTTCTTTAAGTCGGATATGACAATGTGTAATAGGCAATTGAAGTGAAACGAAGAATCTCTGTGCAGTCATTGGACCGGAAAAGGCGGTTACGTTATTTGTAGATCACACGACTATTAAAACTGATGTCATAGTTTGTTTCAATACCATAATAATAGATTATGAATGGTTTTAAGAGTCATTTTTACAGTTGATAGACAAAGATAAAACATAAAAACTTCCAGAATGAGTATTCCTCTATCACATTTAATTGTCTGAATGTCTCAAATAACCAATGTCTTGCACATTTATTAAAAAGTATACACAATAAGAGTTGCTGCCAAAATGTGAAAATAATGGGAGAGGAAAAAAGATAATATCTAACTATATATATATTTAAATGTTCAATCATTGGACAAAATGTATCTACATCACAAACAATTCGTCATGTCATAACTAACATAGCTTAAATGAAAGTCCATCGACTATTTGCTTTCAAACAAAACACGGCATACATATCCTATTTATACCTTTTAATTTCAGAAGAATGAGAAATGAAATTACTGATACATACATATATTATCGGTATATCACTTAAAAAAGGAACAGTTAGTTAACAGCTTATAACAAACAGACCTATACTTAGATCCTACTCTAAATTACAACAAGATAGACCTAAAATATACAACCCGATAATACCGATATCACTAAACTTTAAGATATTTACATATATTAGTATATAATGTGTTAAGTAGATTTAAGTCTTGAACAAGTGGCAACTGCAAATTGAAATAATTTCTCTGTGTTTGTTTGTTTCTGACAGCATAAAAAATTCTTTCACATTTTCAATTGAGTTTTTACTTGGCCTAGAGTTCCATTTTGAATAGGTTATATAGTCTTACATGGTACAGTATATTATACATCACAGTAAATCCCGAATGTAAGATTTAAATACGTCAACTCAACCATATTCACATTTATAATAATACTGATATACGAGTTAACAAGTTGTTATAGCATTGAAGCATTAAGCATATGCTTTATATATATATAATCACAAACAAATCTTTGATGGTCTCGTGGTGTTTTACAAGTTGAATACTGGCAGCCTGTGCAAGCAGCAATGCTTCTACTTATGCCCATGCACAAGTTCTGAATGAGTTACATTGGTAAATATGCACATACATATATAAAACTGTAAAACACAGACATACCATAAATATTAATAGAACCTATTTATGACAGTTACTAGATCGCCTCAACAGTCACTGCAATGTTAAAACGTTATTGACAGTGTTGTACTGACTCGAGTCATTGACTTTTTTACTCACGTTTTTGATGACTTGACTTGAACCAATGACTTTATTCAAGTCATAACTTAAATTGACTCGACTTGACTCGAGTGACAACTTAAAATGACTCGAAAGGACTCAAGTCAAAAAAATGTCTTGGTTACCTCAAGTGAATCTTAGTGACAAACTGACAATGCCATTGATAGACCTGCCCTTAATGTTGATGGTGGTAACGGTGATGGTAATGGTGCTTTAATGTTTACCATTAAATATAGGTGAGCAGCATAGTGTATAAACCTACGCCTTTAATATCCATTACTCAGAAAGCAAAACCAGCATGCTACTTACATCCACCAAATTCGGACCTCGTATGGAACTAAACAACTAAACAAAAGTGACATCACAACTAGGTTAATTACGTATAACAGTGCAGTTCTTTACTAACTTCCAACCAAAAACTCAAAAAGTATAACTACCGCCGTACTGTTAAGTAGCACACTACTAAATAACAGTTTATATGCGTAAGTGCGTAGGACTCAATAATAATTAATAACATGTCTCTATGCTATAGGCCTAGTACAGTATATGATATTAATAAACAAGTATAATATTGCTACGGCACACAGATAGCTTGTCTAACCCCCAACTGTACGAAACATTGACTAGAGTTTGATAAATCTCACTCCCGCGTCTCCCTCGCTCATCTGTTGTCTATGTACATATGTAGACTTGGAAGCAGCAACATGGTAGGGATCGGCAAATTACCAATTTTTGATACTGCTTGCTGCTGTCGCCTTGCGAAAGATGCAAGTAAGCAATTTGGTAACAGATTTTTAAAAACACGATTTAAACCCTTTGATGAAAGGAAAGAAGATGGGATTGTTTAAGCCATAACAGGTTATTATTTTTTTTTTTGCAAACCATTTCAAATCTCATCATAACCTGGTTCATTACAATATTCCTTCTTGTCAACTGGGCAGCGGAGCGGTAGCAGCGATTCACAATGATAAAAACCCGTGTTCGATTGTCAGCGGCGATACCTTTGTTACGTTTCTGGGCAAGGCAAACAACGGTTGCTCCAATTCAGTGTTTTGCACCACATGTAAGTACGAAAACCAACAATCGAAACATGCACACAAATGATCTCAATGATTGAGGTTCGGGCCGTGAGAAAATATCACTAAGTTTAATCGCTATGTCGATTGAGGCTACGTTTGTTAACGAAGCCTAACCGTGGCATCATCAAAATATTACGACTATATTAATTGCAAAACTCGTTTATTTATTGCTAAATTAACATCGTAAGCTCATTATTATTTCTTGCTTAGGTATCCTAATTAATAACAGACAATCATAAAAACGATTAAATATAACGTATTCAACAGTTGATCTTACAATGTTCACAAGAAGACACAGCTTGAAATAGCTTGCAAGTTGGACAAATTGATTTACAAAGAATTAACTCATCACAATAAGCAGGAAAAAGCACGGAAGGGAAGCGGCTAGTGCTAAACCATTTACCATTTTTATCAAATGATTAAATTCTGATATTTGTGAGCTTTTTTCTAAATTCGTTTTACTGTAAAACATTCCATGATGATTTGAAGTGTTTCGTTAAAGATTAAGATTGTCGTAAATATAGAAATTATCATAAAAATCCTTTGCGCTACTAATCCAGCAATAATTGCATTGCAGAAAAATTTCGAACCGCAATTAACATTACTGTACAACAAAGTTTACCACTTGGTGATGACAAAGATAAATTGAGATCGCACTTTACACTAAATAACTCAGCGCTATTGCCACAAAGGCAAAATTTTCTTCAGTCGAAAAGGGAAGAATCATACCATACCATACCTTACAGAAGTAGACTTTGCATACTTTGAAAGGAAAATGATCTTTCTCTATACTTTGTTTACGTGTTTTGTAAACTAACTTATTAAATGTTGATACTTGATATCCAATGGCAATTATAAAAGTGATAACTTTCACAATTTGACGAAATCTTGAATGACATGCCATGAAATACCCGTGTGGTGCAATCTCAGGGATTTCTTCAACGTCACAAGACCGTTTGTTATTTTTTTGTATTTAAAACATGATACCGGCGTGTTAAGTTACAATAAAATATTCTAATCAATGGCTAAAAAAATGGCATATTTATTCTGCCCACTGAATGTAACAAAGCTAGTTGCAGGGTACTACAATACTGTAACTCGTGAGTGTTTACGTTGCCTATGTTCATGTAATAAGCTGCAGTTTAGCATTGAGTAAGGTCTATATCGTAAAATATTTGCTAGCAAAGCAACAAAATAGATATATAGATTATAATCATTACTTTTGCATAGTTTGTGTTTTCTCATACATAGTCTTCAGCAAAATTCATTGTTGACATTCCAAATAATTTTAGAACAATTTGGTTGCTGCCGTGCACTTCTGACATTAGGAAAAGAATCAATGATTGGTTACTGTTGTCACTCGGCATATACTTCTAATGTTTGGTTACAACTAACTAATTTTGATTACCTTACAGCTTTACGTTAAATATAATTAATCTAAATTTCTAAAGTTTGTATTAAATCTTCTTTATTTGTCTGTCTTTAACAACGTTTTCCGGCATACCTTGGACTTACTACAACCATGAGAAAGTTTACTCTAATTCTTAGTTTCTTGTGTATCTTGCTTGCAATATGGGTTGCAAGTAAACTTTTAAACAGGATTGAAAAGAAAAGAGCTGGTGGTAAAACAACTGAGTCTAGAAATACCGCGCAACCCTATTCCAATGACAACAGAAACATAACCAACAAAAAGTAAGCATAGATCTAGTTTTGACTATATAGGCATATTACAACCCTAATACCCATTTTCGGTCAGTCAGTCAGCTTTAAAGAGTCATTTTCCTGAAGACTTTCTCGTAAAACAATACTTATTGTATTATTACTAAACAATACTTACTGTATTATTACTAAACGATACTTCTTCTTTTCAAAACGATTGCTAGAGTTTCATTGTCTTTTACAAACGGTTTTGTTGAATCTGATTAAATTCTTTTGTCAAAATGTATGAGGTGTGTGCATGAAGCTTATCCCAAATAAATGTCCAACAATACTTATTGTGACGTGTTCTTGCAACTGAGAATATAGTTTGCGGCTTGTTCCTCCGCGCCAAACTTACTAGCCGCAAACTAATTTGTCACTGTCCATTTGTCCAGGCTTAACTGTACGCAACCCAATTCGGGTTTCGCAGATGGCAGAGTTTGCCATTTCTCATTTGTCCAGATTGACCATACTCAAGCCAAGTTGGGCCACGATACTCCTGAGGTGTGGGAGTTGGCGTCCGTTACGAAATTATAAAGTCTGGCAGAGAATTTCTGCCATTTCGTGTTTCATTTATGACCGAACAAGTCGCACGAGCCTAAAGAACCCATAACGAACCGCACTGAAGCTTCTCGGCTTCTTCTGGCAACTGCATTTCCGTACAAATGGCTTGCTTGTTTTAGTCGCTGGACTTGCTTACAATAATCATGGGGATTATACCTATGATCATATTATGTTCATATACAGTATACACCAGTATACATATATATAAAATCACAAATTTTTGTATACTTAACTTTTTAGATATTCTCGTATACCGTATATTAATAATGATTGACAATATGAATTTGCTATATATAAAAATTTCGGTTGCAGTTGTAAATTTTAAAGAAAATGTAAATACAAAAAATAGAATTGCCGGTTGAACCGATTTGCGTTAAATTATCCTCTTATTTTAACTTCAGAAATCGTTACCACATGTTGTTTTGGCGACATCCGTGGGACAATCCAAATGTTGGACTTCCGGAAGAAGGACAGAAATTTGGCTCTTGTGTTGTTACATACGATAAAAAGCTATTAAAACATGCATTAGTCGTTATGTTTCATCATAGTACCTTTGATTACCCTCCTGGACCGCAGAAACTTTATTACAGGTTAGAGAGTAAAGAAATTGTCTTAGGTTATCCAACATAAGATCAAATTTAATACAAGCAGAAAAATAAAGAAAAGTACTGAGTACGTTCACAAATGACCTTCGGTTATCTATAGTTTCTTGAACTGCACAAACGTTAAATTGTTTTATGTTATATGACAGAGACAAAGACCAGATTTACGTCTGGTACAGTTGGGATAGCCCAGCCTACATCAAAGAACACGACAAAATCTGGAAAAAGCTTTTTTAACTGGACGTTTACCTACAGAAGAGATTCTGATGTTCAGTTCGGAATTTTTGAAGGTACAAAGCATGCGCATGAATGGATGAGATCTCTCAAAGGACAAAATCTAAAAAATACTTTGAAATATCATAATTTTCGTCATTTAAAACCCAGTGTTGGAAATAGCTTGGCGGTAAGTTGCTTATGAATTATACCACAGAATATATGTTATGCTATATACTGTAATTATTTGAAACACTGTTTGAAATTTCCATGGAAAAAACCTGGAAAGTACTTTAAGACCCAGTTACGGAAATGGCTTGGCAGTAAGTTGCTTATAAATTTTAACGAATGTATTTGTTCTGATATATAGCCCTTTTCATCACTGTTTGCTGGGTTCTTTAAAAATAGATAAAATTAAAAAATTCAACATTTAGAATGTTAATAAGCGCCTTTATCGTAAACATTGGTTTCAGTCTGTATAATGTAGTTCATATTTAAAGGGAATAATCTTTCTGATTTAAGTTTTAGTCTTTAACACTTTATTGTGAGTCAAAAATGATTTGTTGTGATTTCTATGGAGTTTAATCCAAGGACTTGCTCAAATGATCCAGGTGTGGGCAGTAAGCGACTGCAACAAAACCGACGGTGCAAGAAAGCGCATGAAGCTGGTGGAAGACCTCATGCAAGCTGGACTCGAAGTGGATCGATATGGCGCTTGTTTCCATCGACGCCAGACTTATATAAACTTTAATCTTTATAAATTTTATTTGGCTTTCGAAAATTCCTACCATTGCCGGGATTATGTCACCGAGAAGTTTTGGTTTAATTCCGTAAAAAATCTGTTAGTTCCTGTTATCTGGGACCCAGCCAAAGAGGATCTGGAGGATCTTGTTCCTAAAGGTTCGTACATATTTGTTGAAGACTTTGCATCACCAGCCGACTTGGTAAAATATCTGATATACCTTGACAACAACGTGGCCGCCTATCTTGAATATTTTCGTTGGCTGAAAGACCCAGAACTACTTCCAAATTACATGAAGCAACAAAGCCGTATAGATTATTTGGGTTTTGAAGAACTCTGTCAAAAAGCGAGAGCGAACACTGAAACCAAAGTTATCAATGACATAGCTGAGTATGTGTTTGGAACAGAGAGAGAGGAGTGCTTGGTCTCTGAAGAAGAACGACAAACGTCTGATTAAAACCTAAAAGACTGAACTATAAGCTTATAAATTTATAAAAGGTTGTTAACTTATTGTGGTAAATTAATTATTTGCTTGTCTCAAGCAGTAAATTTATCTGTAGATACTGATAAATTTAACCTATAGTTCAATTTACTATATAACAATTGTTGCATATCTATGCTATTGTTATTTGCTATTAATGCAGAGCATATCATTACATGGGAACATATATCACATATGTAGTATATGTAAGTCTATATATGTATGGTCTATATGTAGTATTGCTCTACTGAATTATTGTTTGGGTAAATTGTAGGATATTTTCTTTTGTATAAAGCACATTAACATTAGCTAATTAGTCTATGTTTATCAATTTGTTTCTGCAGCGCATTGAATATATTTTGATGTTGTATCAACCTAATTCTATAACTTTAAGTGTAATTAAAGGTTTTATGAAATGAATTCTTAACACTATTGTAAGCTATTATCTTTTTGTGTCCCGTAAGTGGCATTTGATTCGGCTTGTATGCTGCAAGCTGTGCTGGCAAATGTTGTAGTGTAGCCTATAAAACAGTAAAAAGGGATCTTATTATACAATAAACAAAACTTGTGGTAGTTTTGTATTGTATTAAAAAGTGTTATGCTGCTCATTAGAAAACTGTTTTACCAAATTGAAGTTTGAAATTTTTCAACTCTCTCAATACTAATCGTTGTATAAAAGGGAATTGCATGTCAATAAAAGAATTGTTGAAATGTCATTTTAAGTATGGGTTTATATTTAAAATAACATATGTATGAGCTCTTAGTCCTTCTGACAAATGCGTTGAGTTCGAATCGATCACCAACGCCAAGCATGCTATAAGAATTGTATCGAAATTTCACAATATTTTTGCGAGTTTCACAACAACCGCATCTTGTGATGTGTGACGTAAGAAAGAATAGTACTGAAACATGACACCACAAGAACAAAAAAGCCGGGGAACTTATAGACTGCTATCTTGTAGCACCACGTACGATGTGACATCATCTACAAACGTAATCATAGTTTTTTCTTTCATAATTTTCCGTGATTATTCCTTTTTTTATAACAAATAAACAATATGTAACAGTAATGTATCTAAGCCTATGTGAAACGTGTAAAATCGTAAGTCTTGCAATAGCTCAATAGCTCAATAGCGTGTATGTGATATAGTATATTATAGCTCGTGTGCTTGTGATAATATGAAAAACTGGCTCTTAATATATCAGTACATGCTTCGATATAATACATTCACGTTAGAACGTATATACAGCATACAATGACCAAAATTTAGACAGAATCTATACAAACTTTTAAGGATTGTTTCGTCGCAGCCATGGTGCGGCAAGTGATAGGCTACTGCCCACTAGTAGTAGTGAAACTATTTCAATCTGGCCTCAAAGCGTCGCTAAAATGTTACAGAAAAAGAGACCACGAAGAGAGTAATTGTCAATCTAGCAGGAGTTTATCCCAGGATCATCATATGTTAGCGCAGTTTAAGTCGATACTTTCAGTAAGTTATTTGCGTATTTCTCGGATGGAAATTTAACTACCTTCATTTGTGCACAACACGTTGGTACTCTGGTAATGGTTTGCAAATATGCAAAAAAAAACGAACTGACGATCATCCCGGGTCTATTCATTAACAGAAGATAATTGCAGCCAGTTTGTAATAACGTCATGTATGTTACCTGAAAGTTTACAGCAAATTATAAAAAATTGTCCTAGTATATCAAACACTCGATTTTAACAAAATAAAATTTGATCTAGGTTATAGGATGATTAAATTTCAGCTCTCTGAAAGTAACCGTAAGGTATTGTCATTTTTAAAGTCATCTTGTCGATTTTGATGAACCAAGAGAAGCACATGTCAAAACAAATTTCTTTCAAAACCGTTGACAATATTATATACTGTATAATAATTAAAATCATATTATAGTAACATATATTAACATATACACACACGATAAGTGTAACATAGCAAAACACTTGTATTCATTGTTATACTCATTATGATTATTAACTTTTTATTTTATTCAGAACTGATATAACAGTAATCGAACGCAGATAAACATTAAAACAAACAAACACCCACATTTAACCTTATTAAAGTAAACATCGATACATTAGTTATTTAAAAAATAAACACGCATAGCGCAGGTTGTTGTTGATTACAGAAGCCACGTTAACAGTTGATAACAAGAAGTTTGCAAATTCATGTAATAGCAAAGTACTATTACTTTTCCTTATCAAAATCACTTCAAATCGTGAATCGTGATGCTTTAAATTACTCGTGATGATTATGTAAACAGAGGTCTATTAAATCGAATACTCACAAAGTGTTTTTCAATACATGTTTGCAAATCTTTTTTCGAACGTGACTTTTTTTCTGCATTTGATCCAGCTTTGTCATCAAACTTTTCTAAACCTGCTTATTCGGCAGTATGAAATCGTTCATCCAATAATCCTTCAGTTACCTAAACAAATAATTTAACTCATTTTTATATGATACTAGTTAATTTTGTTCTAAAGTTATTTCTCAGTACTTAAATTTGTTTTTGTAGTCATCAAAGCATTCGTATCCTAAATTCTTTAGCCTGTACTTTTCACCAGCCTACAAAATATTTGTATTGCTCATAACGCGCAATTGTAAATTATATAATTACCTATAAATTATTTTATTTTAACTAATTTTTATTCAGTACCATTGGAAAAATATTTGTGACATTTTTTACGTAATTAAATAGATTTTCCCGATCAAATTAATTTACAAATTTTTACAATATTCTAGCAACATATCGAATACGATGCGTGCAGTATTAAAATGGGAGATTTGCATCATCCGATATGCAACGTATTAATTATCACATTTTATCTTCATAAGCGAAAGGTTGTCTTTAACAGTCAACTATCTCACGTTCACATAAGATTCTACAGATGAAATGAATCCTTTGCTTAGCAACTCTTTGCACCAAATTTCATACCCGAATAACTCTTTGCAGGTCTGCTCGCGGAGTCCAGCTTCTCTCGTGAAGTCATCAACAATTCCTTCAACAGCAAGAAGCTGTTATTACATGCACTAAAAATTAAATTTGCACATTGTCAAACAGAATTTATTGTACGTAAGTGACGGTTGCTGTTTTTGAAACCAGCGACCAGTTGCGAAATGCTAAAAATTAAAGAATAAATAAATAATATAGAAACAAACAATACCTTATAACATAAACCTTTTCTATTGCGTTTTACTATTGAGTTTTACAGAAGTGACATGACACAGCTAAAACTTTCAAGATCCATTAAAGTCCTACAAGCCGCGCAATATGCGCATGATAACATATATGCAATAATCAGTGTAAAAGTCAGTGGCGTACAGTGAAGCAACAACGTCTTTGCACCGAACGCCCAAACTTGAAGTAATGGCAACACCTCTGCTGCCATGCAGCGGGAAGAGCATCGGGAATCAATTCGTCTTCAATAAAGACGGTATAGCACAAAGACATCATAACGACTTTCGGCCAAACAAACAAGTGACAGTGTTTTTATTCCAAGTGGACAAATTTTGTAATAATTTCGTCCACCCGGTGGGAGCAAAGTTAAAAAGCACTTCGCTTGAATGCTTATAAGAGATTTTCTGGGGAAATGTATGTAACTGGATTGTTGTGCGCTTGAGGTGGCCTCATAGCCTTCAGTATAACAATTTACTGTTCGGTATTCCTGAACCGACAATATCTTTTGGACTTGTTAACTGCCTATTGTTAGTAGCGCGTTTTACTATCTACCGGGCCAAGTGTAACAACAGAAAACCATCAATAGAGCTCTTTGGACACTTGTTGAAGGATACTGAAAAATCCTAGAGGTATTCAGCAAAAGGAAACAATAAATTAAGATTTCATTATAGTAAATGGGGGCTTTGCCTGCCATGCTTTTGATGTACATTTTTTTAATTGCGCTATGCCATTTATTTAATACTACTGTTTATTTGTTATTTGTTGTTGTTGTGGTAAAATAAAAAAAATAAAAAAATAAGAAAATAATAGAGATTGTAGGATTCTGCTTATTCAATGCGTCCACATCCTGAAAGTATATACACATGACATATCACGCTTCGCAAGTATTTCAACAATTTAAGTTTTATTCCATTCTTTAAATGCTTTTTGTCAAATTCTGTTTTCAGAAAAGTCTTATAAATTATTAACCGATTAATTAAATCATTTATTTTTCTTTCATTTTATAGTGCAGCCAAATTTAATACAGGTTCGTCTGTCACTGAAAGCCTGGTAACATAGATTGGACGTATCATTATTCGATATATGAATTACTGTACTGCTTTGACTTTCATACAAAAGCCTAATTATTTAAGGACATAGATGGGATTATGTTTATTGAATACACCAATTCGAAGCATTATATTTACGATATGCTTTTCTGACACAAAAGGACGAAATAAAACAGTTTGCATTCATAACTGAACTACTTTGCAAGTAAAACATTCCCATAAGAATTTCCCAAAAAAGAATGGGATTCTAGAATCTAAATGCGATTATAAATTCAAACAAAATACGATTCTAGAGAATGAAGAAATTTGTTATTCTTTATAACTGAGCTTGTTTGCAAACAAACATTAATTTTTCTGTTGAAGTTTCTCAAAATAGAAGCACTCGGATGTACTAAAGCAATCAGTGAAAGCAATATAAGCCTCAATCGCTTAAAGTATTGGTTTGCTACTACTTTGAGATCAGATGATATTTATATAAGTAATGCAATGAACATACCCAAGGAACCTCAAAGTAATAAGTAAGAAGTAAATGATTGATAACATAAGCAATCCAACTTTTTTAACATATGTAGCGGTGAAATATGTGAAAACGTTTAATTAATACACCAGTAAAATCTAATTAGATACAATTACATGTAATTGTACGCGAAAATTCGTATTACGTGAAACAAATTTATGTCAACATGTTCTCAATGTTACTTATTTTTAACGCTCATGGGCATTTCAAATCGTTTTAACTTATGCTATAGTTGACATTAGCATCTGTTGAAGCTGTACACTTCATTGGAACCACCCCCTCCTTCGCCATCGCTTCCACAGTTGCTCTGCGTTCCATACCGATGATAGGTCGAGAGAATATTGGCCGAGCTTGCACACCATCCGCCATGCTGCATTATATGTTATAATGCAAATGGTTAACTCAATTAAATAGGTGCACCGGTAAAAAGTTAAGCCAGTTGTGTTTGCTGTAAAAATACATTTTCAATAAGTTTTATCAAGCTACACACCTTTTTAACACAATAGTTTTAAATATTTTAAGCCTCTTATAAGCATTGAGTTAAGTTTGCAGCGAATCCTATTAAACTTCTGAATCAGAACATTGTAATATCAGGGTTCTAACCAAGCTGCCAAACTTAGGGAAGACAATTATTTAGATCTCAAAATGTTAAACTTTTGTTAGATAAAGTTTGTAATTCATGGAAGAAAGACGTGCGACAACATCGTAAAAGTATTCCATATACAGTAGGTGCGAGAGATAAAGAAGTTTGAAAACCCTTATTTTAGCATTTATTGAAATGCCTCCAAATTTACCTGAATTGCGAATCCAGGAAAACCTCTCTCTCGGGCGACACGAGCGCATTTTTCTATGGCATTGCGGCGACTCCCGTAACTACCATCTAATATGGGCGTAGTGCCTTCAAGCGTTGGGATTGCGCGATTGTTACAATTTGAGCTTCTCGGTCCGCAATCTCGCCAGCATCCAAGGCTCGTGTAGCCGCTGCAGTCTGTAATTGGTTAATACAAACACGATGTCGAAAACGAATGGTTTTCGAAAATGTGGGGCGTGAAAGTCAAAAATGCAACAAAGAGTTGTAATTAGGGTAATTCGTAATTACCTTCATAAAACACACACACACATACATAAACACACACAAACACACACACCCACCTTTATTTTGAACTTGACGTTAGAGAGAGTTAAGAGTTGTAGTTAGGGTATTTCGTAATTACCTTCATAAAACACACACACACACATACACACACACACACACACACACACACACAAACCTTTATTTTGAACTTGAGCCTCCAAGGTTGAGATCCTTTCTTCAAGTCTCCTGACAACTTCCAACCAGCCGTCGTTTTCACCGGGATCCCCCTTGTCACCTTTGAACCCATGAATGCCCTGCTCCCCGGGAAATCCCCGTTTACCGGGGGCTCCAATTGGTCCCCGTTCTATGGCGTCATCTGCACCACAACTCAATGTAACCTCGCGTGAACTTTCACCTCCATTCCACGTCAGCAACATCAACAAGAAAAGGTTGAATAATA
This sequence comes from Clavelina lepadiformis, assembly GCF_947623445.1. Classification (NCBI taxonomy): domain Eukaryota; kingdom Metazoa; phylum Chordata; class Ascidiacea; order Aplousobranchia; family Clavelinidae; genus Clavelina; species Clavelina lepadiformis. The sequence goes on along the minus strand of NC_135243.1, from coordinate 23,086,009 downwards.
TCATTTTTTGAGCCACGAATCAAACAGATCAAAGCTTAGCAGTAAAACTTAGCTCTAAGAAGACGACTTTTCACAAGAGACCCCAAAATGCATTAAATCTGGATTAGTTTAACAGACAAAATTACGCGACTGTTTTTATCATACATAAATACGCAACTGCAAGCTTACTCTTTACAGTTAAAACAATTATATCCATAAATTTTGCTTAGATATTAAAACCAAGAATGATTTGCATCCAACTGCTACTGACTTTTCTTTTTCGTTAACTATAAAAAGCGTAATTTTTATGGCAAAACAAGTTCATCTTTCGCCCAATCTGCTCAATTTTTTTTCAGTTGCTTCTATTATAATTGAAACGTGGTTGTTATTGAAAAGAGGCGCCTTAGCTCGCTATCAATAAGCTATGACTCCTATGAGTCAACGTTGTTGGCAGGTAATTTGAGAGTTGCCTTCAGGGTAAAAAGCACTTGGCTGGCTCAGGTTCAATTAAACTAAACGATCGTTTGAAATTGGTAAATGTATATGTTCGTGTAGCAAAATTCAGGTGCAACAATCATGGCATCAAAAAGTTACAAATGCCAAATAACGAAAAACAATAACGGTAAATTATACAATTAAAAAGATGAGCTGTTAGGAACACCTTTATCAACATCTGATAAAACAATAAGCTTATGGAATTTTTAATACAATGTTTGTAGTGGAGTTTGAGTGTTTCAACGAAACAAGATAAATATCAGTTATTTACAAAAAGTTCAGCTTACCAGAACTCATATAAAGCACAAATAGGTAAACGATACCGCACTTAACCATAACCAATGAAAATTAAAATAGACTGTCACTAGTAGTGTCACAGATAACATGTTTTTTTTTCCAGGGACGTTTATTTAAACCAAAGTTCAAAGTACCCTTCACTTTGGCACCATCTTGCGTCAAAGAATTATAAACGCTTGTCGTCATTATTATATAAAAAGTTTCTTAAATAGTGTAAGTACTAGTAAGGGGAAAACATTTGCAATATTGCTAATTGAATTGCTTTGCAATTGACCTGCATTTTGTGATTACAAAACATTCAATATTTATAACGTGTACACTGGCTTTAAAAAGGTGCTTTGAAATGCACTTACAATAATCTTTACAATACGATAGTTATTAAAAAATAAAGGTTTTGAAGAATTGCATGCATGCATATGAAGAAAACGAATTATTATGTAGAGCTTAAAGGTAAAATTGACACAATAACTTCCATAGTAACAAAACAAAATATCACGTGTAAATCACGATAATATATACTGCATATACATTGATATTGTGATCACAAAACCGAGTTTGCGCAGAGTTTTGACTTATTAAAGCATGCCTACATATGAAATGGCCGTAGAAAATATGAAAGCTTGTGTGCTGAAAATGAATTGCCAAGAAAGATTAAACATTACTTCACATACCGCACTGAAAGTGGGTATGAAAGCATTTGTACAAAAATGATTATGTTACAAGATATCTGATTAGGGTTTTGTTTAAAGTGGATTGTACTTTCGTTGCTTTTCCCCTGCGTCGCAACAACATACCAAAAAGACAACTAGAATACCAACAATTATGCTGCCCACAGCTACAACGACAAGCACGACCGGATTCCAAAATTCTTCACACTTTCTAACTTCATATCTCATCTCTCTGCAAGATTTCCCTTTGTTTTTTGCCTCTATTGTGACGTAACGTCTCCTGTCCTGTTCCCTTTGACCAGCTGTTGTTTTGCATTTTCCCCACTTCGACCAGTCCGACAACTTTAATAGATGTAAAAATTTTAATAAACGTTATCATGCCCATACAAGGTAAGGGATAGTGTGACACTTTGTTTGATATTGTAACGCTACGCATCACATGTTATATCACATTAAGCATAATAAGTAAATCATTTGCAAGGGAATATAAAGTGGTATATGTTTAAGTTAGAGCTTGAGTTTATTTAAGGTTATCTCTTACTTTAGGGGATTAACCTATCATGTTTCGCCGTTAGCTAGCTATCTTGGAAATTGCAATTTTACTGAAATTTCAGTCACCTTGCAATCTACTGGGCAACCGGTAAGTTGACAGTTTTTTGTTTGCTTCAGACGGCCATCTAGTGAACAGGATTTTCCACCATTTCTAGCTTGTTCGATAATGAATCTTTCTCTTTTCTGGACACCTAACCCACATGATTGGCTGCATTGACTCCAGTCTGACCAATCGGACACCTTGAAACAATAATGAATTTGGTTATATTTTTTCCGGTCAGTACATGTGATTTGTCTAACACCAAAAACAAATAAGTTTTATATTTTCAGCCAGAGCATGTCAGCATGTCAGCATGTCAGCATGTCAGCATGTCAGCATGTCACATGCAAGGTTTTTCTGACATTGCAGATTAACAAAAGATAAAACATACTGTAAATCTCACCTTACAATCAATAGGACAAGATGTCTTGTGACAATCTTTAGTTTCAACAAACTTCTCTTGGCATCGGTTTCCTCCAAACTCTGCTGGTTGAATAATTTCTCTCTGACGATGACGTGTTCCTTTTCCGCATGAGTGATCACATTCGCTCCACTGAGACCAACTGCCAACCTGCGAGTTATAACATAGACATCATATTGTCAGTCAATACGACAGAACAAACACAAATGTAATGCACAACAAAACTGCTCCGTTTCATAAATTTGCATTAGCATATTTTTGTTATTTACCTTGCAGTCTATCGGACAGTCTTTCACGTTGCATAATTTAGTTTCTAACAAGTCATCTTCTGCTGGACATAGTGTCCCTCCATGCCTGGCTTCATGTTTGATATTTCTTCGTCTCTTCTGAGTTCCGTTGCCGCAGCTCTGGTTGCAATCGGACCAGGTCGACCAGTCGGACACCTAAATGATAATGTTTTAAGTTTGATTGACTTAACAGAAATGTTTGTTTCTTAACGAAAGCCTTTACCTTGCAATGAACAGGACAGGCTATTTCAAGGCACCCTTCTACTTTGGCCAGCCGGGGGCAAGCTCTTCCTCCGAATTTTGCGGTTTGGGTGATCGTTCTTGTTCGACGGCGTCCACCTGTTCCGCATGATTTGTCACAATGACTCCAAGCAGACCATGTCGAAACCTTTTGATTATGGTTTGATTTCATTTTGTTCACTTTACCAAAGCTTCTTAAAACGTAGTTGGCTTAAACTTATGATTAATTGATACTGTATTATGGAAAATTCCGTGTTAACAAATGTGTTTAATTTTTCTAATTTTTGCTGGGCTATTATTCCGGCAAACACAACAAGCTGGTTTGATGCTACTTACTCTGCAGTTAATTGGGCAATCGCCCAAAAAGCAACGGTTTGTCTCAAGCAAGTTAGGACAAACTGCACCGCCGCGTTCTGACGTTTGAATGATTTTTCTTGAACGTTCCGTTTTTCCCCAACCACAATTTGGAGTATGTAACGTTATACGTTCAAAGACTATTAAGTTCTAAGGCAAATTCTCTCTATGCAACTTAGTTAGTCAAGTATAGGGTTAGAAAACTTAAAATTATCATATATTCCGTACTTGCCAGGCCGAACTTGCAATGATCTTGACTACAAATAAATAGCGTTCGTTTTTCTCGTTCTCATTAGTTAAGGGTTCTCAGAATTATAATGATAGTAAAGGCAAGTTGATCAACCGATACAACAGAAGAACGAAGCAAAAGGAGATTAAACAAAATAACTAAAAATATGACGTGTCATGTACGCGGTAGGTTTAAGCCGAGGCAAAGAAAACCAGTGATTCTCTCTTCCTTCCCCGCAAGAAAAAGATTTTCCGAGATGAGTATTACACCATAGCACGCTAGACAAAATCTAGTCATGGGATTTTCTTTAGCGACGTAGACGCTTATACTTCCGGGAGTTGCGTCTATGCATGCACACACGTTTACAAAAGCGCACGCACACACCAGACAAGTGAAGAAATGGGAAAACTAAGTAGCCTAAGTAGCCAGGTAAGCTTATGCTTTCACTTTGCCAGTTCATATCCTTAGTTTGCAATAAAGCTGTTGTATGTATAAAGCTGTTAAATTTTTTCCGGTCGGTACATGCGATTTGTCTAACACCAAAAACACATAGTTTTTATATTTTCAGCCACAGCATGTCACATTGAAGGTTTTTCTGACATTGCAGATTAACAAAAGATAACACATACTGTAAGTCTCACCTTACAATCAATGGGACAAGATGTCTTGTGACAATCTTTAGTTTCAACCAACTCCTCTTGGCATCGGTTTCCTCCAAACTCTGCCGGTTGAATAATTTCTCTTTGACGATGACGTGTTCCTTTTCCGCATGAGTGATCACATTCGCTCCACTGAGACCAATTGCCCACCTGCGAGTTATAACATAGACATCATATTGTCAGTCAATACGACAGAACAAACACAAATGTAATGCACAACAAAACTGCTCCGTTTCATAAGTTTGCATTAGCATATTTTTGTTATTTACCTTGCAGTCTATTGGACAGTCTTTCACTTTGCATAATTTAGTTTCTAACAAGTCATCTTCTGCTGGACATAATGTCCCTCCATGCCTGGCTTCATGTTTGATATTTCTTCGTCTCTTCTGAGTTCCGTTGCCGCAGCTCTGGTTGCAATCGGACCAGGTCGACCAGTCGGACACCTAAATGATAATGTTTTAAGTTTGATTGACTTAACAGAAATGTTTGTTTCTTAACGAAAGCATGCCTTTACCTTGCAATGAACAGGACAGACTTTTTCATGGCATCCTTCTACTTCGGCCAGCCGGGGGCAAGCTCTTCCTCCGAATTTTGCTGTTTGGGTGATCGTTCTTGTTTGACGGCGTCCACCTGTTCCGCATGATTTGTCACAATGACTCCAAGCAGACCATGACGAAACCTTTTGATTATGGTTTGATTTCATTTTGTTCACTTTGCCAAAGCTTCTTAAAACGTAGTTGGCTTAAACTTATAATTAATTGATACTGTATTATGGAAAATTCCGTGTTAACAAATGTGTTTAATTTTACAAATTTTTGCTGGGCTATAATTTCGGCAAACCCAATAAGCTGGTTTGATGCTACTTACTCTGCAGTTAATTGGGCAATCGCCCAAAAAGCAACCGTTTGACTCAAGCAAGTTAGGACAAACTGCACCGCCGCGTTCTGGCGTTTGAATGATTTTTCTTGAACGTTCCGTCTTTCCCCAACCACAATTTCCGTCACAATTTCCCCAGTTTGTCCATTCCGATACCTGGAGTATGTAACATTATAGGTTCAAAGACTATTAAGTTCTAACGTGAATTCTCGTTGCAGCAATGCAACTTAGTTTGTCAAGTTTAGGGTTAGAAAACTTAAAATTATCATATATTCCGTACGTGCCAGGCCGAACTTGCAATGATCTTGACTACAAATAAATAGCGTTCGTTCTTCTCATAAGTTAAGAGTTCTCAGAATTATAGCGATAGTAAAGGCAAGTTGATCAACCGATACAACAGAAGAACGAAGCAAAAGGAGATTAAACAAAATAACTAAACATGACGTGTCATGTATGAGGTAGGTTTAAGCCGAAGCAAAGAAAACCAGTGATTCTCTCTTCCTTCCCCGCAAGAAAAAGATTTTCCGAGATGAGTATTACACCATAGCACGCTAGACAAAATCTAGTCATGGGATTTTCTTCAGCGACGTAGACGCTTATACTTCCGGGAGTTGCGTCTATGCATGCACACACGTTTACAAAAGCGCACGCACACACCAGACAAGTGAAGAAATGGGAAAACTAAGTAGCCTAAGTAGCCAGGTAAGCTTATGCTTTCACTTTGCAAGTTCATGTCCTTAGTTTGCAATCAAGCGGCTGTATGTAGAAATACTCTTACGTCGCCCTCCAATTGCACAGACAATCAACAGAGACTCTATGAATTTAAAACGACGATGTTGGATAATGTTTTCAACTAAAACGATTTATGCATTTGCACAGCATTACTATTAGAAATTAAATTTTTATTTTCTACCATACAAGAGGAAAATACGCAAAACAGTTTCACACATGGTGAGGGTCTATTACGTTGAATTTATCATACGTTTTAGCTTCCTGCTTAGTATTGTTCAGAGGCGTAAAACAATATTGTTCTAAATGTATTTTGATTCATACCCCTATCAATCAAGGGTGTTCTAATAGTTGAGTAAAACAAAGTTAAAATAACTAATGTGGTTTTTCGCTTTGGTAACATTGTAGTAAAAGTATTTCAATATTTCAGCAACGTATATAGTTATACTATATACGTTTTTAATTTCTCAAAAAATGACGTGTCTATAAATGACGTGTCTTGTACGCTACCAGTTTAACTCAGAGGTAACCAACGGGTGATTCCCCTTGGGAGCAATTTTGGGGAGGTGTATTGCGCCACAAAATACAAGACAAAGAATCTAGATTCCAGATCATGGGACTTTCACAACCATTCGAGACGCTTATACGCCTTAAAAAGAGTTGCGTCATATATGCAGTTGGTACCTTTAAAATACACGCACTACACACACACACACATATATATATACATTATACACGTCTGCACAAGCTTACGCATCAGACATTTATAGTCGTACCTCTGTGAATAAAGAATTATTTTTCTCACCTTACAGTCAATCGGTTGTCTATAGGAATACCAAATCCCGTACGCCGTCGCTCCAATTGCGCCGACAATCAAGATACCTACGATGAATTTAAAACAACGCTCCGACATTATTGGATAGTTTTTTTAAATCTATGCTGATTTCAACACTTGTATCTACATTGCAGACAAAAATGAAAAAATGTTTCTTTTTCTACCACACAAGAGAGGAATACGTAAAGCAGCTCCAAGCACGACTCTTTAAAATGAACTAACACTTATATTTCTTCTCTTTGTTATACTTTGAGCTTTTTAATATCATTACATCTCTTTTTTATCTAACAAAAAGTCAAAAAGCCACAGCGTCTTTAGGGCTTTCAAGCGTCATTTCCCATGTACTTTCAATGCTCTTTTCATAAGCTTAGCAAATATAAAAAACAAAGCTGATGTAAAATGCATTGCAGACATTACAGACTCTTGCTCCGTATTATTCAGTTGTTGCTCACTGCTACCACAAGTCTGCGTACTCAACTGTAACTTTGTTCAGTTCTTTAAATATACATTGCTCACTTTTCTTCGTTCGTGTCGCTGTCTTTGAATAGGCTTCTGCTTGCTTCAAAGAAGGAAAGCTCTGCAACAAGGGTAAGCTTAAAAGCACCTGAACGTATCGTCCCTTTTGTACTGTTATCGGTGCCTCCCCTTGCTTGAATATTGGGTAACTACCTGGGTTATTGCCTTCTAAAACAAAGCGGGGTTTCAAGCACTGCAAGATTCATACAATAAATTCCATACTTTCTTTTAAATAACTTAACACTTTTACTTAATGCTATTGTGTCTGCCATCTTTAAACGCGATTTAGTGTCTTAATCATAGGTCACCTGTATATGCCTTTCACGTGGTTAGTAAAATAAGTCATTATAATGGCATTGGTATAGACTACAGACTCTATAGTACCGATACCATAATATAGAGTAGACTATAAGACTAGACTTAGAGTATTGCGATGGTCGATGATGGTCATCTGTGGGAAACTCCCGACTTCGAAAGTAAATTCTTGAGTGAGTAATGTCATTTTACGCAGGGAAATGAAGCGTTACGTCTCATGACCAGAGCTGACAACACTGTTTGCGAAAATGAACTAAGGTATTATTTTTTTCGTTGGCTTAGATTGCAGTAAACAATTGTTTCTTTTTTCTTTCGGTTTGTCGCTCATCTGCGGTTATGCCATAATATGTATATATACGACTATACATAGGGCAGGTTTGCATGCAAAGTCAGCAAATAACGCTTGACAACTTGACTTAAACTTTTGATAAGCGAATGGTTATATTACATTACATTTACATTTATACGCCGATGATGTGTATACGTTAACGCAGAGGTCGGGAACCTATGTGTAATTTCTGTACCATGCAGCACCAGAAGTCGCTTTAACTGTCAGAAGTATGTTATTAAAGAGTAAATTCCGACATTTACCGATGTCTTAAATTGTTGGTTTTGCTTAAAAATGCACACGTTAGTTGCATTAAGTGTTAAAAAAGATCATATGACAATCACGGAAACTCAAAACGGATAAACTCAAAACAAAACTAAACTTTCCATTCCAACCAAACTCAAATCAAACAAACTGGAACCCGCATACAGCAACGAACTTCTTTTAGACTGCTTTATATGAAATGATGGTGTGTAAATGTTAAGGTTAATCATATGGAAAAAAGCATGGGTATAACGGTGTTAATTTAAACTTCCGAATGAATTATATTTCTTCAGATTAACGTCTATTATTATGAATCATCGCCAAATCTTACACGTGGGAATAACTTAAGAGAAACAACAACGCGAATAAATGAGAATATGTTTATTAATTACAAAATGCACAATAAATGTATGTACATAAGTTCAATTTCAATCACAAACTAAAAAGCATAGACACATATTACTGACTGAAACGTTTTACTTAGAAAATATCCTCACAAGAGTTATTACAACTAAAAACCACCGCGGAACTTAATTAAGACAATCCAAGAAGCATTCTTTAATTGTTGATTAATTAATTTTGGAAATTATGGATTGCTTTTCCATTACAAAGAGTTCTTTAATAGCTAAACTATTATAAAGTTTATTTACGAAACAATTTCCGTGCGATTTTAAGGGTTTTGCAAAGTTATCTTATGTGATTAGCATCTGTTGAAACTGTAAACTTCATTCGAACTGGGTCCGCCTTCGCCGTCGCGTCCACAGTTACTCTGCGTTCCATACCGATGATATTTTGAAAGAATACTAGTCGAACTAAAACACTGACCCCCATTCTGCGGATATTATGACAAAACAAAAAGATTAGTGCACAAAATTACCCAAAGTAATTCAAACAATTAATAATTAAATTCAATTTTGCCATGACATTTTCTAATACTATACACTCTTAAACCACAGCTCTTCTGATTCAAATTCTTGTCAAAATTAATGTGAGAAAAATTAATAAATGTACCAACACTGTTAATGTACTGTGAACATTTTTTTTGTAATAGCAACAAACTCGGAAAATTTAGGAAGATTTTAAACTAAAATTTGTTTACTGTTACAACGTCGTCAAATGTACCTGAACGGCGAATCCTGGGTATCGTCTCTCCCGGGCAACGCTAGCACATTTTTCGATGGAATTTCTACGGCTGTGGTAGTTACCATCTAGTATAGATGAAGTGCCCTCGAGTGATCGAATCGCGCGAATGTCGCAATCTTCGCTTCTGCTGCCACAATCTCGCCAGCAGCCGAGGCTTGTATAGCCGCAATCTATTATTGAAGAAATAAACGATTGAAGACCTGTTCTGAAATGTGAGCCCATGCAATGTTTCATTCATTAACTTTTTTAGTCGATAAATCTTTGAAACAAATTAACACGAATATGGAAAGGGCAATTACCCTATTTGTAAAGTTTGTTCAACTTGTTCTGATAAATGATCAAAAGGATGGTTACTTGTAATTGGTTGTACCTTTACTTCGCAGTTCAGTCTCCAAAGTGGATATTTTTCTTTCCAATCTATTGACAGCTTCCATCCAACCATCGTTTTCACCGGGGTTCCCCTTATCTCCTTTAAACCCCTGGATGCCTTGCTCCCCGAGAAATCCCCGCTTACCAGGGGCTCCGATTGGCCCCCGTGTGATGGCGTCATCTGCTCCACAACTCAATGTGACCTCGCGTGAACTTTCACTTCCTTCCCACGTCAACAACATCAATAAGAAGAGGGCGCTGCAGAGCTGCATCGTTTTATTTGTGTTTAAAAAGACAGACCTGAATAAAAATCACTTTCTGCAGAATGAATACGCAGTGAATGTTTAATGCTGTCAACGAACAAAGATTTCTCTTAATGCTGGTAAGCATTCCAATATATGTATTTGTTTAAACTAAATCATTCGTCATAAATTTGTGAACTTATTAAATCGTATAAAGTTACAGTTATACAACTGAAAAAGTATCAGGGCTCATAATAAAAAACAATTATTCAGGGTGAAAAACTGCTTGTAGTTCAAAAGTATGCAACTTCGGCAAAGGAAAAGACAAAATTTTTAAAAATCTACAGATTTCTACAAACAAATGATCACCATTGCCAATTGCAAATTTAAGTTTATCACTGTAAACAACTACAAAGCACACCACGTTGATATCTACGAAGGCCCAATAACAAGCAGATTCAGAAAGAATAACGTAAACATAAAATTAAGGCACACCTGTTCAAGCTTCATACAACAACCTATATCTTCACAGGTACATATAGTTTAAAATTAAACTTTATTAACCCAACATACCTTTACGTTCTACAGTGTGCGTGATTAATACACTCGGATAAAACTTAGTCAAATATGTGGCTAAATCTTTCTAACGAACTTGTGATTAATGCTCAAGAGATATTTTTCAACAACATAAAATTGTTCAAACCTGCCATCACCATGATTAAATACGATTTAACATAACACCACTTCTGTTCAACAATTATAGCTTTTCAATGAGATAATTTAGCATGTTGTGGCCGAATACATATTTTGAAATAAAGTAGCAGTTTTGCCGCCTTCTATTCTAGGGTGTTATTGAAGACTTATTGGCAACTGCTTTGCAGGCCCTACTACTTTCTGTAAAGACTCATTATTCAAACAATGATCTACCATTGATTTAGCTATCACGAACTCAATGGTCCAAATTCAGTTCAAATTGTCCTAAAAATAGCTTGTATGAAAGCTCACCCTGCTTTCCTCGAGTTAACACAAAACACTTGTTTTTGAACAACATGTTGTTCCCAAAGTCTCCGCCATCTTTTGTTTCGCAACAAGCAACATTTTAGCATAACATTTTGTCTCAAAAATGCTCGTTTTCCATGTCTTGGACACAAAGTTGGTATAAATAGCAGGTTTATCCCACAGGTTCTCAAATATATTTTCATATTATCGTATATTTCAATTGCAAAGTTGCATAGGTTCACTCAAATGGAAAAAAAGATGTACTCACGTTTTTATTAAAAAAAGTTTTTGTTTAAACATTTCTCAAAAAATGACTTTTTAAACAGCGACAGCTTGGAATATTAGTTTTTGAAAGCAATAATCTACGACATTTTTGACAAAATTGTAAATGACTTTCTCCTTAATAAAGCCCGTTTTCTGAAAATTTCTCTTAAGACATCCCCACTTAAAATATCTGACAATATATTACAAACCTTCCATAGGGCATCTCGTATAGAGAAAGCGAGTGTCGCTGATGTTACATTGGTTACTCGTCAGCAAGCATCAAAACCATAATTTTTGCTCTCATTTAAAAAGTAATTCAACTTTGATTAACACTGCATAAACACATCATTCAAAAAAGTAACTGATATGTTAACATATTACACGTGCTCAAAGCTCCATTGCCAATTAGTTTCATGTTCATGTTTTATTTCGAATGGCTGTATAGTATGGACTGCTCTTATACATTTAAGACCCCATACGCCATACCCCCAACGCATATGTTGAGACAAATTTTGTAATTAATCTACAAATTCCTATTCCTAAGCTGTAATACAAACATTTTATGTATTAATAAATGTGTTACAAACATATGATCAATTTTGCAAACAATTTTAGATCGATAAAATTGTAATCTGTCACCATGGGCGCCCTGACCGACTTGACTTGAATAAAAAGTAAATGCCTCAACTGGCAAGCAAAACTTGATTAAACTTGATCAATTTTAACTATGCATACGAAACACCAATAAGTAGAAAGTTTTGTTTGCACTTGGCCTACATAGAAAACACTAAACATTGTTTAACTTTCTTGCATGTGACATCATTATATTTCACTGAACAATTAGTCAATTGTTCATTTGTGGTCATTTTTATACATTTTTTCTAGAAGCACCAACTCTTTTGCATGGAGCAATGCAAGAAAAAATACTATTTCAACGACATCGATGGCTGTCACAATCCGAAATTTTATAGCTGTTGTCAACTTGCAAACAACTCTCAAGTCCAAAACAATGGCAATACAGGATGTAATTAATTTGGATAATGCCTTGCAACCAATCGCCCAGTTTTGGTAAAGTTCTGTCCTATCTGACAATAAATAAGACTTTGGAAAATCATGTTTTTCCGTTTCTCATAACACATCGGTTTATCTTTAATTTACTTGACGATAGAGCTATGCATTTTTGGAATTATATGTTTGACACAAATGCTCAGGTTCTTTGTACAGGAATATTGTTTAGCATTCTTTCTGAAGTAGACTATACTTCTGTGGATCTTTTATTTTTTGTGACAGGTTAAGTAGACGGCCAGAATGGTCGCCAGGAACAGTATGGTACTGCCTATATGGCTACCATGACGTACACAATTGAGCAGAATTCTTGACATTTTCTGACTCTACTTGTTATTTTTGAGCACATTTTGCCTCCATTGCTGTCTTTCTTTCTTTTCCTTCTCCTCTTCTCTTCTTTTCTGCCGATGTCTTCTGCAGTTTATTAACGATGCGCAAGATAATTACGTTGTTGCTCTTCTTCAAAACGTGGTTGAGCCTTAGATACCTTGCCAAAATGCTTCCTTAGTTCGTCTGCACAAATCTCGGTTACACTCCACTAACAACCCAACAAGCGCGGCAAAGCCACAACAGAAACATCTGCATTTATTCACCAGTTTAAATCTTTCCCGCGCTGCTGTGACCTTTCACTGCAAATGCTGTTCGTAGGTTTGCATGTCAACACTCGATTGATGTACGTCGTTGGAAATGCAGCGCTGGGAAAGAATATGGGGGATTCCCCAAGAGAAAGAGTTTGTTGAAATTGTTGCGCCAGAGAATGAAGAAAAATGGACTCGAGTCATGGGACAGCAATACGTAGTTTTACGCTTGAAATGCTTTCTTATAGCACGAGGTTGTATGTCGCAAATCCCTTTAAATCATACAGGCACAAATGCACACACACGTGCGAGCGCATACGATACTTACACCGCACGAGCTAAGCCAAGAAACAACAGAAAGTAGAAATACGTTTTATTGTGTTTCAGTATCAAACAATTGTTTTTTAACAAATTTTTTACCACGACAATTCTATCATGGTTTCACGTTAAATTTGTTGCAAGAAAGTGCAGTTTTTTCAAAAATGCAAGAGACAATAGTAAAGTGGTGAAGCCTCTTAGCATATTTCTTTTGTGTTTTGCAATTAACTGGCCCGACATAAACTAATGAAATCAAGATCAAAATCACTTCAAATAAAACCGATAATAAAAAGGTTGATAAAATAAGTTAAACGAAAATTTAGCATTTTTCTTCAAGTTTGTTAGAAAACTCAATACACCTCCTACATTTTCTGCATTTTAGTCAAGAACTGTTATCTTTGCTAAAACTAAACTAAGGGAAAATACTGTACGTATAAAAAGTAAATAAATTTCTGTAACAGATACACTCTTTTTGTTCTTTTTTACGCTTTACTTTTCTTTTTTTCCTTTTTGGAAGTGATTTATAACATGCAAGAAATAGGTAGATATAAGAAACACAAAGGCAAAAGAGTACAAATATTTTTAAACAATATCTAAGTCCTGCTACAAAAAAAATATTTGAACAGTATTTAGTCAATATTTGTTATTTCTTGTTACTTGACACGAGATTGAATAGACAATGTGAAAATCTTGCGGATGAAAACTGCAGTTGTTCAAAACTGTAGTTGATGTTACTACTTGATAAAACTACAGGCTATTACAATGTTTGTAAAGAAAAGGTAGGAACTTTCATGGCTAAGTCAAGCAGGTTTTTTGATAAGCCTATATCCTTTTCCTTTGTTCTTAGTCGACAAATAAATATACAATTTTAAGCAATAGTTTGAAAGGTTTGACCAAAACCTTTTCAATGTTATCCATAAAGTAATTCGTTTTTCTCGTAAGGAACGACCATATATGCATTGGTCATATCTGCAAACACCAACGCATATTCCTAATCCAACAATAATAAATATCCATTTATAAGTTGGTTTTGGACAATCCTCTTCGTTGCAGTCTTCATAATACACTGGAACACATGCTTTTCCGTTGTAATCAGCTTTCTTGATGACGTCACGGTATCTTGCCCTTTTCCCCCCTCCACAACTGACCGTGCATTCCTCCCACGCTTTCCAAGGTCCCGTCTACGCAACATAAAATAAGTTCTTCAACAGTTTACCACAGAAAATGCCCCAAAACCATTTCCGGCCAACTACAGCATAAACCGCATTTCACTGAAAAAAGTAGTTGGACCTATTTCCGACGTAATGCCTATCTAACCGTATAATAGTCGTGGTCCTTGTAAACGCGTGTTAACTAGATCTAATCGCCTTTTACCTCACAATCGACTTTTACCTCACAATCGCCTTTTACCTCAAGATAGTCAAAACATGTCAAATGTTTACCAGACAATTAACAGGGCATTCGCCTGCATTACAGTTTGCCGTTTCTTTTAAGCTTGGACATTCATTCCCATCGTATTCATTTTCTCTGATTACACGCCTTGTTCTATGGCGTGATCCTAGTCCACATGACGTGCTACAATCGCTCCAATTTGACCATTGTCCTACCTAAATCACCCGACATTTAATGCAGTAAAAAGCATTTTTTTTGTGCAGATCTGATAGATTTTAAAAACTTAAAACGTTTGATATTTTTTGGAAAAGTTCATGATAAATAGAGGAGAATCCCTGCCATATGGACAAAGCTGTGCTCTGTGTACGTGACAAACCCACTTGTTACCTCACAATGCACTGGACATTCACGCTCAATGCATTCAATTTCCTCATCCAACTCGGGACAGTCTTTTCCATTGTAATCATTTTGTTGGATGACCTCTCTTGACCTCTGACGTGTTCCTGTTCCGCATGACTTGCTGCATTCATTCCAAGTCGTCCAATCGCCAACCTACAAGTACGCTATTATGGTGAAAATAATGCAAGATACTCAAAACATGTCAAATATTTACCAGACAATTAACAGGGCATTCGCCTGTATTACAGTCTGCTGTTTCTTTTAAGCTTGGACATTCATTTCCGTCGTATTTATTCTCTTTGATTACAAGCCTTGTTCTATGGCGTGACCCTAGTCCACATGACGTGCTACAATCGCTCCAATTTGACCATTGTCCTACCTAAATCACCCGACATTTAATGCAGTAAAAAGCCTTTTTTTTGTGCAGATCTGATAGATTTTAAAAACTTAAAACGTTTGATATTTTTTGGAAAAGTTCATGATAAATAGAGGAGAATCCCTGCCATATGGACAAAGCTGTGCTCTGTGTACGTGACAAACCCACTTGTTACCTCACAATGCACTGGACATTCACGCTCATTGCATTCAATTTCCTCATCCAACTCGGGACAGTCTTTTCCATTGTAATCATTTTGTTGGATGACCTCTCTTGACCTCTGACGTGTTCCTGTTCCGCATGACTTGCTGCATTCATTCCAAGTCGTCCAATCGCCAACCTACAAGTACGCTATTATGGTGAAAATAATGCAAGATAGTCAAAACATGTCAAATATTTACCAGACAATTAACAGGGCATTCGCCTGTATTACAGTCTGCTGTTTCTTTTAAGCTTGGACATTCATTTCCGTCGTATTTATTCTCTTTGATTACAAGCCTTGTTCTATGGCGTGACCCTAGTCCACATGACGTGCTACAATCGCTCCAATTTGACCATTGTCCTACCTAAATCACCCGACATTTAATGCAGTAAAAAGCCTTTTTTTTGTGCAGATCTGATAGATTTTAAAAACTTAAAACGTTTGATATTTTTTGGAAAAGTTCATGATAAATAGAGGAGAATCCCTGCCATATGGACAAAGCTGTGCTCTGTGTACGTGACAAACCCACTTGTTACCTCACAATGCACTGGACATTCACGATCATTGCATTCAATTTCCTCATCCAACTCGAGACAGCCTTTTCCATTGTAATCATTTTGTTGGATGACCTCTCTTGACCTCTGACGTGTTCCTGTTCCGCATGACTTGCTACAATCGCTCCAACTCGTCCAATCGTTAACCTACAAGTAAGTGGTAAGCAAAATGACGATAACCAGCTCTTGTGAAAGTGCAAGTTTTTGTCACAAGCTAAATCGGTAGAAGTATATGCGTAAAGGATACCTGGCAATTACGTGGACAAGGCCGCAATTCACATTTTTTGCTCTCCCATGTGGCTGGGCACGAGCTTCCACCGTAGGAAGCATATCTAATGATTCCTCTGTTACGCTGGTGAGTACCAATTCCACATGTCGCACTGCATGACGTCCAGCTGCCCCAATAATCAACCTGTGAATGTATTTATAGTTATAGTGTTAGTAGTGATTTATCATTTGTTATTCACGAAACCTGTGGTACAGGTAGTTACAAAATTAAAATTTAAGCTGCACGACATATTTTTCACATCGAGTCATACATACCACATATTAATTTGCATGTGGATGATACACCAGTTTACATTTAGGCACATAACGTGTATACACTACAGCAGTACAGTCATCGCTACACTTTTGCCGTGTCATAAAATCAGTTTGCTATGACTTAGAAGAATACGATTTATCATTTCAACTTATCTTATTTATTCAGATGTATTTGTGGACTTGGGAGCCCGAATATATTGCCCAAAATTTACATGGCCACAAAAGCGGGAATCCTATACCTGGCCACTTGGATGGCGTTTCTTTTGATTGGGATTTTATTTTAACCATCCACGTGGATGTCCTTGTAACATCCTCTTACTCTTTTATGCCGTTTTCATTAAGGTTTTGTTCTATTTTGAACGTAAATGTACATTTGATTTCGGTGGCCGTGCTAACCGTTCATCCTTCTAGCACCACAGCATAGTTAGCATATTGCACGGTTTAAGCCAGTTCGGCTTTGCTGCTTTTTCCCGTTTAAAGGTTTTTTATAAGCACGCATTTTGTTCTGCTGTGCTGTGACAAGGTTAACACCAATGTTTTCGCTGAACACAGTCGATCTCAACAATGGCGAAAAATAAATGATTTAATATCGCTAACATGCAAAAAATACATTAAAACGCATTAAAAACTAAGTAATTGAAAATGTTTTCTCATTGTTTCTTTTATGGTTCACGTCCAAAAGGAAACTTATCATCAAAAGAAGGCAAAAGGACGATGTCTTACCTGACAGTCAACTGGTTGTCGTACTTCACGGAAGTGGTCATTATCATCGATTGAAAGTCGGCTAGGGGGGGTCTTGTTGGCTGTGTAAAATGCCCCCATTAAAACAACAACCACGAGAAACAGACAGCAGCCGCATGGCACACACTGTTCACAATCATCCATTTTAGCTGTTTTCAGTTTAACAATTAACCTGCTTAGAACAGAATAATTAATTATTTAAATTTAAGCTGCTGTATTCAAAAGTACTTGGGAAGAAGCAGACCATGACTCAATAAGTGCATCCAACTCGGCTTTATTTTGGATTAAATGTTTATCTTTGACAAGCGTGAGGCTGGCACATATTCTAACATCAATCGAACCATCTTGCGGTTCTGTTAAAAGGAGATTTCTTGGATCAAGTAGACAGGGTAGTGCGATAAAAACACCTCAATCTATGCCTATTGCCAAATTCGTCTCAAGGTTCTTGGACACAAACGCTTTTACAACGTTTATCATAGTTTTTACAACATCAACGTTTTTCTTCCCATTTTGTACAGAAATTAGTCAAACCGTCACGTAAATCGTGACTGTCTGGGTCAATTAACCCGACGCATGACCTGACTCATTTCAATGGTGCGTGTCCTTTTCTGCCAGCACAAATGGCAGACCAATATCGCACACAAGATAAGATCTCAACTAAAACGTGTGTTAGAACTAACAAAATGTATCATACATTTCGCTTTGTACGCTAAAGCAGAAGTACTTATAAAGCACGCTAATGTTGTTTAATTTTGAACGATGCACAGAGAGTGCCATGTGACCAGTGATCTGACTGACCGGCGCTAAACGCCACATGCTAAATTGTCATGCCAGCAACAGTAATGATGTAGCCTTCGGATTGCAACAACACCGCTCGCCTCCTTTCCCAACAAATATTCATATCAACATATCAGGCTAGAACGGTTACACGTTGCGCAATAACGCAAGCTCTTTTAATGGCTGGCACAGCCAGAGGTTTTAGCGTCTCTTCAATTTCGTTACAAATAAAATCAGTCTCATGTCTGTCGCCTGTCAGATGCCTTTGTACCCAATGCCGCCTGAATTTATTTGACACATCCGCACGACAAAGGCTGCAACTAATTGAATTTTAGAGCTTTTAAAAGACCGTTATTGCAACCTAACTTCGGCATTCCACGCTTCAGCTCTGTTATCAGCGCAGTTTTTCTGTGGACATCCCCTACTTGAAAAGTAGATTCTCATTTGACGCCAGCCTAAGTAAGAGGAAGTCGATCGTTGTTTTTCATGACTTGAAGACATGGTCCACGTCATTGGTTCGCGAAAACATGTCTATGTTTGGGTAACCTTAGTTTTCGCAACTTTACTTTCTGTAAAAAATTATTTGAACTGCTGCTGAAGTATAACTCTGTAAGTATCATGAAGACAGCATCTGAAACAGTTAAAACTGGTTGAAACTGGTTAAAACTGCTTGCAAAAAACAAGTTAAAAACGCAAATAAGTTTTTAGGTTGACGATTGATCTATAAGTTCAATCAGGCTGCTGCTAGGTCATTGTTTACTTAATTACTCGGATGTGAAATCTGACTGCAATTAATTTTCCTTCCGCATTGAAGTCTTTACGCCCACTTACTAGACTACTGGCCACCATCCCTCAGATACTTTGTACTTTATCATTGACTGTGTGGCCAACCGGATAGCTAACTATTCATACTTCGACACACGGTAACAAATTGACAAACGATTATATATAATGAGGTTGCATATTATAAGTGTAGTATGAAGAATAAAAAATTGTTGTGAAAATCTAAGCTTATGCTTATGCTTATGCTTATGCAAAATGTGGTGCCAATTTGTTAAGAAATAAATATTCAAAGTTATAGGTTGACAGCTAGCATGCTGAATGCAATCTATGAGCGTCTTTATACAGTAGTTTCTAGTAATTTCCAATCTATTAACGCTATAAGTACGTTGACGTCAGACGTGATGCCTGCAATTCTGACCGCTTGCAATTGACTTTGCAGGCGTTTATCGCTCGTCTGCGCCATCTTTGGTTTACACGCGATACTCGTTACTCATAGCGTAGTAATATTAGCAAAGTGAAATTTTGAAACGGTTATTGACATGAACACAAAACAGAAACGCAAAAGCGGTGATGCCTTACTATACTGTAAGGCTTCAGGAGTACAATGCCTTAACATCAACATCTGCGCTATAGTTTTAATCGATTCTAGTGCTGTATTATAATAGCTTTCCACTGCATGGTTCACCTACAGCAGATAGCCCAACAAGTATTTTTATCAACAAACCACGAAAGACTTTCGTCTGCCTTGCGTAAGTAGTTAAGTCTATACCTAATATTGAGCAAAGTGGGCAGCAGTTTTTTCGTATGGCACCAGCGCACTTGCTTCATGTTGTAAACGGTTGTTCTTGAGGGAGATCCCCGACTTGGAAAGTTAGTTTTCGATTGGCGTCATCTGACGTAAAGGAAATGGACCGTAATGTCTTGTGCTTAGACTTATTACTCATATTTAGTTACATACGCAATGTTTTCATTGTCAGCAGGGCTGACAGTGCTTAAACGTTCTCGTCTGAACTCTAAGTAGCAAACAAAAGAAAACCACCGTGATTCCACGTTTAAATGCACTCGTTTGCTGCAGATATGGTTTCTGAACATTTCTTGAATTTAAAATTGCGGAGCAAATACCTCGATTTTGTTGTAACAACCGCTGCTTGAAAACGTACCACAAATGCAAAATCTACATCATTCAATGGTATATAATTAAATAAGTTTAATGCATCCATCGAAGTGCAAAATAGCTACATATATTGTACTCGCTTGTATCGTATGTAGTTAGCGACTGGCAGGCATGTCCAATCAATACAATACTAATACTTTCATAAATGTGAACACAGAAAATGTAGTTGTTGAAAAACTACTATGTTGAAATTACTCTTTTACAGCATTTTCTACCGGAATGACGTTTCGGCAAACAGATTTATACTGCGTGGCGATGCGGTGCGTTCCGGCTCACTTTCAACGCTGATTGTAAGAGCAAGGAAATTTCTGGCTTCAACTATTCCATCACGTTAAATTCTCGCTATCAAAAACGTAGGTTTATTTCATTGCTTTAACATTTTTCTTTTTCATTTTGCAATAAATGCGCAATAAATTATGCAATCAATTAAATCTTTAATTTGCTTTAAATAATATGTAAATAAAATAAAAGCAACCAGGTTTAAACATTTTAGCTATTTTGTTCTCTTTGCGACACCTAGCGCTTACTCTTATTAAGCGCTACTGCTATATTTACAGCTTTATTGTAGTTTTCTGTGTGCCATAAAAAGAAATCTACGGTGTAGACCATAGGCTTTAACTTGCTTGTAAGAAAAGCAATAAAGTAAAATATACCGACGTCGTACTGTGCAATAATATGTAGAAACTAAATACAAACATAATCCCACAATTTAACGAATACAGGTTTGTTTGACAAAACTACAAAGTAGACTAACGTAATTAGTTTTACGTTGCTATAGCTACCATGAATTTGCGTGAGTTAGTGTGCGATTATAGGCTCTACAGAGATTTCAATGAAAATGCTATATTTTACCAAGCCATTCATTACCCTTCAAGAGATATTAAACAATATTTCTGAAGTAGATTTGTTAGTTTAGCTCAAACAACAGTTTTTGAGCCTTTTTTAAGCTAAAGTTTGAAAGAAAACTTCAAAATATCATCAACGGATTTTATTTTCAAGTACATGAAACGTAAAGGCAGTTGTTGTATGTTAAACGTCATGTTCTTGTCGTAATAGGTCACCAATAGTCTAAAATCATAAAACGATGAATTAATATTGAACTAAAACGTTTGTAAAAGTTGGCTGATACTACAAACAGAAGTTGTTTAAACGATAGATTTTGTGATAAGTAATATGTACTGTATATACTTGTACATGTATAGTAACAATTCCTCTATAAATACTGGTAAGGTGCATAGTAGAACGCAAAAAAGTTTTTCTCCATGTTGGTTTCTGTATATTTTTCTATTGTTAAGTGTTATTTTTTGTGCTTATTTTCTGAAAAGCAAGGATGTCATAAAGTTTTGTAATTTGTAGAGGACATGCCACAATGCAGATGATATAAATCCAAGTTTAGCTTGTTACGGAATTATTTCAAGGTATTTTCTACAATTAACTTCCAAGCAAAGAAGGCCGTGACTAGCTATAGGCCTATTACCAGAAATAAAAACAGAAAATTTTGGAAAAAGCTGGATAGGAAGGGATATGACGGACAGAAACTCCCGGGCCGGGCAACAAAAGCAGAAAAGTTTTGCTTCAAATACGATTTTCACCATCTAATTCACGTTTTCTGGTTTGAATCCGATGCTATCATTTCCTCAACTTCATAATGGCCCAGATCCCAGAATTTGTAGTAGAGTTTATTTGTTGAAGAACCTTGTCAGCCAGACTTCTCATATCCCTGTGAGTTGAATATTTACAAAATTATTTACACGTTTTGATTGTCTTAATATTATCATTAATAATATTGTCTTATTTACACGTTTTGACTGTCTTAATAGGCTGAACAAGGTTTGCAGACTTACACAATTGGATCTTGTACTCTCATGGTTTCTAAATAGTTGATCAGCTTTGTGTGCTTCGTGACTTTTTTCTTGGAGTTTTTTGACAAGCTATAGATTAAGTGCAGGCCAGCCCGCCGGTCGATTTCCGTATCTGCAAACGAGAGAATTTTGACTTTATTTATAAAAGAAAGCGAACAGTGTTAGTTGTTATGTCATAGCGGGATTTTAATAAAGTAAATATTTATCTGACATTGACGTAGGCATAACTGACATTGTTTGATTACACATTCTACAACGCAGAAGTCCCGGGAAAGTAGAAAGGTTTTTAATTTAGCTCTATGGTAAAACTTATAAGACGACAATGACCTGACTTTAGTGTTGACAAAATGCAATCAACGGAATCCTGAATTTTAAAAATAGCTGCTGCGTTGTCAGAGTTGTAAGCCAACTGGGCCAAACCATCACATAATTCCCAAGTTAAACAATAACCGTCGTGAAACTTGATAAGCCGATTGGATTGTTTCAATCCTTCAGTTAGATGCTGTTGTTAATGCAAATAAAGTTATACAATATGGTCTCCTCAACTGCTATAGATCTGAGTACCAAACGTTTTCAGAATGGTCGAAATTATATATTTAATCCTTTAATGTTAACTTCCATGATATTATTAAACTTCCATTTATGTTATCTTCATGCTTCATGATGTTTCGTGATGTTTCATGATGTTTGTTGCTTACCCAGATGATTGTATGGATTAGAGTCGTGTGCACTTTGACCTCGCCAATATGATCTTCACCGGCTACGTAAGCAAGCAGGAAGGCGGATAAAGTTAACAATTCAATTCTGTTTATTTTCTGGAAAAAAGTAACAATGTATTATTCAAGGTAGCATTCTACCTACTATACATCTGTCGGGTTTATTAACTTGAAAATTTGCTGTCACAAACCGCAAGAAAGGTATCTAGGCGAAGGAACAGACAAACGGACGTATAGACAGATAGACAGACAAACAAACAGACAGACAGATAAAGGGTACGCAGACTTACAGGCTCTTCCGCCATTTCTTTTTGATAAGCCATCATGACAGAGAAAGTGTCATTCTTGCTGACATACTTGGAAGAGTTTTGAAACCGTGCGCAGTTGAGTAGAATGCTGACGGTGGCTATCTCAGCCTTTTCTTGCCACTATAAGACAATTTGAGCACTAAGCACCTCTTCAAGGATTCTTTTCCAATTTTTAGGCATGTGATGCTTTAGTACTAACAAGCTGTTTACCTGTACCGGAACCAGGGATAGGCTATTTAGTTTACGTAAGTGCGTGACGAGTAATGACAGCAAGCCTTGTTTTCCGCAGCTGACGCAAAAGATAGAACTGACGTCAGTCATACTTAATATGAGGTACTCCAGACGCAAAAGGAGATCCTCACTCAATCTAGAAAATGTGGCGCATGTCTTCAACAATAGCTAATACTTCTAGACATACTGTAATACGTTGCGTATGTTTTTGTGTATACATCTCAGTGATTCATACCAAGTGTGCAAAACGTAAGTTATAAACCTTTTAGCTTATATAACCTGTTTTTTGGGTACTTGTTTCCGTCGTTAACTAAAACTTTGAAGTACTGAAGAAAAAGAGGGATTGCATCATTGTGTAACACCACCTTTATAACTTCTGTGCGAAACTCCTGTTAAACGGTTTGTTAATTCAAATCCTTTAATGGAAAGCCTTGAAACTTTAAAGCGATACAGCTGTTTACTATACTGCGACATAGCGTTTAAGATAGATAAGTTTACTTTCCTATACTTGAGGGAAGCTGTGAGGTTATTTATACTCAGAATTTCGTTCTAGTAATCACACGATTTACTTGAGTATGTTTTGAAGACACGTAGCTGTGTATTTGCATTATATCAGATTTAGCAAGAGTCAGAAGGGAGTCGTCTTCCATGCCCTTTAAGAAATCGTTTTTGTGCAAGGTTTCCAGGCAGCCTTGTATTTGCGCTTGAGCTGAAACGATACAGAATTCTATACATACCTTATATATAGCCTATAGATTTTGACAGACATCCAAGTTTAGCATTAACTGATTATTTCATTATTATAGCTTAGAATTAAGACAGACAAAGCTTTTTCTATATATGAGATACCTGATGACAAAATTTCAGAAGGTTCGCTGTCTTCATGTTCCACTCGTTTTTTACCTTGAAATTCCTCCCGTCTACATGCAATCTCTACATTAGAAGCAAAGCATAAACGTTAAGAGTATTCAAAACGCTTAAAATCTATTCCAGCATTAATTAGCAACAATTTTCATGGTCACTTTTAAATTAAAACTAGTACTCTAACGCTACTAAACGTTTTAATGGTATTTGGTAAACTGCAATCTTTCCCAAAGAACCATTTTTGTCATGTTTCCGACTTTATATGATTTACAGGGATTTAAAACAATCTATCCAGTATCAAAACCTTGGCTGGAAAAAGTGGTCACTGTCCTAGTAGTCACGTATTGTGAGAACTAAGTCACAATGATATCTTTAGAGTGTTAATCACTATTTTTTGACAAAATCTTCGTAACGTATCTTAACCTACAATTATTTTCCGCAGCTTGTTAATCCAGCCTTTTAATGTTCAACTTTATTCAACTCACTGTTTAACTTAACTTAACTTCCGAGGAACTTTATAGGCAACTTATACTTATAAATTCAATTTTGAAGAACCTATTACAAAGCATTCTTACAAACAATAGCAAATTCTTACAAAACGAAACGTTTATATTCTACATTAAATAAGTAAGCTGAAAAATTCAATGTTAAGCCGAACAATAGAAAATTATGAACAACTTTATTGCTTAAATATATTCACACAGGCCCCAAACTGTGCGAAAAGGAAAAATCATGTTAGTAACGACATACTTGCAAGTTTAAAAACTTTCTTATGCAAAAACTGATATTTAAGAAACTCCCATGTTACAACTATAGCATGTGTGACTTTTCGCCCCTGCCTCCCTTACCGTTTCTGATAGGAGAGCTTGGGTCTGGATAATCAAGCGAACAGCAGGTTGGTTCTAATTGTTGTGGCAGCAGATCAGCTGATTTTTAATGAGAAACTGAATGACTGGATTTTGTTGTGACTGTAGGCTATACTGCTTTAAGTACATATATATAATGGCATAAATATATACACAAACGTATATACACACATATAAATAATATATGTATACAATGGTATAACTAACATTCTTTACCACTACGACAAATGTGTAGTGATTCATTGTATAGGTTTGTTATCAGATCTTGATCCTTTTCGGGCTTCAAACGAAATATCAAGATACAATTAATTAACGTGCTTTTTATCTTTGAGTAAGTCAATGCTTTGACTACATTTGCTTACCATTAAAATCAAAATTTGGTGACAGACCGTAGTAAGCGGGCAGACAATCGTCTTTATTGAAAGATGACTTTCTCAACTTCATTTCACCCAACGCCTTTCCAACTTGATCTTCAATGACATAAACGTTGCGGTTGGCTAACTTGTCGTACAACCTTTCCTTGACTTCCGTCATGGTTGGTCGATCAGCAGGATCTTGTTGCCAGCATCCGATCATTTCCTCCTTGAAGAAGCGAATGATCCCAGCATCATTGTTCCCTGCTTATAAGCTTCGTTCATACTCGAGAATGCTTTCGAGGCTCGGTCGTTGACCGTTCACAATCGCCTCTATAAAAGTAGTCACAGATGTCCCGATAGTAAGAGGTAACTCTCTGGCCAAAATCATGTGGTAGGTTATTCCAACGCTGTAGGTGTCATATTTTGTAGTCAGTTTTGTGCTAATATCACGTAGACGTTCTGGAGCGGCGTAAAAGAGCGTCATTTGCAGAGAAGATCTTCTTTTGCTAAGTGTGCTTGATCCAGTGAAGCTGCACAACTCCGCCGCGCCAAAGTCTCCAATCTTGCAATGTAAATCCTCGGTCATGAGAATGTTTTCTGGTTTTATATCCCCATGCAACAGTCGTTTGTCATCAAAGAGATTGTGGATGAAAGCAAGTCCGTTGGCAATCTCTGCACCAAATCTTGTTCTTATTAATGGGCCCAAGACGATGTCTTCATCCAAAAGGATGGTTTTCAGATTGCCAGCGCTGAGATATTCCATGATAATCGCGATTGCACCAGGCCATTGCGTCCATCCGTAAACACGAACTATGTTTTCGTGGTTGGCTTGTTGGAGGTAACCAATTTCTTTTTTGATCCTACCCGTGATAAAACTCAGTCAAGATACCCTCAAAAATATAAACCTTCAACCAACAACTTGCACAACTTGCACAATATCATAGCTCACTTTTTCTCAAGCAGGTCCCTCTCGTGGATACCTCCTTTCATCTCAGAACATTTTACAGCAATTTGTCCGAGTATTTCGTGAAGTCCCAAACGAACTTTGCCGTACGATCCACTCCCAAGGCTACCTCGCTCACCGATGACACAAAAGACGTCATCAGCTCGAAATAGCGTGATCTATGAATCCGTATTTAAGCTTGGCTATTACTATTAGACCGTTAATTATCTTGTAAACTATTTTCTATAAAACACGATTTCCTCTATCGTTTCAAATAACTTACCTGAGCGTTGGTCATGGCCTGAGCTCCTTGATAACTTGGAAAACGTTGCACTTTTTAAGGCTGTTGTTTCCTGCTGCAATCATGCCAGTTCACAATAAGCTTAGATAGCTTAAGCTGAATAAGTTGTACTTTCTTTAAGAACTCTTTGGTTGGACAAAGATAACTCATCTACATGTAGGCTATAATATGTATACAAGCTATTAAACAAAAGCAGAGATTGCACCTTCGAATTTAGCACTTTCAACAAAGTATGTACACGCTGGCTTTATACCTGTTGTACATAGAGAAAATGCATATAGATTGTACACGCATATACTCAGAAATATATCGATATGCTGATAAATAAGTAGTCGTACAGGAAACGTTATGACTAATTGTTTCAAACGTAACGGAATTATTTGTTGTTCTTTGGTTCCAGGGCAGATGATATACTTGCATGATATTGTCAAATTGATAATGTCGAATGAAATGCTGATCAAGACCACTAAAATGAAGCAAGAATCGCTAATGCGTTTGCAGAACTATGACTTTTGAAAATTTTGGATGATGCCCTACGAAAATCCCACGTCATATTTTTGAGATAAGATACAGCGATAAGTGTGATGATTGGTGAACCTCTAAAGATGTTTCTTCTTTTTGAAAATTGTTTCCGTTTCGATTGGCTTTTTGCTTTCCTTTTGTTATTGCAGCTCTTTCGAATGTCAACTGTTACATTTTCTCTCGGGAGTTTTCGAGACATTATTGCCGTTTAGGCCCCTATTTTGAATTTATCTACCGGTGTGTAGATTTTGTTCCTTGTTTCCTTGTTGTCGTATTCTTCATCTGTCGGCATTTCTATCGGGTAAGCTATGGATACAAGCAGTATTTGGGCAGAATAAGGTTCGACTTATGTTGCCAAATGAAGTAAGCATGTTTGCTATTGCACTGATATCACAGCTTCCTGTTAGTGTATGATAGTGGAATCGTTACAACGATATTCCATTCATAGATCCTTGGACTGAGGAAAGTCTCGCCACCATTAAATGATTTCTCATCACTGAAGCTTGTTTTCTTCTTACTTAATACAATTTTCAGTGAATACATTCTTCTAAGTGTTCTTTCTTATTCTGTCTTGCTCAATGGTCATACTGTTCCACAGCGCCACCGTAAGGACTTTACCAAACCGGAGACGTATGTGCGAAAACTTCGTTAACTTATGCAAATAATTGCCATATACATTGTCAATTGGCTGCTTGTACACTGTACTGCAAAGGAAACAACAACAGCTGCGCTAATTTGATGGAAATGACAGTTTTTCTATAATCTGTTATTGCGTTATGGCGCACAGTAATCCCATCTGACCTTGTTGAAATTAACAGTCATTTCCTTCGTCACACTTATCATTGTTATCAATCCTAGTTCGAGCTAGTGTTATAGGCTTAGTGATATCATAACCAGTTTTTTATTGTTGTGATTACGACCCCTGAAAAATAATCTTGACACAAAACAGGACGCATTATGATAAGACAACACAGAATTACGTTTCTTTCATTTAAATAAGTAAATAAAGAATAAAGTAAATTTACCTCCAAAGTAAATATTTAGCCGTTTAACCCGGGATGTTGCTGTATGCAGCCGTAAATACAACAGTTGCGATTTGGATTGCTTTTATAGCGATATCTTAGATAATTACTGATGCGGCTGAAAAGTGTAAAGCAGCAGCCAGCGTTTGGCATCAAAACGCAATCGACCATAACATTTCTCGAGTATGAACTTGACGGTGACAAACAGATGACTTACGATATTTACGATCGTCAGAATGGCTTATTAGTAGAGATCTCACTTGATACACAAACTTAATGAGAAGTGCCAGACAACTCGGAAATTTTAGGTGCAAAAATGACCTTAGGGTGATCTAGGAGCAAATCAAAAGCTGATTCTTCTGAAAACAGACAAACGTTCCAAGTTGAATGCACTTAAGAGTTATAAGAGTTATCCTATAGCCCTGTTATCCTATAGTTATCCTGTTAATTTTGTTAAAGAATGCGTCATGCTACGTCTACGCGGAAATGAAGCAGTGCCACTAGCGCCTTCAGCCCAGCTACAGAAATTGTACAGGATTAGCGAAACACAACAAATTCGTTGAATGAATAGAAACGGGGAACCTATTGTCACTGCCATAAATTATTAAACTGGTCAAACGCGTAAGCAACTTTTGATATGTTTGACAGCGCCAAGTGAAAGCGGAACGTGGCTGCGTTTTGTCGCATGACCAGTGTTGCGATATGGATCCAGTGTATATCCATTCATAGTGTATAATGCATACCAGTGATATGAAATCTGTATAGCAGTAGCGTACCGGACGAAAAGACGCTAAATGCAAATGTACCGCCTTACTGAAAGAAGTATGACATATATGTGTTTTTATTGTGTAATACTTGTGTGAAGTATTACATAACAAACATATTCGCC
Organism: Clavelina lepadiformis; assembly: GCF_947623445.1. Classification (NCBI taxonomy): domain Eukaryota; kingdom Metazoa; phylum Chordata; class Ascidiacea; order Aplousobranchia; family Clavelinidae; genus Clavelina; species Clavelina lepadiformis. Next base: position 23,057,126 of record NC_135243.1, on the reverse strand, counting down.
ATAAAGACCGCATACACTGGCGGTAATTGTTAGAATATGAGCGAGGACGATTGATGGTTGATGACTTGTTTTGCTTCTGCTTCAATGGTATGAGTTCTCATTCCTCAAACGGCGTGACTATGCTGTTAGTTGCTTAAATTCTGTCTATGCATATTACTAAATGATAAAGTTCCCATTTTATTTATTATCAGACACAAAGGCTTTCACCTTTGGGCATAGCTTACTGAATATTACATTGTGCTTGGTAACAAGTGAAAGAGTAAAAGGGTAAAAGGAAAGATTGCAAACGTTACAACAGTATTTATATGTCACACCAGTTCAAGCGAGGTAATTTATCTGAACTGCATTAAGGAGAATTTAAGTTTGGTCAACAAATGAATTGCAAGATCCCAATATAGAATTTCAGCGTTTACAAAACAACCCATGATACGAAGCGTAACCGTCACAGAAGAAACCTAAGCTCTGTGTGCTTTAAAAGTTCTAGTTTAGTACCAGCATTGAATCGAAAAGTCTCTCTGCTGTCGTTCATATATATTGTACGACAAGGTCGCTAAAACCGCTAGCAAGCTAAGCCAGACGCTAATGGACTTTTACTTCAAACTTCACATTATCACAAGCAGCGTATGTTGTTAACACTGTTTTAGGATTGCCTCTATATTCAATTCGAAATATGCAAGCAAGGAGTTTATCCTATGTGCATATATATACAGCTGGTTTCGATAACGCTATCGCCTTATGCGTGCTTCCTGTTCAAAGTTTGTAGCGATCATTATAGGTTTCAGACTTGTCACAATTAGGCTACTTTCAATGGTAAGTGGACACGCTAAGGTATTTTAGCTGAGGAGACGAAGCGTATATTGAGAAGTGTATGCACAATTGCAGTACTAGCTCGTGTTGAGCTGTGATTTTTGAGATTTTCTGTCACTTAACATTTCGTAACATGCTCTAATAATACCGATAGTGACGTAAAAACCGAAGCCTTAATGACGTAGACAATCATTATAATATCAGCACAAAAGTATGATATATAAATGTTTGTTGCTAAGAGACGAAGATCCTGTAATAATGATTTTTACGTAAAGATTTTCAAAAAAGTTTAATGCACGACTTTGTACTAAAGATTATGCGAGACTCATGGAACCGTTGCGAGGGCCATATATTGCGCAGTTGTACCGTACTTTACTTAACTCATTGTGTTGCACGGTAGGTTTGTTATGTCTCATATGGGATTAATCCTTTATAAGAATTGTAAAATGAGCATAACATTCAGGAACATTGTGTAATTATAATTATTGAAGGTTTATTAGGCAGTTAAATATTTTTATTCTGTAGCTCGCTTAGTAAAACTACATTACATATAGTAGCGTATCAGGTAGTCTTTGCACCGGCCAAAGATCGCCACCAGTTGATCATTTATCACATGGTTTTAATAGAATTAATTTTTTTCGTTCTTCAGGTTTGCTGGTAGTGGCAGATTTAAAATGAGTTATAGGCGGAGATGCGTTTGTAAGGCTCTACTTGTAGCCGGTGCATTTGTGCTGGCAAATTACTTGCTTTTGTCATATTCCACAGAAGGCACCACCGGTACCAGAAATTACAGGAAATCAACATTAGCAGCCATTGAAGAAAGTTCAAAACGTCAAAACCAGCAGGCAATAAGCGTTGACAAAGATGCCATCGACCCGAAGCTTGCCTCTATAATGGCAATGGTGAACGATGCCAACTTTACTAAAACTGCTGAAAGTATTTCGTGGAAATTCGGAGAGAATATTTCAAAGAGTTATCCCCCAGAAAGTGACGCGGCCTCCGAGCTATCTGCTATCATAGACTATGCTGAGCCTAGAGCGGTTTTAGGAATAACGAGAAAGAAACCGGAGTTACTACTGGGAATACCGAGCATTTCCAGAAAAACCCATGATTATCTCTTGACAACTCTGGAATTTCTCCTCCATGACTTGTCACCAGAATTCCGTAACCGAACCGTATTCCTTGTTTACATCGCCGATGAAAATCTCGAAGTATCTCGCCAAAGAGCTATGAGCGTTTATTTTATGTTTAAAGGGGAAGTTGAAAGCGGTTTATTAAAGGTGAGTATTGGTCTTGTACAATTAAGTTGTGTTCAGAGAATCTTTTGTTTGTTTGTAAACTTACTAAACCATACTTGGGAATAATAGAAATCGTATAACGTGTCATATAGCATGATTTGAATAATGAAGCATATAGGCCTACCAGTCACTGCACCATACTATGGTGTGTTTAAATCGGTTACCGTTAAAATTATTAAGTAGTCACAAATCAAACTTTACTGGAACCACGATATGAATGTTTAAAGTATGACGTAACAGGTAAACATTCAGGCTACCAAAGGTTGATTGACAAGTGACAAACATCGTATTCATTTTGTAGTTAATATCAACACCAAAGGAATTAAAGCCAAGCTGGGAATCGAAGCTTTTCCCAAACTTCGGGGACACAATGACCAGGGTTAAATGGCGTTCGAAACAAAACCTAGATATGAGATTTCTCCTTAATCACGCCATACGTCATCACGACCCAGAATACTTTCTCATGATGGAAGATGACGTCACTCCAGTGAAAAACTACGCCGACGAAATACTAAAAGTGAGTTTGTTGAATGAAATGCGATAGCTGAAATGGCGAAAGTCGTTGCAGTTTGTTCAAACTGTTGGTATTGTACCGGAGCTGTGTAGTTGCCTATTGGGTAATTCGACATGTGCGCCTTCCATTAAGTAACTTACTGTTGTTACAACAACACGTTTTTGTTCAAACGACTGAAATTTCGAGCCAACTCGCATTAAAGTGGCCGTGTCGATTGGTTGTATGTGAACAGAAATGTATACAGTAATTCGTAGCGCATCACAAATTCCAAATACTGATTACCTTGCTTAATAAAGATAGCATAAAACAGACTGATTACTCAGGAGCTAATGCGACCTGTCTTATAAACAATTTTCACTCAGCTGTTTGCAGTAAAATGCCTTTTTTCTCAGTTCGCCAAATCTGCGCCCACTAGCGAATGGAGTTACTGCGATTTCACATCAAAAGTGTGGGGAGCTGGAAACCTCTTTCATCGGGATTCAACGCGACACCTTGCTCTTCTGATTGAGATGTTATGGAACGCTAAACCGCTTGACTGGCTCCTTTGGGATTTGGTGCGTGGGAAAATGTGCGGCTACTCTGGCACAGAACAGCAGTGCAAGGAGAAAAGCAACAAATTGATTCGGAAATACAGCCGGGACTTGTTCGAACACAGGGGAAAGTAAGCTGTGATAACTACTATTTTGCCGTAGATAGTTTTTATCGCTTAACCTTATGTAACGCAACTACTGTAAAACTCCAAGCTACTTGTTTGCTACATGAAAATGTCTTTTTCAGAGAGTCGTCCAGAAGTGCTGTTGGACTTAAAAACTGAAAAATATATAAGAAGAAAAACCTGTAGTCTATCTACAGTAAATGCTGTAAACATTCCCGTGGAATTATTCAGTTCTTCCCACATGGAATTGTTTTCATAAGGCTGTAAGAGTTTGGTTGAAGAGTGGTAGGTGATTCTGCTACAAATTAGTTCGGCGCCATGGGATTGAGTTCCTGAAAACCTGTGGATGCTTGCGTTGTGTTCCACACTTTTCCCCGCTTTTTCCTGAGACATATGCAAAGGAATAATAATAGAGAAAGAATAATAGAGAGAAACGTAATATTCAGAGAAAGAACAATTTTCACTGTTAATATTTTACTTTTTACGACTGTTTGTTTCCTTTGACTGCGTGTTTCATATTATGACTCAATTATTGCATTGTTGTTTTTCTGTTGCTTGATTTCCGCACACTGAGACCTGGATGTACTATTTGGCCAAATAGGCTATTGTCTAAAGGTCCATCGACATCTAACCGGTCAAGGAAAAAAAACTGTGACGTAACGCAAAAGAAGAGTGTAGTTTAACCATATAGAATGGTGCCATGTGAAGGTCATATGCAAAGTAAAGTTGAAGTTCATTGGCGGTTTAAATTTGAAGTGGTGCGATCCATAGAATTGTTTTTAACTGCTACGCTTTCCTATTCCGCAGTCGCCTCCAGCAATTATTTATTGAAATATTTAATCTTGCAATCTATCCAGTTTCTGACGCAATCATCTTGTACTAACCACGCAGGCAAAGTTTTTCTTTGAAGTGTCTTCTCTCACGAGCACCTACTATGTACATTATCTTCAGTAAATGTTATTATGTAGGCCTGATGAAGGCGATGATAACAAGAGTTGTTATTTTTGAAGCTGTAACTGTATAGTTTTTTGTTCAAGCGCAATACGCAGTTGATTATTTACCGTTGATGTAGTTACAAAATAAGAGTTTACGTTGTACGTCCTGGTCAAAGTGAATAAGTGTCACATCTGTTGTGGAAACCTCTGCCGTCAGAGTTTATTTATTATTGCATCGCTAACGACTCGCCGAGACTGAACTATACAAATATCCATTTGACTAACATTACATTTCCTTTTATGTAAATGCTGATTTCATTTTTATCGTAATTCATTCCAATATTAGTACTGTAAACACTAAGGTAAATGTAAAAAGTGAAATACACCAGTGTCGATGTACACGATCTAAACCTGAAATATATTTTACCAATGCAGCTAGACACCATTGGTCTCGAATCTCGAACATGTGTAGGATAACTTTTTGGAATCATTTTTTTCTCAATTTGTCATCCGATTAGGCTGGGATCCTAACGATAAAGAAAACCACAACTTCGTCGCTGTGATGTACGATTGTACGTGATACCAGCTGTGATGTTTGAGATTTTCTGTCACTTAACATTTCGTAACTCACTCTATTAATACCAATAGTGACGTTAAAACCGAAGCCGTTATGACGTAGCCAATCATCAACATATCAGCACAAAAGAATGATATACAAATGTTTGTTGCTAAGAGACGAAGATACTGTAATAATGATTTTTACCTAAAGATTTTCAAAAAAGTTTAATGTACGACTTTGTACTAAAGATTATGCGAGGGCCGTAAATTGCGCAGTTCTATGGTACTTTAAGTAACTCATTGTGTTGCACGGTAGGTTTGTTATGTCTCATATGGGATTTATCCTTTATAAGATTTGTAAAATGAGCATAACATTTAGGAACATTGCGTGATTATTGAAGGTTTAGGTAGGCCTATTAGGCAGTTAAATATTTTTATTCTGTAGTTCGCTCAGTAAAATTACATTACATATAGTAGCGTATCAGGTAGTGTTTGCACCGGCCAAATATCACCATCAGTTAATCATTTATGACATGGTTTTAATAGAATGATTTTTCTTCGTTCTTCAGGTTTGATGGTAGTGGCAGATTTAAAATGAGTTATAGGCGGAGATGCGTTTGTAAGGCTCTACTTGTAGCAGGTGCATTTGTGCTGGCAAATTACTTGCTTTTGTCATATTCTACAGAAGGCACCACCGGTACCAGAAATTACAGGAAATCAACATTAGCAGCCATTGAAGAAAGTTCAAAACGTCAAAACCAGCAGGCAATAAGCGTTGACAAAGATGTCATCGACCCGAAGCTTGCCTCTATAATGGCAATGGTGAACGATGCCAACTTTACTAAAACTGCTGAAAGTATTTCGTGGAAATTTGGAGAGAATATTTCAAACAGTTATACCACAGAAAGTGACACGGCTTCTGAGCTCTCTGCTGTCATAGACTACGCTGAGCCTAGAGAGGTTTTAGGAATAACGAGAAAGAAACCGGAGCTACTACTGGGAATACCGAGCATTACCAGAAAAACCCATGATTATCTCTTGACAACTCTGGAATTTCTCCTCCATGAATTGTCACCAGAATTCCGTAACCGAACCGTATTCCTTGTTTACATCGCCGATGAAAATCTCGAAGTATCTCGCCAAAGAGCTATGAGCGTTTATTTTATGTTTAAAGGGGAAGTTGAAAGCGGTTTATTAAAGGTGAGTATTGGTCTTGTACAATTAAGTTGTGTTCAGAGAATCTTTTGTTTGTTTGTAAACTTACTAAACCATACTTGGGAATAATAGAAATCGTATAACGTGTCATATAGCATGATTTGAATAATGAAGCATATAGGCCTACCAGTCACTACACCATACTATGGTGTGTTTAAATCGGTTACCGTTAAAATTATTAAGTAGTCACAAATCAAACTTTACTGGAACCACGATATGAATGTTTAAAGTATGACGTAACAGGTAAACATTCAGGCTACCAAAGGTTGATTGACAAGTGACAAACATCGTATTCATTTTGTAGTTAATATCAACACCAAAGGAATTAAAGCCAAGCTGGGAATCGAAGCTTTTCCTAAACTTCGGGGACACAATGACCAGGGTTAAATGGCGTTCGAAACAAAACCTAGATATGAGATTTCTCCTTAATCACGCCATACGTCATCACGACCCAGAATACTTTCTCATGATGGAGGATGACGTCACTCCAGCGAAGAACTACGCTGACGAAATACTAAAAGTGAGTTTGTTGAATGAAATGCGATAGCTGAAATGGCGAAAGTCGTTGCAGTTTGTTCAAACTGTTGGTATTGTACCGAAGCTGTGTAGTTGCCTATTGGGTAATTCGACATGTGCGCCTTCCATTAAGTAACTTACTGTTGTTACAACAACACGTTTTTGTTCAAACGACTGAAATTTCGAGCCAACTCGCATTAAAGTGGCCGTGTCGATTGGTTGTATGTGAACAGAAATGTATACAGTAATTCGTAGCGCATCACAAATTCCAAATGCTGATTACCTTGCTTAATAAAGATAGCATAAAACAGACTGATTACTCAGGAGCTAATGCGACCTGTGTTATAAACAATTCGCACTCAGCTGTTTGCAGTAAAATGCCTTTTTTCTCAGTTCGCCAAATCTGCGCCCACTAGCGAATGGAGTTACTGCGATTTCACATCAAAAGTGTGGGGAGCCGGAAACCTCTTTCATCGAGATTCAACGCGACACCTTGCTCTTCTGATTGAGATGTTATGGAACGCTAAACCGCTTGACTGGCTCCTTTGGGATTTGGTGCGTGGGAAAATGTGCGGCTACTCTGGCACAGAACAGCAGTGCAAGGAGAAAAGCAACAAATTGATTCGGAAATACAGCCGGGACTTGTTCGAACACAGGGGAAAGTAAGCCGTGATAACTACTATTTTGCCGTAGATAGTTTTTATCGCTTAACCTTATGTAACGCAACTACTGTAAAACTCCAAGCTACTTGTTTGCTACATGAAAATGTCTTTTTCAGAGAGTCGTCCAGAATTGCTGTTGGACTTAAAAACTGAAAAATATATAAGAAGAAAAACCTGTAGTCTATCTACAGTAAATGCTGTAAACATTCCCGTGGAATTATTCAGTTCTTCCCACATGGAATTGTTTTCATAAGGCTGTAAGAGTTTGCTTGAAGAGAAGCAGCTGATTCTGCTACAAATTAGTTCGGCGCCATGGGATTGAATTCCTGAAAATCTGTGGATGCTTGCATTGTGTTCCACACTTTTCCCCGCTTTTTCCTGAGACATATGCAAAGAAATAATAATAATAGAGAAAGAATTATAGAGAGAAACGTAATATTCAAAGAAAGAACAATTTTCACTGTTAATATTCCACTTTTTACCACTGTTTGTTTCTATTGACTGCGTATTTCATATTATGACACAATTATTGCATTGTTGTTTTTTTATTACTTGATTTCCGCACACTGAGACCTGGATGTACTATTTTGCCAAATAGGCCATTGTCTAAAGGTCCATCGACATCTAAGCGGTCAAGGAAAAAAACTGTGACGTAACGCAAAAGAAGAGTGTAGTTTAATCATATAGAATGGTGCCATATGAACGTCATATGCAAAGTAAAGTTGAAGTTCATTGGCGGTTTAAATTTGAAGTGGTTCGATCCATATAATTGTTTTTAACTACTACGTTTTCCTATTCCGCAGTCGCCTCCGGCAATTATTGAAATATTTAATCTTGCAATCTATCCAGTTTCCGACGCAAACATCTTGTACTAAACATGCAGGCGAAGTTTTCTTTGAAGTGTCTTCTCTCACGAGGACCTACTATGTACATTATCTTCAGTAAATGTTATTATATAGGCCTGATGAAGGCGATGATAACAAGAGTTGTTATTTTTGAAGCTGTAACTGCATAGTTTTTTGTTCAAGCGCAATACGCAGTTGATTATTTACCGTTGATGTAGTTACAAAATAAGAGTTTACGTTGTACGTTCTGGTCAAAGTGAATAAGTGTCACATCTGTTGTGGAAACCTCTGCCGTCAGAGTTTATTTATTATTGCATCGCTAACGACTCGCCGAGACTTAACTATAAAAATATCTATTTGACTAACATTACATTTTCTTTCATGTAAATGCTGTTTTAATTTTTATCGTAATTCATTCCAATATTAGTACTGTAAACACTAAGCTAAATGTAAAAAGTGAAATACACCAGAGTCGATGTACACGATCTAAAACTGAAATATACTTTACCAATGCAGCTAGGCACCATTGGTCTCGAATCTCGAACATGTATAGGATTTCAATGAACCTAACTACAGTGCAACTAGCTCACTTTAACTTATAGTGCAGTTTACCACTTGCTGGCCGTTTCTGTAAACGTTTATTGAATAAGATTTTTAGAATATTAAGTTTCGAACTGCAAGCCTTTATACGAAACTAAAGCAACGAATGTAATGGAAAGTGTACACTCTATTAGGTAAAGCAGCAACGTATGTATCTTATAACTATTAAAAGTTACCTGTAAAATTGAGAAATTTTTTACACGAAGCAGGAATAAGCCAAAAGAGAACATCAAAGTCTTGTTCAAGAAAAGTCATACACCAGCAAATACTGAAAAACGTCGATGACGATATCACTGTAAATATTGAAAATTGAATGCATAAGCAAACACAGAAATTAAATACATGCATTTTAATACACCCGCTGATACAAAACATGATAGTTATGTTACAAAATATACTTGTTGTGCACGTAATGTATTCATTGTCACCGAAATCTAACCGTGTTACTTTGTATGTTTATTTCAGCTGTTAATGTACGTGTTTTTAATGTTGAGGAACATGTCCTCTACATCTTCTGATAGTGCAGTTATTTCGTTGCATGCATTATTTTGGTTTTTATTTCGTTAAACTTAGAAACTATTTTGTGGGTTTTTTGCTCATACTAATCTATCATTTTATACCACAATCCTATTATTGCTATCTTACATCTTTTAAGCCCTTGGGATTTTACCACTTTTTTCTGTTGGTTAATTGTTTGTAGGCGTGTGTTTTATTTGCTATAACTACAACGCTTAGTATCGTAACTTTTGCTCCGCACAGTTAATAGCGAAAAATAAACATTACAATGAAATACATTATTATAATAAATTTTACGGATAGTTAGAAGATTTCTAGTTTTTATAAGGGAATTACCCCTTTTGTAATCATAAGGTCCATAGAAAATTTTTGGTTGTAGGAGTATGCAAATCTATTTGGCCAGCGGATGCTGCGGATCCCAACTCCCACTTTAGAAGAGAATTAAACGAAGTAGGTGCTAAAATTTTCTTGTGACGTCATCGATTACATCCTACTGTTTTTGGACAGCACCTGCAATCGGTGACATCAGGTATTGCTGATCGGTACCGGTATAGCACCCTGCTTTGGTGACATTATTTAGGCCTATATACCTATATACACTGATAAGCCGGACTGCTTTTTTAACATTTTTCAACAAGAATTTCTTTGCGCAAAAGATTTAAAAGTACAGTTCAAGTGCGCAATCAGAGGCTGTCGGGCGCTAGTTTTCATGCTTTAGAAACCCTCACTCAGTTTGTCTGCTAATAAATTGCTAGGCTATAGAACATGTAAAAATGCATAAAAACTGTATCCAGCAACAACCACAGTTGATTAGATGCGTACAAAAGTCAGCAAGTGCATACAATTGTGTTCAGTAATATACCTGAAATGTTGCATTTATCGACTACTGCACTATTGTAGTTGATCATTTCATCTTATTTTTAACTTAAAAATATGTCACGCAAAATATAAATATGTTGCGAAAAATGTAGCGAATTCAAAATGGTCAGGAAAGGTATGTAAACAGTTGGAAAGTTTGTAAACCTACATATTTGTAACTATCTCATGTAAACCCTTTAACATTTTCACGGACCTGTAGTGTTCCATGTTTAAAAAAACTGGTTTATGTCAAAGTTACTACAAAAACGATATTATATATGTATAACATAAAAATAAAAAAGCAAAAAAAAATTGCATGTGGATCGGCTACATTTGAAAGTTGCTATTTTTGGTTGAGAAATTCTCCACGCAGCAAGATAAAACAATTGCTGTTATATACACAATTAAATTTTTTTCCTGGTGCACTTAACAAACTTTCCAATCTGATCAATCAGAACTTGCACGAAGCCAAGCTCGGTAATTGAAGCTTGACTGTTGTAGAATCATCGCTAAGTTTAAATCACATCATTTCATCAGTGCGACGACAAAGATTGTGACATAATGATTATATTACTCAACATATGTCAATATGTATCTTGTATATGTCCAATCAAGTTGAATTAGTCCTTTGAAGTGCTTTCAGTCATACTTAACTAAACGATTTACTCCTTTAAAAAGAACATAGGTTATAAAATTGCGCGACTGTTTATTTATACTTAGGTAGTAGCACTGATGGTGATATTGGAATATTTGTTTGGAATTCTGTTATTATGAAGAAGTTTTTTAAACAAATTAAAACTGATATCAAGTTTGCAAGAGCTGGCGAGGGTCACAAGTTAACTGAAGATACAAGGTAAGTGATTGCGTAAAAATTAAACATTCAACGGTTCTCTTTATTATTTCTATCTAGTCTGTTGTCACAAAACAGGTTTTATATTGGTTATAACAGGTTACGTATAATGAAACATTGCAAAAAAGTTCTATGTTGTTAAAAAAAATATTGTTTCGAGAGATTTTTTGCTGTGGTAGATTCTAATAAATGTTGATTTCTCATCATTTTAAATTTCAGGACGTATCAGACAGCCGGCACTTCACAATCGAGTGGAAATGTCCGAACTCAACCCTTGTCCTCTACACAGATACAGGCTGGAGCCGCTGCTATTGCAAGGCTTGAACAGAAAAACAAGCAGCCTAAAACTGTTGTTCCTAAAGTCATTAGAGCAAAGGTAGGTCTGTAAGTCTTAATTGCAGCTATTCATATAAGTCATAAGTGGATTATTGTGGTAACAGTCACAACCTACAAGTACCATGTTAAATCTTAATGTGAACGCAGTTCAACCAAAACAGCAACTCCACTTAAAATTCGACTGCTTGAAGCTTAATTCATAAAACATTGTGTAACAAACTCAAACATTTAGAACTGTATGGATAAAACTAATAAGATAGATTTCATGTTTTTATTAGATTAAGGGTGCTTTAAGTTCAGTTCAAGGAGGTGCTATGTACCTGTGTGGTATAGGCTATAACATGCAATGTTTATTTTCGCCTGAATTTCTTTTTCAGCCTGAACCTGTAGAGACACAGCAAGCAGATGAACCTTTAAAACTGAGTGAGTATAACCGCAGCTTGGTGATTCTGACGTCCATAACATTGCCATATGTTGCAGTTTAGATAAAATATTTGCATTTTTTTGTAATGATTTGTTTCTTTAATTACAGGAGTGGTGACACCATCACTGGAAAATAACGTTATGTTTCATTCTCCTTTTACCAATGAAGTTGTGGCAAAAAGTGCCCTGAAAGACCACATTCGTGAATGTCTAATATTGGTGAAATGCATTTAAAACATTTGTTTTAAAATTTATGTAGTAGAATTAGGAATCTGTCAAATGTAAGTAAAGTTTACATTGTTACATCATTGAGGTTACATTGTTACATCATTGAACTGATTGTAAGAGCTTTCCATTCACTTAAAAACGTTTGTAAAAAAGTCATTGAACTGTTCAGTGCCATGTAACTAGCTTTGTACGAATATTGTACCCGCCGCATTCCTATTACTGTTTCATGTTTGATTTTGTCATCTTTTTAGAGACTCAATGAAAACGCAGTGCAAGCATCTTCACTAATGATAACATCTTTAAACAAGGACAAAGACAAAATGAAAACTGCTATTGAGACCATAAACAAGTATATACAGTAGAACATATTGTAACATGAAATTTTGTTGTACATGTTAGGTTCTTATACTTACGTTCATAGGTGGGTGGTACCACAGTACTTTTTCGGTACCGTCGGTACTTTCGAAAAAGGACCGAATCTCTGTACCAAATCACTTTTTTCAAGAAAATTCAGTCGGTTTCCATACTTTTCACTTAATTATTTCAAAAAGTTTAACAAGTATGTTTTCATAAGTACATGTAAATTATTCCTTAATACCAATTTTAGCATCTGTTGATTTTTATTAATCTACAAATGTGAAGTAAAATTGCAAGCGATTAACTTCGCGTATGTTTTGATCTAGAGCAACCTTTACTGGGGGCATAATAGCGGCAAACATTGCATTTGCAGCAGCATCTTTTACACAAATTGTACTGGTACCGAGTACCAACAAAGTACCTAACTACTTTTTGAAGTAGTACCGGACACCGGAAACGCCGATACATTTTTGCCAGTACCAGTATCGTTACCGACGGTACATTCAAAGTACCGTCTGCCCACTTCTGCTTATTGTATTAAATGATGGAATTTTCAGATATGTTGACAATATTATTGTCCACCCTGATGAGGAAAAATATAGGAAAATTCGACAAAATAATCGTATATTTTTGGAACGAATTTTACCGGTTGAAGGTTGTGAAGAATTTCTAGAAGCCATTGGGTTTAAGAGAACACTAAATGATACAGGCAAGTTCTCTAGAGCCAGTAATCACAATTTGTTGTTCATGCAAGCATGTGAAAACTTGTACAGGATAGTCTGTGACATAGGTGACTCAGATTTGAATTGCTAAATCTTTGCAAGTCTACGAATGAAGTCAAATGTCTTATAAAAGATATCATGTGATTGCAATAAACTGAACATTTTTTTAATGTCAAGAAATAGCAAAAAATACTATATTAAGAAATTTACTCTTTTAACCAAAATTTATAAAAAGTAGATTTAAATGTGTCCAAAATTTGATTTCAGATTCAGAAATATATTTCGTTTTATCTGATGTCAATGTGGCGAAGTTAAAAGAAGACAAAGAAACTCTTGCCAGTGCCCAAGTCATCGAGGTCCCAATATATCGGGATCCCAAGGTAACTTAAACTTCATTATTTTCACTAACAACAAAATATACGTTTGAGGCCAGATGTCTATGGCACTCCAACACAAGATGATTTTAAGATCGTGCTTGCAAATGGATATTGGTTCAGAAAGGAAGTTGTTATTTTGCAATAGAGTATTTATTGAGAACGCTGTTGTTTGTGGTAATTGAAAACATCCATGAATTCCAAGAGATATTTTACCCTATGTTTTATGCTGCTTGTGTTTGTTGTGTAGACTAGTAGTACAATGAACTTTCCATCTCACAAATTAAATTCGAAAAGGTTTGATAAACCTCTTAAAGAGGTTTATTCCTTAATTTGTAACTTTATATTGTTTTAAAGTGTTGTATTTATATTATTGTGTTTTTCAATACCAAAGTGTTGCAATAAACACAAAGAGTGCATAAATAGGCATCTTTTTTAATATAACAAACTGTCTAACATGTTTCGCACTAAGCTCAGGCACACTAACTTGCATAATAATATCATTTGTCCTGAAACTATGCTACTTTATTGTATTTAAAAATATGCTTCGATTTTGCTTTGTAGATTATACTGCCCTCTAGTGAGAAAGGTGCTCAATCTGATTTATCCAGTGACTTTTTCAAACTTTCATCCATGGAAGTAAAACGAGAACATCAATCAAGGCAAACCTTTTTAATAAAATTGTTAATTAGAATTTCACCTCAAATTTGTCATCTTAGTTCATTTATTGAAGTCATTTCACTTTAGGTCCGAAGAAATCGAGCTGAACAAGCAACTTCGAACGAAGGCGACGCGCGAGGCAAGTCGCACCATTTACAAATACAATTACGCGCTTATTCGCGTCAAATTTCCCGACGGTAGATCGTTACAAGGTGAGTAATATTATGCAGAAATGTAACATTTGCGATGACGGTATTTACACTTTGACAACCGTTTCAGGGACTTTTCGCGCACGGGAATCGATTGGCGACTTGAATGCGTTCATACGAGAACACATAAATGTCGAATGGGCCGTGTTTGGTCTTAAAACCGCAATTGGCAAAATCGTCGAAGATGAAGAAGAGACGTTTTTAACAGCAAATTTGGTAACTTGTCATGTCTTCGTTTGTATGAAGTCGATCAATGAAACAGTAATCTCACGTATAGCTTAACTTTAATTCTAATTTTACTTCTGAATACTCGGTTGTTCGTGTTCTACTGTCGGCAGTATTCCCAAGGTTTATTTATCACTATAACTACTCTTGTTAATGTTAAATTTAAAGCAGTATTCTCCTAAACAGGTGCCCACCGCAACTCTTAACCTTATATGGAACGAAGAAGTGCGGGTCCAGGTATTACGAGAACAAGGAATCGAACTTGCCTTAAATTCAGAAGTTTCTAAAGCAGTTTTGTCTTAGAACAAATTATCGTCAGAACGTAGCAGATTCTATCTCGTTTTGTCTACCGTCGTCTTTTGTCATTGACGTATCATATGTCTTGCAAATTCCATTGCCATAATATACTGGCTAGCTCTCACTTGCTATGAGATACAACAAACTCTCTAGACATTTATTAGGCCTATCTATATTGTATAGCCTTCAAACTTGAGTAAAGCGCATAGTAAGATTATATGGGTGTTGGTGCTCGCCATCAAAATGTAACGCACTTACAGACATTGTTTGTTCTACTTCACAATGAATTTGCAACCTATTGTTAGACCATGACCATGATCCAGCATCATGTAAGTCAGTTTCTTGGATGCTATCATATGGTTCATGTCGCTTTAAACAAGATATAATTACATCACACAGATGCTCTTTGGGGTGCATATTCTAAGCAAAAGTGGTAAAATGAACACAAAAATATGCTAAAGGGAAGGAATTTTAAGTTAGCTTTTACAATTAGTGTAGGTATTTCATGTTGTTTTGGTCGAGGATTTAGTCTAATCTACATTAACATATCTTTTTGAGTGACTAGGATTACACAAACGGCAAGTATTCGGTGTAATGTTAAATTATGGCTTAACTCATATGTCGTTAAGCAAAGACTCGAACGTGTTGCTATTGCCATCATCGCCACTGTGCGGATATCAACGAAGCAAACGTGTTTTTAGCTTCAGTTACACGCGTAGGTTATGTAGACCATAGAAATGCCAACATAAGCTAGAAAAACAAAAAATCTTTTGCGCACTAAACCGTTTGAATTAAGACGTTAATCACGTGACACTTGTTGATGACATCCGTCCACTGGTAGTCCGGTATCTACGGTGCCGTACCTTTTCAAGTTGATTTCTAGCCTATAAGAGGCCTGTTTTAACGTAGCTTTTTATATAAATGCAACTAAGCTATCCTATTTAACAAAATTTCAACTTTGTCCCATAATATGACAAAATAATCACATGGTTTATTTGTTAGTTGTAGCCTATACGCTAATTATAGACATGCTTTTGCAGTAGGCTACAGCCTGACTTTTGAATGGTTTACCACTCAGAACTTACCTGGCGTTTATCGGAATGAATCCGTATTCTATACTTTATTTGACATTTACAACCAGAGAACTGAGACTCAATAGACAAGCCAGAACATTTACAAGCCACCCTATCAACGATTGTGACGGTTGGGTCACCAGCACATTCATAACCAGCGATTCGACCATCACACGATAATGACCATGCTAATTTCATGTAGCTTAAGTCAGTGTAGTGGATACTATTACCCTGTTTTTATAATTTGGGCTTTAAATAAACTGTGGCGCATAACGTAAACTGAACCTTTTTTAACTGGAAGTTCTGACTTCTCAAGATGACTGACTGCTCTTCCCAGTAAACACTCCAAATCAGAACGCCAGAAAAAGTTCCATTTCAAACGTGCGTTGTAAATTGAGCAAAAATATGTATAACGAGCATCTTCATTTCAGCAAAAGCAATAGTCGAAGTGAACCTCATAAGGTTACCAACATAAACGAAAACGTACGGTAAAATGTTCTAAAATATGAATAATTTTTTTTTTCCTAAATCCGGTTAGGCTACTTAATGTGGCCTTGACCGCCACACAGCTATAAAATGTTAAATGATGATTCAATTAGGCTTACATTATAAGGAAAGGTGGTTAAAATTACAAAAATTCACTCGCAGGAAACACTTTCTAGCTAGACTTTACAATTAATATATTTTATGCTTCTTTGTTTGAACATCAGTAACGTTAATATAGTTTGTTAATTGAATAGGGCTACGCACACTGCAAGTAAATCGATGCAATTTTCAATTCTTATTTCCAGAAAATAGATCATAGAAAATAACTAAACATCAAAGCTAACTTTTATACCGTTAAGCAAGAAGTCAAACAATTTGCTGTTGTCATTATCGCCACCTTGCGTATATTAACAAAGAGAAACGTGTTATGATTTAGCTTAGCATGTCTCACCTCTCACGTGTAAGTTATGATTTCTAGGCTCGTCGGGTTCAGGAGTTATAGTTGTAATAAATAAACAATAAGGCGAGCGACCTGGCAGTTACGGTGTTATGTTTGGACCAATTTATTCTTTTTTTGTTACACTCAACGTACAATTTGCAGAAGAAAAGCTTTCAAAACATATTATACTGGTACTAACAGTGTGACTGAAAAGCAGAACCTACGGTATATGTAGGCTATAGCCTAGGCAATATCGCAATACTTCATGGCTATATTGAGCAGTAGATGGTGTCCACTGTCCTCACCATATAGCCTGGCCTTATTAGCTACTGCCTACAGACTGTGGATTTTATTTCGTCTAATTCCATGGTAGAAAGTGTGGTGTCTGTATGCACGAGGTTCATCAATAGGCCTATGCACGCCGAAGTTTTTATCTTCACGTCGAATTTAAAATAAAAACCAAAAAGTTGAGCGATCTCACTAAATGCCTTAAAAGCTGAAACGAAGAAAATATGTCTATAGTTGGGAAATACCGCTAAAAAAAATTTCAGGCTTTTGGTGCGTCCTGAGACTCGAGTTAAAGCTTCAGTGCCATCACGTTGCATCATTCAGTCTTTTCAAACATGATTTCTCGTCGAAAACTGTACAGTTACAGTTATAGGTTTCCAGCCAGGTTCTAGTTTCACTCTTGCTTATTGTGCGCCAAATTCGTAGCACCAAGTCGTCTAATAGGTTATTCATCTTTGGGTGTTGTTAGCTGAGATGATACTCTGACGCTACAGTTTTATCTTTCATGTTTTGTGTTGCTGCAATGCAAATTCTTGTTTTGGAGGCCCTACCAGATTCCAGATTTTCTTGCGTTTATATTTTTGTAATCTTTTCTGTTTACAGGGTCACTTTTGCCTTTTTATCTATCACAGTGGTAAACATGGCAACTGTACTCTCAAGATTTCTCATGACTGTGCTTGGTGCACCCAAATTTCTGCCTTCTTAACTCCAAAAATGAGCGTCCACAGGCATTGAGTTTAGGCTAATGTTTATTGTAGACTAGAAAATGCTCCTAGAACACAATTTTGCAACCAGTGCACTTCGATTTTAGACATCTTGCGCCCGGTTGCCCAAATTTTTGCTGTCCTGCACCACCGAGATCTTACTGAAAAGTGCCTTACTTTCCAGCCTGGTATATATTGCTGTTATACCCTTAAATGATCAGAGTTGATCTGGGCATGATTATGAATATTCCTAATGTTAATTGATCACTTTGAAACTAGAGCAGACTTAGTAAGACTCAAGGTTTTTTTGCTACAGACTTTAAAAAACTTTAGATTAAACTTGAATTCAATATCTTGCAGGTGTTTCACGTTTGACATAGCAAGTACTTAATTGAAACATTTCTTTTGTACCTATATACATAGTGTAAGGCATCTGAACTCTAAAATGGGATTGAAGATAGATGAAGGTGGTTGTGAATGTCCCATCACAAGGGCTCAGGTAAGAAAGTTGATGCTCTGTGAACTATTTGGTATCGATAGCAAATGATGTTGTGATATTTTCAGTCAAGCTTCAGTTGAAAGCATGGAAAGCTAATAGGCCTAACTTTATCGCTGCTGACAAAATTAACATATTCTTGAACGCAACTTTGCCAAAACATATTTAAACAGTTTACTAGATATATGTTCTTGATGTTATTAACTAGGCTAATTTGTATTGGATAAAGACTTCGAGCTTTTTTTTCTGCAGATAGAAAAAGCCGTCAATGCTCTTCTAAAAGTTTTGGAGCTAAAAAAGAAAGAAGATTTTTTGTCACAAACTCCGCGCATAAATATCATGATCACAACTCACAGAATTTCTTCAAAAAAAGAGAAAAAAGTCCTAATGTAAGCCACAGTCATCTTATTAAGTGCATAGTTTCATTTTGGTGACATTTATTTATATGCTGTAAGATGATACACAGTAAAGATGTACTTCTTAAACAATGTGCTGGTCCCAATGCAGATTAACCGACTGCAGTCGTTAAAAATATTGGGTTAAGTCTAAATCTGATATTTTGATTTGGTGTGGATTGGTATGAAAATCTTTATTGTCGGAGCCAATGTCATTAATACTTTACCGAAGGGCATTGCAACAGTAACTCGCTGGGTGTAGAACACAGGACATTTGTTGCATGGCATTTGTTGCGAGGCATTTGTTGCGTGGCGTTTATTACATGGCGTTTGTAGCAAGGCCTGCACTCAAGCCACTCTGCTACCTAGCCAACATTTAATCAGTTGTGAAGAGTCATTGGCTCAAACTATTTTTAAAACGGCTTCACATCCTAAAAATGGTGTAACCTATAACTTATATATTCAATGCTGTTTTATTTGATGTATAATATGAATGTGAATAATTAGAAGTTATATTCATATATGCAGCTTCCTGCTACCGAGGTATCAAACATTTTTGCTTTAGATCTCTTCCACATCCCTTGTATACAAAATCATCGGAAGTTTGTGTCATGACAAAAGACACAGATAAAGATGACGCCGAGAAAACGCAAGACCACTTTGAAGAAATGTTTAATGCAGCAGTTGGTTATTCACCTAAAGTAAGACTTCTAATTAAAAAACAGTTCGCACTATGATTACAAAAGGGTTTCTGCTTATCCAATGGCAGTTAAAGGGATTTAAAGAATAACTTAAGCAATGACAGATCCTTTTTCAATGTGGGCCCAGTAGGCTGGCAAGCAAAGTCTGTCGCCACAGTGCTCGAGTTTTGTTGTAAGTCCACTAATTTTGACATGTTTGGTTTTCGAAAATGGAGGGGCCAGGCCCTTCCAGATAAAAGGCCCCTTTGTTTTGCCATCTATGCCTAAGTCTTTTGAATGTTCTTTTCATAAAATTGTATATCCTAAAACTTCATCTCACAGGTTTTTATTACGGTTTCCACAGATCATTCCGTTGCGTTCATTAAAAAAAGATTACAAGTCTTACGAAGCCAAGAGGCAATTGAGTGACTCCTACGATCTCTTCCTTGGAGACGAAAGAATTATAAGATTGCTGCCGTCTCATACTGGCAATCATTTTTACAAAAAGAAAAAGTAGGTTACACGTGTGCTTTTCAGGTACGAAAGCTACGTTAGCTTTGATAGGTTAGCAAGTTAATGTATCAAATTCGGTCAAAGTTCTACGTACAATGCTTTTCATGTTTTCGCTATTTTTTCAGGCAACCTTTTAGCATTAACTTGAAAGCGTCAGATTTGAAAAAAGAATTCCTAAATAAATTGTCTTCAACAAGGTGGTTAGTTACCGGTAAGCTGCTTTTTAACTTAAATTGTTATTGCCTTTTTGTAATACACAGTGGTAAACAGTAGTGCAAATTTTTTAGCCGTTTACACCAAAATGGTGGTAGTGGTAGTAAAACACATATCAAGTTAGTATTGTCACCATAGTGGTGGCATAAAAGTTACTGTGGTAGACATTTAATTGCATTCCTCTTTCTTACAGGAAATGGCAATTGCAGTATGGTCCAAGTGGCATCAGCAAACTTTTCTGCCAGTGAAATAGCAGACAATATCGAAGCCGGTGTTAATGCAATAGCATCGTCAGTCACAAGGGTAATAAGACAAGCAATTTTGTAGCATTTACTTGGATAACTTTGCATCATTCATGTCATGCAACTTGCTGTTTTCAAGATGTTAAGTTACATTAACTTAATATTTTTTAATGATGCTTCTTAAACGCTGATCAAGTTTTCCAAGTAGAGATGTATAATGTATAGGGCCCGCAAAAGTCAATAAAGTCAAAAATTTTTAAGGACCTTGTCTGACCACAAATCAAAGAATAAAGTTGTTTTCAGCACCTAGGGGATTGTTTCTAAGAAGTTAATAGGTCAAAATAAAGTCAAAATTTACAATAAAGTCAAAATTTTCAATAAAGTCAAAATTTGTCAAATTATGGGTTTTGACCATGTTTTTGTGTTTCTTGAGAGTTATTTTTGTAAAAATCCTCGTGGAAGCATTGTAAATCAGGAACTGCGACACAATTAAACCATATTAACCCATAAAAGCAGGAAATAAGTCACAATGCCCACTTGGATCAGCAGTAACTTTTATCGCAAATTGTCCATTGTTTATTCATTGTTACGTATTTAAATAATCCTTATGCCGCGTGAAGGGGGTTACATTACTTCTTCCCTGTTTAATTTGCTGTTTATTAGAATTTACCATGCGGAGAAAATCGAGGCAAAGTGCCCTTTTCACAAGGACAAAATAACACACGCTATACCTAAATCTATCGCTAAAAAACACGACGCACTTTTTATAATCCATAAAACACCTTGACTTTTCGACAAAATATTACGTTTGGGTCTGAAATCGACAAAATATTATGTTTGGGTAACTGGAGGAAGATCTGTGGCCTCTACAAATAAGCAATTTTGTTAGGTCAAAATAAAGTCAAAATTTGATAAAAATAAAGTCAAAAAAAAATTTTTTTAGGTCAAAATAAAAATGGCCCTAATAATGTATATACAATACAGAATAATTGAATATTCTAGAATAGTTTGTTCCGGATCCAGAATTTCGAATCCTGTTCTAGAATAGCATAAAAGGTAAAAAAATTAGGTTAACCCTATGCAAGAGTCTAACCAAATCAGAGAAATCTTAGTGTTCCACCCATACGCACCTAGGATTTGATTCTAGAATGTGCGTCGCTATTCCGAAGAGTAACGAAACTGTACATTACATGAAACATTGCATGTTTTAGCCTTGTGATATGCTTAATAGGGTTGGAGCAATGTCAGGTCACTATACATCAAGTCAGATGACTCATTAGCCATCCCGCTCCATGTTAATGATGACGTGTCCGATGACGTCAATATCAAGGACGCTGAGGAGGTGGAACACATACAGAAGACTTTAAAAAGGAAACACAGAGATGTGAGAAATAACCCCGTTGTTTAAGAATGATTAATTAATTAGTTTGTTAATTATAAGTATTAGATATCTTGCAATTATCAATAATCGCTGTTATTGCTTTTTGATAACTAGGAAATTGTATTTTTGTTATTTCAAAGGAAAGTATTTCGCTACTGATTGAATTAATTTAGCGTATTAGTACTAACATGGTTAACCATACATCGGTCTAAAATGTACTAACTAGGCCGTAGTTAGATCAAGGTATACGTTGCAGTTATGGATTGCCTTCGTAATTTTTCTGGAATTCTGGCACATTTTCAGTTCTAAACTACATTAAACAGCTTAACCGGGGACATCTTTGCTTTCTGAACATTTGAACCTAGTTATGGCTTTGTCTGGTATTGTTTTAAATAAACCAAAACTAAAGCAATAACTACCTGTCAATGCAATCACTACAATTGTAATTACTTCATATTTGCTTTATTCCAGGATCTGTATTCTATCAAACCAAAGAAGCGATTGAGGAAAAGGAGGACGACCGCTAAAAACGGAAACAAATCGTAGATTTACGGTTTTTCGGATGCAGCTCGTCGATTGTACATTTGCATAATAAACAAGCCTAAATCATTCCTTTGATTCAATTTCTTTGTTGGTGCAGTATATGCAATGTAGAAAAACGCTGTTTGGTTTGTTGCAACTCACCCACCATCTAACATTGTGGTTCTAAACGATGGCCCGCTTGAAAATCCACATCTCTAGAGGGACTTTCATTATTTCTTCCTTTATATATTTCCTAGACGAAATGGTCCCCAAGCTAATATTTTCAAGAAACAATTAAAAATACTAATCTGGTGTCATGTTCACTTTTAACTCGTAACCTGTTATGAATGTCGGTGCTGTTGGAGAAATGAATGGAATCTCGTCACCAGCATTCTGGTCGTGTGCGAGTTGTTAATTTTAGGATCAAAATCGTCATACAACGAATTGTTGTTATTATTATTTTACCAAATATCTTCTAAACACCAGTGAAAGTACAATTTAAACGCTGGATGGCGCCGCAGAGCATTAACATGAGGAATTTCATCAAAACCACACCGGCATAGTCTGGTAAGTGACACCAAGATGCCTAGAGCATCTGTATATGATGGTAGCGCAAATAAAATGAAATAAAACATGAAAATGCGCCAAGTCCATGAGCTGTTAGTGACATTAAATTGCAATGGTTTAACTTCTGTCAGTAGAAGTGTGAAGCGATTTGCTGATGCTGATTTTTGGCATGATAAGACCTTTCAAGTGCTGAAATCATATCTCAGGCCATTACTCGCACTTTCCGCTTTTACCGCTAAATAAATAACTTAATTTAAGCTAAATAATTTAGTCTTAATTTAGGTCCTAAAATGTCTTAATTTAGGCTAAAGAACTTAAGTTTTTGTCTATTTCATAATTTGCTTTCCAGCTGCATTTTACTATATTGCCTACTTCCATGATGTATGTTTACCTTATTTCATGTAACGTATCTAATGTAACATGTTTTGCGAATTTAAGTTCTTTATTGGATTCTTAATCCACTATAATCACATCTGATTTAGTGACTGTGGTACTGTGGTATTTACTGGTTCTTGATTCACTATAATCACATCTTAGTTAGTTACATGGCATGCTAGTAGCTTGCTAACGTACGTGCACAAGAACAGGTGGGACAAATAAAAGCAATGCAATGAATATAAAAGATATTTTTAGAATACAAAGGATTAACCGCACAAGGTCTTGTTGCAATAAACACACATAAAGTGGTTGTGGCAACAGAGGATGAATAATGCTGTAATAGGAACGTGTAAATACTGTATCATATGGCTTTGCATCCTACTTAATGGAAGTATTTGATGACAGTACAATATTTCTGCAAATAACGAATATTATGACAATCACATCATCGAGCCAATAAGAAAAATAATTATACCATGTGCGGTATTGAAAACTTCTAGATTTCATGTAAGGTCAGATTAGCGTAACACGCTACATGCTTGTCATTTGCAGTCCTACTTCCATATTAAACTTATATAGGCTACAAGCCTGCAAATATATCAAAAGTGTGATTAATATGTCGTACGTACCGGCAAACCTAACATAAAATACAAACCTAATGAATATAGCTGTTATAACTCATAACCATCAATAGTCTAATCATAAAAGGTCGTATATGACACCCGATAGCCAATGTTCGTGATAGCGATCGTGATTCGTGACCAAGTATTTGACTCACTCTTCATACAGAGATTTGTATAGTTGGCTCGTATTGTCTGTGGAGACATGAATTTAATCTTCCAAGCATTCTTCCACACAAAAACGGTCTAAGACTTTCCCGAACAGATTAACGTTCAACGATTCGACTTCCCATTCATCCATATAAATTAGGTCTTCTGGCCTAGTAGCTATTTCCAAGAGCTGTTCGTAATCGAGGTAAATATGCTCGATTGTAGAAATAGCAATGACAACCACCTAAAATTATATTTAAATTCAAACTAAAATGAAGTAAAACAGACCAAGTAGATCGAGTATTCTAAATATACTTACATAGGACTAATTCCACTACACAAGAAATTTTCTTACAAAAATTAATATTTTGTTGGTAATTTGATACATTTGTGGGAGTTTGGGTAAGCTTCGAAAATATTACTAAACAGAATTAAAAATCTGAATCGTGCAGATAGAGATTCTTCGTGGATTTAATACTTTAATACCTACTTTTGCAATTACGGCGTAACAAAATGCAATATTTTACAAAAATAGCGAACTTTTTCTCAACTGTTGACTCAACCCTGTTTATATCAGCTTGATAAAAAATGCTCTACATTACAAATACCACAGAAATCAAAACGAGAGTGGTCACCGACATGGATGATGATATAGCCCAGCTTTATAGTTCGATTTGTTATTTTTTTTTTGACAAATTTTTTACAGGTTAAGCAGGAGTTTATCCGCAACGCAACAAGAGGATAAGTGCACTGCGCTATAGTTGTAGCCTACTGCTAACATTTAACAAAAACCGAATGTTAAAAAAATTCGTGGAAGTTAAATGATATGAAAATGATATGAAAATGATACGAAAATGATAGGAAAATGATATGAAATGATAAATATATTTTCTGTAATGATCTTAGTATTGCTGTAGGCTTAACCAAGCCATTCTTTTTAAGATTTGAGTCAAGTCATTTGGGATGTTGACTTAAGTCAAGTCGAGTCAAATTACTAAATGGATGAAGTCAAGTCAAGTTAAAATGTAATGCAAGTCATTTCAAGCCATGTCATTTGCTATACCTTTATCCGATCGTTCGCAACGAAATCAAATGACTGTAATTCAGTTGGTCAATAAATTTAGAACTAAGATTTAATGACTTGGTCAAGTTACTTTCCCAGGCTCGAGTCAAGTCTAGTCATTTCATGCATCGACTCGAGTCAAGTCAAGTAATTGAAAAACGTGACTCGAGTCGACTCGAGTCGACTCGACTCAAGTCCTCGACCCGAGCCATTACAACACTGGTCTTAGTTTAACGTTGTGAATAACCGACAGGAAATAGATTCGAATAACAACAGATCTTCCAAACTTTTATCTTGTTCTTACCACTGTTCCATCTTTTCGCAGCTTTTGTGATATCCTTCTCACAGGATCTTTTGATGTGCCATCCGTGATAAGAAGAATGATGTTGCGGACTCCTGGACGGCTCTCGAGATTTTCTTCTCGGAGCTCTTTTCTTGCGTGACGCAAAGCTGTCCCGGTAAAGGTTTCTGTATCACATAGACATCTTTTCGTGCAAAACGAAGTGCTGTTTTCTATTTGGTTTTTGTGTAGACCAGTGGTTCTTAACCTTTACTAACCCGAAGCGAACCCTTACGTTAATCTGCAAGCTTTCGTTGAACCCCAAATTTTCGCTGATTCACAAAAACAAAAATCTACCACATTTAATAGTAATACATTAATGAGATA
Source organism: Clavelina lepadiformis (assembly GCF_947623445.1). NCBI lineage: Eukaryota > Metazoa > Chordata > Ascidiacea > Aplousobranchia > Clavelinidae > Clavelina > Clavelina lepadiformis. The sequence goes on along the minus strand of NC_135243.1, from coordinate 23,031,589 downwards.
ATAGTGTATCAATGAGACTTCTGTTGTTGTTTTTTCAGAGACCAATAGTGTTTATTTACCAATAGATGTTTATTTACCATCACGTAAGCCACAATCAAGTTTCGGCTGGACAATATTTTCCAAAAATATTCGCTGATATACCATTCAGTAGGCAGTGTGTTAATGTTTTAGAGGACGTTCGCGCCGAACCCCTGAAACAGCTTCGTCGAACCCTGGTTAAGAACCACTGGTGTAGACCAATGAAATACATGGGTTCAGGCAGAAACATTACATTTCAACTTACGGGTAAATATTGTAGGTGTTTATCTTTAAAGATTAATACTTTCTTGAACAAAACATGTATACTATATAGCTTAAACTTATTTAAAAGCGTAAAGGAAATTTTATATGCTATAAAAACATACTCTTCTACTCATGTGCTCATTTCAAACTGAAATTTAAACTTTTTCGGTACGGCTATAACCATTTGAGATATTTGTTATATATAATATTTGAGACGTGGTAGTGCACATTAGCCTTAACCTCGAGCTTACAGTTACTGTATTTCAGTCCGACAAAAACAACTTGTAGTGTCATTTTCGCAGAACTACAACACGTCATCTCCTATCAGCAACATTTTCATGCAAATACATAATGTGGACCCAAACTCCGCGCATGCAACGAACGGAAAAAGCTACGATCACTAATTAGCAGAGTCGTAACCAAGTCATTGAACTCGAGTAGCAAGTCAAGTCATCAAGCTTTTAAAACTCGAATCAAATAGAGTCGTTTGGTAATTAAGACTTGAGTCAAGGCAAGTCAAGTCAAGTCAATTATTATTCGAAACCAGGCCATATGAAGAGCAAGAATACCACCTCTATCAACCGGAAACGGTTGAGAATATTACAAATTTAGCTTCATTTGGTTGCATTGTATGGGTTCGTAGATGAATAAATTCATTTGAAGTTACACTTTAATTTTTTCGGTCCAAACTCCAAAGAATAAACACTCGTTTCACCCTTAATGTTGAAACGCGCAATCAAAACGAAACGAATCGAGTTAAGTCGAGTTATTTAAAATATTGACTCTTGTTAAGTTAAGCCTTTTATGTACTTTCTTATGGAGGGACTCGAGTGAAGTCATGTCTTTGAAAAAAGAGACTCGTTTCAGATTTCTAAATGCTAACAGTAAAATATGCAAACGAGCACCGCTTGGTGGCACGGTGGAGGCCTAAGACCTCAGGAACTTGCACATATGAAACCATACCTCCAGCGATCCAGGGAATGCGGTTGATGGCTTCCTTTAATCCGTTCACGTTGCCAGCGTAATCGCGAAGATGGATTTGCGTCCTGGTATCAACTTGATCGCTATAGCAGAAAACGCCAACTCTTGAGGCGTTGGGCCTCAGGTCGATTAAACTGTAAACCACAATCTTTGTTAGATGTTCCAGTGACGTATGTCAAAGATCTATGTTTTCATAGGAATGTTATAAATTAAGCGCTTCTAATTAAAATCTTTCAAACTAACAGCAACATATAATAATTGTGTGGGCCAAATTAGCTTATAGCCCAAGAGGCATCCCGGTGAATGGGTTAAAATTTCTAAACGTTTTATAATGGGTTGAACATTTTACTTACTCGACAAATAGTTTGACGAAGTCCTTAATCAATTCAAAACGGTTGTAACCAAGTGATCCGGAAGAGTCTATGACGATGACGCAATCGAAGTTGACCCAAGGTGAGCAAGTTGCTGAAACAAATATACCACATTTGCGTTAGATCCCATTTTGCCTCTTTCGACTTTTTATCAACCGTCTGATTAATTTTTAACAGAGGCGTGTGCAATCTTTTATACATTATTTCTTATTAGGATTTATACTACAATACAGCAGCCTACTTTAAAACCCTGAAAGCTCAAAGTTTTAAATATACTTTCTTATCATCTAAGATCTTTTCTATTAGCTTAAAAATTGTTGAAACAAATCTAAAGGCAAACCATAGGTAAATTACAACCTGTAGGAACGTTTGGTTTCGTTGTGACCTTTTACCTGCGCAGCAAGGTCTTGGCAAGCTCCAAGTGGAATCATTCAGACATTGGTTTGTGGTAACCTCTGGAGGTTCAAGAACAAAGCCTTTCTCTTCATTGCATGTATAAACGCAAACGGAACCGGCGAAATTTCCGTTGGTACAGTTTGCAATTCCGTTGTAAAAAAATCCTTCATCCGGGCAAGTGATCGCTGTAGACAAAAAATTTTGTTGTATTTAGCTGTTGTTCTTGTTAATCAACTGTAGGATCGAATAATGACTTTGCGCTAACGGTAAAATGTATAACCTATTTGTACCTCTCACAAACGACGACATCGAAATTATCAAAGCGATTGTCAAAGCAAGTTTCATTTAAGCTGTCTTGATGGTCCACCTTCGTATCAGAGCAAAGGTGATTGACTTAAATTTGAAGCTTTCTGCTGAGCGCGTGCGCTTTGTAACGACTTTAAAACCGGGGAAATATAACCTGACCAGTAGTAAGGAAACTTTTTCAGTCTGGCCGCTGGCCGAAACGAGCGACCTACAGCTTGCAATTCTGACCGTTTTCAGAGCTATAATCTTTTTGATAAACAGTAGCAAATTTAATTTATTTTCAAAGCAGTGTTTTCATTGACGTCATTGTCTCACGAATTGCCACTAAAATAACGTCTCATTGACCGTAGTCGGCACTGTATTCATTGACGACTGTCACGACTCCAAGCGCAAGCAAAACAAAATTTTGCAAGTACTGTAAGTAACATCTTAGGATAGTCGTGTTTTTTCACCCATAGTATCATTCTAAGACATAGTTTTAATCCTTAATAGCACATTTATTAAAGAAAGGAATGTATTATAAGTTGCCACATTGAAGGTTTGAACACCTGCCAAAGCGTTTGGTAAGTTTACCATCAACAGGAACTTTGAAACAACTCTAAACCCAATCCAATTGTCATACAAGTTAATTTAAGTTAGATGCGACAAAGTTGCGTTAATTAATAACTTTTTGAAATGTTTCCTATGCGTGTTGGGAAAATGTTTAAATGCATACCCCTCGGTTCGAAAAGGTGTTTGAGCTAACTTTTACTGAAATGCGTGCTATCAATAGTTAGACACAATTGTTAAATCGTACCAGCAATGGGCCAACACCATACAAATTTGCATCATTGCATTGTTTGTAATGGTGGTTATTTAAAATATCCAGGTAGACCTATATATCAGGGTATGTTTGACCCATTAGGGCTGTAACGAATTGTTGTAACAAATTGTTGTTTCGGTTGATGTTGAATTTCCTTAGTTGACACTTGCATTACGGTTTTGCCTTGAGTTGTTCTGGTTATATTCAGTAAGTTTAATGTCTCGTGAAATCTTCCGTAGCCAGAATGCTGATATTTTCATACTTGCATCCAAATCGACAACGTTTGTTCATATAATTTAATTGTTGATTTCACTGAAATCGTGATATATACCAATTCCTCTAAAAACTAGAATAACATCACGAGACAGTACCTTGTACACTAGACCGTTAATAGTCGATATTAAACTGGAAGGGTTGACACAGGTGAACGCTTATACTCACAGTATATCACGAAAATCGTGCACAACATTACATAACACATTGTAAATTGTATATGCCCTTAATTTATTACTCTGGACACGATAAGTGAAGCCTATATCTTCTACGTCATAGAGCAGTTGTTCAAAACAATTTTAACACCTAGGCCAATCATTTAGTCTGAGGCTGTTTCATTTTCATCAAACATGTTCACACAAAAACAGACATTTTTCCCAAATGCCAAACGGCGGACAACTGAGCAGTGAACAGGAAACTCAAAGCTGGCCATACTCCTTGAGCAGTCAAACGGAAGAATTTGCACATCAAAGCGCAATGAAACGATATTCTGTTACCATGGCAGGATGAGGTCATACAATTTTCGGGAGACAACAAACAATGCAATGAGCAAACCGGGAACGTAACACAAGCTATGGCAAGAGCAAACAAGAAACCACAGCAGCAATCAGTTATAGGACATATTTATAGGGAATGGGAAAAGCCGGATCAATTACAGCAACAACACAATAAGATTAAGATCACACCAAAGGAAGCAATTAGAGGTTTTATAGCATGAAAGCCGATACGTTAAACGCCGTTACGCTTGGCATTACTGCAAGCTCTGTTTTTAAAACAAGCGTGTCTGACGACTGTGTGTGGATGATTACTAAAATCGAGTAGCAAATATTTTAGTCTACTGAGCACACAGCACTTCTATTTCATCATTTCACTATGATTTATACTCCTTTGCAAGCCTATAAAGTCCAGGGAACTTCCCGGCCATAGCGCTTGTTAAAGGAACCAATATGATTAAATATGTATTGCAATTGGCAAAGTTTCAATTATGCCGAAGCTCAACAAGGAATATTTATAAGTTATAACAATTGTTTGATGCGAATAACGAAAAAACGTTTACCACAAGTAAAATTTTCCGTGTCGATGTTTTTCACTCGTAGCGCAAGTTTTAATTGAAAGCGTGTGTTGTTAAGAGATGTTCAAATTGTCTTGGCATCTTTCTCATTTAAAAAGTTCAACTCGAATCGAAAACTGCCGCGTTCACAATCAAATGTTATTAAATTCCTCACCACGACAACTCAATTTTTATTTTTTTGCTGCTCAAAAGTTACATTAATTCCAAAGTAACGATACTGACCAATAACTGTTATTGTTTTAAGAAGATCAAACAAATGAAACTGCGCTGTTGAAAATTCTGCATTGTGATTTCCTGACTGTGACGATATTCCTGGCCTGATTTATTTCGAAGACAGAACGAACAGGAACCTGTAGCTCACATAACGCAAGCATTTGTCATTTATATTCTCGAATGACAAATAATACCATCACCAACCATTCTCTCTCTTTATTTTTCTTTTTCTCTCCTTATATGCATACGTTTATAGAAACATAGTATACGCCATACGGTATACTAAAGAACTTGTTTCCAGACAGTACTGTAAATGTTTAATGAATTTTTTTGTATTAGATTAAGTGCCAAAGATGCACTTGTCATTTTCTAATCAGACGAGTGTTATCAATATCGGCGTTTTGTGATTTAAGTATGATTTAGATTTATTTGGAATTGGAATTGGAAATTGAAAGAACGTGGCCGATGTAGCCTATCGTAATACATTTAGGAAATGATTTTCGTAGAATATTTTCCCTATTCATGCCTTAAATATTTATCTCTTGTTATTTTTATCAAATTCATAAACATTTAACAAAAATATAAGCTTTAATTTTTATCCACTAAACTTATTAAATGCCTAATTTGGATGTCTACCTCCTTAATGAAGCTCTAATTATTCTAGCTACGTCTTGTCTAAAGTAACAAATCAAATATAAAATGTCATAAACAAGTATCGATTCAAATATTTTAAAAGTTATCAAATGCAAGTAAACAATAGTTAATTGTAGTAGAGTCAATACTGAGAGTTGAGTCAAGATAATAGTCAATAGAGTCAGTTGTGGTCAGTAGTACAAATCTCTAGAGAATTAGGACTCGAGTACTTTCGAGTACCACAAAAATTACATCCGAGTCAATTACTTTACTCCAGAAGGCATCTCTAGACAATAGATTGATGAGTTGGTTTACAACCTGTTGAGCTTTTTCCAATCAAACATCAAACATCTTTACAAAGTCTTATGCAAATTATCATCAAGAAAGTCGAAAGGTTGAAGAGCATAAAATGTTACTTTCAGTACATTCTTTGTTTTTGTAGACTAAGTAATATATTGTACAACAACCTTCACAAAAAACATCCACCGGAAAACCAACCCTATCACACCTCTTGATGAATGACATGAATCCGTTATAAACAAACCAAAACGTTTTTGATTTTCTATACTTCAATATGGAACAGATCGAATGATAATAGTTTTGAAGGTTAAAGGAACCAGGAGACTCGTCTTTCACGGTAAATTTAATCTAAATTGATAAATAATTTAGACTCTGTTTGAAATGTATTCACACCTCCGAAACAATGAAAGCAGAAGTCGTTTACTTCCAAACGTTATAATGCAGCAGTGTGTTATCATAACAAGCTGGCATCTTGCAGCTCCTTGATGGCAGACACCAAACAATGAGGTAAGAAAATCAACGAAACCGAGGTCGATACAACAGCTAAGGCAATAGGCGGCCGAGATGGCACGAAACCAAAACGGAACTTGGTCTGTGAGCATGATTAAGAAATGAAGAAGCATAAACTGTAGTTATACCACAACTTCCAATTCAATTTTCTACTGTATACTTCCAAGACCAAGCAACGGAGTCTTCTACATCATTCATGCAAAAGTATTGGCAGTGGTAGCGTTATTACTTGGGGTATTACTGCAAAGAATCGTTAATTGGCGATATAGTTGATAATCGTATTGCTGAGAGTAACAATAGACTGTTTAAGCGCCAAAGGATGTGCAATTGAACTTTGATCATTGATTTCATGTTTGAAATTACAGGTTTATCATCTAATCGTTTATCGTCTAATCTTCGTAAACGCAAGTCTTGAACAAGAAACATCTTTGTCAAAAAAGAAGACTTATGAAGTGGTGCAATATGGATAAATATAAGGAATATATAATATAATATGGATAATAACATATATAATATACTGTGGATAATGACATATATAATATATAGATTTTAAGGTTTAACTTGGGCTACCGCTAAGATATTTTAAAGAACGACGACTTTTAAATACTAAATGCAAATTTTCTGCTGTAGTTGCAGATGTAGAAATTTTGAGAAATGTTAGCGAAATTTAAAAGACCGTTTTGGTCCACGAAAACACCTTGAAAAACACCGGTGTCATATATGGCATAAGGAAATGTAATGATAATTCTTTTGTTAACTCGCCTCGTTTTATCTTAATTATTTCTTGTGTTTTGTTCCTACTTCGGGCAAGCGTGTTTCTCTTCGTTGTAGACAACGACTACTTCACGGATTGCATTGTGACAAACGAAGAACTTTTAAGCTGTGAGGTTGTGTTGCTTTACTTATCCTTACTCTATTATTTCAGATGAATCATTTTACGTTTAATAAAGCTAAGTATAACGGCCTCATTTAATACAGGAACACAAACACAAAAACGTCAGTCGTCCCGAACGCTATAAATGTAACATCAATATCTACATAGACATCCTGTAGTAAATGCATAAACTACGTAAATAGACTGCAATTTAGTTCGTTGGGCTCTTCACATTGTTTCTATTTTTACGTTTTTCCTGGACGCCTTACAGACAACGTCCACGTTCACATTTTTCTAGAATATCTGACTCAATTCAAATGCTTCCTGATATGCATGTAGTAACAACTGTACCTCGTCTTTGCAAGTTTGAATTTGTGAATGTGTCATCGTCTTGCAAGAAGTGGGTGGTGGTTAATACATATCTGTATTAAATTTCTATATTAATTTAATACTAAAATTTCTGTATTAATTTTAGCTATTGTTGGTCGCTTTACTTTTACGGCTTGGAGTCAATAATTTTGAAAAGTTTTAAAATAGCCAATCAGGTAATTGAACTGACCACAACAACATTTTTAATGAACTGGTTAAGGCTTTTTAAACGCACGACGAAACATAAAAATGAAAAAGTCATTCAAACAACATCAAAAGTTAAAACACAATAAATCAAATTACACCAAAATATTTTGTTCAGAACGCAAGACATGAGGCAAAACATTTTATACAGTTATATTATCAACCAAAAAAATTCTGTAAAGGAGAAATAGATGTATTCCGAGGGTAAATATTTAGGAAATAACGTTTAGCTCGATTGCATCCCTGCTGGGAGTTTGGTCGTGGCTTGAACATATTTTTTTCCACAGGATTTTAAATTTAGCTTCAATGTAAGGCGAGTACAGCACTGGGTTGAACGCACTGTTGATGGGGAGGAGCACTCCTGCAGTGAATATCTCAACTCCGTCTGGAAGCTTCACTCCACTCACGCTTATGTAAGCCATTATGCAGATGGGAACCCAACAAAGAAAATCAGAAATAATAATGCGAGTGATTCGTTGATTCATTTTGACATTTTGCTTTTGGGCATTATCACTTTGTATCGGACGGTTTCTCATTTTCCAAGCACTTAAAGCGAATCCAGAGAGTACAAAAACAAAAGAAAAGAAGTTAAAAGTGATCATAACGATAGAAAAAATCCAGAAACTATCACTACGGTTGACGTATAATCGTGGCATGCATACACTTGTAGTACCGTAGTAGCCAAACTCACCTCCGGGAGCGTATTGGGGAAACTGATTATTCAAAAAGCTTTTAACGCTTTGCCAAGAACGTTTATCGACATTCTGTGACGTATTTGTAAGAACAGCCAAACGACAAGCAAAGTCAGTTACGTAATCGTGAGTGACTGTGTCAGACAAAGAAAACTCGTTAAGAAAAATAATTTTCGATTTAAAGTAACGTGTGGTGTTGGAAGCAAGAGCAATGATAAAGGAAATAATCCAACAACAGATTGCAGCAACCATCCAAGGCGTTGTAGAAGCATGACGAGCTTTGAATGGACAGTAGACAGCAAACAAGCGATTGCCGGTAAGAATAGCCATGAGAAAGCAAGAAGTTTGACTGGAAATCACGCACAGACTTCCCGCCAATGAACAAACAGAGCTCGATCTCCACTCATAATCGATTTTGGAGTATCTGCCTGAATACTGAATGTCCTTTACCAAAATTATCATCAAATATACACCCATTAAGCAGTCAGAGACAGCAAGGTTAATAATGAGAATATGGTTGCAAACAGATACATCTGGGGATCTCTTGTGTCGATATGTTTTAATGGACATCGCCGCAACGTAACCGTTTCCGAAAATTGTCAGTATAGTTACAAGCCAGAGCCATATTTTCAGACCGACGTCATCAATTAAGTTTAAAGCAGAAGAGAATAACTGGGAATATTCGTCTGATCCATCAACACATTCTTGTTTACCATTAAGAACTGATGTTTTTGGAATTGATATAAGATCTCCAAGCTTTGTTGCACAATAATGTCTATTGGGACAGTTTTTCTCGTCAATTCCGTCATCGCAGTCCACTCTGCCGTCACATTGTTCTAAGATGTCGATGCTAATCCTTTGACCTGCTTTACATTGAAATCGCTTCGGACAATTGTTTTCATCGAATCCTTTGGAGCAATTTGTGTCTTGCAAGTACCGCCATGCCTCATCGATGTATCCGTCACAGTATCGATCTCCCATCTGGAAGTAAGCGTGGCAAGTGTCATTACAAAATGCTGGAGGATTGAGACACGATTCGCATTCATCAGCAAAGTCAGTACATTCCGGTCTTCCATCGCACGTGGTAGCACTAGTGTTACCCCATTTGTTTTTGCACGTTATTAAACTCTTGTCAACTTGTAGTAGATTTTCGCAGTCCCGGCCTGAACAAAAAGCACCAGAAGCTTGAATATCTGCTTTAAAGTTCCTGGATAAAGAGTTATTGCATTGCGATGATTTAGAGAAGATACTTAGACATTCTGTCAAAGATGGGTTTTCGCAAAGACATTCGTCTGAGAGGTCGAAACAATCAATGACACCGTCACAGACTTGCTTAGCCGAGATGATCAGGCGATTGTCCAGACACCTGAAGCAATTAAAGAAGCCATCACTGCCAAAACACAGGTCAGACTTATCATGGCATTGTGGTATGGAGTCGTAAATATTCCATTGAGGAAGGACACACTGAATGGTTGATAAAGTGGCCGAACACTTAAATCCAGGCTGAGAAGTTATTTCGTCACTTCCGTCCTCACAGTCCTTCTTGCTATTGCAGAAGTTTTGGTTCAAAATAACTGATTGATCAGAACATTGGAATACGTTGTCGCAGCCAGCAGATGTGTTATAATCAGAACAGAAAGAGTTGCAAATTACATCAGTTGCGTTGCATTCAAATTGACTACATTGCGTTGATGGTACATTGTTACAAGTAGAATTGTCGCACCAAGGTGAAACACACACACTCTGATTTGTTACCCTAATAATATCGATGTTGCATGTACTACATAACACTGTATCCATTGATTTGATATAGAGTTCGTCGCTCCCACTATCACAGTCAAGCTTCCCATCATTGACATATTTCATAGGAATACATCCTGTCGTCATGCTGCAAGTAGGGAAGTCCTTAATGAAGCAGGAGCAGGTGAATTTGTCTTCAGGACAAAAACAGTTTATTTCATCTGATGCGTCTAGGCAATCTTTTATCGCATTACATCTCTCTGCAAAATAAAACTTTAAAGTAAACCAAGAGACGTCAAGTTATGAGCCTACCGATAGTTAGTAATAGCCTAACGCTCACAGTTGATTTATAACACTTAAGATATTTACTGATTCGATGGTTACACTAAATGGGAAACAGCCTAGCACAGCATTGAAACAGAATTTTCTGTTTCCCTTAAATTGGTAAACTTAACTGCAGGTTGGTTTTATCTATGATCGTTTATTGTCAATCAGCGTAATAACGCTGTATCACGATATAAAACTGTATATGATGAAACATGCAAATTAACAATAAACATTATATTATTGCTAAATATTTTATCGTTAACCCATCCACATCTTTCCGGCACTTTGTTGGAATCATACGTTACATAGCCAGAATTGCTGCAAAATTACTATGTTAATATAAAAATAAGTTTTTTTCTCGAAAGGTTTGATCACGACAATATTCACTCATTATTAAAACATTTACAAACATTTAAAACTATAGAAAGTATTAATCAGCTTCACATACCACGATCAGCATAACATAAATGTCCATTTCCTGTACAAGAGTAATCGTCAATTTTGTTACAAGCGCAGCGAAATGGTTTCTCCGGGAGACAGCTGGAACAATTCCATTCGTCATTTCCGTCCGGGCAGTGAGCGTATCTGTCGCATCTCTCTGCATGAAGATTTCATTGATTCAACTAATAATTTGATAACGTAGATCATAAAAGATCATGAAAGATCACTCACAAGAAAGATTGGAGAAACATATGATTGCCAATTATTGCTGCAGCATCGAATGACATTACACAGAAGAAATTTATAAGAAAAAGAAGCCACACAAACACAACTTTTTGCCATATAGACCCAAAAATATAATCATGCGCATTTTTCTAATTGACATTTCAAATTGAATTACACCTATGCAGGACGGGCAGGACGGGCAGGACGGGCAGGACGGGCAGGACGGGCAGGACGGGCAGGACGGGCAGGACGGGCAGGACGGGCAGGACGGGCAGGACGGGCAGGACGGGCAGGACGGGCAGGACGGGCAGGACGGGCAGGACGGGCAGGACGGGCAGGACGGGCAGGACGGGCAGGACGGGCAGGACGGGCAGGACGGGCAGGACGGGCAGGACGGGCAATTTTATTGCTGACTTTCTTCAGCAAAAGTTTTCAGATTAGAAAATTGGGGAAAGTGCGACTAACTTTGTCAGTTTTTTTGTTGTTTATATTTATTTTTTATCTAATCTTTTCTTCTATGATAACATGTAGACCTATTGTTAAAAGACAGCTTTTTTCAGCGGCTTTTAAAGATTACGGCCAAAAAAAATTTGGATAAATCAAAAGGAGTTAAATCTAAATACAAAATTTGGTAAAAATAAAATCTTAAAATTGAAAATAAACTGTAGTTTTAAGAAATAAAAACAAAGCCAGGTTTAAATTCAGTTCACTTACATTGTATAAAGACAGTTGTTAGTATCAATGTCACAAAAATTTTGTTCCCCAGTAATTTGTTCATGTATTTTTTTGTAATTCAAATTTTAGTATAAGTTTGTTCAGTTATATAAGGTGGTCAGTCATTAAGTTACCTTTATGGGCAGTGGTAAGTAAAGTTGGAGTCAAATGCATTGAGGTAGCCACAAATAATGCTGAGTCTGCGTCCGTGAGTTGCTTTTACTTAAAAGTTCCATTTAACGCTTAAATACTTGATCATTTTTTTCTATAAATCGTTTCCAGGTTTGATAATTTTTATAAAAGCGCAATTTATAAAAAGGTATTCATATATCGAATGATTTTCTTAGTCCACAATACTGTTGTATGACGTCATAAAACTATTACGATTACACATAAAAAGTAATAATAAACATCACATAATCGTTAAATATTAAAAACCAATCTTAAACGTTCAAACATTTTGCTGAAATCATACGTCATTAGATATAGCCAGATTTGCTGTACAAGTTACTACATTATTATTGAAATAAGTTTATTCGAAAAGTTTCATCGCGAAAATTTTCATTCCTAATTCAAACATTTATAAACTTTTAAAACTATAAAAAGTATTAATTAGCTTCACCTACCACTAGCAGTAAAACATACAGGCCCACTTCCTGTACAAGAGTACTCGTCAGGTTTGTAACAAGCGCAGCGAATTGGTTGGATAATTGGAGAAATGAAACGGGAACAACCATGAAGGCAATTCCATTCGTCGCTTCCATCCGGGCAGTGAGCGTACCCGTCGCACTTCACTACATAAAGTATTTTTATCAAAAGAAGTCAGTTTGATAGCAATTTTTGACACGAAATCTTGCTCCTTTGTAAATTGACTATAGTCACTATACGGAATTGTTAACCACAGAACTAAAGTCGTAAATGAACGCTGTACAAAACATTGCATGTTAACTGTGACGTCAAGTAAGCTCTTCTACTACAAAATCATAACAATTAAAGATGATAATTTTTGTTTGTCAACCATTTGAAATAATTTGATGTAACTTACAATTATAAGAGTACCATCTCGCTCCGTCCTTACAAGTGTCGTTTTCTTTCTTGTAACAATCACATTGGCCTGTTGACCTAACATCACAATCTTCCTCGTCACTATAATCCCAGCATAGGTTGTATTTATTGCACCTCCATGCTAATGGTATATATAGACCATTGTTGCATTGGAATCCTTCCCCGCATTGTCCACCCCATTCATCTCTCAAATTGGCGCAGTCAAACCTGCGGTCGCACACATTGCCTTCGTCTACGCATTGATAAATCTTCACAACGGCTCCATCGTAACATTGATACTGGTTAGGCTCACACATACAATCAATTTCGTCTGAACTGTCAGTGCAATCTCTTTGTCCGTCACAGACCCAAGATTGTGGTATGCATTCCGGGGAATCCCCTGACCGTTCATCTTCGCATCTACAGTTAAACTCTGATGATGGGCAGCGCGGTGATTGATAATGGCATTCACCTTAATAAAGATAAAATCTTTATGAAGAGATCTGAGAGTTTTCTATGTGCATCGGCTATTTTTCTCAACGCTATGTTTTGTTATAGCAAGTTAGTATAGAATAAGCGTACGCAGTAACCTACATTCCTAACTTAAAATGAAGGGGTAAAGCATCCCTAGATGGCTAATTAGATAAAAATCGTAGACTTTTGTAGTATTTATAAAATTTCTAGCTCAGCCGTAAAAATGAATTGTGAAATTGTTTGTTTATGTTTATGTTTATTCATTTTGTTTTCACATTTAGACATCATCTTGACCGCCTCTTGCCTCCGTCATAACGTAGGCCAAAAATGTGATACTATATTTTATTAAACATCCTTTCACCACTATATTTACTGACAACTACTCTTTCATTCAAGGCTGTTTTTGGACTTGCCCTTCACTTTAAACTTTCAGGTTTGTGAAAGACGCCTTCTAAGCAGTGAAGTTGTCCTCAGCTAACTTGATGGTAATTTTTTTAAATGTATTTCAAATGTGTTGATAAAAAAATTCATGAAAAAAGAAGCAGCTCCACATTAAAACAAAAACTTTTTAACCAATAATTAATAATTATTTATTCTTTTACATTTAAAAGTTATGTCTTTAAACAAGCCCAACATTCCAATCGTAATCCATAATCAGTTTTCTGTAATGTTTCAACCGAATACGTTCACTCCATTAAATTAAATAAGAAATAATAATGACTTGTATAAAGGTAAGAGAGTCACTAAACAAAATACTTACGCAATTTCGAATTGCGCTGTCTTCCTTGCGCCGAAATCAGAAGCATCATCGACAACAGAAGGATCAATTTCATTTTTAATCTTATCTGAGTGAAGATATTTTTGCATCTACCCAGGAAGAACATAAATATCATGTTGACATTGATTTTTAAACAGCTCTCAAAGGCTGTTCCCATAACGTGATACCACCAGGTTACCAAAATTACAATTTTCTACACGGTACGATAGTCTACATTTCAGAAAGTCTCATGCTAACAAGAAAACTTGCAAAATCAGCAAAGCGTAGAACGTGAAAGTCACAATTTTAAACCTTGTTTTTGTTAAGAACAATCGTCATAGATATATCGTCTTATTGTGATAGACGGAGTTTGCATAACTTGAACGCAATCTACTAAACATTTCTTTGCATTTTGACGTAATAATTGCAAAGAAACGGAAAGACTTGAAAAGTGACCTTAAAGCAGAAAAACCATTAACGTTTTACCATCCGAAGCCTACTCTATGAAACTGTAGACAACATTCATTTACAATGAACCAGATCATGTCACGTAATTTCCGGCAACTATTAATCAGCGAAAGGGCTTGAAAACAAATGTAAGGAGTAAGGCCTGCGTAAAACTGCAATTAATATTTCTATAAACCTCATTTTATTCCTTATACCTAATTACTTTGGTATTTCTTTTGTTTTACATTTCCTTTATTCGTCTTTATACCTAACAACAAGACCTCGTCAACAACAACAGTCACTGCTGCAATATTTCAACAAATTGATAATTCCTTTAATCCAACAGTTGAAACAAATGCTTTGAGTTTTCCATCGTGGCCATCTTATGCTGTATATCAGGATAAACGCCGAACCACTCACATTTTCAGCAGGAAATATAGTTGGTATTTTTAGTGAAGACATTTGCTTTTGTGGAGTCATCTCACGTTGATCTGAGATCAAAATTTTAAACGTTTCCGTCTTCGTTTTTATGGGTCTACGTTCGATATTAAACAAAGGAAGTAAAAGTTCGACAAAAGTATACGTGATTGAGCCAGTACAACCATGATGAATGCGTGGTATGACAACTAATGCAAAACAACACGTTGTGTGACTAAACCTCCCCGCCTTTTCCGAACACTTTAAAACTGACTAGAATCATGTATTTTGAATCAAAAAGCCTAAATGTTTTTTCAAAAAGGCCTGGAAGGGTTCTCTTGTAACGCTCTTAGCAAGCTACCTAATACTATACCAATATTATAGTTATTTGCTGCATAATTAGTATATTAAGTTTACAACAACGCAAGTTGATTACATTAGGCCGCATTTTCTTCGATTATTCTTGTTAAAACCTAACATATTTCTGCACCACATAAACCAAATGATTTGTCAGGTAAGTTTCGTGACGGTGTTTCAATTTTATACCAAAAGCTTTCTCAATTTTACCAGAAACAGTAAAATACAATTTTTTATTTTACAACCATCATTCCCATTCATACGCAAGAATGTTTGAAACGAGTTAAAAGACAAATAAACGCTGGTTACAAACAGACATTTTTCCCAAATACCAAACGGCGAACAACTGAGCTGTGAACAGGGAACTCAAAGCCGGTCATACCCCTTTAGCCGTGAAACGGAAGAATGCTCACATCACACCGCCATGAAACGATAGTTTATTACCATGTCGGGTCGACGTCATGAGGTTTTCGGCAGACAATAAACAATGCAATGAGCAAACCGAGAACGTAACACAAGCTATGGCAAGAGCAAACAAGAAACCACAGCAGCAATCAGTTATATAGGACATATTTTGGGAATGGGAATAACTGAATCAATTACAGCAACTATACAATGAGATTAAGATCACACCAAAGGAAGCAATTAGAGGTTTTATAGCATGAAAGCCGATACGTTAAACGCGATGCTCAAACACGCCGTTACGCTTGGCATTTCCGCACGCTCTGTTTTTAAAACAAGCGGGTCTGACGACTGTGTGTGGATGATTACTACAATCGGTCAGCAAATAATTTTAGTCTACTGAGCACACAACACTTCTATTTCATCATTTCACTATGATTTATACTCCTTTGCAAGCCTATAAAGTCCAGGGAACTTCCCGGCCACAGCACTTGTTAAAGGGACCAATGTGATTAAATATGTATTGCAATTGGCAAAGTTTCAATTATTCCGAAGCTCAACAAGGAATATTTATAAGTTATAACAATCGTTTGATGAGAACAAAAAAAAGGAAAAAAGTTTACCGCAAGTAAAATTTTCCGAGTCGATGTTTTCAGTCGTAGCGAAAGTTTTAATTGAAAGCGTGTGTTGTTAAGAGATGGTCAAATTGTCTTGGCATCTTTCTCACTTAAAAAGTTCAACTCGAACCGAAAACTACCGCGTTCACAATCAAACGTTATTAAATTCCTCAACACGACAACTTAATTTTTCTTTTTCTGCTGCTCAAAACTTACATTAATTCCAAAGTAACGATGCTGACCAATAACTGTTATTGTTTTAAGAAGATCAAACTGCAACTGGAAACATGGAACTGCGCTGTTGAAAATTGTGCATTGAAACTTTCTGACTGTGACGACATTCCTGGTATGATTTATTTCGAAAACAGAACAGGAACCTGTAGCTCACATAACGCAAATGTTTATCATTTATATTCTCGAATGACGAATAACACCATCGACCATTCTCTCTCTTTATTTCTCTTTTTCTCTCCCTATATGCATACGTTTATAGAAACATAGTATACTGTATACTAAAGAACATGTTTCTAGACAGTACTGTAAATGTTTAATGAATTTTTTGTATTAGATTAAGTGCCAAAGATGCACTTGTCATTTTCTAATCAGACGAGTGTTATCAATATCGGCGTTTTGTGATTTAGGTATAATGTAGATTTAATTGGAATTGGAATTGAAATTGGAAATTGAAAATTGGAAAAACGTGGCCAATGTAGCCTATCGTAATACATTTAGGAAATGATTTTCGTAGAATATTTTCCCTATTCAATCGTTAAATATATATCTCTTGTTCTTTTTATCACATTCATAAACATTTAACAAAAATATAAGCTTTAATGTTTATCCACCAAACATATTAAATGCCTAATTTGGATATCTATCTCCAACATGAAGCTTTAGTTATTCTAGCTACGTCTTGCCTATTCTTCTTGCCTAAAGTAACAAATCAAATATAAAAATTTATAAACAAGTATCGATTCAAATATTTTAAAAGTTATCAAATGCAAGTAAAAAATAGTTAATTGTAGTAGAGTCAATACTGAGAGTTGAGTCAAGATAATAGTCATTAGAATCAGTAGAGTCAGTTGTAGTCAGTAGCACGAATCTTTAGAAAATTATGACTTGAGTACTTTCGAGTACCACAAAATTACATCCGAGTCAAGTACTTCAGTCCAGAAGGCATCTCTAGACAATAGATTGATGAGTTGGTTTACAACCTGTTGAGTTTTTTCCAATCAAACATCAAACATCTTTACGAATTCTTATGCAAATTATCATCAAGAAAGTCGAAAGGTTGAACAGCATAAAATGTTACTTTCAGTACATTCTTTGTTTTTGTAGACGAAGTAATATATTGTACAACAACCTTCACGAAAAACATTCACCGGAAAACCAACCCTATCACATCTCTTGATGAGTGACATGAATCATTTATAAACAAACCAAAAAGTTTTCGATTTTCTTCTTCGATATGGAACAGATCGAATGACAATGGATGTGAAGGCTAAAGGAGCCAGGATCCTCGTCTTTCACGGTAAATTTAATCTAAATTGATAAATAATTTAAACTCTGTTTGAAATGTATTCACACCTCCGAAACAATGAAAGCAGAAGTCGTTTACTTCCAACCGTATAATGCAGCAGTGTGTTATCATAACAAGCTGGCATCTTGCAGCTCCTTGATGGCAGACTCCAAACAATGAGGTAAGAATCAACAAAATCATGGTCGACACAACAGCTAAGGCAATAGGCAGCAAAGATGGCACGAAACCAAAACGGAACTTGGTCTGTGAGCATGATTAAGAAATGAAGAAGCATAAACTGTAGTTATACCACAACTTCCAATTCAATTTTCTACTGTATAATTCCAAGACCAAGCAACGGAGACTTCTACAACATCCATGCAAAAGTATTGGCAGTGGTAGCGTTATTACTTGGGGTATTACTGCAAAGAATCGTTAATTGGCGATATAGTTGATAATTGTATTGCTGAGAGTAACAATAGACTGTTTAAGCGCCAAAGGATGAGCAATTGAACTTTGATCATTGATTTCAAGTTTGAAATTACAGGTTTATCATCTAATCGATTATCGTCTAATCTTCGAAAACGCAAGTCTTGAACAAGAACCATCTTTGTCAAAAAAGAAAACTTATGAAGTGGTGCAATATGGATAAAGACATATATAATATAATATGGATAATAACATATATAATATACAGATTTTAAGGTTTGACTTGGGTTACCGCTAAGATATTTTAAAGAACCCCGACTTTTAAATACTAAATGCAATTTTTCTGCTGTAGATGCAGATATATAAATTTTGAGGAATGTTAGAGATATTTAAAAGACCGTTTTCGTCCACGAAAACACCTTGACAAACACCGGTGTCATATATGGCATCAAAAACACAAACACATAAACTTCAGTCGTCACGAACGCTGTAAATGTAATATCAGAATCTACATAGAAATCATATAGTAAATGCGGTGCAACTACATACATAGACTGCAATTTAATTTGTTGGGCTCTTCTTCACGTTTTTCCAAGACACCTTACAGACAACGTCCAAGTTCACGTTTTCCTAGAAAATCTGAGTCGACTCAAATGCTTCCTGATATGCGTGTAGTAGCAACTGTACCTCGCTTTTGCAAGTTTGAAGTTGTGAATGTGTCATCGTCTCGCAAGAAGTGGATGGTGGTTAATACATATCTGTATTAAATTTCTAGAACGTGTACACGCTATCCCACGACAATCTGGTGAACATTTTCGACGAAGAAATAAAGGGATTGTTTGACGTCGCATTTTAAGATGTGGTATAACCTGGTCTTGTAATCTACAACGATCCGATAAACTCAAAATGCTAATTATTGCTCTCAGTATTCATTTTTACACCGTTGACAATCACATATTGTAGAAATAAAAGTGAACAGCAGCTGGCGCTGCAGACCAGTAGTATGCAGACTTTTACCAAAAACGTGACTGTGTAGTTTGGTGAGTAAAGGTAAACTTAGACGTTTGCAAGGCTAGTAACTCAGATGAAACACACGTCATCTTATTGAGACGTAAGCGTAATAATTTGACTTCTACAGTAACGACTAAACTAAGGTCTCTTGCTGTAAAAGGGGAAAACGTCATTATTACGCAATAGTAATAATAAAAATAAAAATGGTAGTGAAATAATACAAGATTTTAACATTTGAAGTTTGTCATGCCGCAAATGAATATTTTGTTAATTCACGCTTCTACTGACTGTGATTTCTTACACAACGTATTATTTTCTCATAAGCGTTATTGACAGACAACATCGTATGATACTTTATATATTTTGCGAGCTGTAATACGTTATTATCAATAGCATCAGAACTACATATTCATAGAAATTCGTATGATAGCATTAAGAAATGTACACATGGGCAATAGGCGCAAATAGAGTTTATGGAATGGCGCAAACAAAAATAAAGGATTGTTTTTCATTTTAGTGGATTGACATATAAAAACTTAATGCAAAAGATCATGCTGTAGGCTAATAAGTAGGCCTACACATTAAATGGTGGTGACAACATATGATAAATAACACCATTAACCTAGAACTGTAAGTAAGAATATACCACTGAAACAGACAGGCTACATATCAGTTACTGCAACAACAGAGGATGAATAACTTAATAATATTATAATAAAATTGACACATATCAAGGAGCATTGCATGTACTTGGTTGGTTGGTGATAAAACTATTTTTATTAAAATACAATATTTTTATACACAATGAGTATTACGTATATGGTTTGATCAATTTAGTAACAAAACGAATCTCGTCATAGGGGGTTTCAGAAATTGTAGATTTCGTCACAAGTTGAGATTTGAACTCCCTAACCTTCCAAGCATCCTTCCACACAGAAACGATTCGCAATTCCTTCAAACAAATTAAGATTCAAAGATTCGAATCCCCTTTCTGCCACTAAGACATCTTCTGGTCTGGTAGCTATTTGCCGGAGCTGTGGAAGACTTAGTCGTCCGCGAGGTGGCACTACACCAATAACGATCACCTGAAATTGTAATTGAGTTTAGGTTACCGTGGTAACAACAAAATAGACCGAGTGGTCTGCATATACGTCTGCAGGACTACTTTCATCATCTACGACAGATTTCATTGCAAAAAATGTTTAAAAGTAACTTGGAAACTTTAATAGATTTGAGAGATTTGTCGTCAGTGTTAGAAATATTATTAAACGCAAAACGCAAAAATCGTTTAGTTGAAATTTTTGTGATAGATTGATAATTCTGCGCTTACAGCGTCAGCGTAACAGAAAGCTAAATTTTGTAAGAATAACATTTTTCTAAACTATACGACTTACTCCAGTTTACATTAACTAGCAACGTCATAAGTCGCAGTATTATGACCGAGACGTTAGCTGTACTACCATTCATGCTTGGATTAAATTCAATAAACCTTAAGGTTACGATTAATCATGGACCAAATAATTCGGTAGGTGTGAGATTCGTTGGTAGGCTTATGTGCAAGTTATCGTCAACGTAACGCCCAAAACAAAGCAAGTTGTTCTTTAAAGCAATGGTTCTTTGTAGCCTTTGAATTTAAAGGCTTCATGGGTTGTTCATCGGATGGCACTTATTAAATATAAGCTTTGCTCTGTGGTTTTGTTTCGCTTGAATTAAATCTTGTAGTTGTTCCTCGTTAAGCCGATTATGTTTCTCAAGTTACACCGTTTGAAATTCCAATCAAATGTTGTTTTGTTTTTCTTTAAAAGGTTTGATTTTGGCCTGATGTGGTCACTTTCGTATCGGTATTGTACGATACTGATGTAACTTGAAACATTTGGGTTGGTAAGGGCTGGTCTAACATATACTTTTTTTAGTTTTAAGGAAATTAAACAATTTGAGGTTAGTTTTATTATCGTGATTATTTTGTTATGAGTTATTTTAATTTTAAAACTAGCTCCAGGTTTACCTTTTATGAAGAATGTGAAACTATGCTATACAGGTAATGCGAGACCCTACCAGCAAAGTGGGTGACAAAGAAAACATTGATTGCACATCATAATTATGGTGGATAGGGTAGAATTTATAGCAAGTTAATGAGGCTGTTATCCTAAAAATTTTATCAGCTGTAAACAGCATGTTGTTTCTTTTTAGGTAATTTCAATAATGCATCTTTTTCTATTTTTGCTTCAGAAATACCTGCTGGTAGCTGATGGTACAGCTACTGCTGTTTTAAATACCGTTTATATAGAACTTCAATTATATTGAAGGTTGGTATATACGAGGTAGTTTAAGTATACGTATAGGCCATAGGGTAGGCCTATATATAAGTAACCTAAATACTCGATTTTTTCTATCTGTGTTTGAAATGTTGTAAATAAACCGAAAAAAATACAGCGACAGATTTCAGGTTAACCCAGCACTTGTAATTTAGCTCTTACCGCTGTTCCTTCTTCTCGAAGTTGTTGTGAAATCTCACTCACGTCATCTTGAGACCTGCCATCTGTAATGAGAAGAATGATGTCGTGGACTCCTGGACGGCTCCCGAGATCTTCTTCTTGGAGCTCGTTTCTTGCGTGACGCAAAGCTTGCCCGGTAAAGGTTCCTGTATGATGTCGTCATATTTTCATTTTAAGTGCGAAATAAATTGTCTTTTGCGTTTGGTTTCAATTTAGAGCCAGTGAATGCACATAAACTATTAATTTACTTCAAAGCTGAGTTAAAAAGAAAAACAAAATGCATTTGGATAAGAAATAATTTTCATCAGTTACATAAAATATTGAGATTAATTCATGTCCACGATATCAATAAAAGAACTCGTTTTGGTACAATGAAAACCACAATAGCATATATTATATTTATCTCTTATATCTGTATCAGAACCCTGTTCTAATAAATTGCCTACCACAAATATTTGAGATATGAAAACCTACCTGAACCGTCGTAGGGAATGCGGTCGATGGCTCTTTTCAAAGCTCTCACGTTGCCTGCGTAATCGCGAAGATGGATTTGCGTCCGGGTATCAACTTCACGATTATAGCGGAAAACGCCAACCCTTGAGGCATTGGCGCTCAGGTCGAATAAACTGTAAAACACACCCTTTGTTAGACGTTGCATTCACGCATGTCAATTATCTAGCTTGCATATATATGTATGAACACAATATCATATCAAAATTTTCAACTGAAACATTTCAAGACATCTACAAGATACAATCAATGCCAGATATGGCAGATATGGATATGCGAGTTGCTTAAATGATGACCCCCTGCTCTATAAGCTAAAAGACTTCCCAGCAAATGGGTTAAAGAATTTTAGTTAGGTATTTATGTTCATGGGTACCCAAGTATGAAGTGGGTCCAACAGCGGCAAAAAAGTGTCTAAACTGTTGGATTAACCCAAACTTTGACGTTACTGGAACGACCAAGCCGGTACATAACCTTCACTTGTTACGCCGATTGTTTTCACACCACGTGTTTGCTGTCTGCGTCTTTGAGCATATGCGGTTATTTCGGTGACTGAGAAATTTTCCTTTGTATTTCGGTTGTCTTGCATATACTTCTTATTTGTGCGGCCTGTACGATTTTAAGGAAGCATTAAGGTAACAGCTCAAGAAACAATATCGAGGCTGAAGCCAAGACATGTGACTTGTCCCAAGCGACAATCTTAATGTCTTAAACTAATTTCGCAAGGCACCAATGTCCTCTTGACACGTCATTTATCAGTCTTGCTCGCTTGCCGCTTCAGAAGTGGCCCAAGCAACAGAGAGTTTCACATACTCGAGAAATAATTTAACAAATTCCTTCATCGTTCGGAAATTGTCAGCCCCAGTCGATGATGAAGAGTCTAGGATGATAACACCGTCAAAATTGATCTGGGGCGGACACGTCTCTGCAAAACAAATATCCCAGTCAGGTCCCAGTTTGAATAAAACATACAACAGTCATAACTTCCAACCGAAGTGTATCTAATTTTCTTTATACTATTTTGACTTTATTATATACTGCAATACTTGCTATTATGAAAGCAACAAACTTTCGACACAAGTCTTTTTCATCTAAAAGGTTTTGGCTGCCAAAACAAAAATCAGAAATAAACACTCAGCAACTTATAACCTATGTATACATTTGGCTCCGTTGTGACCTCTTACCTGAGCAGCAAGGTCTTGGCAAGCTCCAAGTGGAATCATTCAGACATTGGTTGGTGGTAACTTCTGGAGGTTCAAGAACGAAATCCTTCTCCTCATTGCACGTATAAACGCAAACGGAACCGGCGAAGTTTCCGTTGGTACAGTTTGCAATTCCGTTGTAAAAAGTGCCTTCATCTGGGCAAGTGATCGCTGCGGACACAAAGATTGCAAACACAATCGCACCTTGTTCAAACACAAGGTTGGGCTGTAAGAAAACTTGGCGTTTGTGGTCAAATGTACTCACGTTCACACAAAGGTGTTTTATTATCCCACTGTCGTGCTCCGTCTTGGTCTACGCAAGTGGCATAGAGACTGCCCACTCTTTGGTGATTGTCATCGCACGCAAATTCACATTGAGAAAATAGGACGTTACCATTGCTACAAACTGAGTAACCATTTTCCGGGTTTGTAATGTCGGAGCAACGTTTCGCTGCATGGCAAAATACTATGTTGTACTTGCTGTTTGATTTGTGCTTTGTAACGCATATAAATAGGGAATAGGTCTCAGAATTACGGTAGTGAGTTATTCAATGTTAAATAGGCTATCACATGTAGCCTACTTTTCAAAGCGATATTGTCACTTCTAGTGCAAGTACTTACGTTCACAAACCGGAACTGGAGAAGACCAGACTCCACTTGGGCTTTCAAGATCCTCACAAACAGCTGTCGGTGATCCGATTAAGTCGTAATTTGCTTCGCAGTTATAGCTGTTAAACATATTTTGTTTCTTCAGGTTTTACAGAGATCTTAAGGTCGCTATCAACATGGAAGCTCCCAGATAAAGGCAATAAATGATATTTGGTACGTTATACCTATAGGTCTTGTTAGAAGCTTAATTTTCTGGTCTTCTATTGGACAAAAACTTTTACTTGTCTATTGCCCCAAGTATAAAAGCTACAATAACACAATAACAGTAACACAAGTACCAACCTGCACAAACTGTCTTCGTCGTTAGCATACGTACAAGACACTTCACCATTTGCTGGCGGATCTCTGTCCGGACAAGTGACAAGCACGCAAGCAGGTGGCACGTTAGTCCAAGAACCGTCCAGTTCTAGAAAGGAATAACAGAAAATATAACCACAGTGAGAAATCTTGGAGAGCTATGAGTTGACTGTATGTATATTGTTATTGCACACAAGCCGTGTGTATAGTAAACACAGTCAGAATAATCAGATAAAACTGGTTTAACGAGATTCATGGATTTAGAGACTTACGGCATGTTATCGATTCATCTCCGAGCAACTCATGTCTAGCTGCACATTCAAATGTGCACACACTGAGTAACAATGCACCGTTTGAACAATTTGTCTGCCCATGCTGCGGTGTACTTTGTAAGTCTGGACATGTTATCACTGCAAAACAAATGTTACTGTTCCGTCATAACATAAAATTATACTATATGTTCTTGGCAGTATACACATGTATCGGGCGATGAGATACGAGTAAAAATGAGCTACTGTAGTGTTAACATTGTGCGCGTTTAACATGATGGCATTCCATCAGTCAGAACCAAGTATTTTTCACATTAGTTACAATATCAGTGGCTTATGTTCTATCCAGCGAATCAGCAACTTAGACTTACATTCACACGTAGGTGTTTCTTTGTCCCACTGCATACCGCCATCTTGTTCCACGCAAGTTGCATCGCTGTTGCCAACTCTTCTGTAGTTTTCATTGCACAGAAAGTCACATTGGGAATTTATGTTGCTTTCGTCGCTGCAGCTGACGTATCCATTTATTGGGCTCAAGATCGCTGGACATACTTTGACTGACCAAAGAAATTGGAATAAAATGTAGTACTAATTTTGTACTGTAATAAATGACGGGCTTATATTGATTGTTGTCAAGTGCATGTTTGTCACTGATAAGTTACTGTTTTGATTTCAACTTACGTTCACAATCCGGTACTTCGTGGGACCATCTACCGCCAAGATCGTCATCATCAACATCAAGGCATGTGGCAGATGGCGAACCGACCAATCTAAAGTTGTTGTTCACGCATTCGAAGCTGAAAAGAAACAAAGATTGTTGGTTTTATGCTTTGTAGAGTTACACAGGCAAGCTTGTTCATTATAGGCGTCGTATATTTAGTAACAATGAACTTTTCAAGAACTTCTGTATTTAATCTTGTTTAGGGGAGATTAATTTTTTCCGACTTACTCGCATATCGTATTCTCAAGGTTGTCCAAAGAACATGACACCCTTCCATTCACCGGAGGGTTTCTTCTGGGGCAAAACACGTTTACGCAAGTTGGGGGTTCGTTAGACCACTTAGCGTTTCTTTCTGTTGACAAAATGAAAAATCAGCAACAAATAACATACACTAGCGATGTACCGGATACGTAGCCTAACATAGGCGAGACAATTAAAATAATTTCCGGTTTCTAAAACCAGCTATAGCTATCCCACTGTATAATAACAGCTTCGTCTAACTTACGGCATACGATGACTCTTGGCCCAAATCTTTCGTGGATTCCGGTGCAACTGAATGTGCATCTGCTTCCCACTCGCGAGCCCCTCGAACAACTCATAGCACCGTGTCGTGGCGCCCTCAGTAGTGGGCACTCCATTGCTGTGATAAAATCACATGTCATATAAAGTGAATATTTTCACTTTCCACTCAAAGTCTTGAAACACTTTGGCGGCGCTCGTTGGCTTAGTTATGTAGCATTACGTTACGAACTCCGGTAAAATATAAAGCAGTGTTCTAGGGCTATTTACAGGTTAAATTTCTGCTGTAACACCTTGGTATGTTTGTACTTACGCAGGCATCTTGGCGGGGGATTGGTGAAAATTGGCGTACCTAACCCTCTCACACATTCGCTCGATTTAATACCGGAAAGGTAGCGACCTGAATAGATATATTGCTTCAGACACAGGGTTTAACAATGCATTTAAATCAACCAAGCTGAGGGAAAAAATTTGAACGCAGACTTACCGTCGTCACACTCAAAGTTGCAAACTGTCCCAACTTTCATGCCATCCTCTGTGCATTCTTGAATCGCGAATCTTGGAGTCGGTAAGGGGTCACAAAGCGCATCTTCTTGGGGTATCACAACTGGGTCTAAGAGAGACATTACGTTTACTGCTGATGGTACGCTAAGTGTAAACGTGGTTTAAAGTAAATAGTTGCAGAAAATCTTCCGGTTACTTTGCCTTAGAAACAGAATACGAAAAGACAAAATATTTTTTCTCAATATTTTATTACATTCCGTCATAACTACTTGGTGCTATGTCAGTGTTAACTTATTGCTATCCACTTATCGCCAGCAACCTTTTAAACAAAATATCATGCCGCGTATTAAACAAAAGTGAATTATATGGTGTATAGGGTTATCTATTTGCATGCAACCCGTATATGATGTATAGACCTCTAGTAACTAATTGAATAAACTATACATACTGCATCATGATAATTCATGTACCTTTTCTACAAGGCAATTGCGGTGCGTTACATCCATCGGTCACACAGCAGCATCTGCACACAGAACTTGGCACTCGCCCATTGCACTGTGTAGGCATCCAGGCATCGCGATCATTCTGGAAATAAATAACACAGCAGTAACGCCATTTATTCAATCGCGCCTTCACAATGAAGGCAATAGTTATTTGTTTGTTTATACTGTAAATCGTTCTAGAAAATACGTCAAACTACATTACGTTGCTTGTTATGTTTAAATCGACTTAAGATCGTTCTGCGGTGTATGACGTTTATACGACTTGATTCCAAGCCATAGACACCCGCTAATGAGGCGACACAACAAATTCACATCAAAACTATACCAACCTGTAGCCAGTTGTTGTCACAAGCCAAGTCTTGCTTGCAGCGCTTTGTAATCAAAGCTCCTTTGTCGGTACGTCGAACCGAATTGTGGCAAGTGTTCTATACAACAAAAGTTTTGTAAAATAAAAGTTTTTCTTTTTAAAACTAAAACCTCTAAACAATATATGTCCGCAGGCCGTTTTAACAGCATACAACTTTGTGTCACTGTCACCTTTATCTGCGTGCATTTCTTAACCTATTGTCTTAAGTACGTTGTAATCGTATTGGGGTATAATTTATATCAATAATAAATAACAGCCAACTTACAACAAAATACAAATTTAAAGTTTTTATGTTTGATTTAGAGCAAAGGTACAACCTGCGGTCCGGATCCAGCTCACAAAAGCAGATCATTTGGTCGGTAACTAACAGATAAATTTGTGAAATAAAATGAGCCAAGCAAAAGGTCGTTGCGATACATACAGTCGCATGCGATAAAGATACTGTAGCTTATGAACACTAACAGCCGAGACATATGAGCAGACGTTGCGCATTTTTTGTAAATTTTTAAATATGAGCAAAACTGGCTCCCTCGGCTATTTATGACAAACGGGTTACACTACCGAACAAATTTTGAACGTTTTAGCAAACAGCAATAAAACTCTCGACGACCAAATCACAGAACGTTTTTGATCAGTTACAACTTGATGCTTGATGGAAATATGAACTATTACACGCACATCTTTCAATTTATTTATTGTCTCGTGTTTATGAAGAATTCAATAAACGCCATCAAAAGCTGAATTTCGCCTAAAAATTCTCGCTCTACGTTAAGGTTTTGTGACATAAGAAAAATTGACGTTTGATGCCTCATAAATGGTCAGTGTTTGTTTAGTTAAATTGATCAGAAACACAAACTTAAAAATCCGGGTGATTTTATAAGGAAACTGTTTATAAGGAAAGCTGTTGTTGCTTTGAAACCACCATTATTGCTTAGAATAGGCAGCGTGTTGCCATCGTATTATTTTTCCAGTTCTTTTTTTCGTGCGGTTTTGATCAACCTAACACAGTTTTTTTTAAGGTTGCTGTAAACGCAAAAAATTTTTCGTAACAGCAACGATTAAATTTGCTAATCTGCACAAGTTATAATAATAATGGTTGTTTCAAACATAACTTAAGAGAGAATATTACTTAAATTACTTAAGATAAACATTGGTTATAATCTACATCTGATCGGTTGCTTCTATAACATTCTCAGAGGTGACAATATCTCAGCAATGTTCACTTCTGAAGAAAAATACTGCGAATTTGCGCTTAACAATCCAAGTTTAATGAAGTAAAGCGAAATATTTAATGAAAGCGCAGTCGAGAACTTAACCGGCTAAGCCGGTCCATCACTTCTTGTCATGTTTTAAAAACGACGTATCGTGCTGCGATCGTTTTAATCTTAATTTTTGCAGCTTTAAGTAATTGCGTCTCACATACACGCTGATACTGGTTTAAATGTACTGTAGTGCCACTAAAGCGCGTTGTAAATATAAAAATAAGCTGGTTTTACCTCATTTTGTAAACATTCGACATATTTTCCGTTCTTCTGGCAATGGTCGTTGTTCGGCGAGTTAATACATGTCCAACAGTAGAGCCCTGAACGTAATATTCATCTCATCAAAACAACTAAAAAGTGTAATCTACTTTAGATCGATCTTATTGAAATAAAATAAAAACAACTAATTAAATTAAAACAGCACCAACAACAACAACAACAACAACAACAACAACAACAAAGCAAAAAAATTTTCCCAAGTCACAAAAGCAACATGACGTATTAAGAATTTGTTACACGACATTTACGTACCTTCCACACAAGTCCACGCCAAAGTAGTCAAAGCGATTGCCAACGCGATTTTCATTGAGGTTGTAATGATCGTCTACCTTCGTTACAATATCATGAAGACGTCAAAGTTGAATGTGAAGCATTCCCTTGAGCGCATCCGATTTATAACGACTTCCGAACCGCAGGTGTATCACGTGACCAACAACGGGGAATTTTCATTAGTCTGGTTATTTTTAGTCGCCGAAAACGATGGAGATGCAACTTACCACTTCGATTTTTTACAAGCTAATCTTGCAGCTTCTGGCAGTAGCACATTTCTTTTGCGTCAATGCAACTTTTCATTGACGTCATAGTATCGTTTTGTTTGAATTAATTGGAAGCCATTTGAGCAAACTAAGAAAAGTTTACAACCTTCAGCAAAGGAGCACATGCTGGGTTGTAAACGTAAAATCATAAATGCTGCAATAACCGGTATTCATGGTTGCAGTTTTTTGACATTTTGGATCATGCTCTTTACTCCTTTTTATGCGTTGCCGGTAAAATAAAACAAGAAACACCTTTTCGTACTGTAGTCGGAATGAAGTACATTACAATAACATTTAGTGAAAAACTAATCTTTACTATTGGATTTGTGACTCTAATTAGACAGTGTGTTTTTTGCAAAAAGCCAAAGATAAACTGTCTTGGAAAGTCATTTTTATATTTTGTATACAGAAGGCTACAGGGTGCCCCTCCATGCTGCAGCTGATTTATATGCTCAAACGTTTAATATTTACTTTGATGAAATGGAATATGATATATTTTTGGATGTTACAACTGATAAACGAGCACGTTTGCACTCTGACGTTATAATTATAAGGCTGTGACGACGACTTCAAAGGTATCATGGTGTAACCTGAAAAGAAAAAAAGGATATTTTTTGAAAAACTCTTGGAAATAAAAATTTTACGAATTTGTCAATAACTTAACTAATTCAAAACTAAATCGGCTATGAAAACCATGATGTTTCAAAATAAAAGGTGAAAACTGATTTGTATTTACAAGGAAAATGCTTTGTTCAGAAAATGATATTTTTTAATCTTGAAGACTATTGCCATCAGAATACCCCGGAATCTTTAAAAAACGATTTTATATTACTTATCAGTTATCACACAAAATTGATTGAGATCGAGTCAAGAGATTTGACTGAGTGACTGACACAAGATTGAGTCGATATTGAAAAGGATCTGATAGCTTTTCGTGATAGGATTCCGACTTTGGGGTTGAGAAAAATATGTAGAAAAGATTCTTCTTCACTTGCTCTTCTTCCAGCTCTGTAGTTTTTTTCTGTTAATTCAACATTATCCTGAACGTTGTTTTGCACAACTTAAAACTAACAATATCGTGAAAAAGGCACCTTAGCATAAGACATTTGCGTAGGCATCGTGTTAATACGTTACTTGTTCAACAGTTTGCTAAATTTAGGCCAACGTTCGAAGGATAACACGTTCAGTGAATGACTGCATCGCTTGTTTTATAAATTTCAAAGAAGCACGAAGGCTTCTTCCCACAGCTTTCGTGAAATGTTAAGGATTTAAAATTCTTTTCGAAGAACATAAGACCCTGGGCATGCGTTATGTAAGATAAAGCTTTCATGATTGCGTTTACTTGACGAATAGGCTGGTAGCACACTCGCAACTCAAATTAAATTTACTTGCAAAGTTTTTGCAATGCAATGTAATTAATCTACTTAATGTTAGGCAAGAAACTATCTTGGCGGGATTTTGATAAAAAAAATTCTTTGACAGCATGTTTGTAACCTTTTGGTTATGGGTTAGGCGGGTTTAGCACCCTTTTGTTCTAAATTTAAGTTATGGATTATCTCACACTGACGTAAAAGTTTTATCAAACACTTAACGTTTATCACTTGCCGGTTATTATTTTCGTTTATAAATATAACGCCTTCATAGCGTTTGGCATTTGCACGAATCACGAAATGCTACTAAATTAACCATACATACGTCAATAACATTGCTATGGGTCCAACTAAGTGCAACGTTGCATCTCGATGACAGTAATTAGCATTGTATTCTCCGGCAATTGTCATAACTCCAAGCGTGCTGATCGGGACAAAATTTTGCAAGTATGTACCAATTCAAGATAATCGTGTTTCCTCTCACTTCTAATCTTTTTTGTGGACATATTTGTAATCCTAATAGCACATTTAGGAGGAAAGGCACTTGTAATTGTAAGTTGCTACATTGGCGGTTTGAACACCTGCCGAACCGCTTGGTACAGTTACCATCAACATGAACTTTGAGACAACTCTAAACGCAGTGAAAATGTCATACAAATTAATTTAGCTTGACTGTGTCACGTAATGTTAATTAATCATTTTTTGAAATGCTTCCTCTCATGATTTGTAGAAGTTGTAGAAAGTGAGCCCGGAAGATTTTAAAACTTGTTTAACTTAACCTTTGACGAAATGCGTATATGCGGCCGAAACGCTGAAATTAAATAAAGGTTACGCTATATATTTGTCAAGAATTACGTTTCATTTCATGAATTAATTGTTACACTTTTCATTTGTCAAAACCTCATTGACGCATAAGATGCTATAAATATATCTGACTACACCACATGCCTTCAAGGATAAGCCAATAGCTTAGAGCGCGTGCAAGACTTTGAATGGTGTTTTTGTTCCATTCACAGATATAGCCCGGGTCTATTCTTTGTGGCGGCATTACAACAACCATCCACATAAACTCACGCGTGGTTCCTTTAGTTTACTTTTATGGTACAGGCCTCGTTGTTTGTTTTGCGGCTCTTTATCTCAATCGTTTCTGGTGCGGGGAAGATGAATTGACATTTAAGTTTTGGAGTCGCTGTTTCGCTGACTTGTTTATTCGATTATAATCTTTCACACAAAGTAGTCCTACACATAATTTTTTTTGCAGTTTGTAGTAATTTCTGTAAACTTTTCCATGTTTTTGTCGTCATAACAAGTGAACAATGCGATAATTATATTTTAAAAACCAATGACAGCAGTTTACTTTATGACGCCATGTTTAAAAGTAAGTCACGTGATAAGCAAAAGAGTATTATATCTTAAACACAAATATTGTCACCAAACCCGATAATATACTAAGTTATGTGAGCGCAAAAATACAATAAAAAATTTTGAACACATGGTTTTCTAAAATCTGATTTACATAGTTTAAAATGAAGTTCCAGATATTAGTACCTGGCCTAGGGCGTTGTTTGTCCCAAAACAATTCAATAACATATACTGAGCACTACGCCGCCAACTGGCATGATAATTTAGTATGGGTTGATTTTCTTGAGTGATCAAACTCATGTAGGTTTGAAAACATCTGAGATACCTTGAAACCCAAAACATTACTTCGGTTGTAACCTCGCAAGTACGATTGTTATTAGCATCAACAATCAGACATATTTTTTAAACCGTACATTTAAGGGGAATGCTAAATAACTTTCAACCAAATCATTGTGTAAGATATGCTAATTAATAAATCAAGCTTTGTTTGACCTTATAGCTTTAGTGCAGTTGTTAAACGTAATAATCAATTTGTAGGCTAAATTATTTTCTCCAAACCTGTTAGACTTGTTGTGAGTCTTTACAATCTGTGACATTTAAATTTTTTTTAAAACAAAGAGATGTTGTCTCGGTTATCTTTCCGCACTTTGCGGGTGATTATAAATTCACATATTAATTGCTCACAATGCACTGTTTTGTGTTGTGCTTAAAAGATTTCGCTATAAGGGTTAACAAAGTTTGTCACAGATGTTGTTTTATTTCACATGAAGTCGTTTATAACGGAATTTCTGTTCTTCTGTTGATGCACACCATTGCAAATTAACTTCAATATATTTATAACCACTATAACCGCTTTTAAAACCACTTCCGAAAAAACTTGACGCCGTAGGGTTGAAAGTAGAACTTGATGAAATAAAGGCTTAGTGATGCCTTGAATAACACTGACGTCGTCATAGTAACAACAATGGTGGCACCCCCCCACCTGAGGAAACGAAAAAGTACACAATGGATGTTATAATGGAAGGATCAGCTTATTGTCCACACTTATCGAGTGTCCATATTGCAAAACCAAACCTGCGCATATAAGAAACCATTATTGCTAAACCATGATGGCTATGAGTTCCAGACAGAGTTCATTAATGTGCAAAACATGCCAAAATATTTTTGCTATCTGAAACTCTATGCAGTGGCTCATAAAACCGTAAGCATAGTCAAAGCTAATAAAAATTTCAACTCATTTTACTCTCCTTATCAACGATTGCTTATTTTGTTTACCTTAATCAAATTTAATGTTGCAATGATCGTACGTAAGACGGTTACACAAGATTGCAAAGCAACAAAAATAATCCTGCTTCCTAAACGTCTTGCGATATTGGTCGAGCATCAAGTATCAAGTCAAACATCCAGTGATAAGACACGACAATAAATAAAATCAAAAGAAATATTTTTTTTCATTTTCATAAACAACACATTGGCCTAAATTTTTTAAAGTTTATTCAAATATAAAACTTCCTGTTTATAATAAGATGTATGATGTAATAACAACACATTTATATACGTAATCTGGTCCAACGTAACTGCTACGTCAGTTGAAATCAGGAAAGTTTCTTTTCATCCAGCTGCTTTCGACTGGGTAAGATTGCCTTCAATTACTTCACTTATACACCAAAGTGTAATTTTCAAACGCATGTGCCAGCTGAGCAACGTTGTTGATTACGTAACGTAATTCGTAACGAGCCGCTGTGACAATAAAAGAAGACTTGATAACTTCATCTATCTGATTTAACTTAGTCTGAGATTCTGCAAGACTTGAAGACTGAAATGCTTAATCAACCTATGTTGTTTTTGCGCTCATAATCATGTCATGCTCACAATCATAATATCATATTATAATCATATGCTCATATCATATGCTCATATCATATGCATCATCATGCTAACAATCATAATTTTATTGTTGTTGCAACCGCAAATTACAATAAATTAGCTAGAAAGAGCTCACGCTCCTGACACTCGCTAGATTCATGAAATCGGTTTGACTTTTGTGACCTTTTGCATGTCTTTTGACCAGAGCACCGGATCTTTTGCTGATGCAACCTGCGGACCAGCTTTAGTTGATTACAAAACATTTACAACTGTGTAAGTGTAGATATGAGAAATAAAATCAATTTTAAACCGTTGGGGTGGAACAAATTGCTTACCCACAGGCCAAAGCAAATTATGAATGAACTCAAGTTTTGACAATTGTCGTAATAATATTACAGTCAACCAGCAAAAAATTACTTCACCAACAAAAATTTTTCCGTAAAGTAATCATAGTCAAAATAACGGCTACCTATCACGCCATCAAAGCTCGTTCGCTGCTAACTGCATTTATCAACTAGCATTGTCTGCTGAGAGTTATGGCACATTTTGACCTTGTTAAGATTGAATTTGTTTGCCGATACCTGCGAACGCAAGCAACACTCGTCAGTGCCTTGCGACGTAGCGTATTCAAGAAACAAGTAGCATTTGCGATTTACGTGCATTTGTACAACCGAGCTCACGGAATTAAAGATTTCTTCAGATATATATTTACGTGTCTTTGCCGAAATAAATGAACTAATGCGATGGTGAAATTGAACTCGCAAAAAAATTGACAGAAATAAATAAAACCTTTATCCCCGCATACCGTCTGTTTCATTAATGTTTGGAAGATTTTACTGTTGAAAGCAAAAATTCTGGTGTTTCTGTGATGAACTGCCACAAAATTTAGTTTTTCTCTTCGATTCCTATCAAATCAATTCCTTCCTTTTGCAAAAGCGTTCTAAATTTCAGGCGATAGTAATATTTTACTTGTGCTAGGCCTACTGTACTGTATTGCAAAACCGTTAATACGATAGTGTAGGTCTATATGGTACAACAAAATGGTCTTTCTTTATAGTCGTTAGATTATTTCGTTTTATGGTATATCAGTTCCTTTTTATTAACTCTTTTTGTCAGTTTTGGAAGGAATGGTCCGGCAATAACTAATAAGTTGATATTTTGGCAGCATACACACCTACTGACCTACTAATTTGTTTCTTAAAATAGAGCAAAAATACAAACTCAGCTACACAAAGTGGTTTCTTCCATTTGTTTAAGGTTGTCATTAAAACATCACTTGTCTAAAACTTCTCAAATGTTTGGAATAAAACAAACAACACATAGTAAAGCTTTTAAAGATTTTTTTATTTATTTTATTATTCGCTGTTTATCTATCATCATATAAATTGATTGAATACAAACTTTTATCAAAGTTGCTTTGTACAGGAAAGTTCACGTGCGCATATCAAACTCTATTAATATATTTAAGTGTGCTTATAGAATACTGTAAATGAACGAAGTGTACATATACAGTAACTTAATATTTATACGACCACTTAACACTTATAAATATTTTGCAATGACGTAGTAGGTTTAGCACTATATAATGTAAAAGCGCGTTAACTTGACTTAGATCAATACGACATTTTGGAAACAACAAGAAATCTTTTCACCATGCAATCTATGCGACTTACTAAATATTTTAAACCAAAACCAGCTTCCGGTTACTCAGAACTTTGGATAACTAGAAGTAATTTGATCGATTACTTTAACTTTCGATACAGCATCCGATACACTTCTATTACATACAGTCATACTATTAACTAAATCTAGTGCAGTTTACGATGTATTTGTTCATGCAAGCAATTGTCCTTGCGGCTTTGGCATTTCTGGCCCCCATGCTGGGCCCAATGTATAAGGAACCTAAAATTTAGTAATTTGCTACAAACCCAACTAAAAATACTCCAATTTGTTTCTGTCAACACGGCTATGTAAAGTCGTCGCAAAGCAATTAAATTAGTATATATAGTGAAGTAGTACTACGGTCAGGAACGCCAGTGACGTCATTGTAGCGACTACACGAGAAGCGTCGCCTTTGGTGGAGGGCTGGATAACGACAGGGGGTGAGTATAAATAAGCAACTGGGGCAACATTGGATGGATCTGCTCTGTTTCCGCTCTCATCGATTGCCAAAAGTGCAAAACCTAACCTATAGGAGCATATAACAACTCAGGTATACAAGCTAAAGCGTGAGGTATCATAGTTACTAAAACTCTATGCAATATCATTTAAAAGCTGAATACGACTGAAAACATGCGCAGAGGAAAAAGAAAAAAGTTTTTAAACTTAAACATTGTTTGTGTGCAACTTGATGACTTACGTAACTTGGCCTTTCATGGGAAATGGAAAGTTGTTTGAAATCAAGAAAGTTTCTTTTGTTTCAGCTGCTTTTGGTTGGGTGAGGTTACCTTCAATGACGTCAGTATCTTCCACCAACGTGCAATTTTCAAACGCATCCGCCAGTTGTGTGACGTTGTTGATTACGTAACGTAACTCGTAACGAAAAGCTTAAAGTAAGTAGCAAACAAATAATTTTGCTCAATCAATCAAGGTTGTTCAAACCTATCAGTAAATTTATATTAAGTCGTCGTTACCTGTGCCTTGGTCATAATCGTCTCCTGGCGCCGTGAAAATCAAGGCCACTCCACTTTCAGAATTGGTCAAGCTCTTTTGCTCCGCTTTTAAATCTTTTACTGCGTTAGGTGGAAAAAAGTCGTCCGTTTTCGTTACTGCTTGCCTGTCAAAGTTAAGTAACGCGGTAGTTATTCTGATACCTCTTTCTTTGTACAAATATTTCAGAGTTTTAACAATTTTATTTTCTATACCCGATGTATTGAAAGCCTTCGTTTGTGACCTCTCGAGAAAAGTTTCCAGTTTCAATTGAAAGACCAACATCGTTTCTGACGTAATTGATTCCCTCTGGATCAATGCTTACCGAACCTGTTTAGATAAAACATATTTGAAACTTACGTCTAATACATGTACTTTGTTTCGTTTGTATATGTAGACGTAGTTGTTCGTTTCATTTGTGTGAATGGGTGATGAAACAAGTTTAGGAACATAAAAACACCTCACCATCTGATTTTATTGTTCCAAGGTTGACCGGCGATCTTGACCCAGCAACATGTGTTGCTTTGATGGAATTGGCAGTTTTACTTACTCTAACCTGGTTTTTAAAGTCGTATGTTTTAGAAAATACATTTTGAGTTATACAATGACGTTGGAAGTCACAGATATAGTTTTTCAGCACTGTTCAATTTTCAAGCTAAATTATTGCAACCTCAATAAAATTATATTGCCGAATATATTACCCGAACTCCATAACTTCCAGAATCACTGTAACTCGTGAAAAAACGTGAGTAAACTCCATCGTTGGCCCTAACGTCAGGCGCTGCAAGGTAATTCTTGATTAGATAAGTTTGGATAAATTAAGTGCTAGAAGTGGTTTGCAAGGTTCAAATGTTTAACCCGCTTCTGCGCCGAAATAACTTTAACAAACAATTAATAATTTTCCTAATACTTTATTAGATGTGTATTTGAGCAGTGAACACAATAGCTTTAAGTTAGCTTTCTTTTCCTTACCTCCACCTGCGTCGAAAAGTTCTAATTCTTTTACAGTTCCATCTGGTTGTTGTATCAATGCCAGCACATTTGCATCAAGGACTGGAGCGAAACCTTGCGAAACCTGAAACATAAATATCTTATATTCATTGACATTCGAATATTGAAACGTGTTACAGAGTTGCGCTAAATGGTATATTAAGCATTTCGGTCATAGCTGGTTATTGGTGCTCAATCGCATAATAGACTTGAAGATAAATTTAAAACTTAAATGGAAGGCTACTGTTAATATAATGTACATAGCAATCTTTGGGCTGTACAGGATCTCTTACTTGAGCATACACGACAATGGCTTCACCGGTCCCCGCGCTTGTTTTGTCCAATCCGGAACTAACAACGATTGGTTGTTTCGTTTGATCTGATGCTTGTGACGTCACACTCGCTACCACTGTTTGTGAGCTGGTCGCAGTGCTAGACACGTAATATCGCCACCTACCGGGCTGGTTAGTAGAACAAAATTGAATGTCATTGATTTTAGTTTGTTGAATAACATAAACAGGGTTTCCACTAAAAATTTAAACTTACGTCAGCAGTACCGGGCAGAGGAAAATTAACGACTTTGAAAGTGGAATCAATTTTATGTAATGGTTGCCCCGGACATTTGTCCACGATACCAACGAGATTGGTCGAATAACTACACCCAGATGGATGCTGAAGCACAACGTGAACTTGAGCATCGTATTGACCCCAAGTGAAAGTGAACACAGTGCTGTTACCAACCGTTGAGTCAATATCAACAATTCCGCTAAAAATGCTGTTTTTATCCACGTCAAATGTTGAGCTGTGTACCTTGATAAATGTTGTGTCAATTTGCATCAGTGCCTCATTGCCTAATGCTTTTAATCTTAAGTAAATCGAAAAAATTTGTTTTGTATTAGGGCATTATAGCATGACATTGCCTCTTTTACTTTCTAGAAATAAACTAGTTACAAAACGCTACTTGAAATGTTTTGCTGTAAACATCACCATCGTTGGATGACGATAGAGTTTCGAATGCTCCCAAGATGCTGTTCACGTCAGTTCCGTAGAACCAAATTCCTGACGAATCGACCACCAATTTTTTTAGGTCGTCGTTTGAGTTTGTGTTGAAGAAAATGGCGTGAACGACCGAACCCTTCAAACAACTGTACATTTAAATTCTAGTTTAAAAAAACTTTTGCAAGTCAGCTTAAAATTGGTTATGATTGTTTTGTTGACGATAACGATAATCGATAACGACTCCAGCCCAAACTGTATGTAACCTTGTTATTTTATCAAGAGTTGATAATAGTGTCTAACATGCAAGTTGTATAGACAAAGTATGTAAACAACAAAGTGTGCTTTTAAATGACGCAATTTCTATTAAAACACATTAACACAAACCAATATTAACGAACTTCAACGATTAATGCAAAATTAGTCTTATTTTAGAAGTTTTTAACTTAAAGTCTTATTTCCTAACTCTTTTCCTTTTTATTCTATTGTTATAATGACATGTTTTACCGCCTGCAAAACTTGGTCAGCAACTGCATTGACAAAAGGGTATTCACTTTCTTCTCCATCTGTGAAAACCACAATGTTGCCTCCTGTCGGATCTTCGCCGCCTTCTTCTAAGATCTGTAAATATGATAGCACTCCCAGTATAGTAAGTTTTATCTCAAAGTTTGTGTTTTATGACTATGATTTTATAAAGCCTCTATCACGTAAGAATGGTTACGACAGAATGATTTGCACTACATAATTTGATGGATACTAATTTTTTTTACCTTTAAAGATTTTTCCAAACCACAGCCAATGCAGGTATTTCCTCCAGCAGTTGTTGGTAGATTGTTAAGAAGATCTTCTCTGCTAGTTTCATCTTTTATGGTGCAAAGGTTTGTTAGCTTTTGAGCGACGGAATCGAATTCAACCAGAGCAACTCGATCTCCGATGGGTACAAATTGAGCGATGAAAATACTCACAGCTTGAAGCATTTGTTCAAGCCCTTCTTTCTGAAACAACAAATAAACAACGGAAACAACCATAATAAATTTCACCCTGCTGCATCAAAAGCTTCCTTCCATTAAACACAATGAAAATAAATATTTAGGAAAATATTACTTTCTTTCAGTAAACCAATTTACGTCACAAAGAAAATTTCTTCTTTAAGACAAGTCCTGACTTGTCAAAATAAGACTATGTGCATTTATGACGTCATTACCCAACCCATGCTTCCCGATGTGTCCAAAACAAGAACGTGTCGTTTAGATGACGTAAGCTTGACGACGTGAAACGTCGGTGATGTGTCAAGGATTGCAACATTTGGAGAATTCGCGTTCGCAAAGTCGCTGGAATCAAGGATAACTTCCCAGGTGCTCCGGAGGTTGCACATCCTGTTCTGCTCGTTTGGAGCTTCTTTGTTGTGGATGTTGTAAGGATCGATTTTTTCATTGTGACAAAATAATTCAACCTAGATGAAAATGAATCGATGACGAAACTTGGCTACATCAAAGCAGAAAAATATTTCTTTCTGAAATTAATTCCGGATTTGAAGTTAAAGGCTTTAACTCAAACATTTTAGAAACAAATTAACAAACATTGAAATATAATTCAAAGCTTTATTATGCATTACAATTATTAACTTGTATTAATCTGCCTTAGCTGGCATTCAAAAAGTCTACATAAATTATTAATGAAGATTTTTCATCTTAAGAGAACCTTTATGTTTGAACACATGTCAACTTATAGAGATAGTAAGTATTTAAAGTTAAACAATTGTCACCAACAGACTTTTTACTTTTTCTACATATTGGTTGGACATTATTGACGAGGTAAGATTCGACAACTGCTTCTCATACGGCAAAAAAACACAGCCGTCTTCCGGAAGTCTGTTTTGTACATTTCGCTGACAGTCACGTGCCGTTCCGGTTGAGTAATCAATCACCTTAAACTCGCCCTTAAGGTTTACTGGACATCTGTGGAAATAAACGACTAAATGCACATTTATTGGCACAACCAATAATTTACAAACTTACACATCCAACATCCTAGTCCACAAATCCAACCATAAAGTTAGGTGTTTTATCTACCTCGTTGCTTCAACCTGTCCCTATTACTGTGGTTATATTACTGTGGTTGTACTGTACTGTGGTGTGGTGGTACATAATAATTACTGTGGTTATATGGCTACGTTTTCCCACCTCGTTGCTTCAATCTGTCCCAGGCTGTTTTGGTAAAACGAGTTATATCCGTATGTCGGGGTTTCGTCAAACACACCCCACCTGTAGTGACCCCATTCGTGTACCATTGCTTTGCCTTCAAATCAAGTACTTTCTTTAGATTTAAGAAAGGTAAATTTTCCATGAAAACATAAATTTGGTAAACACAAGTATCTTATTTTGCAACCAAGAGCTATACTTTTGTTCAAAAAATCCCGAGTGTTACGGAATACGAATGACGAATAAAACATCAATTCTTTTATAAAAGTTTGGATGACGTTTAGCCAGTGGTAACGTTTTAGTAAGGTTTTGACGTGCGATTAAGTAGAACCAAATTTATTGTAAAACAAAATGTAATATAACTGAGGAAAAATGTCGAAGATAGAAATACATGAAAGCAAATGTACAGTATGTTTAAGTATACGCGGAACCTAGGTATAAAGACACGTGGTGCACACTCTTGTGTAATAAATTTTATTTTTATAGCATTTCATAAAGTTACAACAACGTGTGCATACCTTTAGGTCCAAAGATGTTCACAAACGAATCATTGACAAGATAGGAAGGTGTGAGGTGGATGTAGGTACCGGGCTCGCCGCAACCTCCGTACTGTAGAGTATATGGCTGATCTTGATAAACTGGGTTGCGGTAGGCCACAAGTACATCGGCCTAAACAACGTAAAAAGGACATTGGAAAACATTTTGTGTGTTTTACGCAAACATTATGTATACTTTCATACAAAAGTGCGTCATATAATTCACATAGATAGCAAAAAATATAAACTGTACATAAAATTGCAAAGGCCACCGACCGCGTTATAAGTTTCTTTTCCAGCGCTTTGATAAGTTCCCATGCTCCAAGATTTTGGCACTAAGATTGTGATACTGGCGAAGTAAGCTCTTTGTTTGGTTGCAGTGTATAAAGCTTTGGATGCATTTGTCCAAACTTCCTGCAAAACAAATATTTTGAAATAGATTTTTATATTTTCACCAGAAAATCGCAATTATATTCAAAAGAAAGAAATGTTTTTTCTAAAAAAAAAACTAAAATGAAGTTGAAAAAACTTTAATTAAATTTTATTCACGAGGCAATCGTAAAATCTTTCGTGTTTTTG
This sequence comes from Clavelina lepadiformis, assembly GCF_947623445.1. Lineage (NCBI taxonomy): Eukaryota > Metazoa > Chordata > Ascidiacea > Aplousobranchia > Clavelinidae > Clavelina > Clavelina lepadiformis. The sequence goes on along the minus strand of NC_135243.1, from coordinate 22,989,711 downwards.
CAAATTCAAGGTTTAGTATGCTGCTATAAAGGACGTGGTTTATGTTTTTAGCACAAAATATAGTTTACCATCCCGTCATCCTTCAAATCACAGCAAAGTTTAACTCTAGTGCGAGACCAACTATATTATGCAGCTATGAAATAAGCTAGAAGTTCATAGACGCAGTGTACCATATACACCGGAACATCGAAACGTGCACTGTGCTATGCAGTGTAGCGTGCTGTTGTGGGTTTGTTGGTTATATAATACATTTTTAACCAAGTCAATATTTTACCATTTTTAAAATGCCTTTTCTGTTTTGTTTTTTTATATAGCCTGATTGAGTTATACCCAGAAACAACGGTGTAAAATAAGCTGGAGTTTCAATTGTCGCAATTTGCACAGGCAAAGATGTCTGAGGTAAAACGCAACTTTGATTTTATTGTCATAAACATTCTGTCAGCCAATACCTTGATGGCATCAATGAGCCCAGAGCTTTCTGGAACTTCAGGATTGATGGCAATCAACAGTCCACTGTAACCATTGTTGGAAATAGTAACGGCTGATGACGACAGTCCTAGGCCGTAAAATGACGTCAACAAACATAAAATAAACCATAGGCCTGCAGGTAGGTTCATCTTCCTGCAAAGTCAATGTTTAGACAAATGTATGAAAATTTTGCAAGATTTTACACAAAATATTTGGCAATTAAATGCATTTACTTAGTAACGTAAGTATAAAAATTACTATTGGTCTTAAACCAACACTTATCTTTCTTCACAGTTACAAAGTAATAGACCAAGTTTTTTTTATCTTATACTGTCCAAATGTGTAATTTTATTTTCCTGTGAAAATTTTTACAATTTTTAAATCAGATGTTCCGTGACGTGTTTGCTTTTTTGCTAACATTTACTACAGGTAAAAAGTTGGAACCTATAATTTGCTAAAAAAAAGAATTTGTAAGTAATAGTTTTGAAGTGATATGCATAACATTTCGCAGTGACAGAACATAATTGCAATTATGGTATATGTAATAACAGTAAATCGACTAGTTATTAAGAGTAATAAAATTAAAGGAAACACGTCCCCTCCGTCCCCAAGAAAATAGGTCCCTGCTCATACATTACATGCGTAGCAAATATGTTTTGCCAGTGCATATATTTGGATTTGATAAGTAACGGAAAATGATGAGAAATGTTTGGCGCAATAAAGTGACTCCACAGTGATCGATCGAATTCTATTTGATCAATCCTATAACGTATCTTATCGCAATGTGTGCATATCTTATTTTAATGTAACCTACATTTCGAGAAAGAAAAGTGTGTTGTGTATTGTTGATCAGTTGTAAGTTATATAGGTTATGGAATTTTTTAAACGTCTGCTGCCGGTCCAAAAAGCAAGCAGAGCTTAGATAAACTTCTTAGATTTTAAATTCTGTTACTTTTCCAAATTGCATGCTGCTATTTCTTACACGACGGAGAATAAAGCCATTTATACATATACGATTTATAGTTATAGTATCCGATTTTACGTTTTATAAATTGTTATTGGAACATACGCCATTCAAATTTTGGGTTTATTTTTGTTACATTTTTGTTTTGCTTTTTTGAAGTTTTAAAGTTTGAATTGCCTTTATGGTTTCCTGCATTGCCATAGTTAGTACAGCCGCCGTAGCGTTTGCTTCTACCAAAGTCTAACCGATTTCCTTTATCATATTATGAATAGCCATGACGAGAATCATGATGGCTTTATGATTTATATATTTTTTTGTAGAACGAGTTTGAATTCCGTGCATAATTCTTTTTATATGACTAATGCAAATGATTATTCTTTTAAAAACTATTTCCATGTTTATTTGGAACGGAATTAACAAAATCACCATTTTGGTTTTTGTGTGATCTATGTTTCACGTTTTCTATGAATACCTTCGAGTCAAAGATGAATAATATTGCCTTCGATTTACCAGCTCTGTTGCTTATCTATAAAAGTTTTCGACAGGTATGCAAGCCAATGCGACTGCTACCTTCTCTGACAAAACTTGTAACGATTCCTGAGATTATTATTTTCCTTTGCGATGTTTTTCAGTTTGACTCTTTCACATCCATTTTGTTAAATTATATCAATCATTAAACTCGCTCCTAAGAATGTCACTGTTGCCTTTCTTTGTAAGGGAAATTCGTGTTTATATTGTAAATAATCAATCGAAACGATCTTAGTTATTATGTGATGGAAATTTAGTTAAAGACTTTAATTCCTCCCTTAATAAACATTGATAAACATTCCAAGAGAATTATAAATTTTTCTACTTGCGAGTGCACAATACACTGCAACACGGAATTGCAATAAAGCAAACTTGTTCAAGTCATTTCGTCCTGTTAAAATGGTAGGTATTAGTGTTATCTATGTAAACGTATATTTGTGTGGCTGTAAATGTTTCTGTTACAGGAGTTATCCGATAAACTATTCGGTTTTCCGTTGAATTGCCTTGTTTATTTTTCGTTTGAGCTGTACTTGTTACATCATGATAAGTTGTCGTCAAAACAAAATTTATCTAGTAAAATTAAGCTAATCAACTATATACTATTTCCGTTTTGAGCCGCTACCACAAGCTGGTTAGGATTATGCAGGAAATACACAGTTCTAACATAGCATTCAACAAATGACAAATTACAGCTGACTTGAGAGCTGAAATCGCCCATGAGCAGTTTAGACTGCTATCGATATAGACTTCTACGGTATACGATCTGTAGGCACATTATGTTCTTAGCTTATGACACATGCAAACAATACCGTAAAAACGTAGTAAAGCACATTCTATTAACTTATAGTATATTGAACAAATCACCTTATATTGTTAACTACACGACACAACTTCAAGAAATTGACCCCAATTAGAACATCAAAATAAGAGCAAAGTTTGATTACGAAATAGCTGGAATAACAAAAATCTTCCTACGTTTCACCCAACAGTTTATTACGTTAATATTTAAACATTTTATCTAAATTCATGTAGGCTTCAAATTGTTTTTCTATAGCTTTGATAGGCAATCATATCCACACTGCAACAAACCAAGCCCATAGCGCAGAAAATCTAGCAATGCTGACACTTCAATGAAATTAAAACTGTATTGCACAATACACTTATAATAGCGCTGACCACTTGGTGTCCGTAGTCGTCAAGTGGGTCAAATGGTACTCTGCCACCGAAACTTGATGTCTGGCAAATTTACTAAATACAAATTTTTAACAATGATATTTAGTTTCGTTGGTTGCGTTAAGCATGCAAAAACTACACCGATGTCTTTTAGGTTGTATCATTACGTAACACTTGGTATGTATTTTCTAATCTCGTATTTTTTATACTAATAACAATAACATAAGCAGTACTTACAATAGTTAGCACTTACTTATGACATGCTTAATACACTTACTTGGCATTTACGAATACAACCAGCCTAGATAAGCAATACAATGTACTGTAAAAGTTTCTTAACTTGAGTTCGCTTTGTGCAAATATTTTGGCAACACAAAGCACCTTTGCCAATCCAGGACACTAATAAGTTAATTTTTTCCAGCTTTAGATAACTCAAAATTTTAGATAAATCATAGTCATCTGATCTTTTCTCATAACTTTGAGTTAATGAACTTTCATTGTATACTTAACTACAATACTTGATTTCGAGTCCTCTTCGGTGTTCTTGTAGTTTTCTGCAAAATGCTTGTATGCTTTGTTTCAATGTACTTAATTATATGATATAAAAATGCATTTATGTTTGATTGGAAAGCAGTTTGGTCTTGAACTTTGGCATCAAAACCGTCAATGATGAGGGCAGAATAGAAAACACAATCAAGTTTTCAAAAATTAAATCGTTTATTGCCGAACCCATTTGAGGGTGATTACTCATTACAAATAAGAATTGCATTGAAGTATCATCACTCTTAACACGATGAATACAGCATACGGCAAGGCAACGGCACTACAACAAATATTGTCAGTTTAGGCTACAGCAACCGCTCATGCTGCCTCTGCGGTTTAGGCCCTCAGCAGGGCTCTAATTATAACCTATAGTTTAGACTTTAGAACATTTTTATAAAATCAATTTAAAATTTTCCAATTTGGTTTTATGAACACTACTAAGACAATTTTGTGAAACTATAGCGACATAATTAAGTCATTAAGAAGTAAAGTATCAATGTGGCCATAAACAGTATTGAGTTTATCGTAGCGGTTACACGGGAAGCGTTGCCGCCTTCGGTGGAGTAGCTGTCTGTTGTCGTATAGTCCTCTGTGATGAAGTAGCCTTCGGTGGTGATATCGTCCTTTGGGGTGGAATAGTTGTCTGTGGTGAAGTTGCTGTCTGTGGTGAAATCATTCGCGATGCTGGGTGTGTTAGCGTCTGTAGTAAGATCACCGACTGTAGTAAGATCACCGACTGTAGTAAGATCACCGACTGTAGTAAGATCATCGACTGTAGTAGTTTGGATAACGACTGGGGATGAGTAGAAATAAGTAATAGGGGCAACATTGGATGGGTCAGCCCTGTTTCCGCTCTCATCGATTGCCAAAAGTGCGAAACCCAACCTATGAACAGAACACGACTAATTACTATTTCTTCTTAGAGGCATAAGTTAAAGTAAAAAGCACATATGCAAACTAGGGCATACATTTCAGAGTTTCTGGAACTCTATGCAAAAGCGTTTAAACACAAACACGAAACACGACACAACGGATACGCAGGAAGTGAAAACTGTTTTAAAATTTTTTTACTTAACAGTTGTTTTGTGTTCTAAAACTTATTTTAAATCATAGCTTGAATGGATTGAATACTTACGTAATCTGGTTGGTGGTAAATGAACCGTTAGTTGAAATCAAGAACACTTCTTTTGATCCAGCTACTTTTGGTTGAGTAAGGTTACCTTCAATGACGTCAGTATCTTCCACTATCGTGCAATTTTCAAACTCATCCACTAGCTGTGTGACGTTGTCGATTACGTAGCGTAACTCGAAACGAAACGCTGCATGAGATAAAACAACGATAAAAGTTTAATGATTCGGAAATATACCGTACAAGAAAACCTACAGAAATGTCATGATTTGTTCATGGTTGTTTATGCTATGCTCTGGGTACCTGTGCCTTGATCATAGTCATTTCCAGGGGCTGTAAAAGACAGAGCGACTCCGCTATTAGGATCATTTACGTCCATTTGTTCCGCTTTCAAATCTGATATTGCACTGGGAGGGAAAAAATCATCTGCTTCACTTACGGCTATTCTGTTAAACGGAAACGGTTATTAAACGAAAACACTTCAATGTAGCTTTAGGAGGTGGGTTTGCATGTCAGTAAGAAACTAATAACATAACAGAGGCAAGACCAAAATGGGCTGAACTATTCCGAAAAAAGAAAGATTTCAATTAATCTCAATCTGTTAATTTTACGCGCTGTTGGTCTTGTTATAACTGGTGATAATTTTATTTCTGTATCTAAGATTTATCTACAGTGATGCTGATTTTGTTGATAAAGGGACTACTCCATCATTTTTGTATCAACGTTTGTTGTCAGATACTGTAACTTATTGTATTCTATGCACCTGTTGCATTTTGTATTTCATTGTACATTTATTATATACCCTGTGTATTGAAAACCTTCATTTGTGACCACTCGAGAAAAATTTCCTGTTTCAACTGGAGTGACGTCGTTAGTGCCGACGTATTGCATTCCATCTGGATTGATGCTTACTGAGCCTGGTTAAATAACAACTATAACTATAAAAACAGTTTGATTTTCAAGAAGCCTTTTAATTGTTTTTATGATTTGATTGAGATGTTTTCTTGTTTGTTTTCAAAATACTTAACATGATACCCACTGTAAGATGTGTTCAGTAATATATATCAAAAAGAAAAACATGGCTGTTTCACCATCCGCTTTTATTGTTCCGAAGTTGACCGGTGCTCTAGACCCTGCTACTCGTGTTGCTTTGTAGCTTTTGGCTGTTTGACTTACCGTAACCTGAACGTACGATTTAGGCAAAGTTCATCGCTTTAAAGAGCGCATCGCACACTTTCACGAGTCAATATTGCTATGTACTTGCTTACCTGAACTCCATAGCTTCCAGGTGTGCTGTAGCTTGTGAAAAAACGCGAGTACACACCGTCGTCTGCCCTAACATCAGGTGCTGTGTGATACCATTAAAATAAGTAATAAGTTAAGAAAGAAATTACAAGAATTGGTTAACAGATGAACTTGGTTAACAGAACTTTCTTACCCGCCCCCGCGTCATATAGTTCTAGTTCTTTTACGATTCCATCTGGTTGTTGCACCAATGCAAGCACATTTGCATCAAGGACAGGAGCGAAACCTTGCGAAACCTGCACCAAAGAAATCTTCTATTCAAACATTGAGATTCGATTATTGCTACAATTTTCAGTATTTATTTTTCTGCAACATCGTATTTGGAAAAATATCATACCAAATAAAGTTACCTTGATAAAATTTGAATTAACTTTTAATTTTCGTGATATTTTTTCACCTGGGCATACACAACGATAGCATCTCCAGTGCCAACATCAGTTTTATCCAATCCAGAACTGACAACAATCGGTTGCTTTGATCTATCTGCTGCTTGTGACGTCACACTGGCGATCACTTTTTGCAAACGATCGGCTGCGCTAGACACGTAATACCGCCACCTACCGGGCTAGGGTGTGGAACAAGTTTAATTTGAAATTAAAGCAAAGTTAAAAAATAATTTTACGGAGTTCAATGCAGACTAGGGCATTATCAGTGAAGAGAGTGACAGTAAATAAACTAACTACAAAATTTTGGACAAGCCCGAAAACTTTGATGCTTTTTTGCATTGAAATTCTTTGCAATGCGAAAGAAATATCAACTTTAAAACAAGAAATGTTTCTAAGTTTTATCAACTTTTGAACTAGATATTTTCACGTAGACTATATATCCGTAAAGGCAGTTTCCAATATGTTAATTTTTATATACGTAAAGGATTGATTGTACAAAGTACACTAAAATATATGATGTTGTTTAGGTTTGTCAATGTTATAGCGTCAGTGTCAGCGTCAGTCTTCAATGTTATATTGAAGGTGAGATGTAATTTCAATATTTTGTTGTATGATAATAAATTCAACTTACTTCAGCAGTGCCAGGCAGGGGAAAGGAGACAACTTTAAACGTAAGATCAACTTTGTCCAACGGTTGACCCGTACAATAGTTAGCATTTGCAAGGTGGTTGGTTGAATAAACACACCCAGATGGATGTTCAAGCACCACTTCAATCTGAATATTGTATTGATCCCAAATGAAAGTGAACACAGTGTTGTTGCCGACTGTTGAGTCAACGTCAACGTATCCATTGTAGGTGCTGTATTTGTCTACATCGAAAGTCGAGCTGTGTACCTGTGTTGCAATTGATCGCAGCCATTTTAGAGGGTTATATTCGTAGCTTTGTCATTCCTGTGACGTATTTTGTGATAATAATTTTAGTTTTGAAAAGACTCGTAATCTCAAATTTACTTGAAATGTTTCGCTGTAAACATCACCGTCGTTAGGTGACGCAAGAGTTTGGAACGCTCCCAAAATGCTGTTGATACTGACGTCACTTCCGTAGAACCAAATCCCACCGGAATCGACAACTAACGTCGCCAGGTCGTTGCTTGCGCTTGTGCTGAAGAAAATGGCGTGAACGACCCCTCCCTGCAAATAGCTTTTTTCTTGAAATCTTAAACCAAAAACTTCCTAATTCAAATGCCTCCTATAAACGCATGGGTGGTTGGTGGTCAAACAGAAACGGGTTTAACTAATAATTAAAAGCTGTTTAATTTAAGAGTGTTTGTTTGATCTACTCACGAAAATCAAATTGCGAATGATGCAAACTATACTATTGTTAGACCTACTACCAACCTACTGTCAAACGCGATTTCGGCAAAAATATTTACGAACTGTTTTTAAGTCAAACAAAGCTCGTATCAGCAGCATATTTACAGAAGCTAAAAGCAACAATATTTGTACGGTTCTGCAAGCAACTTAAACGCAAAACTCAAGTGGCTACGACTGCAACCGAGGTTCAGATGGACGTTAAAAACATCGTGCATGACAATACATATGATCAATATAACGCTATAACATTATATTTTGATTAATACAAAGGCTAAAGGTTTTATCGTAATATTACTTCATTTTAAATTATGTCAAACACAAATTTTGTTAAGAAAAATCAGTCGAAATTTTCAATACGTTTCACACAGACATCCAATAAATATAAAGTTTATACCTCCAAGTGTTTTTAGTTATTGTTTTTAAAGTGGTGTTTTTTGTTGTACATTGATTAAGTCACTACAAGTTAGTAAGTAGGCCTATGTGAACTAAAATTTGTGAGTCCTACAACTACAGTATAAGCTACAACCCTTACTGCTCGTAAAACTTCATGGGAGACGTCTTTAACATACGGATTTTCATTCTCTTCTCCATCTGTGAAAACCACAATGTTGCCTCCTGCCGGATCTTCCCCATTTTCTTCTAAAATCTAAACAAACAATTATGACGTTAAAAATATTTTAGATATGCTGTAGTTGAACGTATTGTCGGAGTGGTAATGGCTCAAATCAGAGAATTAACTTCATGGTAAGTTAAGCTCCAGTTTTCAGCTTCAAGCTTTGGTTATGAATCCCACTTTTAAGTCTTAATTCAAACAAAAATAAGCGTGTTAGGCTTCACCGCTAAGGCACTTTGAAGGCCACAACCTATACAGGTGTTGCCAGATGCATCTTTTGGTAATTTGGTCAGAAGAAAGTCCCTATCGCTTTGGTCTGTTAACGTGCGAAGGCTTGTCAGCTTTGAAGCACTCGAAGCAAATTCCACCAAAGCAACTTGGTCTCCCGTTGGCACAAATTGACCAATAAAAATGCTCACGACTTGTCGCATCTGTTCTAGCTTTTTCTAAAACAAAATGTTTTAATCAGTTGACCGAATTAGTTTATTCGATGCTTTGTCGTGAAGCAAAATCAAATCGATATGAATGAAAACTGCCTGTTCTGCTAATGCTGGCAGCAGGTTTATTAAAAATGAACAAAGATATTTCCTTTGCAAAATGTTAAAGTGACTGCATAAATGTATGATGTCATTACCCCGTCCATGCTTCCAGACGTATCTAAAACAAGAACGTATCGTTTAGATGACGAGGGCTTGACAACTCGAAACGTCGGTGATGTGTCAAGGATTTCAACATTTGGAGAATTCACGTTCGAGAAATCGCTGGAATCAAGGATGACTTCCCAGGTGCTCCGGAGGTTGCACATCCTGTTCTGCTCGTTTGGCGCTTCGTTGTTGTGGATGTTGTAAGGATCGTTTTTGTCATTGTGACAAAATAATTCAACCTGAAAATTTATGATGAGTTTCAAACGAAAATTTAATCCACACCAGAGTAACTTAAACACAAACCAAAAAGTTTTTTAAGGTTTTGTCGAATTGAAAGAAAGAAATATTTTGTGAAAGTCTTTTAAGCAAAAAGAATGAATTTTAAGCCATGAGAAGGAGATATGACAACATCCGTCATTTTTCAAAAGGGACTTTTCTTCTCCAACTGGCACCAGCATCATGAACGTCTCGTATTCGTCACTTGATATTTACAAATTAATCTTGAACCTGTTTTATGTATTGGTTGGACATAAAAGATGAAGTTAGATACGACGATTGCTCTTCGTAAGGAAAGAACACGCAATTGTCCTCAGGCAGACCATCTTGCACATTTCGCTGGCAGTCATGTGTCGTTCCGGTTGAGTAATCAATCACTTTAAACTCGCCCTTAAGGTTGACCGGACATCTGCCAAGATTAGATGTCTTAAAACAACGGTCACAATGGAAGATCAAGCTTTTAAATGCAAAGAAGAGAAGGATTTTCAAGTATAAAGTTATTGTTATGCAATAATTATAGTGGTTATACGGCTACGTTTTCCTACCTCGTTGCTTCAATCTGTCCCATGCTGTTGTAGTAAAAAGGGTCGTATCCGTATGTAGGGGTTTCGTCAAACACACCCCACCTGTAGTGACCCCATTCGTGTGCCATTGCTTTTCCTACAAGCAAAATTCATTTTTCAAGTTTATGTCAGGAAAATGTTATAGGGCTACGAAGTAGTGTTGTTCTGGTAGAACTATGACCTCAATCGGATGAACATTATACTAATCTGTTAGGAAATCATTACATAGGCGGATGAATTAAGTTTTCATTTGATTTCCCCGTGACTAAAGGGACTCACAAACTTTGTTTTCCCAATAACAATCAATCCAAAAAAAGTTTGTGACTGTATATGCATAAGAATGCGTGCAGTACTCGTTTGCTTTGTGGCTTATACTGTACAGTTCGTTACAACATGATTACCTTTAGGTCCAAAGATGTCCACGAACGAATCATTGACAAGATAGGAAGGTGTGAGATGGATGTAGGTACCAGGCTCGCCGCAACCTCCGTACTGTAGAGTGTATGGCTGGTCTTGATACACTGGGTTGGGGTAGGCCACTAAAACATCCGCCTGAGTAGAAATGAAAGCATTTAACATAGAGCCATTCTTTCCTTTAAAGAGCTGATGCAACAAAATAGAAAAGACTGTTAATAAAAATAGAAAATATCTCTATATTTGTTATATTTTATAAAAATAACTGACCAGCAATTTAAGCAATATTTTGTGCTATGCATAAATTTCTTTTTTGCTGTAAAACATGTTATAAAATTTACAAGCATGTACCGCGTCGTAGGTTTCTTTTCCTGCTGGTTGGTAAGTTCCCTCGTTCCAAAATTTAGGCACCAAGATTGTGATTTGGTCAAAGTAAGCTCTTTGTTTGGTTGCAGTGTATAATGCTTTGGATGCATCAGTCCATACTTCCTGGAAACCAAATAGGTTATTTTGAAATAGATATATTTAACTAAATTATTCAAGCAAAATAGATGTCAAATTGACAAAAAATAAAACAATGTTGACGACAATCGATAATTTTGCATTGTTAATTCTGGTATTTTTAATAGAAAAATACTTTATCAATATCTGGAATAACGTCATAACACTAGGATATAATTGGTATAGTTAACAACAATACCACAAATTGAAGTATCAAGCCAAATTGAAAAAGTATTTCACAAAAAGCCAGATGCAATATTGTGTGCAACACCCTTTGCTGCTATATCAATAATTTCAACTTTAGCGTTTCACAGACAAACAAGGAAAGCACACAGAAATGTTGCCTTTCATTTCCCAGAATAAAATTACTTCACCATTGTTTGCTATAGAAACTGATACAACACACTTAATTTGATGGACAACTTGAGATCAAAAACACAGTTTACTGATTAAAAAAAACAATACCACTATGCTGTTCCAAAATCGCAACGCTGCATTGACAAGGCAAGCACTCTCTACATGAGATTGTGAACTTGGTTATAGCAAAGTATTATGTAAACAGTAATATTGTGATAAGGTAATTGCAAATATACCAATCACTAAGTGATAAAACTGGAACTAAATTTAATCCAATCTGATATGGGTGACCGATATGGGTACACAAAATTTCGCAAGGCAAGCAGTTTTGCAACCAACTACACGCGTTAATTGCCCCATAACTACAGTGTAGAAGGGTTAAAATGGTCGATCTTAGAATTTCTGAGACATAAAGTTGTCATCGGATAATGTTAAAACAAGTGCTTACCCTATTTTGGTTTCTTTGTTAATTAAATCATCCTAGTTTATTTGATAGCCGCTTTATTGGCCCATTTGTGGCCCTTGTCTTCCGCATAAAAAGTTTGTTTGTGACATATCTGACCCAATTTGTCAGAAATCAGAAATTTCTGCCCAGCGTAAGTAATTTCGTTTTGCCATTTCAATTTGACAAATTCATTTATTCAAACAAAAAAAAACGGATAGTACAATATTGCAAAAATATTTATAGAATTGGGTAGGTAAACACAAGATTACGCAAACTACATAAGGATTTTATCCTAAAACTACTTAAACAGACAGTGATATCCCCCTCAACTAAAGCGGATAAATTAATCAGCTTTGAGTAATCAAACATGTCATGTGAGTAAACGATGCCAACAGAGATAAAGTTTATTTTGTTATGTTGCCATTACTGCCTCTTACCCAGAACTTTGGACCTTGGTTCACCCAAACATCAACCTTTTAACTATATTTGGCGTTTATAAGTGAACCAAAATCAAATTTGTACCTTGATGGCATCAATTAGCTGGGAACTTTCAGGAACTTCAGGATTGATTGCTATCAACAGTCCACTGTAACCATTGTTGGAAATAGTCACTATTGATGACGACACAATGACGTCTTTAAAGCAAGCCAAGACGCACAAAATAAACGAAAGATTTACTAAAATCATTTATTCGAGTTTCACTTAACAAAAAAGCGAATGTTGCAACTTACAACAAAACTTTGGCCTAAAACTTAAAACTTTATTGACAAGTAGTAAATTAGAATTCTACCAATTGCTTTTTGTTATTGTATTTGTCAAAAATAATATTTCTAAAAACGGTTTTTCAATTTTTGGTCCTCTCCGTTCTTCTGTATTATTCAAACCAGAACATCTACTCCATTTTGTTTTATAGGCTTCAACTGAAAGATTTCTCAAATTTTTACCCAAATGCCCTGACCTTGTCCGAGATACGAATCTACCAGATCTGTCCATAAAAATTTAATTATTTAAAATTTAATAATTTAAAACAAGTTAGTCTCTTTATGAAATACCTAAATACTGAAACATAAAACATGTGCCTCAAACAATACAAACAAGCTAAAACCAAATGTAAAAAATGCAGGCAAATTTCTTCTTTTTCCTATGCAATCTCAAGGTCATACACATATATTCGCAATGATAGCTTTCGCTTGCTTCTTTTTTTTCTTTGATCGTGACCACTTATTGGTCATGAGATGAATATTTCTTTTAACTTTATGCTGACAATCAATGCATTGCCCTGCCTAACTACTGCCGCATATCTATCTTTACTTATTCACCAATCAAATATTTAGATTCTTTAGATTTAGATTCAACCCACTCACATGCTGCATTGCTTGCTACCATACCACATACGCTGATCTGAGACGTATGGGGTAAATGTAATAATTTGAATGCTGTTTTTCATTTGACAAGCAAAATCGAGAGCAAAACGCTTTGCTGCTGCTTTTATGATAAAGTTGTTTAACTTGTTTGTTGTAGTTGTCCTGGTGACAGTTATGACTTAAAACTAACCTGCTCATATTCGTACGCACACGCTTCACTACTTTACCACTGCCACCTAACGGCCAAAGGAATCCATGTTAGTTTTATAGTCTACACCTGCATGGTTTTAAGTGGTATTGAGAACTTTTCTTTTTAATCTTATGCTTTACTATTTTTGTCAACACATCAATGTCATTTTACATTAGTGCTTGTAAGATAAGGTTGCTCTGTGTGAGATAAAAGTAAAGATGAAATAAAGATTCTCTGTGTGAGTCGATATTATTTCCTTTGATCCCTGTCCACGCCAATGTGCATGCAAAATTACAAATAAGCCGCAGCTACGTTAATACAAACGAGGCGCTTGCCTCCGTAATTTTTCTTGAATTTTGGCACAAAATATTTTTAATGCTTAACTACATTTACAACATATTTAACCCGAGACGTACTTGACACATTTGGCTCGGTAAAATTTTCCTCTGGATACGGCTAGTATCAGACTTCTGCTATAGCTGAACGCTCATCAGTTTTATGTCAAACGTTGTCCATCGATTTGGTTGAGTCAAAACGCGCAACTATAGCAACCGTCTATGTCTCGGTATATAAACTGCGCTCGAAATTATGAACTTGGTTGTTGAGGTTCGGACATCTCGCAACCGACGTGGAGGGCTCAAGCGTTTTGCAATGTTTAGAGAAATTTTTCAATAAATTTTGAAGCGAGCCTTTCTCTTTGAAGGCTGGATTTTATAAATTTTCATTCGTAAGACTTCCACGACAAAATAAAAATTGTGCTCAAAATCATTCTAGTTCAAAAAAGTTTAAACAACGTTTGCTTTATACTACCTAATCTGATAAGTCCACTCTTAACTTAATGGTGTAATATTAATTTCCAGGTTATTTTTTAACCGAGAAATTAAACATTAACTTTGAACGGGTGCATATTATGCAGGTGAAGTTAAGAACATTTTAAACCACAACATGCTTTTGAAAATGAAACTGTATTGGATTTTTTATCATAAATTGACAAGTTTTATGCTACTAAAAGTTTTCTTTGATTTCAATTAAGCAGCTTTTTTTAGATATTATTCCTAAAAAGACACGGCGATTAACAACAAATGCAGCAACCTTACAACATAAACGTGCAAAAAGAGTTATACTGTCACACTTATATACTGCATTATTTGAACACAACTAATCCTGAACAATAGTGTGTCTTCGTTTCTGCCGCATCTTGCAAATGTTTACAAAAAATAGCAATACACAATTGCTTCTGATTGCTGCGGATAATTTGCAACAACATAAAACAATTCATCTTGATTATAAATTTTTACACTCCTGCAAATACAAAGCCATTGAAGTTTGCAATCTTATACTGCCGCATCATTAAACTGTTACGTAATAAAGGATCAGTGCAGCTATAAACGACACCGACGTCACTGCAGCAACGGCTATGGGAGCGGCTCCACCTGGAGAGGAGTAAAAGTAAACAATGGGGACAACGTTCAAACTTCAAACAACTGTTCATTTAAATTCTAGTTTAAAAAAACTTTGGCAAGTCAGCTTAAAATTGGTTATGATTGTTTTGTTGACGATAACGATAATTGATAACGACTCCAGTCCAAACTGTATGTAACCTTGTTATCTTATCAAGAGTTGATAATAGTGTTTAACATACAAGTTGTATAGACAAAATATGTAAACAACAAAGTGTGCTTTTAAATGACGCAATTTCTATTAAAACACATTGACGCAAACCAATATTAACGAACTTCAACGATTAATGCAAAATTAATCTTATTTTAAAAGTTTTTAGCTTAAAGTCTTATTTCCCAACTTTTTTTCTTTTTATTCTATTGTTAAAATGACATGTTTTACCGCCTGCAACACTTGGTCAGCAACTGCATTGACAAAAGGGTGTTCACCTTCTTCTCCATCTGTGAAAACCACAATGTTACCTCCGGTCGGATCTTCGCCGCCTTCCTCTAAGATCTGTAAGTATGACAGCACTTCCAGCATAGTAAGTTTTATCTCAAAGTTTGTGTTCTATGACTATAATTTTATAAAGCGTTTATCACGTAAGAATGGCCAAACATCGGTGTCGTGTCAAGGAAAGTAACATTCGGAGAATTCGCGTTCGCAAAGTCGTTGGAATCAAGGATAACGTTTCAAGTGCTCCGGAGGTTGCACATCCTGTTCTGCTCGTTTGGCGCCTCCTTGTTGTGGATGTTGTAAGATCGCTTTTGTCATTGTGACAAAATATTTCAACCTGATTGAAATTAAAAAGTAAAATGCATTCTCACGGCATCGTAGGTTTCTCTTCCTGCTGTTTGGTAAATTTTCTCGATCCAAAATTTAGGCACCAAGATTGTGATTTGGTCAAAGTAAGCTCTTTGTTTAGTTACAGTGTATAAAGGTTTTGATGCATTTGTCCAAACTTCCTGTAAAACACATCTTTTAAATTATGTTAGCATACTCTATCCAGAATAATTGCGATCATAAAAGTTTAAACGAAAAAAATGTTTGCTACCCGGAAAGGGAAATATTTACATCACTGTATTTAAAAAATTGCAAGACGTAGGTTTTTTTACTTTGCAATTACGAGGTGTGCTGTATTCGACATGTTGTTTTATGTTGGCAAACAATTAGTTTTGTCCTTACACACACACACACACACACAGTTTTCGCCTTTACCCACAACACCCCCCGAGGTATGCTACGCTGCCCCACAAGTTTTCATCCCACATCTTAATTATGATTGATTACGGTTTGGTTTGGTGGACCAAGGGTGGACTGGTCCTTCTACGATTTGGTTTTATGAAGAAGGACGGTTGTTTTTAATGACGGTGATGTAAATAATTTTATTCTTGTTTTATATATACTCGAGTTAAGAAATTAGATGTTAATACAAAGCGAGAAGAGCATAGTTGGGCTAATCGACTAGCCGTAAGATTGGGAAGTTTCCTGGTTAAAGGAAATCTTAGTTACATATCCAGTTAAGGAACGGCCAGTTGAACGAACGAACAGTTGCAATTTTACTTATTATTTGTTAAAAACGAAAATTACTACAAAAAAAGCAAAAAATCGCTGAGATGAACTTTATTATGATTTCATCTTTGTTACCCACTACCTTGATAGCATCAATTAGCTGGGAAC
Organism: Clavelina lepadiformis; assembly: GCF_947623445.1. Taxonomy (NCBI): domain Eukaryota; kingdom Metazoa; phylum Chordata; class Ascidiacea; order Aplousobranchia; family Clavelinidae; genus Clavelina; species Clavelina lepadiformis. The sequence continues at coordinate 22,973,353 of NC_135243.1, read as the reverse complement.
TTTCAGGAACTTCAAAGTTGATGGCAATCAGTAGTCCATGGTAACCATTTTTGGAAATAGTAACCGTTAATGACGAAACAATGACGTCATCAAAAGACGTCAGCAAGCAAAAGCTAAACCATAGACTTAGCACTTTCATTTTTCTGCGAAGTCAATTTTTCAATATATGTCCACATTGCCTGATCTACTTGCAAAATGTGAGGCAAATGAATGCAATCGTAATTTGAGAAAGAAGCATCAAAATATTAGCAAAAAATCATTGTAAGTTTGTACTCATATTTAGTTACAACCATTGTGTTGAAAGCCTACACGAAACTTCTACCTATCTCTTCTGGTCAGTTCTAAAAACATGGTCGCTATCCTTAGTTTACCGCCCAAAACTGCCTTTCTCTTTTAAGATGTGAAAATGGTTACGCTACGAATATTATAACGTCATGTATCAAGGATATTCAGTTTTTCTTTTTATAAACATTTACGGCGAGTAAACAATAAATGTGTAATCAGCATCTTTTGCCGTTGCATTCAGTCGAACTCGAATTACTAAAAGAACATCCGTTGAATAGCGCAACAGAGTAGTAGTCTTGATTTCATTTTGGTTGCAATGTTATTTCTTTAGAGTATTTTGTAAACAATTTTTGTAACTTAGAGCCCCACCATGTTATTGTTATGTCGTTTCAAACGTTTTCTATACATCACTCTTATCAAAATTATAATAATGTTGTTTGGGAAAAATATAAGCTTTATTTTAAAGGTGGCATTTCAACAATACATTTTAAACTTACAGTGTTATTTTATTGGTTGGCACTTTTTAGTGGCATATTTGACTAAGTTGCCTTAACAATTAAGTCATTATTTATAATTAATTCCATAATACGTTGTTAAAATGTCTTTGGGCGTACTTTGCACTCATATATAAAGACATAGCAAAGCTATAACAGATATTATTTATTTCGTGGGAGTTTTTTTTACAATCGCAACACGGCCGCAATGACGTATTTAATTTGGCTAACTTATAACGATCAACATTATTTTAATCGGTTTTCTAAGATATTATATATTTTCCGCTGATTACAGTGCTGTGATGAACATCATTGCGATCTTTATTGTCCTTAAGATCTTTAAAGAGCAGTCATAAGAACTAAAGTGAGACGTATACTGTACTGTATACATGGGTACCGATACCTTCTTTTACCAATTTTGTAAAAATCGTGCCCAACTTCTTTTTTGTCTGTTTTGCCGTCAGAAGTAGATAAATAAAACAACTTATTATTTTAAGGACGTTTTAAAAAACGATTTTTAAGGGCACTCATTAAGTATAGTTAGAGTGAAATACACTGTACATTGTACTTTATAGAAGCACTTTCACGACTGAAATTTTTTTTGGTAAATTGTTTTGTTTTGTTTTTCCATAAGCATGTTTCAAATTGATCGTGATTATATCTTATCAAAATATTTTGCACAAGTAAAATGTGCTTGTAAAGCAAATTTTACTGTGTTACGTTTCTCTATTAAGATGCCAAATGCACTGAAACTGAAAAATTTTCTGTGAATTTTATTAAGCAAAGTATAGTGTGAATATTTCCGCTAATGGTTACAATCTTAAATTAAGTTACAAAAGTTACAAGTCTACTTTTCAAAGCAATGTTATTATGTAGTAAATTGATTGAATACAACGATTACGTTTTTAAACTACTTCGTTTTAATATTTTTGAAAAATTGTGATATACAGACACTTTCTATTGATCTACAGTTAAATAAAACCAAAGTAAATTAGATTATGATATAATTAATGATAATGAAATTTTAAGTGTCTAAACATGCATTATCAAATTTTTTGGGTCAATTATATCATCAAACGGAAGAGCATCAATGCGACCGCAAAAAATACTGACGTCATTGCAGCGACAACACGGGAGGCGTCGCCGCCCGTTGGGGAGGAGTAAAAGTAAACAATGGGGGCAACGTTGGACGGATCAGCTTTTTGTCCACTTTCATCGATTGCCAATAATGCAAAGCCCAACCTACGCGTATATGAAACCATTATTACTAAACAATGATGGTTATAGTTCAAGAAAGAGGTAGCATATAGGTTTGCAAATTCCAACGATGATTTTTCTATTCTTTTCCCCTTTGCAATGTAGCTGATGAAGTTTGATCGTAGAAATGCCAGCTTTTTATTGCTGGTTGTCTATATGTTGCTTTTATGTCTTTGAACTACTTCGAAAAACCTACCCAAATATATTGCTGTAAAAAAACGATATTTACGTACGTAATCTGATCTGACGTAACTGCGACGTCAGTGGAAATCAAGAAAGTTTCTTTTGATCCAGCTACTTTCGGTTGGGTGAGGTTCCCTTTAATGACGTCACTCTTTTTCACCAATGTGCAACTTTCAAACGAATCAACAAGTTGTGTGACGTTGTTAATTACGTAACGTAACTCGTAACGAAACGCTGCATAAGAAAAAACAACGGTAAAGGCTTAAATATTCTGAAATATACAGCACAAGAAAACTTATAAATGTCGTCGTTTTGTTCATTGTTGGGTATGCTATGCTAAGCTATGCTGTGCTGTGGGTACCTGTGCCTTGGTCATAGTCATTTCCAGGGGCTGTGAAGGACAGAGTGACTCCGCTGTTAGGATCATTTACGTCCATTTGTTCCGCTTTTAAATCTGATATTTGGTTGGGAGGGAAAAAATCAACTGTTCCACTTACAGCTATTCTGTAATTTAAACACTTTAATGTAGCTTTAAAGGGTGGGTTTGCATATCACTAACAAACTGATAACATAACAGAGGAAAGACTAAACTGGATTACTGTAAACAATTCCGAGAAAAGAAATGTTTGAAATATTTTCACTTTGTTAATTTTACGCGATGTTGGTCTTATTATAACTGGTGATGATTTTATTTCTGTATTTAAGATTTATCTACAGTGATGCTGATTTTGTTGATAAAGGGCTGCACCATCATTTTTGTAAACGTTTGTTGTCAGATAATAATTTATTGTACTCTGTATACCTGTTGTATTTTGTATTTCATTGTACATTTATTATATACCCTGTGTATTGAAAACCTTCATTTGTGACCACTCGAGAAAAATTTCCTGTTTCAACTGGAGTGACGTCGTTAGTGCCGACGTAATACATTCCATCTGGATTGATGTTGACTGAGCCTGGTTAAATAACAACTATAGCTAAAAAACTGTTTGATTTTCAAGAAACCTTCCAATTGTTTTCATAATTTGATTGAGATGTTTTCTTGTCTGTTTCCAAAATACTTAACATGATACCCACTGTAAGATGTGTTCAGTAATATATATCAAAAAGAAAAACATGGCTGATTTACCATCCGCTTTTATTGTTCCGAAGTTGACAGGTGCTCTAGATCCTGCTACTCGTGTTGCTTTGTAGCTGTTGACTGTTTGGCTTACCGTAACCTGAACGTACAAAAACGTTTGTATGCGATTTAGGCAAGTTCATCGCTTTAAAGAGCGCATCGCAAACGTTCACGCGTGAATATTACTGTGTACTTGCTTACCTGAACTCCATAGCTTCCAGGTTTGCTGTAGCTTGTGAAAAAACGCGAGTACACACCGTCGTCTGCCCTAACATCAGGTGCTGTGTGATACCATTAAAATAAGTAATAGGTTAAGAAAAAAATTACAAAAAATGGTTAACAGAGGAACTTGGTTAACAGAACTTTCTTACCCGCCCCTGCGTCATATAGTTCTAGTTCTTTTACAGTTCCATCTGGTTGTTGTACCAATGCAAGCACATTTGCATCAAGGACAGGAGCGAAACCTTGCGAAACCTGCAATAAAAAAATCTTCTATTTAAACATTGAGATTCGATTATTGCTGCAACTTTCAATATTTATTTTTCTGCAATGTGGTATTTTGAAAAATATCGTACCAAATAGAGCTATCTTGATAAATTTTGAACTAACTTTTAGTTTTCGTGATATTTTTTTACCTGGGCATACACAACGATAGCATCTCCAGTGCCAACATCAGTTTTATCCAATCCAGAACTGACGACAATCGGTTGCTTCGATCTATCTGATGCTTGTGACGTCACACTGGTGATCACTTTTTGCGAACGATCGGCTGCGGTAGACACGTAATACCGCCACCTACCGGGCTAGGGTGTGAAACAAGTTTAATTTGAAGTTAAAGCAAAGTTAAAAAATAACTTCACGGTGTTTAATGCAGACTCAGGCGTTATCAGTGAAGAGAATGACAGTAAATTAACTAACTACAAAACTTTGGACAAGCCTGAAAACTTTGATGCTTTTTTGCATTGAAATTCTTTGCAATGCGAAAGAAATATCAACTTTAAAACGGGAAATATTTCTAAGGTTTATCAACTCTTGAACTAGATATTTTCACATAGACTGTATATCCGGTAAAGGCAGTTTCCAATATGTTAACTTTTCTTTACGTAAAGGACTAATTGTACAAAGTAAACTAAAATATATGATGTTGTTTAAGTTTGTCAATGTTATAGCGTCAGTGTCTGCGTCAGTCTTCAATGTTATACTGAAGGTGAGATGTAATTTCAATACTTTGTTGTATGATAATAAATTCAACTTACGTCAGCAGTGCCAGGCAGGGGAAAGGAAACGACTTTAAACGTAAGATCAACTTTGTCCAAAGGTTGACCCGTACAATCGTTAGCATTTGCAAGGTGGTTGGTTGAATAAATACACCCAGATGGGTGTTCAAGCACCACTTCAATCTGAATATCGTATTGATCCCAAGTGAAAGTGAACACAGTGTTGTTGCCGACTGTTGAGTCAATATCAACGTATCCATTGTAGGTGCTGTGTTTGTCTACATCGAAAGTCGAGCTGTGTACCTGTGTTGCAATTGATCGCAGCAATTTTAAAGGGTTATATTCGTAGCTTTGTCATTCCTGTGACGTATTTTGTGATAATAATTTTAGTTTTGAAAAGACTCGTAATCTAAAATTTACTTGAAATATTTCGCTGTAAACATCACCGTCGTTAGGTGACGCAAGACTTTGGAACGCTCCCAAAATGCTGTTGATGTTGACTTCACTTCCAAAGAACCAGATCCCGCCGGAATCGACAACTAAAGTCGCCAGGTCATTTTTTGCGCTTGTGCTGAAGAAAATGGCGTGAACGACCCCTCCCTGCAAATAACTTTTTTCGTGAAATCCTAAATCAAAAACTTCCTAATTCAAATGCCTCCTATAAACGCATTGACGGTTGGTGGTCAAACAGAAACTGGTTTAACTAATAATTAAAAGCTGTTTAATTTAAGAGTGTTTGTTTGATCTACTCACGAAAATCAAATTGCGAATGATGCAAACTGTACTACTCTTAGACTTACAACCAACCTACTGTCAAACGCGATTTCGGCAAAAATATTTACGAACTATTTTTAAGTATTAGAAATACATTTCAACGGAATTGTATTTTTTCAATCGTTTTTGACTTTAAGTTTTTTGATTTTATTTACTTCTAAAGAAAAGTTTTTTTTACCTAAAAGAACTGATAAAGTTAAAAATTTAATGCTTTAACAACAATTAAAAGTTTGCTTGAAATTAAAACCATAACGCGTGAGATAGGCAATATTCACGAATGATAATATTTTATTGCTTTCAAAATATTTTTATATTCCGCGCACAGAAAACAAACTTTGCTTTTACTTTTATCTTTAAGAGAAATGTCGAGCGTCAGTTTGAACGCAAGATTGTTGGTCAAACAAATACCAACATTGTTGGCCAAACAAAGCTCGTATCAGCAGCATATTTACAGAAGCTAAAAGCAAGAATGTTTGTACGGTTCTACAAGCAATTTAAACACAAAACTCAAGTGGCTTCGACTGCTACCGAGGTTCAGGTGTACGTTAAAAACATCGTGTATGACAATACATATTGATCAATATAACGCTATAACATTATATTTTGATTAATACAAAGGCTATAGGTTTTTATCGTAATATTACGTTATTTGAAATTATGGCGAACACAGATTTTGTTAAAAAACATGAATCGAAAATTTCAATAAGTTTGACACTCATACATCCAATAAATATAACGTTTATACCACCAAATGGTTTTTGCTATTGTTTTCAAAGTGGTGTTTTTTGTTGTACATTGATAAAGTCACTACAAGTTAGTAAGTAGGCCTATGTGAACTAAATTTCGTGGTTCCTACAACTACAGTATAAGCTACAACCCTTACTGCTTGCAAAACTTGATCGGAGACGTCTTTAACATACGGTTTTTCATTCTCTTCTCCATCTGTGAAAACCACGATGTTGCCTCCTACTGGGTTTTTTCCATTTTCTTCTAAAATCTAAATAAACAATTATGACGTTAAAATTTTTTTAGATATGCTGTTGTTGAACATATTGTCGGAGTGGTAATGGCTCAAATCAGAGGATTAACTTCATGTTAAGTTAAGCTTCAGTTTTCCGCTTCAAGCTTTGGTTATGAATCCCACTTTTAAGTCTTAATTCAAAAAAATATTAGCGTGTTAGGCTTTACCTCTAAGGCACTTTGAAGGCCACAGCCTATGCAGGTGCCGCCAGATGCATCTATTGGTAATTTGGTAAGAAGAAAGTCCCTATCGCTTTGGTCTGTTAACGTGCGAAGGCTTGACAGCTTTGAAGCACTCGAAGCAAATTCCACCAAAGCAACTTGGTCTCCCGTTGGCACAAATTGACCGATAAAAATGCTCACAACTTGTCGCATCTGTTCCAGCTTTGTCTAAAACAAAATGCTTTAAACAGTTTACCAAATTATTTTTTTCGATACTTTGTTATGAAGCAAAATAAAATCGATATGAATCAAAACTGTCTCTTCAGCTAAAGCTGGTAGCAGGTTTATTAAAAATGAACAAAGATATTTCCTTTGGAAAATGTTAAAGTGACTGCATAAATGTATGATTTCATTACCCCGTCCATGCTTCCAGACGTATCTAAAACGAGAACGTATCGTTTAGATGACGTAGGCTTGATGATGTTAAACGTCGGTGATGTGTCAAGGAATACAAGATTCGGAGAATTCACGTTCGCGAAATCGCTAGAATCAAGGATAACTTCCCAAGTGCTCCGGAGGTTGCACAACCTGTTCTGCTCGTTTGGCGCCTCCTTGTTGTGGATGTTGTAAGGATCGCTTTCATCATTGTGACAAAATAATTCAACCTGAAAATTTATGATGAGTTTCAAACGAAAATTTAATCCACACCAGAGTGACTTAAACACAAACCAAAAAGTTTTTTAAGGTCTTGTCGAATTGAAAGAAAGAGACATTTTGCAAAAGTGTTTTAAGCAAAAACAATGAATTTTAAGCCAGGAGAAGGAGATATGACAACATCCGTCATTTTTCAAAAGGGACTTTTCTTCTCCAACTGGCACCAGCATCATGAACGTCTCGTATTCGTCACTTGATAGTCACAAATTATTCTTGAACCTGTTTTATGTATTGGTTGGACATAAAAGATGAAGTTAGATATGACGATTGCTCTTCGTAAGGAAAGAACACGCAATTGTCCTCAGGTAGACCATCTTGCACATTTCGCTGGCAGTCACGTGCCGTTCCGGTGGTTGAATAATCAATCACTTTAAACTCGCCCTTAAGGTTGACTGGACATCTGTCAAGATTAGATGTCTTTAAATAAACAACGGTCACAAAGGATGGTCAAGCTTTTAAATGCAAAGAAGAGAAGGATTTTCAAGTATAAAGTTATTGTTATGCAATAATTACAGTGGCTATATGGCTACGTTTTACCTACCTCGTTGCTTCAATCTGTCCCATGCTGTTGTAGTAAAAAGGGTCGTATCCGTATGTAGGGGATTCGTCAAACACACCCCACCTGTAGTGACCCCATTCGTGTACCATTGCTTTGCCTACAAGCAAAATTCATTTTTCAAGTTTATGTCAGAAAAATGTTATAGGGCTACGAAGTAGTGTTGTTATGGTAGAACTATGACCTCAATCGGATGTACATTATACTAACCTGTTTGGGAATCATTACATAGGTGGGTGAATTAAGTTTTTATTTGATTTTCTCGTGACTAAAGGGCTCACAAACTTTGATTTTTCAATAACATTCAAACCCAAAGAAGTTTGGGACTGTATATGCATAAAAATTCGTGCAGTACTCGTTTGCTTTGTGGCTTATACTGTACAGTTCTTTAAAACATGATTACCTTTAGGTCCAAAGATGTCCACGAAAGAATCATTGACAAGATAGGAAGGTGTGAGGTGGATGTAGGTACCAGGCTCGCCGCAACCTCCGTACTGTAGAGTGTATGGCTGGTCTTGATACACTGGGTTGGGATAGGCCACTAAAACATCCGCCTGAGTGAAAATTAAAACATTTAAAATAGAGCCATTCTTTCCCTTAAAGAGCTGATGCAACAAAATAGAAAATACTGTTAATAAAAATAGAAAATATTTCTATATTTGTTATATTTAAAAAAAATAACAGACCAGCAATTTAAGCAATATTTTTTGCAATGCATAAATTCCTTTTTTGCTGTAAAACATGTTATAAAATTTACAAACACGCACCGCGTCGTAAGTTTCTTTTCCTGCTGGTTGGTAAGTTCCTTCATTCCAAAATTTAGGCACCAAGATTGTGATTTGGTCAAAGTAAGCTCTTTGTTTGGTTGCAGTGTATAATGCTTTGGATGCATCAGTCCATACTTCCTGCAAAACAAATAGGTTATTTGGAAATAGATATATCTAACTAAATTATTCAAGCAAAATAGATGTCAAAATGACAAAAAAATAAAATAATGTTGACGACGATCGATAATTTTGCTTTGTTAATCTTGGTATTTTTAATAGAAAAATACTTTTTCAATATCTGGAATAACGTCATAACAATAGGTTATAATTGGTATAGTTAACAACAATACCACAAATTGGAGTATCAAGCTTAATTGAAAAGTATTTAACAAAAGGCCAGTTGCAATATTGTCTGCAACACCCTTTGTTGCTATATCAATAACTTCAACTTTAGCGTTTCACAGACAAACAAGGAAAGCACACAGAAATGTTGCCTTTTATTTTTCTGATTAAAATTACTTCATCCTTGTTTGCTATAGAAACTGATACAACACACTTAATTTGACGGACAACTTGAGATCAAAAACACAGTTTACTGATAAAAAAAAACAATACCATTATGCTGTACCAAAAGCGTATTGATTTATTGACAAGGCAACCGCTCTCTACATAAGATTGTGAACTTTTTTATAGAAATGCACTATGTAAACAGTAATATTGTGATAAGGTAATTGCAAATATACCAATCACTAAGTGATAAAAGTAGAACTAAATTTAATCCAAACTGATATGGGTGGACAAACTTCGCAAGGCAAGCAGTTTTGCGACCAACTACACGCATTAATTGCCCCTTAACTACAATTGTAGAAGGGTTAAAACGGTCGATCTTAGAAATTCTGAGACATAAAATTGTTATCTGATAATGTTAAAACAAGTGCTTACCCTATGTTGGTTTCTTTGTTAATTAAATCATTCTAGTTTATTTGATAGCCGCTTTATTGGCCCATTTGTGGTCCTTGTCTTCCGCATAAAAAATTTGCTTGCGACGCATCTGACACAATTTGTCAGAAATCAGCAATTTCTGCTCAGCCTAATTAATTTCGTTTTGGCATTTTAATTTGACAAATTGCATAATACAATACTGCAAAAATATTTTTAGGATTGGGTAGGCAAACACAAGATCATACAAACCACATAAGGAATTTATCCTGAAACTACTTAAACAGACAGTGATATCTCCCTCAACTAAAGCGGATAAATTAATCAGCTTTGAGTAATCAAACATGTCATGTGAGTAAACGATGCCAACAGAGTTAAAGTTTATTTTGTTATGTTGCCATGACTACCTCTTACCCAGAACTTTGGGCCTTAGTTCACCTATATGTCAACCTTTTACCTTTATTTGGCGTTTATAAGAGATCCCAAATCAAATTTGTACCTTGATGGCATCAATTAGCTCAGAACTTTCAGGAACTTCAGGATTGATGGCAATCAACAGTCCACTGTAACCATTGTTGGAAATAGTCACTATTGATGACGACACTATGGCGCCTTTAAAGCAAGCCAAAACGCACAAACTAAACGAAAGATTTACTAAAATCATTTATTCGACTTTCACTTAACAAAAAAGCTAATGTTGCAACTTACAACAAAACTTTGTCCTAAAACTTAAAACTTTATTAACAAGTAGTAAATTAAAATTCTACCAATTGCTTTTTGTTGCTGTATTTGTCAAAAATAATATTTCAAAAAACGGTTTTTCAATTTTTGGTCCTCTCCGTTCTTCTGTATTATTCAAACCAGAATATCTACTCCATTTTGTTTTACAAGCTTCAATTGAAAGATTTCTCAAATTTTTACCCAAATGCCCTGACCTTGTCCGAGATACGAATCTACCAGATCTGTCCATAAAAATTTAATTATTTAAAATTTAATAATTTAAAACAAGTTAGAATCTTTATGAAATACCTAAATACTGAAACATAAAACATGTGCTCCAAACAATACAAACAAGCTACAACCAAATGTTAAAAATGCAGGCAAATTTCTTCTTATTCCTATGCAATCTCAAGGTCATACACATATATATTGGTAATGATAGCTTTCGCTTGCTTCTTTTTTGCCTTTGATCGTGACCACTTATTCGTCATGAGATGAATATTTCTTTTGACTTTATACTGACAATCAATGCGTTGCCCTGCCTAACTACTGCCGCAAATATATCTTTACTCATTCACCAATCAAATCTTTAGACTCTTTAGATTTAGATTCAACCTACTCACACATTGCTTGCTACCATACCACATACGTTGATCTGAGACGTATGGGCTCAATGTAATAATTTGAATGCTGTTTTTCATTTGACAAACAAAATCGAGAGCAAAACGCTTTGCTGCTGCTTCTGTGATAAAGTTGTTTAAATTGTTTGTTGTAGCTGTCCTGGTAACCGTTATGACTTAAAACTAACCTGCTGATATTCGTATGCACCCGCTTCACTACTTTAACACCACCACCTAACGGCCAAAGGAATCCATGTTAGTTTTATAGTCTACACCTGCATGGTTTTAAGTGGTATTGAGAACTTTTTTTTTTAATCTTATGTTTTACTCTCTTTCTCAACACATCGATGTCATTTTACATTAGTGCCTGTAAGATACGGTTGCTCTGTATGAGATAAAGTTAAACATGAGATAAAGATGCCCTGTGTGAGTCGATATTATTTCCATTAATTCCTGTCCACGCCATTGTGCATGCGAAATTACAAATAAGCCGCAGCTACGTTAATACAAACGAGGCGCTTGCCTCCGTAAATTTTCTGGAATTTTGGCACAAAATATTTTTAGCGCTCAACTACATTTAACAACAAATTCAACCCGAGACGTACTTGACATATTTGGCCCGGTAAAAATTTTCCCCTGGATACGGCTAGTATCAGACTTCTGCTATAACCGAAAGCTCATCAGTCTTTATGTCAAACGTTGTCCATCGATTTGGTTGAGTCAAAACGCGCAACTATAGCAACCGTCTTTGTCTCGTCTCCAACTATAAAAACTGCGCTCGAAATTATGAACTTGGTTGTTGAGGTTCGGACATCTCGCAACCGACGTTGAGGGCTCAACCGCTTTGCAATGTTTAGAGAAATTTTTCAATAAATTTTGAAGCGAGCCTTTCTCTTCGAAGGTTGGACTTTATAAATTTTCATTCGTAAGACTTCCACGACAAAATAAAAATTGTGCTCAAAATCATTCTAGTTCAAAAAAGTTTAAACAACGTTTGCTTTATACTACCTCATCTGATAAGTCCACTCTTAACTTAATGGTGTAATATTAATTTCCAGGTTATTTTTTAACCGAGAAATTAAACATTAACTTTGAACGGGTGCATATTATGCAGGTGAAGTTAAGAACATTTTAAACCACAACATGCTTTTGAAAATGAAACTGTATTGGATTTTTTATCATAAATTGACAAGTTTTATGCTACTAAAAGTTTTCTTTGATTTCAATTAAGCAGCTTTTTTTGGATATTACTCCTAAAAAGACACGGCGATTAACAACAAATACAGCAACCTTACAACATAAATGTGCGAAAAGAGTTATACTGTCACACTTATATACTGCATTATTTGAACACAACTAATCCTGAACAATAGTGTGTCTTCGTTTCTGCCGCATCTTGCAAATGTTTACAAAAAATGGCAATACACAATTGCTTCTGATTGCTGCGGATAATTTGCAACAACATAAAACAATTCATCTTTATTATAAGTTTTTACACTCCTGCAAATACAAAGCCATTGAAGTTTGCAATCTTATACTGCCGCATCATTAAACTGTTACGTAATAAAGTATCAGTGCAGCTATAAACGACACCGACGTCACTGCAGCAACGGCTAGGGGAGCGGCTCCACCTGGAGAGGAGTAAAAGTAAACAATGGGGGCAACGTTCAAACTTCAAACAACTGTTCATTTAAATTCTAGTTTAAAAAAACTTTGGCAAGTCAGCTTAAAATTGGTTATGATTGTTTTGTTGACGATAAGGATAATTGATAACGACTCCAGTCCAAACTGTACGTAACCTTGTTATCTTATCAAGAGTTGATAATAGTGTTTAACATGCAAGTTGTATAGACAAAATATGTAAACAACAAAGTGTGCTTTTAAATGACGCAATTTCTATTAAAACACATTAATGCAAACCAATATTAACGAACTTCAACGATTAATGCAAAATTAATCTTGTTTTAAAAGTTTTTAGCTTAAAGTCTTATTTCCCAACTCTTTTTCTTTTTATTCTATTGTTAAAATGACATGTTTTACCGCCTGCAACACTTGGTCAGCAACTGCATTGACAAAACGGTGTTCACCTTCTTCTCCATCTGTGAAAACCACAATGTTACCTCCTGTCGGATCTTCGCCGCCTTCCTCTAAGATCTGTAAATATGATAGCACTCCCAGCATAGTAAGTTTTATCTCAAAGTTTGTGTTCTATGACTATGATTTTGTAAAGCGTTTATCACGTAAGAATGGCTAGGACAGAATGATTTACACTACATAATTTGATGGATACTATTTTGTTTTACCTTTAAAGATGTTTTCAAACCACAGCCAATGCAGGTACCCCCACCTGCAGCTGTTGGTAATTTGTTGAGAAGATCTTCTCTGCTAGTTTCATCTTTTATGGTGCAAAGATTTGTTAGCTTTTGAGCGCAGGAATCGAATTCAATCAGAGCAACTCGATCTCCGATGGGTAAAAACTGAGCAATGAAAATACTCACAGCTTGTCGCATCTGGTCTAGCCTTGCCTGTAAAAACAAAACATTTCAAGCATACTTTACATTTAAAAAAATTTTGTGATGTTGTTTAAGACTTGACGTGTTAAAATTCAACTCTGTACATGTATGACGTCATTACCCAGCCAATGCTTTCCGATGTGTCCGAAACAAGAACGTATCGTTTAGATGACGTAGGCTTGACGACGCCAAACATCGGTGTCGTGTCAAGGAAAGTAACATTCGGAGAATTCGCGTTCGCAAAGTCGTTGGAATCAAGGATAACGTTTCAAGTGCTCCGGAGGTTGCACATCCTGTTCTGCTCGTTTGGCGCCTCCTTGTTGTGGATGTTGTAAGATCGCTTTCGTCATTGTGACAAAATAATTCAACCTGATTGAAATTAAAAAGTAAAATGCATTCTCACGGCATCGTAGGTTTCTCTTCCTGCTGTTTGGTAAATTTTCTCGATCCAAAATTTAGGCACCAAGATTGTGATTTGGTCAAAGTAAGCTCTTTGTTTGGTTGCCGTGTATAAAGGTTTGGATGCATTTGTCCAAACTTCCTGTAAAACAAATATTTTAAATTATGTTAGCATACTCTATCCAGAAAAATTGCGATCATAAAAGTTTAAACGAAAAAAATGTTTGCTACCCGGAAAGGGAAATATTTACACCACTGTATTTAAAAAATTGCAAGACGTAGGTTTTTTTACTTTGCAATTACGAGGTGTGCTGTATTCGACATGTTGTTGGCATATGTTGGCAAACAATTAGTTTTGTCCTTACACACACACACACAGTTTACGCCTTTACCCACAACACCCCCCGAGGTATGCTACGCTGCCCCACAAGTTTTCATCCCACATCTTAATTATGATTGATTACGGTTTGGTTTGGTGGACCAAGGGTGGACTGGTCCTTCTACGATTTGGTTTTATGAAGAAGGACGTGCAGAGGTTGTTGCACTGCTTGTCAGTCTTAACTTATGATATTCGGACTTAATTTACCTGCCGAATTAATGATCTGACTCCGTGGTTGCGTGCGGTTAGAATTCTCTAACCTAACGTTTTACTAGCCGAAAGCTCTTACGTTTTACAGATACAGTTTATCAGAAACGGTCCTTTATTGTAGGAACTGTACAGGTTCCGAATATGACACAATCACAAACTTAGCATTCACCATTTAAAACAAGTCTAACGAATTACAATTAACACGACTAACGTAATACGTTCATACGATTCTGTATCTCTGTCTGCGCGGTTACTCGCGCATCAGCTCGAGTTTATAAAGCGGAGCGATGTGAACGGAAGTATTCAACACAATGTACACAAATATGTCAGAAATCGCAAACGATAAAATAAGCATTGGACAATGGGGATTATTTACAGTTAAAACTCGGATGTTATGAAATCACCTGGTAACGTACTAAACGGCGCTTTCACATAAAGTTATTTAGAGAAAGTTTCCAAATATTAAGCGACAATTGCAGTTTCATCACTAAACAATACTTCAATAAATAACTGGCGAATACTTTCCCACGAATGATATATTGGTATTGAAAGTGGCTCCCAGGCCACTACAGACGGTTGTTTTTAATGACGGTGATGTGAATACTTTTATTCTTGTTTTATATATACTCGAGTTAAGAAATTAGATGTTAATACAAAGCGAGAAGAGCATAGTTGGGCTAATCGACTAGCCATAAGATTGGGAAGTTTCCTGGTTAAAGAAAATCTTAGTTACATATCCAGTTAAGGAACGGCTAGTTGAACGAACGAACAGTTGCAATTTTACTTATTATTTGTTAAAAACGAAAATTACTACAAAAAAAGCAAAAAATCGCTGAGATGAACTTTATTATGATTTCATCTTTGTTACCCACTACCTTGATAGCATCAATTAGCTGGAAACTTTCAGAAACTTCAAAGTTGATGGCAATCAGTAGTCCATGGTAACCATTGTTGGAAATAGTAACCGTTAATGACGAAACAATGACGACATCAAAAGACGTCAGCAAGCAAAAGCTAAACCATAGACTTAGCACTTTCATTTTTCTGCGAAGTCAATTTTTCAATATATGTCCACATTGCCTGATCTACTTGCAAAATGTGAGGCAAATGAATGCAATCGTAATTTGCGAAAGAAGCATCAAAATATTAGCAAAAAATCATTGTAAGTTTGTACTCATATTTAGTTACAACCATTGTGTTGAAAGCCTATACGAAACTTCTACCTATCTCTTCTGGTCAGTTCTAAAAACATGGTCGCTATCCTTAGCTTACCGCCCAAAACTGCCTTTCTGTTTTAAGATGTGAAAATGGTTACGCTACGAATATTATAACGTCATGTATCAAGGATATTCAGTTTTTCTTTTTATAAACATTTACGGCGAGTAAACAATAAATGTGTAATCAGCATCTTTTGCCGTTGCATTCAGTCGAACTCGAATTACTAAAAGAACATCCGTTGAATAGCGCAACAGAGTAGTAGTCTTGATTTCATTTTGGTTGCAATGTTATTTCTGTAGAGTATTTTGTAAACAATGTTTGTAACTTAGAGCCCCACCATGTTATTGTTATGTCGTTTCAAACGTTTTCTATACATCACTCTTATCAAAATTATAATAATGTTGTTTGGGAAAAATATAAGCTTTATTTTAAAGGTGGCATTTCAACAATACATTTTCAACTTACAGTGTTATTTTTATTGGTTGGCACTTCTTAGTGGCATATTTGACTAAGTTGCCTTGACAATTAAGTCATTATTTATAATTAATTCCATAATACGTTGTTAAAATGTCTTTGGGCGTACTTTGCACTCATATATAAAGACATAGCAAAGCTATAACAGATATTATTTATTTCGTGGGAGTTTTTTTTACAATCGCAACACGGCCGCAATGACGTATTTAATTTGGCTAACTTATAACGATCAACATTATTTTAATCGGTTTTCTAAGATATTCTATATTTTCCGCTGATTACAGTGCTGTGATGAACATCATTGCGATCTTTATTGTCCTTAAGATCTTTAAAGAGCAGTCATAAGAACTAAAGTGAGACGTATACTGTACTGTATACATGGGTACCGATATCTTCTTTTACCAATTTTGTAAGAATCGTGCCCAACTTCTTTTTTGTCTGTTTTGCCGTCAGAAGTAGATAAATAAAACAAATTATTATTTTAAGGACGTTTTAAAAAACGATTTTTAAGGGCAGTCATTTATTAAAGTTAGAGTGAAATACACTGTACATTGTAGTTAACAGAAGCACTTTCACGACTGAAAGTTTTTTTGGTAAATTGTTTTGTTTTGTTTTTCCATAAGCATGTTTCAAATTGATCGTGATTATATCTTATCAAAATATTTTGCACAAGTAAAATGTGCTTGTAAAGCAAATTTTACTGTGTTACGTTTCTCTATTAAGATGCCAAATGCACTGAAACTGAAAAATTTTCTGTGAATTTTATTAAGCAAAGTATAGTGTGAATATTTCCGCTAATGGTTACAATCTTAAATTAAGTTACAAAAGTTACAAGTCTACTTTTCAAAGCAATGTTTTTATGTAGTAAAATGATCGAATACAACGATTACGTTTTTAAACTACTTCGTTTTAATATTTTTGAAAAATTGTGATATACAGACACTTTCTACTGATCTACAGTTAAATAAAACCAAAGCAAATTAGATTATGATATAATTAATGATAATGAAATTTTAAGTGTCTAAACATGCATTATCAAATTTTTTGGGTCAATTATATCATCAAACGGAAGAGCATCAATGCGACCGCAAAAAATACTGACGTCATTGCAGCGACAACACGGGAGGCGTCGCCGCCCGTTGGGGAGGAGTAAAAGTAAACAACGGGGGCAACGTTGGACGGATCAGCTTTTTTACCGCTTTCATCGATTGCCAATAATGCAAAACCCAACCTACGCATATATGAAACCATTATTACTAAACAATGCTGGTTATAGTTCAAGAAAGAGGTAGCATATAGGTTTGCAAATTCCAACGATGATTTTTCTATTCTTTTACTCTTTGCAATGTAGCTGATGAAGTTTGATCGTAGAAATGCCAGCTTTTTATTGCTGGTTGTCTATATGTTGCTTTTATGTCTTTGAACTACTTCGAAAAACCTACCCAAATATATTGCTGTAAAAAAACGATATTGACGTACGTAATCTGATCTGACGTAACTGCGATGTCAGTGGAAATCAAGAAAGTTTCTTTTGATCCAGCTACTTTCGGTTGGGTGAGGTTCCCTTTAATGACGTCACTCTTTTTCACCAATGTGCAACTTTCAAACGCATCAACAAGTTGTGTGACGTTGTTAATTACGTAACGTAACTCGTAACGAAACGCTGCATAAGAAAAAACAACGGTAAAGGCTTAAATATTCTGAAATATACAGTACAAGAAAACTTATAAATGTCGTCGTTTTGTTCATTGTTGGGTATGCTATGCTAAGCTATGCTGTGCTGTGGGTACCTGTGCCTTGGTCATAGTCATTTCCAGGGGCTGTGAAGGACAAAGTGACTCCGCTGTTAGGATCATTTACGTCCATTTGTTCCGCTTTTAAATCTGATATTGCGTTGGGAGGGAAAAAATCAACTGCTCCACTTACAGCTATTCTGTAATTTAAACACTTTAATGTAGCTTTAAAGGGTGGGTTTGCATATCACTAACAAACTGATAACATAACAGAGGAAAGACTAAACTGGATTACTGTAAACAATTCCGAGAAAAGAAATGTTTGAAATATTTTCACTTTGTTAATTTTACGCGATGTTGGTCTTATTATAACTGGTGATGATTTTATTTCTGTATTTAAGATTTATCTACAGTGATGCTGATTTTGTTGATAAAGGGCTGCACCATCATTTTTGTAAACGTTTGTTGTCAGATAATAATTTATTGTACTCTGTATACCTGTTGTATTTTGTATTTCATTGTACATTTATTATATACCCTGTGTATTGAAAACCTTCATTTGTGACCACTCGAGAAAAATTTCCTGTTTCAACTGGAGTGACGTCGTTAGTGCCGACGTAATACATTCCATCTGGATTGATGTTGACTGAGCCTGGTTAAATAACAACTATAGCTAAAAAACTGTTTGATTTTCAAGAAACCTTCCAATTGTTTTCATAATTTGATTGAGATGTTTTCTTGTCTGTTTCCAAAATACTTAACATGATACCCACTGTAAGATGTGTTCAGTAATATATATCAAAAAGAAAAACATGGCTGATTTACCATCCGCTTTTATTGTTCCGAAGTTGACAGGTGCTCTAGATCCTGCTACTCGTGTTGCTTTGTAGCTGTTGACTGTTTGGCTTACCGTAACCTGAACGTACAAAAACGTTTGTATGCGATTTAGGCAAGTTCATCGCTTTAAAGAGCGCATCGCAAACGTTCACGCGTGAATATTACTGTGTACTTGCTTACCTGAACTCCATAGCTTCCAGGTTTGCTGTAGCTTGTGAAAAAACGCGAGTACACACCGTCGTCTGCCCTAACATCAGGTGCTGTGTGATACCATTAAAATAAGTAATAGGTTAAGAAAAAAATTACAAAAAATGGTTAACAGAGGAACTTGGTTAACAGAACTTTCTTACCCGCCCCTGCGTCATATAGTTCTAGTTCTTTTACAGTTCCATCTGGTTGTTGTACCAATGCAAGCACATTTGCATCAAGGACAGGAGCGAAACCTTGCGAAACCTGCAATAAAAAAATCTTCTATTTAAACATTGAGATTCGATTATTGCTGCAACTTTCAATATTTATTTTTCTGCAATGTGGTATTTTGAAAAATATCGTACCAAATAGAGCTATCTTGATAAATTTTGAACTAACTTTTAGTTTTCGTGATATTTTTTTACCTGGGCATACACAACGATAGCATCTCCAGTGCCAACATCAGTTTTATCCAATCCAGAACTGACGACAATCGGTTGCTTCGATCTATCTGATGCTTGTGACGTCACACTGGTGATCACTTTTTGCGAACGATCGGCTGCGGTAGACACGTAATACCGCCACCTACCGGGCTAGGGTGTGAAACAAGTTTAATTTGAAGTTAAAGCAAAGTTAAAAAATAACTTCACGGTGTTTAATGCAGACTCAGGCGTTATCAGTGAAGAGAATGACAGTAAATTAACTAACTACAAAACTTTGGACAAGCCTGAAAACTTTGATGCTTTTTTGCATTGAAATTCTTTGCAATGCGAAAGAAATATCAACTTTAAAACGGGAAATATTTCTAAGGTTTATCAACTCTTGAACTAGATATTTTCACATAGACTGTATATCCGGTAAAGGCAGTTTCCAATATGTTAACTTTTCTTTACGTAAAGGACTAATTGTACAAAGTAAACTAAAATATATGATGTTGTTTAAGTTTGTCAATGTTATAGCGTCAGTGTCTGCGTCAGTCTTCAATGTTATACTGAAGGTGAGATGTAATTTCAATACTTTGTTGTATGATAATAAATTCAACTTACGTCAGCAGTGCCAGGCAGGGGAAAGGAAACGACTTTAAACGTAACATCAACTTTGTCCAAAGGTTGACCCGTACAATCGTTAGCATTTGCAAGGTGGTTGGTTGAATAAATACACCCAGATGGATGTTCAAGCACCACTTCAATCTGAATATCGTATTGATCCCAAGTGAAAGTGAACACAGTGTTGTTGCCGACTGTTGAGTCAATATCAACGTATCCATTGTAGGTGCTGTGTTTGTCTACATCGAAAGTCGAGCTGTGTACCTGTGTTGCAATTGATCGCAGCAATTTTAAAGGGTTATATTCGTAGCTTTGTCATTCCTGTGACGTATTTTGTGATAATAATTTTAGTTTTGAAAAGACTCGTAATCTAAAATTTACTTGAAATATTTCGCTGTAAACATCACCGTCGTTAGGTGACGCAAGACTTTGGAACGCTCCCAAAATGCTGTTGATGTTGACTTCACTTCCAAAGAACCAGATCCCGCCGGAATCGACAACTAAAGTCGCCAGGTCATTTTTTGCGTTTGTGCTGAAGAAAATGGCGTGAACGACCCCTCCCTGCAAATAGTTTTTTCGTGAAATCCTAAATCAAAAACTTCCTGATTCAAATGCCTCCTATAAACGCATTGACGGTTGGTGGTCAAACAGAAACTGGTTTAACTAATAATTAAAAGCTGTTTAATTTAAGAGTGTTTGTTTGATCTACTCACGAAAATCAAATTGCGAATGATGCAAACTGTACTACTCTTAGACTTACAACCAACCTACTGTCAAACGCGATTTCGGCAAAAATATTTACGAACTATTTTTAAGTATTAGAAATACATTTCAACGGAATTGTATTTTTTCAATCGTTTTTGACTTTAAGTTTTTTGATTTTATTTACTTCTAAAGAAAAGTTTTTTTTTACCTAAAAGAACTGATAAAGTTAAAAATTTAATGCTTTAACAACAATTAAAAGTTTGCTTGAAATTAAAACCATAACGCGTGAGATAGGCAATATTCACGAATGATAATATTTTATTGCTTTCAAAATATTTTTATATTCCGCGCACAGAAAACAAACTTTGCTTTTACTTTTATCTTTAAGAGAAATGTCGAGCGTCAGTTTGAACGCAAGATTGTTGGTCAAACAAATACCAACATTGTTGGCCAAACAAAGCTCGTATCAGCAGCATATTTACAGAAGCTAAAAGCAAGAATGTTTGTACGGTTCTACAAGCAACTTAAACACAAAACTCAAGTGGCTTCGACTGCTACCGAGGTTCAGGTGTACGTTAAAAACATCGTGTATGACAATACATATTGATCAATATAACGCTATAACATTATATTTTGATTAATACAAAGGCTATAGGTTTTTATCGTAATATTACGTTATTTGAAATTATGGCGAACACAGATTTTGTTAAAAAACATGAATCGAAAATTTCAATAAGTTTGGCACACATACATCCAATAAATATAACGTTTATACCACCAAATGGTTTTTGCTATTGTTTTCAAAGTGGTGTTTTTTGTTGTACATTGATAAAGTCACTACAAGTTAGTAAGTAGGCCTATGTGAACAAAATTTCGTGGTTCTTACAACTACAGTATAAGCTACAACCCTTACTGCTTGCAAAACTTGATCGGAGACGTCTTTAACATACGGTTTTTCATTTTCTTCTCCATCTGTGAAAACCACGATGTTGCCTCCTACTGGGTTTTTTCCATTTTCTTCTAAAATCTAAATAAACAATTATGACGTTAAAATTTTTTTAGATATGCTGTTGTTGAACATATTGTCGGAGTGGTAATGGCTCAAATCAGAGAATTAACTTCATGTTAAGTTAAGCTCCAGTTTTCAGCTTCAAGCTTTGGTTATGAATCCCACTTTTAAGTCTTAATTCAAAAAAATATTAGCGTGTTAGGCTTTACCTCTAAGGCACTCAGAAGGCCACAGCCTATGCAGGTGCCGCCAGATGCATCTTTTGGTAATTTGGTAAGAAGAAAGTCCCTATCGCTTTGGTCTGTTAACGTGCGAAGGCTTGACAGCTTTGAAGCACTCGAAGCAAATTCCACCAAAGCAACTTGGTCTCCCGTTGGCACAAATTGATCAATAAAAATGCTCACGACCTGTCGCATCTGTTCCAGCTTTGTCTAAAACAAAATGTTTTAATCAGTTAACCAAATCAGTTTTAAATTAATCAAGTTCGATACTTTGTCGTGAAGCAAAATACAAAAACTGCCGCATGTTGTGCTGCCCGCTTGCAGCATGTTTATTTAAAATAAATAAAGTTATCCTTCGCAAAACGGTAAAGTGATAGGATAAATATATGATGTCATTACCCCAATCATGCTTCCAGACGTATCTAAAACGAGAACGTATCGTTTAGATGACGTAGGCTTGATGATGTTAAACGTCGGTGATGTGTCAAAAAGTGCAACATTCGGAGAATTTGCGTTCGCGAAATCGCTGGAATCAAGGATGACTTCCCAGGTGCTCCGGAGGTTGCACATCCTGTTCTGCTCGTTTGGAGCTTCTTTGTTGTGGATGTTGTAAGGATCGCTTTCATCATTGTGACAAAATAATTCAACCTGAAAATTTATGATGAGTTTCAAACGAAAATTTAATCCACACCAGAGTGACTTAAACACAAACCAAAAAGTTTTTTAAGGTTTTGTCGAATTGAAAGAAAGAGACATTTTGCAAAAGTGTTTTAAGCAAAAAGAATGAATTTTAAGCCAGGAGAAGGAGATATGACAACATCCGTCATTTTTCAAAAGGGAATTTTCTTCTCCAACTGGCACCAGCATCATGAACGTCTCGTATTCGTCACTTGATAGTCACAAATTATTCTTGAACCTGTTTTATGTATTGGTTGGACATAAAAGATGAAGTTAGATATGACGATTGCTCTTCGTAAGGAAAGAACACGCAATTGTCCTCAGGTAGACCATCTTGCACATTTCGCTGGCAGTCACGTGCCGTTCCGGTGGTTGAATAATCAATCACTTTAAACTCGCCCTTAAGGTTGACTGGACATCTGTCAAGATTAGATGTCTTTAAATAAACAACGGTCACAAAGGATGGTCAAGCTTTTAAATGCAAAGAAGAGAAGGATTTTCAAGTATAAAGTTATTGTTATGCAATAATTACAGTGGCTATATGGCTACGTTTTACCTACCTCGTTGCTTCAATCTGTCCCATGCTGTTGTAGTAAAAAGGGTCGTATCCGTATGTAGGGGATTCGTCAAACACACCCCACCTGTAGTGACCCCATTCGTGTGCCATTGCTTTGCCTACAAGCAAAAATCATTTTTCAAGTTTATGTCAGAAAAATGTTATAGGGCTACGAAGTAGTGTTGTTATGGTAGAACTATGACCTCAATCGGATGTACATTATACTAACCTGTTTGGGAATCATTACATAGGTGGGTGAATTAAGTTTTTATTTGATTTTCTCGTGACTAAAGGGCTCACAAACTTTGATTTTTCAATAACATTCAAACCCAAAGAAGTTTGGGACTGTATATGCATAAAAATTCGTGCAGTACTCGTTTGCTTTGTGGCTTATACTGTACAGTTCGTTAAAACATGATTACCTTTAGGTCCAAAGATGTCCACGAAAGAATCATTGACAAGATAGGAAGGTGTGAGGTGGATGTAGGTACCAGGCTCGCCGCAACCTCCGTACTGTAGAGTGTATGGCTGGTCTTGATACACTGGGTTGGGATAGGCCACTAAAACATCCGCCTGAGTGAAAATTAAAACATTTAAAATAGAGCCATTCTTTCCCTTAAAGAGCTGATGCAACAAAATAGAAAATACTGTTAATAAAAATAGAAAATATTTCTATATTTGTTATATTTAAAAAAAATAACAGACCAGCAATTTAAGCAATATTTTTTGCAATGCATAAATTCCTTTTTTGCTGTAAAACATGTTATAAAATTTACAAACACGCACCGCGTCGTAAGTTTCTTTTCCTGCTGGTTGGTAAGTTCCTTCATTCCAAAATTTAGGCACCAAGATTGTGATTTGGTCAAAGTAAGCTCTTTGTTTGGTTGCAGTGTATAATGCTTTGGATGCATCAGTCCATACTTCCTGCAAAACAAATAGGTTATTTGGAAATAGATATATCTAACTAAATTATTCAAGCAAAATAGATGTCAAAATGACAAAAAAATAAAATAATGTTGACGACGATCGATAATTTTGCTTTGTTAATCTTGGTATTTTTAATAGAAAAATACTTTTTCAATATCTGGAATAACGTCATAACAATAGGTTATAATTGGTATAGTTAACAACAATACCACAAATTGGAGTATCAAGCTTAATTGAAAAGTATTTAACAAAAGGCCAGTTGCAATATTGTCTGCAACACCCTTTGTTGCTATATCAATAACTTCAACTTTAGCGTTTCACAGACAAACAAGGAAAGCACACAGAAATGTTGCCTTTTATTTTTCTGATTAAAATTACTTCATCCTTGTTTGCTATAGAAACTGATACAACACACTTAATTTGACGGACAACTTGAGATCAAAAACACAGTTTACTGATAAAAAAAAACAATACCATTATGCTGTACCAAAAGCGTATTGATTTATTGACAAGGCAACCGCTCTCTACATAAGATTGTGAACTTTTTTATAGAAATGCACTATGTAAACAGTAATATTGTGATAAGGTAATTGCAAATATACCAATCACTAAGTGATAAAAGTAGAACTAAATTTAATCCAAACTGATATGGGTGGACAAACTTCGCAAGGCAAGCAGTTTTGCGACCAACTACACGCATTAATTGCCCCTTAACTACAATTGTAGAAGGGTTAAAACGGTCGATCTTAGAAATTCTGAGACATAAAATTGTTATCTGATAATGTTAAAACAAGTGCTTACCCTATGTTGGTTTCTTTGTTAATTAAATCATTCTAGTTTATTTGATAGCCGCTTTATTGGCCCATTTGTGGTCCTTGTCTTCCGCATAAAAAATTTGCTTGCGACGCATCTGACACAATTTGTCAGAAATCAGCAATTTCTGCTCAGCCTAATTAATTTCGTTTTGGCATTTTAATTTGACAAATTGCATAATTCAATATTGCAAAAATATTTTTAGGATTGGGTAGGCAAACACAAGATCATACAAACCACATAAGGAATTTATCCTGAAACTACTTAAACAGACAGTGATATCTCCCTCAACTAAAGCGGATAAATTAATCAGCTTTGAGTAATCAAACATGTCATGTGAGTAAACGATGCCAACAGAGTTAAAGTTTATTTTGTTATGTTGCCATGACTACCTCTTACCCAGAACTTTGGGCCTTAGTTCACCTATATGTCAACCTTTTACCTTTATTTGGCGTTTATAAGAGATCCCAAATCAAATTTGTACCTTGATGGCATCAATTAGCTCAGAACTTTCAGGAACTTCAGGATTGATGGCAATCAACAGTCCACTGTAACCATTGTTGGAAATAGTCACTATTGATGACGACACTATGGCGCCTTTAAAGCAAGCCAAAACGCACAAACTAAACGAAAGATTTACTAAAATCATTTATTCGACTTTCACTTAACAAAAAAGCTAATGTTGCAACTTACAACAAAACTTTGTCCTAAAACTTAAAACTTTATTAACAAGTAGTAAATTAAAATTCTACCAATTGCTTTTTGTTGCTGTATTTGTCAAAAATAATATTTCAAAAAACGGTTTTTCAATTTTTGGTCCTCTCCGTTCTTCTGTATTATTCAAACCAGAATATCTACTCCATTTTGTTTTACAAGCTTCAATTGAAAGATTTCTCAATTTTTTACCCAAATGCCCTGACCTTGTCCGAGATACGAATCTACCAGATCTGTCCATAAAAATTTAATTATTTAAAATTTAATAATTTAAAACAAGTTAGAATCTTTATGAAATACCTAAATACTGAAACATAAAACATGTGCTCCAAACAATACAAACAAGCTACAACCAAATGTTAAAAATGCAGGCAAATTTCTTCTTATTCCTATGCAATCTCAAGGTCATACACATATATTCGTAATGATAGCTTTCGCTTGCTTCTTTTTTGCCTTTGATCGTGACCACTTATTCGTCATGAGATGAATATTTCTTTTGACTTTATACTGACAATCAATGCGTTGCCCTGCCTAACTACTGCCGCAAATATATCTTTACTCATTCACCAATCAAATCTTTAGACTCTTTAGATTTAGATTCAACCTACTCACACATTGCTTGCTACCATACCACATACGTTGATCTGAGACGTATGGGCTCAATGTAATAATTTGAATGCTGTTTTTCATTTGACAAACAAAATCGAGAGCAAAACGCTTTGCTGCTGCTTCTGTGATAAAGTTGTTTAAATTGTTTGTTGTAGCTGTCCTGGTAACCGTTATGACTTAAAACTAACCTGCTGATATTCGTATGCACCCGCTTCACTACTTTAACACCACCACCTAACGGCCAAAGGAATCCATGTTAGTTTTATAGTCTACACCTGAATGGTTTTAAGTGGTGTTGAAAAATTTTCTTTTTAATCTTATGTTTTCCTCTCTTTCTCAACACATCGATGTCATTTTACATTAGTGCTTGTAAGATTAGGTTGCTCTGTGTGAGATAAAAGTAAAGATGAGATAAAGATGCCCTGTGTGAGTCGATATTATTTCCATTAATTCCTGTCCACGCCAATGTGCATGCAAAATTACAAATAAGCCGCAGCTACGTTAATACAAACGAGGCGCTTGCCTCCGTAAATTTTCTCGAATTTTGACACAAAATATTTTTAGTGCTCAACTACATTTAACAACATATTCAACCCGAGACGTACTTGACATATTTGGCTCGGTAAAAATTTTCCTCTGGATACGGCTAGTATCAGACTTCTGCTATAGCCGAACGCTCATCAGTTTTATGTCAAACGTTATCCATCGATTTGGTTGAGTCAAAACGCGCAACTATAGCAACCGTCTATGTCTCGGTATAAAAACTGCGCTCGAAATTATGAACTTGGTTGTTGAGGTTCGGACATCTTGCCACCGACGTGGAAGGCTCAACCGCTTTGCAATGTTTAGAGAAATTTTTTAATAAGTATTGAAGCAAGCCTTGCTCTTCGACGGTTGGATTTTATAAATTTTCATTCCTAAGACTTCCACGACTCAAAATAATTCTTGTTCAAAAAAGTTTAAAGAACGTCTGCTTTATACTACCTCATCTGTTAAGTCCACTCTAAACTTAACTATAAATTTCCAGGTTTTTTTAAAACTGAGAAATTAAACACTAGCTTTGAATAGATGCGTATTATGCAGATGAAGTTAAGAACATTTTAAACCACAACATGTTTTTGAAAATGAAACTGTGTTGGATTTTTTATCATAAATTGACAAGTTTTTTGCTGCTAAAAGTTTTCTTTGATTTCAATTAAGCAGCTTTTTTGGGTATTACCCCTAAAAATACACCGCAATTAACAAATACAGCAACCTTACAACATAAATGTGCAAAAAGAGTTATACTGTCACACTTTTATAGTGCATTAGTTGAACACAACTAATCCTGAACAATATAGTGTCTTCGTTTCTGCTGCTCCTTGAAAATGTTTACAAAAAATGGCAATACACAATTGCTTCTGATTGTTGCTATGGGTAATTTACAACAAGTGATCTTGATTATAAGTTTATACACTCCTGAAAGTACAAAGGCACTGAAGTTTTCAATCTTATACTGTCGTGTCATTAAAGAGTTACGTAATAAAGTATCAGTGCAGCTGTAAACGACACCGACGTCACTGCAGCAATGGCTCGGGGGGCGGCTCCACCTGGGGAGGAGTAAAAGTAAACAACGGGGGCAACGTTGGACGGATTACCTCTTTGACCACTATCATCGATTGCCAATAATGCAAAGCCCAATCTGCACATATAATCATTACAGAAGCTGTTTACATTGTATTGTTGTGCATACAGTATATGGTTGTAGTGTGTTAGATGGTATAGTAGTAATACGCTGAGTATAGTAGAATGGCAGTGGTGTATAGTCGTCATACAGTGATGCATACATATAACTACATACGTATAGTCGCCCCGTACTAATGGAATTGGCTTCAACATAGACTGGTTTATAAGGTAACATTTATATTTCTGGTTTTTGTAACTCATGGAAGCATACTTAGGTTAGAATAAACTCCAACCAAAGAAGCGCAGAAACAAATAAAAGGACCTTAGTTTTATTATTATCAGAAACAGACTTTTTGACTTCTGTTTTGTAGCTTTTTTTAACAAGATTTTATGTTTATTTTTTACTGCCGATTAAACAAAGTTTTCATGCTTTTCGACCACTCGGTATCATTGATGAAATAATAAGATATTTACTTACGTAATCTGGTCTGACGTCACTGCGATTTCATTGGAAATCAGGAAGGTTTCTTTTGACCCAGCTGCTTTCGGTTGGGACAGGTTGCTTTTAATGACAACAGCGTTTCCTACAAACGCGCAAGTTTCAAACGCATCCACAAGCTGTGTGACGTTGTTGATGACGTAACGTATTTCGTAATACAAAGCTGAGCAATGAAAAGAAATGAAAATTAAGTAAAGACAAAGTGCAGCATTTTTGGTCCAATATTTTGTTACAGTTAATTGCCGAATTGCAATTACCCGATCCCTGGTCGTAGTCATCTCCTGGGGCCGTGAAAGACAAAGAGATTCCACTGTTAGGGTCATATACGTCGATTTGTTCCGCGATCAAGTCCGTTATTTTGCTCGGCGGATAATAGTCATAGGTGCCATCTATTGGGTCCCTGTTTATATTTAACGATGACGTTATTACCGGGTAATGACGTAATGCTGAGATTTCTGTACAAAATTTTTAATTATTTGAATATGTTCGTACCCTGTGTATTGAAAACCTTTGTTCGTGACCACACGTGAAAAGTTTCCTGTTTCAACTGAAGGACTAACATCGGCGCTGCTTACATAATTCATGACAGCCGGATTGATATTGACTGAACCTGTTAAAATGTCAAAAAATGTCTGTTTGACAGATAACAATTTGTTCGTTGTTACAGTACGTACAGTGGTATTCGTCCTCGCTTGACTGATTCAATAAAACACTCACTTGACGCGGTATTAACGAAAAGTCATTAAAATATTACCGTCCGGTTTTATTGTTCCAAAATTGACGGGTGCCCTGGAACCTACAGCATGTGTTGCGTTGGTACCGTTGCCCATTTTACTTACAGTAACCTGAAATGTAAAATCGAGTTGTTTTGAGAAGTCAACATTATGGATAACTTCATAACTTGGATAAAATTTTCATTTGAATTACTTGGACTCCGTAACTTCCTGGCGAGCTGTATCCCGTAAAATAACGAGAGTAGACCCCATCGTCCAACCTAACATCGGGTGCTGTAAGGAAATTTATATTGGGTGATATGTCATAAATATTAAAAAAGAAACTAGTTGTCGGTCTTACTACAAGGTAAATTTTTGTACTATGAGCGTAACTTTTCTAAATTTCGAACATTTATTAGATGTGCATTTCGCCAGTGATTACAATAGCTTTGAAGTTAGTTGTTTCCATACCTCCTCCTGCGTCATAAAGTTCTAGTTCTTGTACAGTTCCATCTGGTTGTTGTATCAATGCCAGCACATTTGCATCAAGGACTGGAGCGAAACCTTGCGAAACCTATATAACATAGACATCTTTTAATCACACCTCTTTGATCTGAAATGACTGTAATATACTGACGTCAACAGTTGGTAAAATTACTTCAAATTTCTCACGCTTTTATACCTGGGCATACACTACAATAGCTTCACCAGTGCCAACATCTGTTTTGTCCAATCCAGATCGGACAACAATCGGTTGCTTTGATAGATCCGACGCTTGTGACGTCACGCTAGCTACCACTGTTTGTGAGCGATCAGCCGCAGTAGACACGTAATATCGCCATCTACCGGTCTAAAAGTGGAACAAATGGGAAAATAAATTATAGATATAAATGCTAATGTTAGCAGGTACATTAAAAACGTTACATTATGTACGCAAGTTAAACGTCAACATAGAGTTAAACCACTTTGCTTGTTCAGATTTTTACGATGCGTTCTACATTTACGGAGAGTGAGAATAACATGCTATAGCCTACATATAATAATCAATGGCAAATATACTGGCGAACACACCTCAGCTGTCCCAGGCAGCGGAAAAGATACAACGTTATAAGTGAGGTCAACGTTATACAATGGGTGATCAGGACAACTGTAAGGGGTAATGACGTAGTTTGTCGAATACGTGCATCCCGATGGATGTTCAAGCACTACTTCAACCTGAATATCGTATTGATCCCAAGCGAAAGCAAACACAGTGCTGTTGCCGATTGTAGTGTCAATATCAACGTATCCACTGTAAGTGCCGTATTTGTCTACATCGAATATTGAGCTGTGTACCTTTAAATGATTGCATTAAAGACCTCTAGTAGTACGTTTTGTAGTGATTGAGTTAGTGATAAGACAATAATGCTCGTGGCATGATTATGACAATGATTATAGGGCTGGTGGCAATAGTACTATAGTGATAAAGTAGATGGAATCATGCTGAAGGCCGTTTTCTTAAATCTTTCAAACTCAAACTTACTTGAAATATTTCGCTGTAAACATCTCCGTCGTTGGATGACGCTAGGGTTTCAAAAGCTCCCAAAATATTGTTGATATTTACGTCACTTCCGTAGAACCAAATCCCACGGGAATCCACAACTAAAGTCTCCAGGTCGTTGTTTGCGTTTGTGTTGAAGAAAATGGCGTTAACAACCGCTCCCTGCAAACAGTTATATCGATAGCGTGATACACTATGGAATTCCGAGTGTTTAGACATGAGCGAACAAATATCTTTAATCAAACACAAGCGGGTTTACCGAAATGAGAAAAGCTGTTTAATTTATGAGGGTTTGTCGTGGTTGATGACGTGGTTAGAGGCGAAACTCCAGTTGCGCCCAGTAAAACTTTTTACACAATTCCTTTAAGCGTCGTTCAAAATCGGTTTTCAGTAACAAAACTGTATATATTTTAATGCTTTTTGCTATTTGTTTTAAGAGTATTACATTTTAGTTATATTTCGATTTCATTTCATTTCAAATTAAAAACGAAAAATTAGCGGAAACTTCTAAGTTTTAATTAAAATTGAAGCGACACGTGAAATACGTAAATAATTACTGACGATAGCTGAGTTTATGTAGTAGACGAAAAAGCGGGGATTTTTTTTGTTTTTAATGAAACAAACTTTCGTGCTCTTACTCCCTGCAAGACTTGATCAGCAACATCTTTGACATACGGATATTCATTCTCTTCTCCATCTGAGAAAACAACGATGTTGCCTCCAGCTGGGTTTTCTCCATTTTCTTGCAGAATCTACAGCGACAGGTTCAATGCGTTTCAAATCTAATTACAGGTTTTGACAGGTGTGCTTCAAAAATCATTTTAGTTGATGTTTTTGCCAACTCGTTTACAGTACTTGTAAAGCAATTTGAATCCCGCCTCCTATACATGTGCTTCCAGATGCAGCTGTTGGGATTTTTCCGAGAAGATAATCTCTATCAGCCTGGTTTGTTATTGTGTAAAGGCTTGTTAACTTCACAGCCTTCGTTGCAAATTGAACTAAAGCAACTCTGTCTCCTGTGGCCACAAATAGGTCGATGAAAATGCTCACGACTTGTCGCATCTGATCCAGTCTTGTCTATAAAAAACACTTACGTTATACGCTGTAAACGTGACGAAATGTGCGTTTTTAATAGTTTTACGTATGTTTTATTATATTTTAATGCATTTACCATTTAATCATCTTTTTGCACGATATGAGTCGTTGGTTTTGCATTTTTAAACATGTATATTTGTGATGCTGCATTTATCGATCACGATACGCCCGGTTGTGCTTAATTCATCACGTATGTTGAATTGTATGTTTGCCACGTACTTTAGTGTAATGTTTTTATCCTTTGTCTCACGCCATTATCGCAGTAATTTTGATGTGTACGCTTTTTGAAACATCTCTACCTGAAGGACGAAACGCTACTCGTTTTTTAAGAACTAAATCATAAGTATTTTGGGCCTACACGGAGCGCTACAAAGAGATGGCTGCGATTTTGTGAATGCTGTAGTCTCGCGGTGGATACATGAAGTGTTTTTAATTTGTTGAAAGTATCCAATTAAACTATTTTATATACAACCCGACTAGCCGTAAATGGAAAAGGACTAGCAGAATTTGATATGAAGTAATAAGTTAGCTGTTCATGCATAAAATTGTGATGTAAGTGAAGTAATTAACATTTATAATAGTAGTCTACGTCCTAACCGTGCTTGCAAGTAGTCTGGTTATGACACCTGTAAAAGCTGGACGGAATTTATTTCGTAACTTTTTTACCCCAGCCATGCTTCCAGACGTATCCAACACGAGGACGTATCTTTGTGTAAACAAAGGCTTGACGACGCGAAACGTCGGTGTTGTATCAAGTCCAGGGTCGTTTGGAAGATTCGCGTTCGAGAAATCGCTGGAGTTGAGAATGACCTCCCAGGTGCTCCGGAGGTTGCACATCCTGTTCTGCTCGTTTGGAGCCTCCTTGTTGTGGATGTTGTAAGGATCGTTTTCGTCATTGTGACAAAATAATTCAACCTGAAAAGCAATGACTTTTAATCGATGAAAATCCAAGTTAACGCCAAAACGGTTTTTAAGATTGAAAGAAAGCGTAGTTCAAAAACTTCCGTTAAAAAGACTGAAACCGAAACGTAGTTAATAACAGACTTTGATGAACACTGACATTTTTCATCAAAAAATCTTGATTCCCAGCATTATCAGGATTGTGATAGTTTAAAAATTGTTATTCACAAAGAAATCTTGTACCTGTTTGATATATTGGTTGGACATGATTGATGTGGTTAGATTTGACAGTTGCTCTTCGTAAGGAAGGAAAAGACAACCGTCTTCAGGCAGACCGTCTTGCACGTTTCTCTGGCAGTCACGTACCGTTCCGGTTGAGTAATCAATCACTTTAAACTCTCCATTAAGGTTGACTGGACATCTGTGGCAAGTTAAATGTTTTACTAACAAACATGAAACACAATTCAAATTAGGAGAACATTATTCAGAGAAGCACAGCCAGCCGGGCACATTTTTAAATTTAACCATGCGGAAGTAATAAAATAAGTAACATTGTGTTATGCTATGATTACTCTGGTTATTATTACGTTTTCCCACCTCGTTGCTTCAATCTGTCCCATGCTTGTGTAGTAAAAAGGGTCGTATCCGTATGTAGGGGTTTCGTCAAACACACCCCACCTGTAGTGACCCCATTCGTGCGCCATTGCTTTTCCTACAAGCAAAATTGTTTTTAGCCTTGTAAGTGGAAATTACTTTTGGCGCCGAATTTAGTGTATTTCTGTGAACATCAGAGATTGTTATAATGATTATAATTATGAAAATAACGTTTCAACATTGTTCAATCATCGCCAAATTTTTAGTACAATATATAGATTACATGTTATTTTTCTGTGAATGTTTGCAATTGTTGCGTTATACCTTTAGGTCCAAAGATGTTCACGAAAGAATCATTGACAAGATAGGAAGGTGTGAGGTGAATGTAGGTACCGGGT
Organism: Clavelina lepadiformis; assembly: GCF_947623445.1. Taxonomy (NCBI): domain Eukaryota; kingdom Metazoa; phylum Chordata; class Ascidiacea; order Aplousobranchia; family Clavelinidae; genus Clavelina; species Clavelina lepadiformis. Next base: position 22,939,891 of record NC_135243.1, on the reverse strand, counting down.
TCGCCGCAACCTCCGTACTGTAAAGTATATGGCTGGTCTTGATACACTGGGTTGGGATAGGCCACAAGTACATCGGCCTGAGTGAGCGTTAAAGTATTAAAAATTACTTCGTCCTTTCCGAGAAATGCAGTAATAAAGTTTACAGTTGTTTACTTTCTGTTTTATAGAAGGCTACATTGGTCAGTCAAATGTCAAAAATGGCCAATATTTGGTCAAATTTCGTTTATGATTTTTGCTATGAAATATCTTTATGTTTACTTACCGCGTCGTAGGTTTCTCTTCCTGCTGTTTGGTAAGTTCCCTCGTTCCAAAATTTAGGCACCAAGATTGTGATTTGGTCTAAGTAAGCTCTTTGTTTGGTTGCAGTGTATAATGCTTTGGATGCATCAGTCCATACTTCCTGGAAACCAAATAGGTTATTTTGAAATGGATATATTTAACTAAATCATTCAAGCAAAATAGATATAAAATTGACAAAAAAATAAAAACACTTTTGACGACGAACGATTTTGCATTGTTGAAATTGGTATTGTAAACACAAAAAGACTTTTTCAAAAACGTCATAACACTAGGATATAATTGGTATAGTTAACAAAAATACCACAAATTGGAGTGGAATTATTCAAGCTTAATTGAAAAAGTATTTAACAAAAGACCGGTCCCAATTTGTGTGTGACTAGATACGTTCAATAATTTCAACTCGAGCGTTTCACAGACAAACAAGGAAAGCACACAAAAATGTTATGTTGCCTTTCATTTCCCTGAACAAAATTACTTCACCATTGTTTGCTATAGAAACTGATACAACACACCTAATTTGATGGACAACTTGAGATCAAAAACACAGTTTACTGATTAAAAAAAACAATACCATTACGCTGTACCAAAACTGTAATGGTTTATTGACAAGGCAAGCACTCTCTACATGAGATTATAAACTTGGTTATAGCAAAGTACCATATAAACAGTAATATTGTGATAAGGTAATTGCAAATACAACAAACACTAAGTGATAAAACTAGAACTAAATTTAATCCAAACGTAAAACATCCTTTAGTTACGTTTAATAACTTTCGTTGTGGTGTAAGAACTGTGTTATCCCAAAGCAAAGCGTCTAGTTTACTTATCCCCGCTTATATCAAAAAACAGCATTGAGTGTTTATTACGTCATAACTCCTACCGATTTATGCTTTTGAACACGGGCAAAAGTGGGTGAAGCATAAATTTTTACCTTGATTGCATCAATCAGCTGGGAACTTTCCGGAACTTCAGGATTGATGGCAATCAACAGTCCACTGTAACCATTGTTGGAAATAGTCAATATTGATGACGACACAATGACATCATCAAAGGAAGTCAAAACAGACAGAGTGAGAAGAAGACTCGCGAAGTTCATTCTATCCGAGTTACCAAAATGTTAATGCTGCACTGTACAGTAAAACAAGAATCTTTCCACAAACAAGCATAGATGCTTCAAGATACTAAACACTAAAATGCTACAAAAAAGATGTCACCTTTTCTTTGCGTTAATAATTGCAATACTAATACTTTAAATAACTGTATCTTTTGTATTTCAACTATTTGTCTGATTCCCGCAGATGGTCCACCTCGCCATTTTAAAGGTTTTCCAAATTTGTAGCAATTAATTCCAAACCCCGTGGGTCGCACGTCCCTGGCTTTCCGTTATCCCGTAGTATATATTTCACATATTTAATGACTGATTAAATGGAATGTGTTTGCGCTCTTGACTGCAAACATTAGTTTCGGATAAACAGGGTTCTTTTTTCCAGAATGTACACTGCTTCACCTTGCTGGACGAAACTGATAGATAAATCTCCGCTAAGTGACGCAACTGGGTCAAAAGTTATAAGAGCGTTTAGTAAAGAAGCGACATAGCTTAGAATGACAAATGTAAAAATTTAACAATTTTAGAAATATCCAAGTAAAGTTTTTCTCAAAATTACCACGGTTTTTAAATTTTCTATTCTAGGCCACTTCAAAACTTATAAAAACCAAATCGATGACAACACCGTTTAAAACCAATTAATTTAAAATCAAAATTAAACAAAATGAATTGTTTTGCTAACGTAGTCCATATATATTCGCTATTATGTAGTATTATTTATATTATAATATTCGCTATATATAACAAAAAACTAAAAAGATTAATTCAAGATTGCTTATACCTTTTACCATTTACGCAGATGTATTGTTTGTGCCATAGGTATACAAATATGGTGAGCGCACATTAGTGGTTCATACCATGTATGTTTGAAGAAAGCAAATAAATACTACAATAATTTACTAGACACTGATTTGATGGATTCGATTATGACGTAATAATAGCCTAGACCAGTAGATCTATAACATAACTTTTTTGATCTGTTCATAACCATCGAATTTCAATTTGGCGTGTATTTCTACGTTGCATACAGTTTCAACTTTCAACAGCAAACGCTGTAGTTTAAAAGTTGAGAGTTGTTATAAGATCTTTTGATGCGAAGTATTGTTACGTCGTTATCGCCAATACGTCTACCTCGAATCTTTAAGAATCATAATCTTTTGCGTAAATCAATTTGTGCGTCCAGTCTGCTATAACTTATTATTGTGATTATTATTGCCAGTAAGTTTTACTTAATTTATTATTGCACTATTTTATAGTATAAAGTTGCTATGGCAATAACTTTTAATAACTTTTAAATACTTTAATAACTTTAATAATAACTAAATATAAACATATATTTTAATATATAAATATAAAAATAAACTAAAATAATAATAATAACTTTAATAACTTAAAATAACTTTTTTCGATTACTATAATTCAAGGGAGGCCAATTTGAATGTATAAGTGGGCGCCAAATGCTCGACTAACCAAAACCGCCACTCATCTGAGTGAGCATTGAGTTTGGTTTGATCCGCTCTCAAGCTTGCGAGCTGGCGGCGACCTAGTGAGGTAACGCTTGAGACTCAACTCAAATTAAATTCGCGTGAGTTGAGGTTTCGAACTTCACGCTTAGTAATTAACATACTGGTAAAACTCACCTTTAATTTTTGCTTTGATGTAACAGAAAATGATGTCCATCTAACAGAACTGGTTATGCTCGAGTGATTTCAAACCTGTAGGCCGGCGAGCTTGATGAAATGTTTTTCACAATTTGAAAAAAGAGACCCACTCTTTCTCATTTCAATGAGTGACAAAAGGCTCTTCAATCACAATAACCATCTTGGGATTCCCCTACTTTGTAATGATTTGCTATGCAAAGCTGTTTTACTTTTCAGTTCAGTTTTTTAGTGTTTCACTGGTGTGCGTAGGTTTATTCTATCTTTCCGGCAGCGTGTGGAAAGTGTTGTATCACAAGCTTTATTCTGTTATTGAGGCGCGTGTAATTAAAGTAATTCAGTTTTGTATTTACTGCTAGCCTAGGCTATTTTCTAAAGTTTGCTTGAAATGCATAGCAAAAATACATGTTATCATGTGTATCACGCCACAGATACCACGGAAGCTTTCACAAATTTCAAATTTATAAATTTATACCCACCTGAGCGAAACCTTTGCAAGCCAATGCCCAGAATGCTTGCAGTTTAAAAAAGAAACAAAGAGGTATAACATTTTCTATTATTAAGTGTAGACGATTGAAAAAATCTTACCACCCTAAACAAGATAGTGGCCGTAAATCAAAAAGAGTCTGTTGTGGACCTAGTTCTGCAATTCTATGCATTTTCATTGCTGCCATATTCTACAGTCTGGTCCCCAGTTACTGAAATTGTGACGTCATCTGTTTGTTCACTTGTGTACTAGACTCCCAAAACCCTCATCTGACAGCCTGAGCCTGCGCACATGAATTGCACTCTTAGATCTTTTGTGTACTCAAGATCTTGTGAAAAGGGCTAAAAAGTGCTGTCTGGTCAGAAGCATGGTATGGTAGGCTATTTATGTCAATCTTTATCTTCAAACGGAGAAAAGTTTTTGCACGACTTAAACCCAGTGATGATTTTTCATCGCTCGAGCCCCTGTGACCTAGCTAGCCTTTGTGCGAGTTCCGATTGACCCACAATTTTATTTGTGTTTTTGCTTTCTTACACGAGATTACCAGAATTTAAAACTGTGTCGTTAACAGAACAGGAACAAGCGTTGTTAATGCCTTGACCAGGGGCAATACAATGATAGTGCCACTGGGTATCGAACACGGGCCGTATTATTACCAGCTCAGGTCTGCAACCACCCAGGCTCAGATACTGAGCATCCAGACTGCATTCTATGTGAGTGACCAAGTTACAAACATACATTTTAGTTTAAGGCTTACCCATGAATACTGGAAAGTATGGCAGTTTTCGAGACAACTTTAGAAAGTAAACGACAAGACAACTTTGGACCATAAATAGCTTTGAAGAAGTCAGGCATGACCTAATGTAACTAGGGCAGACACCGATTAATTTAAACAAAAATAAATGGTATCATTATTGTGTGTCGTACTAAACTATTTATACTATTTTTACGATCATTGTGACTAACACTTATGGTCAAGTCGAGTATAGTGGGCGCTTTTGAGTTTGAGGGAAAAGAAGGCGCACTGCTAATTATAATAAAGAAATAAAAAAATTTCAAGTTTTATCCATGCCAATTTATTGCCCTACTATTCTTCTACGTATTTTATAACGATAGACTAACTTTGTGTGCTCTCACCTTCTGAGAGAATATATGTCCATGTCACTATATATGTCTTCGCCATATATGTCCATGTCACTAAATTTTGCTCAATAACAAGCTTTGGGACAGCTGGTTGAACTTTGGTATCGTTCTCAATACGCTCACACGACCATTTGAGTTATGATGTTACATACCCAAAGGAAGCCTTAACCTTAGGTCAAATGAAAAAAATTCCCAAAATTCTTGCGTAGTGCAAAGCAGCAGCCCGAGCCTTCGATGCACACATGACTAGATGTTAAGAGGTTAACTTTACGCAGGGTCGCATAGAATAGTCTGGCATGTGTTGTTGTGCGCGTGTTAAGCATGATTGGCAATTATGAAAGCTAATAAGTTACGAAATCGTTCTTTAATATTTAAACTTTTGTTTAAACTTGTTCACTGTGCTTGTTCACCAACAGATTAGAATACAGTAGATAATATTTTTTCCATTTCGGTAAAGTTAGGTATTCGTTAGCCAGTATCAGTACGTCTAAATGAGCTTAAGCCACTTTGCGTGATAGTATATTAAACCGCATATCTAGAGAATTGGTTGTAATTTTCCATCTGGTGTGTGATAAATTTTGCCGATAGGTTGAAATTGTTTGTACAAAAACGGTTTTGTTTTAAGATTTTTTTTCTTACAAGTCTTGTTTTGTGCTTGTACAAATATTCGTGCATGTTTCGGCCCTAGTCAACATTACTGTTTGTTTTTTTTTATTTCTATTCATCTTTTTCTGATTGTGAATAGTTACATTTGATTTTTTGGATTTTCTGCTTTGTGAATAGAATATATGTAACCATTTCTAACAACACGCATGAAAGTTCTGTCATTTATCAGTGTTGTTGTATGGTGCTATGTTCAATCTTTATTAACTCAAATAGTACATGCTTAGCGAAGCGCGTCGGCTTAGTCATCATAATTAAGAGCGATTCACGCTGCACCAACTCTTGTTTTGCGTCTTTGCGATAGTTTTCATGAGAGAAATCGGTGCACGATATTGTTTTAATTACAGAGTAGTTAGTGGTTACTTTTTGAAAACCTTACTATAGATAAATAAAGTTGACATAAGATATCATACAAGTATAACTATTGGCCAGTAGGTATAAAGGCAAGCATGTAATTGAAAAGTTTTCAAAAAATGCGCCTAATATACCCGACTTGACTATAGAAGCTTTATTATATATATAGCAAACATTTTGTGTAAAATAAGGGAAAATAACCCCCAGTCAAAACTTTTCTATGTATATTGCATAGTCTTTGATATATCCACTAGCATGAAAATAGTTTATCCTACAGAAAAACATTATTGACAAAAGAAAATTGAAATTTTATATTTTTATGAAAATGTTATACCAGCATTTTGAATTCAATTGTTTCTGAAATTAAAATATATCTGCAATCTGAAATGCTTTGTTAACATTAAACCAATATATACCTAAATGCAATTTTGGTAAGAGTTGAAGTTTTCAGTTAAAATTGCAACGTTCGCATAACACAAATATCATGAAAATCAACATGAACAAATTCTGAATTCATTCGTATCTACACCAAGTCAATAAGTTTCTTCAATATGTTGTCTAATTTGGCTTACAATATCACGCAATCGCTAATGAATTTCTTCTGTTTCCAGAAAATATTTTAAATTGCAATTGTAAACGTTAAGTTGTCTGTTGATTAACTTATATTGTAAAAACTGTTGTCCCTACTTGAACAAAGTCACCAAACTATATCAGAATTTTTACTAAAGTTGACGAATTTATAGTAATAAAGCATTTGGGCTTGCCTGTGTTATTTTTCAAGTTCATGTAAATTTTCCATTAAGGCGATATTCAACAAATCTATAAATTGGGTTTGTATCGGCTCATCCTTACTATTTTCTTCATTTTCAAAACACTGCCGTTTCATGTTTGTTCGTTTGAAAACTGATTGGCTTTAGATTTTTATACATATATATTTCGTTATATTTCTGGTGCATAAATTATTATAACTGTGCAATTGCGACTCTCTCCATGTACCGTATTTTCTTGAATAGAAGCCGCCCTTGAATAGAAACCGCACGATTTGATTAAAAATAAACAATAGAAGCCGCCCTCGCATAGAAGCCGCAGAAGACAATGTCAATCAACTTTGTCTATTTTTAGAAAAACAATGCTGTTAATACGAGGTCAATCGTGCAGATAATTATTTTTACTAATTAAGTTGTCAATCACATAGGAGTTATTTCGAATTCGGCAAGTTCATAATGCAATGTAAATAACATGTTTACAAAATAAGATGACAAGTAGGAGGTTATCTTAGTACAATAAGTTCAAAAGTGCAAAGTAGATAGCATGTTTACGGAACTGATTGTCAATCAATTATTCTTCGATAAGTCTGCAATTATACCGTGAAATGAGATTGAACTTATGACAAGTATGACGTTATGTAATAGCGCGATAAATAGCAGAAATATAATTATAACGACACAACTTGGAAGACAATGGAAACAGCGTCTTCCAATAGAGTGTTGAGCTCGGTGTAATAGAAAGACTGTCATTGAGAGCTTGCACATGTGAAAAACAGCAGTTGTCACGTTACAGTAATGGTCGGATAGTAATAGAATAAAACCTTTTTGTCAAAAGTGAGCGCAGAATTTTATTGTTGCCTAATCAACACTACCGGTACTTCATGTAATAAAAATAGAAGCCGCACAAAACGTTCAAAAATAAAAAAAATAGTAGCCACGGTTTCTATTCAAGAAAATACAGTATGGTAGGTATGAAATATGAAATATAGGCATATAATATAAACTATTGTTACTTATTTCGAGTGAATCTGACTCATCTCCAGCTGTTACACTGAGTAATGCAAATTTGTTTTTTTAGGAACTGTTAAAGTGTTTTGAGTGTTATAACAGGGTTATGAAACACCTCTGTCAGGAAAAATGATTTGTAATATATAGGGCCATTTTTATTTTGACCTAAAAAAAACTTTTTTTGACTTTATTTTTATCAAATTTTGACTTTATTTTGACCTAACGAAATTGCTTATTTATAGAGGCCACAGTTCTTCCTCCAGTTACCCAAACATAATATTTTGTCGATTTCAGACCCAAACGTAATATTTTGTCGAAAAGTCAAGGTGTTTTATGGATTATAAAAAGTGTCTCGTATTTTTTGGCGATAGATTTAGGTAGCTTGTGTTATCTTGTGAAAAGGGCACTTTGCCTCGATTTTCTCCGCATGGTAAATTCTAATAAACAGCAAATTAAACAGGGAATGCTTGTTGTTGCTCCAATCCAGCTTGATGGCGTTTACTTTTCCTGTGGCTTTCAACAAAATACTTTTTATCGCACTTCACTATAACCTCGCAAAAATTGCACCTTAAATCACCCCCGGGAGTTGCATTAAATTCATCAGAAAAATCTCGACAAATCTGTCTAACTTTTGCTGAAGACGATTTAGCTTGCTTAGGCATTTTTGTATTACAGAATGTCAGTAGGGTATTCCTAAAATCCAAACTGTTGATCTTCGAAAATACTACGTTTATGAAGAGGAAGTGTTTTATAAGAATTATTTAAATACGTAACAATGAATAAACAATGGACAATTTGCGATAAAAGTTACTGCTGATCCAAGTGGGCATTGTGACTTATTTCCTGCTTTTATGGGTTAATATGGTTTAATTGTGTCGCAGTTCCTGATTTACAATGCTTCCACGAGGATTTTTACAAGAATTACTCTCAAGAAACACAAAAACTTTGTAAAAAGCCATATTTTGACAAATTTTGACTTTATTGAAAATTTTGACTTTATTTTGACCTATAAACTTGTTAGAAACAATCCCCTAGGTGCTGAAAACAACTTTATTCTTTGATTCGTGGTCAGACGAGGTCCTTAAAAATTTTTGACTTTATTGACTTTTGTGGGCCCTAGTAATAAATAAGAATTGGACGCCATTACCACAGACTCAGTGTTTTGCGAAATTAAGTAAGTAATGTCCTTGAAACTGACTTCTTATGAAGCATCCAGTTTTAAAACAAGTTGGAATGAAGACGATGTATTGGGCAGTGGAAGTTTTTCTACGGTTAGAAGATGCATCCATGATGAGTTGGGAGAAGTTGCTGCCAAATGCCTTTTTGTAACAGGATCTGAAGCCAAACAAAAAAAATACAATGAAGAGTAAGTATATTTTTAGTTTATTGCTTGTCCTTGTACTGCAATGGTTGGAGCATTGCAAGTAAGCAGTTAGCAAATCTACATTTGATGCTTGATGGCGCTACAGTATTAATCATGGCTGCAGATTCGAAGTAGCCTAATTTTGGGCCAGTTTAGTCAGAGTTGGAATCAGTGAAATTGTCCTGACTCGAACTCCAGCTGATTGTAACAACTTAAACGTGGTCAGAAATTTCTTCTTATTGCCATGCATAGCATTTTGTTTCACTAACAATGACTACTCTGGTATCCAGACCACGATTGTGCTGACCGGCACAAAACGACTAACTGAACCATGCCTAACATAACCACAAATCCTTATTACATGAAAATTTACAAAAGGTTTAGGTAGCAATTGGAAGATCACATGTAACTGATTGCAAATGCACGATGCGCACATACAAGTTAGTGCATGGCATATACATAATGTAAACAAAGCTACTGTAGCAACTTCCTTCTCAACATTTCCAGTAGTACTGAAAGACAACACAATACAACAATGTGTCACATAAGGCAAAGTTTAAAGTATTTTCAATTAAGGAAAGAGTTGCGCTCATTAGATATAATGAATTTTTAACTGTTGTATTAAAACAAGCGTTTATTGAAGACTTGTTTAACTGATGTGATAGTAATTGATTATAACAGCTTATCGCATTTATTCAGCATGTTCATTAAAAATGGTAAAAATCTGAAGTGATGTAGAGAAGTCGGAGTCATGACACCAAAAAAAGAGTCGAAAGTTTTTAGTGGTGACTCCACAGCCTTGCTATTATCTCTCTTGCAAGGCATTGGTGATTCTGTTATGTAACAGCAAAGTTTTTTAGCAGTTTTTGTTTACCACTCTTTTGTCAACTGTTCTTGGTCAAACTTTCCGCTTCTGAATTTCTCAGTTACTCACTCAGTTTAAAGCCTGAATTTGTGTTTCAAAGTAAGTGGCTTACAAACAAGTTTATAAGATATGTGATAGTTACATTTGTATGCGATATATTTTAGTGTTCATCGTGAGTTGAACATACACTGTCGTATGCAACATAAAAACATCGTCAAGTATTTTGGGGTAACCAAATGGAACAATTATACGGCAGTAATCATGGAATATATAGATGGTGGCAATCTAGAAGATTTATTGTATGGCTTCAATGATGTGAAGGAAATACCCTGGTTACTACGATTTCGAATTTACTTCGAAACAGCAGATGGTGTATGGTATATGCACTACGGAGATACACAGAAATCATTTATTCATTGTGATTTAAAATCACAAAATGTTCTCCTAACGTCGGATTTGACAGTAAAAATTGCAGATTTTGGAGGGGTCAATATCACCAAACGCACAGGAGCGGCAACACTATCTCTTAATGTTGCACCAAGTACCCAACATTCAGAGCTTTATACAGCCCCAGAACTACTTAAGAACTACTCTGATTCCAGCTTAGAGAGAAAACCTTCAATGGATGTATATAGGTGAGACTTACATTGTTATAAGTTTTATTAGAGATTCTTTAATGTTTAAGTGTAATCAGAAGTGCAAGCTGTTGCCTATATACTACATATATATCGACAAAGATGCATCAGTGTCTAAAACGACCTGTGTTGGAAATGCATGTCCACTTTTAGCATAGAAACTTTGTATGAATACAAAATTAATCTTACAACATACAAATTTGCTAACCAGTAAAACTAAAAGATTTATGGAATAACTACCGGCACATTAAAACAATTGAACAGTTATTAAAACATTGATGTTCTGTCACATGACATACAACCATGATTGGCCTTGCATATGCAACCCTATAAGCCAACATTAGGCTTCGGTCTTTGATTGGCAATTTGTTCATACCAATGAAACCTTTTGAAAAATTTTCTATTCTTTTGTAACGTAACCAGATTTGCTAAACATCATTTTTAGCCAAAGGAAAAAGGCCTTTATTTGCAATATTTTTGTTGACACCAGTTTAAAAAACACTGTGGCACTTTTAAGTTTTTGTAAAATGTAAAACAACATCATTTGGCACATGCCACCTAACTTGAAAAATTATTTAAGATGGCGAGTCCCAGTTTCAGAGTGGGGACTTAGCGAGGTTCTGCAAAGGACATTGCAGAAATTGAGTATATCGAGTAATGCATATTTTGAATATAAGGTCACACTCATTTGAAGGCTACACAGTACAATTACCACAACCATGTACAACTCAAATTTTGGGTACTACTTGCAGTGGTCTTCATTGTCAAATAGGGAATGTGACAAGGTGGGAGTAAACGGCGTTAATTTTTGTCAATAGTAAAGGAAAATAAAGGCATTAGGAAAATTTTTTTTCGATATTATTGTCAATAAAAAGAATCCAACAGCAGTCAATCATACAGTACCATAAACTGAACTAGAATCAAATGTTATATTTACTTACTCCAGCTATTCTGCTAACATATACAATTCTTCTATGTTTAGTTTAACAAGTTTGTTTAGCTTTGGGATGATTGGATATGAAATCATTACCAGAAAGCGGGTGTATCATGGTGCCAAGAGTCCTGGTATTGTTCCCAACTTAATAAGAAGTCTTGGTCTAAGACCAGATCAAAAACTGCTTGATCTGGCTGAATCAAAACTACTGAACAATCAAGAAGATTTTCATATTTTTAAGTGTATGAAATCTATTGTGACTCAGTGCTGGGACAAAAATCCGGAAAAACGCCCTAACATGCAAGAAGGTAATGAACATAAACATGAAAAGAACATTTTAATGAACAAAAGTTGTGCCTTTTTTCGAGTTTGTTTCGATTATAAGTCCACAATTTCAAAAACAGCAATAGCAATCCTATTATCTTTATTAATTGTGTATTTTTTCAAATTTAGTTCTTGAAAAAATCAGCAAACAAATGTCTGATTATAATGACACAAATATTGTTTACCATCTCGATGATCTCAAAGCATCAGGGAATACTCAAGCAAGTAGAACAAGTACAAAAATTAAACTGAGTGAGTTTTCACAACCATTTCGACAAGGCTGTAAAGTTTTGCCAGCAGAAGTTGCTGCATCGGAAGGTATCTTTACATAAAACATCAAATATACAGTGAGACCTCGTTAATCCGGACCACTTCGTTTCGTCAAAAAATGTTGGTTTAGCGGGGTTATCCGGATTATCGGAAAGTAAAAAAATCAATCAATCTTGCAAATGCAGCACCGTGTTCAAAACGCAATATGCACCTTACTCCAATTCTAAGTACCGAGTTTCTGGCTGGACAGCAACTAAAATAAAATTATATTTTTTGTATGATCCGACCCAGTGTCGAACTCCAGAACCACCGTATTAAAGACGAATGCTCTAAGCCAAAAGTGACGAACATGCGGCCAAGCGCAATGCTGCGAACAAGCGCAATGCTGTACAGTACTGTACTTTTGAATCAATAAAGACCGCAACGTTATTATGCGTAGATAATCGGCTATTGTTTCGTCAACTAACTACATACTGTATTAGGACAATCGTGAATCATTTTCGCTTAACTCTTAATAATCCGGTTTATCGGATTTTATTGCTATTGATTTAGCACATTTGTTCCAAAACTTTTGTGTCGGAGTCGGACAGCGGGGTTTCCGGATTAAAGGGGTAAAATGCATAGGAAGAAATCCGTTCCCGGCAGTTTTGTGTCGGATAGCGGGGATTCCGGTTCATCGGGGTCCGGATTAACGAGGTCTCACTGTATACAAGTTTTCTATGATTATATATACATGATAAGTTTTTAGTTAGAACGTTTTGCCTTTGTTTACGTTGTTGTTGCTTATTATTTTGGTTCTACACAGTTTCTCAAACTGCCTGGTTCCTCTATATACAAGCACGTGCAGTAAAAGCTGGTTAACTTGACATTACTTAATGCGAACTTTTCTGAGTTTTGATTGCTTTGGTAGGGTTTAGTTTTTCTTCCATCGTTGTAAGGCATGTTTTTGTTTGTCTTCTTTATGTGCATTTCCCTTCACAATGAAAAGCTTTTCCTTTTTATACCACCTCATAATAAACTAAATAAAACTGCTGGCATACCCATAGTAATGAAGTACAATCGATTAAACTACCTTATTACAGTTTGAATAATGCAAAGCAAAACACCAATGAAAAAACATTTCTGTTTGATTATAATAGAGCCTTGTTGATTTTACTCTCATAAATATTTTTGCACATTTTCAGTATTTGAAACTTGTGAATGGATATAGAGGTAAAGATATAGTGGGTCGAGATTGCACAATGCACCTTTTTTGTGATATCCAATTACTTCAACAATACGTCTCGGGTGCTCACTGCTTCACATTCAAATTTGGCCATTTCACCTGCTCGTTTGATAAATAACACTACGTAACAAAATTCAAAACAATTTTTGTTTGGCTACATTTATTAAGTGTATCTGTATGATTTTCAAGCGCTGATTTCAAAAATGCTATCAGTTTTTTTACATCATCAATCGTTTTCAAAATACAAAAATTTCCGTTTTTTGTGATTTTCCATTAACTGTAGGTATTTTATGCGGTTATGATCTGTGTCTGTCAGCACTATCATGTTGTAAATTGGCGTCCTATTTACTTGAGAAAGTGAATGGGAGTGGGAGTTTGAAATGCAGACGAATGTGCTTTTGTTTCTTATCTCAGTTTTCATTTTATCTCAGCCTGTTAAGTTCAATATTGTCTCATTAGAAAGTCATGTTTAATGTTTACAGAGAGAAGTATGCCATAGGATTACATTCTGTAGAGTTAAGTCTTGTGTAAATCTTAGATTCAGTTCATCTTTCAAATAGTAGAAATCAAAATGTCTAGTAGACAGGGCAAAAATTTAAGTAAGAGTACTGCCTACCCCACAGGAATAGGCACTTGGAGTTTTCTGTCTACTTTGACGTTTTTGAAGACCTTTGCTATTACAAAGATGTAGAAGGCCTGTTTTGTGCTGTTGGAATAATTCATGATCCTACTCAGTGGCGGCGTTTCATTGACAGTTCTACCAAAAGTCTTAAAGCAGTGTTACTTCACAATGGCAACATATACCCATCAATTCCACTTGCTTATTCCTTACAGATGAAAGAAGAGTATGAAAACGTCTAGCAACTGCTCATTAAAATCAATTACACTCAGTTTAAGTGGTATGTTTGTGGTGACTTTAAAATGTTGGGAATTTTGCTTGGTCTGCAGGGTGGTTACATACAATACTCTTGTTTCTGTGCTTGTGGAATAGTAGAGTTGACGGTGAGCACTATGATAAAATTCATTGGCCGGCACGGGTAAAACTAACCCCAGGAATGTACAACGTTATTAGGGAACCTCTTGTAAGCCGGGAAATAGTTTTACTGCCTCCACTTCATATCCAATTAGGTCTGGTAAAACAGTTTGTCAAAGCTTTGGATTTTCAAGGACAAGTTTTTCAAGAAATCCGTTCAATGTTTCCCAGACCATCACTTGCCAAAATAAAAGGAGGAATATTTGTTGGTCCTCAGATAAACACAATGTTAAAGTGTAAAAGCTTGGAAGAAAAAATGAATGAAACAGAAAAAGAAGTGTGGCAAGCATTTCGAGGTGTGGTTGATGGATTTTTGGGAAATAAAAGGGACAGAAATTACAAAGAGTTGGTGGAGAAACTGATCAAAAGTTACCAAAACATGGGTTGTCGCATGTCTGTCAAACTTCATTTTTTATGTTCGCATCTAGATTTTTTTCAAGAAAATCTAGGTGACTTCAGTGAGGAGCATGGTGAGAGACTTCATCAGGATATTGAGCCAATGGAAAAACGATATAAAGGCCGCTGGGATAGTGTAATGATGGGAAACTACATTTGGTCTTTAGTAAGGCAAGACAGGAGTAGTCATAAAAGAAAAACTCGCTCAAAAGTACATTTTTGAACGACTCTTACTGTTTGACAAAACTATGTTACATTTATCTTCAAGCCTTCCTTATTAACGTTTTTAAACTGGTTTTTGCGTTTAATAAACCAAACAGAACCTTGATGTGGAGCTAAAATCTACTGCAAGAGTAGAACACGATTTGCTGTACTTACAGCTATATCAAAATTTGAATATCTCAAAAAGTAACGATGGTACGAAAAAACTAACTGGATTTTTGAACTCAGCACCCAAAAATACATAAAGGGACATTAAAAAAAGTAGCCAAACAAAAATTGTGTTATGTAGTGTAATTAATAGGTAAAACTACACGCCATTTTTGGCTAGAGTAGTCGAACATATACAATTAAACACTATATTAAATCAGCCATAAAACTCCACATTAACCAGTGCAATGGTTGCAAATTCTTCAACAAAACGATTAGCAATTTTTAAATACTGAAAATGTGCAAAAATATTTATGAGAGTAAAATCAACAAGGCCCTATTAATCAAACAGAATAACCTCAGTCTCAATAAAAAAGCATTTGAAAATGGTATTTCTTTTTATTAAAAATTTTTACATTTCTCCATTGACTTAATAACTGTTACTCAAATTGTTTATCTCGTGACCTAATGTGCATATAGTACTGCGCTTCCTGAGTTTGTTAACATGCTAAACTTTAGATACTACACCCTGTTTTTTTTGTTTTGTCTATCAATTATTACCACCCATTAATATTCAGGCTTGAAACCCATTGTTGTTCTTAAATGAAGTTCCCTTTTTTACCATCACCTTGTTGTAAATATCAATCCTATTCTATTCTATTCACTCTGATGAGGAATTGAAGTTATTCCAAAACATGTTAGACAGTTTTTCATATTAAATAAAGATGCCTATTTCTGAATTCGTTGTGCTTATTGCAAAGCAATATCTTTTTGCCTGAAACTACCCATATTAACAATATGTTTAGTTGCACTTTGTGTTGTGTATACTTTGCCCTTGTAAAGTCTGCTTTGCGGATGATGTTACTACCATATGAAATGCAATTTTAGACTTATCTGTTCATGATCATAATATGAATCACTATTTTTAATAGACGAATCACCAATATCCACTGACCTGCCAAGCACAAGCAGGGCGCCAGACAGAGTTGAAGAATTGAGTTTGCGTGTCAACACCCATCAAATGATAGAGACAAAAGGTAATAAAAACTACTCTGAAATCTGGCCAAAACATTTTGTGTCTCATCAATAAATAATTTTTTCTTTTTTCTTCAAAAGCACATAATGCAATATGAGGACAATAACGCATAATCTGAGGGGGAAAAATTGAGCCAGTTGCATGCGCTAATGAATGGGAAAACGTGACAAAGTCAAAGAGGCCGTTAAACAGTGCACAAGTCATTATTCTTGAAGTAACAAAATTGAGTAAATTTATACGTGAATTAGGTATTTAAGGGTTGCTTGACACAGTGTGATTCAGCTTTTCAACCACATCATTGCATTGCGTTTAGCGGCGCTTTTCACATGTGGTGGTGCTTGTGTTTTTAGGTGTATGACAAAAATTTTAGCCACATGGCCATGCATCTTTCCAGCCAATAAATTAAGTCGCTTCTAAACTAAATCTATTTTTTGGTCGTGTGTTCGTAAAAAAAGTAAAGTGGTCTGACCGTACTCGTACAGGGTGAAACTACCATAATTCTGTTTGCTTGAATGTCATCCACCTCTATGTAATTGAAATGTTTTTTGGAATCGTGTCAGTGGCTTAGGTTTCCTACAAGGTGATGCATCCTCATTTCACTTAAGCCCCAGCTTTTCAGTAAAAGATGAAGACTAATGATAATGGGAGGCTTACATGCCTGCTACATTGGCACAAAGAAATCCATTAGTCTTAGGCGACAAAACTGTGTAGCAGAAAGATTTGCAACTGTGCTCAATTTGCTATGACATCAAAAGCAAAGTAAATCTATATGTCGTATTTTTTGCACACGACTCCTTGCTAATGGTTACCATCTTCATCCTGGTTCTTAAACATTATATGTGCCGGCATAATTTAATTAACCTGCGAATCTGGGCTTGCTGACTGCAATTGATTGACATAGGTTGTATACTTGTGTAAAGGTGCATTTATTCCTTGTTGAACCTGCAAGCTGCGCAAAATGGTATCAGCGTTAATGCGAAGCACCTGCCATCAAAAGCGATTGTTTATTTATTTTCAGCAGTAGTTGGCAAAGAAACAAGATTAGATTTTAAAAAGTCAGTTCAGCGTATTGTTCTGCCTTAACTGTGTTTATTAACAGGTACAGAAGAAATTAATTCAACTGGAGACTTTATTTATATCGAAAACTACCGGTATTCAATAACATACCATCAGCCTAGAGCATCAAAACTTTTCATATCTACAATTTTTTTAGTTGCACGTAGCATTTAACATCTTTTTAAAAAAAATGTCTGTGGTTAACATCAGTATTTCAAATTAAGTTTTAGGTTATACAAGCAACAAAATCTTAATGATCTGTGTTGTAACCAGACTAAAGTAATATATATAGCTTTCATGCAGTTGTTGGTCTAATGTTTGTATGCTTGGTTTGTTTGCTTTTCTTGAAATGGCTGAATTTTGCAATTTTTTGTTTCACAAGTGTACAAAAAGTAATATTTTGGTAGTCAACACTTGGGAATATTCATTTGAGTGTTTTTTCATTTAAAAACGAAAGAATTTGTTACTATTTAGCGTTGGTTACAATATTTTTTGTTACAGCTTTAAGAATTGGCAATAAAATACAAAGCAATACCACAGTCAAAGATGACAAAAAATTTTATCCTCTGTTTGTTACTGATAGCCAGCTGATGAATATAACAGGTATCTAATTATTTTTTCTTTGCTTTGCAATTAGTTTAAACGTACCTCTTTTTGAATATCTTATGATTAATTTAATGCACATGACATAATTTTGTAACTTTTATTGTGCATTGATTACCATGAAATACACAGAGGAAGCAGTATCACTTGTGGTTGAGCCAGCCACTGCTGAAACTGTAATTGCTGCTGATGTATGCCAAGAAATTAAGGGAAATTCCGAAGAGGAGAAATCGAACAAGATTTTAATTGGTAGTTTTATTTCAATGTTTTATGTTTTGTGTAAAGGAAAGCAAATAATGGAATATACTTCTAAAGTTTTACTGTGCGTCAGTTAACCAGGTTTTGGCTTATACCTTCAATCTTTAGCTTTATTAATAAGCTTATGGCTCAGTTGGTGAAAAATATTATTTAAACCATTAAAGTTGTTTTCAATCACATGCTCATGTCCTTTTAAACCATTTCAAGTTTCACCCCTTTTTTTTGCCATAAACGTTATTGATATCTTTATCTAATCTGATTGACATCTAACATATCATTTTTACCTCAAAAGTCAAATGTTTTAGTCCAAAAACCTCAATTTAAATCCATATAATGAAGCATTAAGTAGTTTAATACCTACCATTTTACATTTTACCATTTCACAGTACGCCTGAAAAAGCAAGCTTACGCTTGCGAAAGCTCGTGTTGAAAAATATAAAATTAACCTTAAGAGTGCCAAACTATATCCTGTTTCTTATACAGTTCCACCAACTTCCATCAATGGAGAAGAACCTGAAGAAGATAACAAGGCAAAGGTTACTCATTTTTTCATACTGTTAATGTGTAATGATGGTGGAAAATTATTGTTATTTATCTGTACAATTGGTTTTATACTTTGATAGCAAAACATTCAGGATAGCACTATGCGTGATGCAGAATATTAGAGAATACTTGACGGGATACAAGTGTTGGAAATATGCCGCAGACTTGTACTCTGGCTCATCTTGCCCCCATTGTTTAGTCGCTATTATACATTAAAAAACAAATAATAAATTGCAAGTTTTTGCAGTTGTTTTTTCTATCATAGGTTGCTTGTATTTTCTTATCAACACGTTAAGCAATCATCAAAATTGCAAATATTTTCAATTTCCAAATACTGTTGCTAATTAAATGTAAATAAATTGGTCATGCTTTACCAACACTAAGTCTACAAACTTAAGTGTTATGTACTCCGGAAAAGTTGGGTTATTAATGAATGTTTCATACGCCTTGATATAGATAGAAAAATTGTTTAGTCGTTTAGTTGATGCAAACCATAGACACCTTAAATAGAAGGACTGGTAACTTCTATGCTCGGTATCTGGAACTTGGGTCCCAAGTTGGAACTTGGGTCCCATCATAATTTGTGTCAAATACATGGTAAAACCTTCATTCTGGTGTCTCTTGGGGGGTTTTGAAGGGTGAGGAATTACTTTTTCATACTTTTAACCTTCTACAAGGTCATCTGCAGGTCATCTAAAGGTCAAATCACGAAAAAATAGTCCAAAATCACTCAAAATATTGCATATTTTCTCACTTAAACAACTGAAACACACAGTATGTTCCCCTGTGACTGAATTAAAATGTATTCATGGACAGTTTAACCTGAATATTTCAACACAAACAATGAAATTTGTGAAACAACAATGAAAAACAACAACAAACAACAATGAAATTTGTAGAAATGAGTAATCAAAATACTTGTTGGCATACTAAAGATACTTGTTCAGTTTTTAGTAGAGAGTTTTTCTTTTCTTCTCAAACAGCCGAGTTGTCTTTCTTTGTCACTGTTGTCAAGCACAAATGCTTTCAAAAGAATGTTTGATAAAGTAAGACATGCTCCTTGAATTACAACCATTGGACTATCGATACGACGCAAAGCATGGCTGAGATGAGCTCGGCAGCAATGCAAGTTGCACTTACCAAACAGTTTATAGGCTGAGTGTACAAAATGTACTGTTGAGAGTAGAGGTACAGTTAGTCCACCTCTATTTAAGTTTGTGAGAAACTCCGAATTAATCCGATGGTCGTCATCATTTTCAGTTTCGATACGCAAGATATTAGCTGGATATTTGTGTTCCAAATATCCAGCTAGAAAAATACATTTATGCTTGACACTGTCATTAGATTGCACTAGGTCTTCAGTGTCAGCAATGGTGATGTCAAATTGATCATCATCAATGCAAATGTTAGAGGTGCAAGGCACATCATGAGACTCGCACGGAGTTGACTCATATTTTAAAAGTGCATGGAGATTTTTGGTTTTTGCAGCTGCCTTGATATCTACAATGTCAATATAGAAATTACCTCCACTGCGTTGTCTGGCTTGACCAAAGAACTTTTCAAGGGCCTCATCAGCAAACACACCAGGTAGAACGTAGATGAAGTTGTGCTGAGTCAGTAGCAACTCTGCGGCTTCGATGTTGGCTCTTGTAGACACTACAAATGCTTCTGCAGTTTGATTAGTAAGCTTCTGCGTCCGACCTCGACCACCTGACCATGCACAAGAGGATATAATGTCACAAGTTTCATTAAGTTTCTTGAAACTAGTGCAGTTCTTGGTCCATGGTTGACGACACTCATCACGCATGTTAATACCGGAATATCGATCTTTCACATTCATCATGTGAAACCAATCAGTGATGAGTTTGACAAAAATGATGGTGCCCTCGTTAATGCCAAGTTTATCCTTTAGAGTTGAAAGAGCAGCAACTGTCTTGTCATTGAAGATCTGGCATACAAAAGGCACGCTTTGTCTCTGCAAAGATTTTGGGTACACAGCTGTGTATGTGATCTTGGTAAGACGAATGCTGTTTTTCCGGTCTTCATTGTACAGTGCTTCTATGTCCTTCCATCGTGCAATTTATGTCTTTCCATCTTTTGTGAAAGAAAGTTCCTTATCATGCACCGTTATCCAGTTATTTCTTATATTTTTAAAAGAATGAACGTAGTCAAAAACAAGGAAAGCATAAGAATTTATAGCATCAATGAAGACTTTACCAGGGCCATGTAATTTACCATAAACTGCAACATTTGTATTGCAATTATCACCTACACAAGAAATTATACTACCACCAGCATTTTTTACCGCTACTAGAGCTTCCAATAGAATTTGCTTGAGTTGATCTGAATTAAGTTTTGCAACAGGGTAAATGCGTAGTATATATCTAGGGCCACCAAAATGGCAGACAACTTCAATCACCAAAGCATGTGTTGCAAGAACTTCGGTATCACCAGAACCATTTTGCGCATAACCAACAACACGACCACCTGAGTACCTAAGTGTTTCTGTGAGCTTCACTTCATCAAAAAGAATGTTGACGAGACACTGCTGAGGTTGAAGCTTTTGGAAAAGTTGCTCTAAGTTTTCATCATGGAAACTACAGGAGAGTAGTTTTTTCAACAGTTCCACTCCTACTTTGAACTCATTTTGAACTTTGTTTGAACTCATACTCAGTAATGCATGACAGAATTTTGTCTAACTGTGACCATTTACTGAGAAGGCTATTCTTTTGCAGACAACCAGCTTTGGAAAAATATGTTTTAGGTATGTCCTTTCCATTTTTCTCAACACATTTAAGATGCAAAAATCCAAATGACGATTGCACGCGTTGAAAATGAAGAAATTGAATAACAGAACGTCCTTTTGCATCAGTTTTAGAAATGTAAATGTCATCACTATCACAAAAAAAAAGATGATCCTTTGGGAAATGCTGCTTGATGTCATTACAAAAAGAAGAAAAGTCAGCTATCTTATCCAGGCCTTCAGTACGGAATCGTTCCTTTTCAGCTCTCGCCTCTGCTGAAGCAGTTCTAGGCCTAGTTCTGGGTGCTGAGGAGACCTGCTTTAAGCATGACTTTAAAACTCCAGGGAAAATGGACGGTGGTTGGCTTGGTCTTTTTCCACCTTTAACTGAAATCCATTCACAGTCAAAATGATTAGCACAAGCATAGATCTGCTTAAGCTGTAGCAAACTAGAACGCTCATTTGGCATGGCATTAATCCAGCGGTTTCGTTCTACTTCATCAGTTGGAAATGATACCACTTTGGAGTACGGTTCCTCCCTGTAATTGCCTCGACAACCATATACATTACATTTCTTAGGCATTGTGTGTTATTAACAGAGACCCCTGAAAAAACTTTGTTCCGATTATGCAATAGAAAAAAAGAAAAGTTACTTTAAAAAATTACCCTACTCTATCGGCATTGCCATAGCCTATAATTGGTTTCATCGTCACATGTGCTTATTTATCAGCTATTGAAGCAGTTAGAAAGCTTTAAAGTCACATATGCTTGTCTGCATGCCTTATTTTAAATATTTATACAGTTCTTTTCCAAAATTCAAAAGATTCGCGGCACACCTGAGAATCTGTGGCGGCACACTAGTATCTATGATTGGGACCCAAGTTCCGTAACCCGAGAGTGCGAGTTACTAGTCCTTCTATTTAAGGTGTCTATGATGCAAACACATCAAACATAGCTTATAGTGAAACAGTACCTAATGATAATGGTGGACAGTCTACCTGGTTTTTATCGATTGACGATCGATCGACTGATACAAATACACCGATTATAACAGAAAGTCATACCTTGTTTTTCCGAACTCCAAAAAACTGTAATCCCCGCTATTCGATATGAAACCGCTAGAAACAAATTTCTTTCCACGTATTTTACATTTTTAATTCAAACACCCTTTATACCCTTTTATACCTTTAATTGAAAAACCTCTGACTCTACCACAAGAATTTAGAAACGGATTTGCCAAATCAATAGCAAACATCTGCTAGTCCGGATTGCTACAAATGTTACATATTTATACGTCAATTTTTCATATTTGTTACACATCAATGTTTGTTTTAGGTGCAGTCATTGACCAATTTTCTAACTTTTTTGACATGTATTATTAATTTTGGTCACAGTTGAGTCTTCAAAACAGTTATTTTTCATGCCCAAAGTGCATGCTACTATCAGTGCAATTACTTATCAAGGAATAACATAAATTTTTTTTTAGGCAATAGAAACCTTTTTACTTGGTTTAATAACAGCATGCAAATATCTAACTGGAAACCTTTCTAAAGCTTAAATTATTGGCGCTGCTTTTGTCATTATCAGGCATTGTTTGAATTTTTAAGACAATGCTGTGTGTAGTAATGTCTATTTTTTATTAGGTGGATTTTCTTGAAGAACTTATTTGTATATGTTTTGTTCTGTTATACCTGGTTACTGGCTATTATGGAGTCTTAATTTTAAAAATTCCACCAGGTAAATCCTGCTTCTATAACTGCATTATTCTGCAATCACCCGTTAGGTTTCGATATGAGACTTAGTAAGTTGTTGATTTTTGCATATATTGTTTTTTTTTGCAAGAAAAAGTTGACTTTGTGCGTTGAGATTGTACCAAATATTTTTTCTATCCATGCCTTTTTCCTTAGCAACTTATTTTTGGTTACATTATTTTGTTTTACAGATGAAAAAATTTCTTCTGGTGGAAAAAATTCAACTGAACATTACACAAATGAAAGCTCTAGCATCGTACCCTCAGTTATACTTACCTTTGACAGTAGGATTCTGTTAGGAGTTGTGGTTGGTCACTAGGTCTTAATGTTCTGTTTAACCTTTTCATGATGATATGGTATTATTCTTTTTCAATTCAATTTACAATGTTATTAGTTATTTACAATGTTATTAGTTAGTTTCAGTTATTGAGAAAGTTAAAAACAAAAGGTTAAGCTAATAGTAATAGCTTTGGTCCTGCACAGTCAGTGCAAGGTTTATTTTCGCACATCTTTATTTTGTCATCACTGGCAACTTGTAACTTACAGAAAAAAAATAATAATGTAATAAAATAATTTTGCTAAGTTTTTGAAGCTCTTTAAAACCCTCATCAAACGTTTGCTAATGATAAGAATATCAAAAATTGTTTGCTTATAAGGAAAGTATCATTGGTGGAAATATAGGCTTGTGAACGCTTGTATTTTTAATTTTTACAGGGATTTTTTTTGACTATATTCTCTTTTTTTAATTGCGCTTATCTGAAGATCGGACGACATCTCTTCTCAGAATGTAAGAATTGTTTTATTACTTAACTTAATATTACTTGTTTGCTGTACTTTATATTTATTTTCATAATTCCCATCTTTCATGCTTAAACTAGCAAGCATAGCATGAAACATAAACAGAACAGAAGGTTAAATTCTAAATTTGTAAAATGTGTCTATTATTGTAATGTCAAATACAAGTTTAAAAATATATTTCCTGTTCTCACACCTGGTATTTCATCTAAAGGATTTCTTAATATTTTAGTCGGCATAGGTTTTTGTCATCTATATATAGACAATTAATTTAAACTATAAAAACTAATTGTAAATACTCAAGGTGAACGTAGCATGCACAGACGTAGGTCATTACGGGTCGTTAAATTTGGTTAAAGTTTGACACGTGGTTTAGTCACAGTCAAATTTTAGGCAGCATTGCCTTCACACAGTGTTATTTAGTAATGAAGATTTATCCGCACTTTTTGTGAAATTTTTGTCATTAAAATAAAATAAATTAAATAAATAAAAGGATTTTAAACAAAGGTACAACCAGAAAATAGAATCCTGTCATATTCATTGTTTTAAAATAATTGGTGACTGGCTTATTTAACAATATGTATTACTTTATTTTGATTGTTATAAATAATAAATCTTTAAAAGGTGTTACGTTGCGTTGCTAGTAAATGTATCTTTGTTTGCTGGTGGGCTAAGCAGTTTGATTAATACTGCTTTTTGTATTTTACATTCGTTAGTCATTCCTACATTCTCAAAAGATTTTGAAGTAATCTATTTTAATATCATTGTCATCAGTTTATATCCAAAATCCCTTCTGTGTTTGTATATGAGATTTGCTAGCTAATATTTTGAATTCACGTGTATGTTTTGCAACTCTGGAATCAAAATGTTGTTCTGTCTTGCCTAGACAAGTGATGTCCATATCAAGTGGACAGATAAAATGCCTACTTATTCTTCAAATTTTTTCCACTTTAACTAAAGCAAACACAGTTTTACCATTCATGTCAAAGTTTTTTTGGCCATGTGTATTTTGCATCTGAAGGTGTCAGAGGCACACATGTGGTCTTGTTTCAGGATAAGAGTTGGCATTGTTATTAGTATTTATTTAGGTTTTGTTATTAGTTTTAGTGCTGTGCAACATAGAGTTTGGCGGCCGACCTACGAACAGTGTATGAAAACTAATGAGCCTCCAAGAAAGTATACAACACAAACAACTTTGGGCGCTTTTATTTTTCAACATAATCTCCGAATAGAGATATACACTTGCTCCAGCTGTGTGCTGTGCGATGCTTGCTCTTGCTGGAGTGCTTTTATCCCACTTGAAAAGAACTCCCCAATTTGGGAGTTCAGAAACTCTTTCACTGCTCTCATGACTTCCTTATCACTAGCAAAACGTTGGCCAGCCAGGGCTTTCTTCAGGTTTGGAAATAGGTGAAAGTCGAAGAAACAAGATCGGGTGAATAAGGTGGATGGGGAATAATATTAAACCCACAATCATAAATTGTTGCCATGGCAACCGTCAAGGTGTGAGCAGGAGCATTTTCATGGTGGAAGAGGACACCCTTGGTAATATTCCTCGCCTTTTTTGACGGATATTTTCTCTCAGACCCTTCAGAAGACCCTGTCTGCTACTTGACGACATGACAATCGGCGATCTTCCATTACCATATCAAAAACGAAGTCAATGTTTTCATCGGTGATGACAGTTGATGGTCTCCCTGGCCTCTGCTCATCTTTAACACTTTGTCTGCCTCGCTTAAATTCAGCCACCCAGCATTTTACTGTAGCATATGAAGGGACATCATCTGCTAAAGTATCCTTTAAATCTTCGCGGATTTGGGCCGTTTTCTCTTTCAAATGAAGATATTTGATTACAGCGCGACACTCAATTTATTTGCATTGTTAAGAAAATATCAACACTCTTTAAATTAAACATTCTGCAAAACAACAACAAAAAGGCTTTTTAGCTTTGAAGAGTTAAATATTTTAAAGAGTTTTAAATTTTAAAGAGTTAAATAGTAAAAATATTCATAAGAGGTTGTAGAATGTGAAAAAAAATTCGATAAAATGTTTTGTCTGTACATTTTCTTTGTTTGGCTCATTACTTTTCATACACGCCTCATATGTTTTGTTCTTTATAGAGTTAACGTTTTAGATTGTTACAAATTTGAAGGATTAAAAGTTACAACACGTACATGTTTAGTTTCCAGTCAATTTTTTGTCTGTTTTAAATGTTAAACTTGCAATGCACATGGAATTATTTATGATTAAAACATTTAGAATAAAGTTCAATTTTCTTTCAATTATAATATTTTACTTTGTAGCTTTAACACCTTATTTACAAAAGAAACGTTCTGGTCAGGCCGGAATCATCAATTTTTTGCAGAAGTGTAGACCTCAACGATTGGTTAGTCACTACTTGCACTGTTTCACTTATATCTGGATAGTGTTGGAGTAAAATAATAAATGTTTTTCTTCATTGCTAGTAAAATGCTTGTTTAGTTAGAAAGTGTTAGCAACTGTCAATGTCTTGCAGAGAGTTTTTGTGGCAGGACTTTCTCAGAAACAAAGTTTTCTTATGTATCTTATGCTTGTGGCATGTTTGATTATATCTCTGAGTGGAGTCTTTTTTATTGCCATTTCTGTTGGTAAGTAAATAAACTGATCAGTAAATACTTTATTGCTGAAATTTGTTTTGCATAATTTTTGTTTGAAAAAATATGGGTTAAAGTTAGTTGTTGCATTAAGTACAAGAATTTTTTGAAAAGCAGCATAAGTGGCAAAAGTACTATACCATTGTCCATGGGTAGCATATATAATAATTTAATATATGTAATACATATATCTACTATAGTAAGCTTCTATTCTTTATCTTTGTAATGTTGATGAGTTTTGCTTGAAAAAGGTGACAATGTAACCAAACGGTATGCTAAGTAGATTATGATGTTTATGGTAACAGTTAACTTATAGTTCATATATATGAAAACAATTTGATAAATCTTTAAAATTGGTTTTCTGACTTTAATGGTTTTTAAATATGTAGTTAATTAGAAGAAAAACACATGTTTGCAAAGTGTTTACATCGAAAGTATACAAGATATTTTGTTTTCTTATTATAGTATTCATGACAATGTTTTTTTTTAACCTTAGAACGAGGGATATCCTCAAATACAAACACCATCAATGACAACACAACTTTAACAATAGTGGTCAGCCATTTTAGTTGTTAAGTTTAATTTAGCCGCAAGATTCATTCCAATATATTAATTTAGTTTGTTTTGTTTCTGTTACATCATTGATTTTTATGCACTTACCATTAATTTTATAAATAATTTTTTTGTAGGGAGTTCTTTTGGTTATTGCTTCAGTGACTGGTATTGCATTTAGTATTTATCTGCTTTTGAAATGGGTCTCAATAGGTAAGTGCTTACTTACTACTTACTTACTTACTGAATCGTGTAGAAGTTTTTCCTAACTTAAAGTGAGAGGCAATTGCTAAAGCAAGTTGAATCAAAGAAAAGTTTTTATAAAGTATACCGGAGAAAGAATTTTATTAACATACAGTGGTTAAGCAATTAATGCCAAAAATGTGTCGCACAAAAATCAAATTTGGTGCTAATTATGACATACGTGATGGCAATTATGAGATTTAAATGTGAAATTCATGCGCATGGTTCTGGTGTTTTATGTAAGTATGATTATAACTTCTCATAAGAGTTAAGAACTAAGTATAGTTTTTACATGCTTTAGTGCATGACAAGAGTATTTTGCGATAGTTAAGCGTTAAACTAACTTACAGCAGTGGCTGAACCTGAACCTGGGGGGACAAAGGAACCAATGTCTTCACGGTAATTCTTGCTTATACAGTATTTCCACTTTGGTGCAACATATCATCACACGCCACGTTTGAAGCATGATTCTTCTCATTGTGCACGGCTTACTTTTTCTAAGTTGGTTGTAATATAGTGTTTAAGTAGTTTATCGTAAATAGATAAAGGGTTCATGGTAACTTGTATTTTAACTGGATTAACATATAAAAGTTTAAAACTGCAATCCTCTTCTTATGAAACACTTCTTATTATTCGTCAAAAAACGACATAACATAACTGTATGACATCATAAAACAGTAGAAAAACACCTTTCAAAAAATATGCAACTCATGTTATTCAAATCTCATAGACCACCAAGTGCGGGTAGTATATTTTGATATCTCCTGCTCAAACAATGCATACTGCGTAAATGGTAAAGGCTGGAAATCTTAAATTAATCTTTTTTGTTAAGATTTTTAGTGCAAAAATAGCGAATATATATGGCCTAGGTTGGCAAAACAACTCATTTCATTTCATTTAATTCTGATTTTAAATTGATTGGTTTTAAAGGTGTTGTCATCGATTTGGTTTTTATAAGTTTTGACATAGCCTAGAATAGAAAATTTAAAAATTTTAATTATTTTAGAAAATTACAAGTAAAAGTTTTCTCAAAAAATTTTAAATTTTCTATTCTAGCCTGTATCAAAACTTATTAAAACGAAATTGATGATAACACTTTTGGCGTTGGTGTGTCGAGTTGGCGTGACCAGACAGACACGTAAACTCGATTTCCCTTTTTTAATTTTCTAAATGAGGGATAAGCATGTTAGTGAAGCGAGATAAACTTGTTTAAAGATGCCATGTAAAAATGCTTCATAATAATACCACGTATGAAGAATAAAAGGCTTCCAAAAATTGAAAGTATGTTTTGTTTTAACTTCTTTGGCGTAAAAATTGGAATTGCCCATAATTAGCTAGCGATGACATAATTGTCTTCCCAACCTTCAAATCCTGGCTCCACCATTGGCATTTACTGTTGGTGAATTTATGCTGACAATTTTATCACAGTTCCAGTTTGGACCCAGCGGGTCCTATAGTACGGTATTTTTTGGTAACCAACCCCCCCCCCCCTCCAGTCATCTGATCTAGATTTGCAAGTTTAGTGTTTTCCATCAGTAAGCTAAATGGAAACTCAAATTGTTGTGTAATAAAATAGGCTTTGAATAAAACATTGTGTCCAAATATTTTTCACCAATTGGGAAACAAAAACTTTGCAAAATCAGGAAATTTAATTATTAAACCATTATGATTTTAAATACTACCAAAACCTTTTTGATACACACAAACAAACATAAGAAATAAGCATGTTTATCATAAAACATAAACTTTAAGTTGTACATAGAACTAATACAAGAGACAAAACAGTAGAAAGCATTTTATTAGTGAGGCGTTATAAACCTTGGTATCGTTGGTTCTGTAGTACATTGAAAAACGTTTTCTACTGTTTTCTTCTTGTATTTGTTCTACGTAACTTTTTAAATCGCTCTAAGGCTATCGTTTATGCCAAACTAGTTTCTTAATAAACTTCACCCTATTTTCGAAAATCAAGTCTCGAGCTGTAGTCTTTGCTGAATAATGGAAATTCAACCGATTCACTTTATAATTGCCTCTAGTACAATCATGTTATCCAAGTAATGGCTTCCATTGGTGGTTTTGAATAGCATTCCATCAAAGGCCAAGATTGCGTACTGTGCAATACAATGCTCAATATCATGAATATTTTCAGTCAGTATGTGTATGGGGATCACGTCAATTGACCGTGAACAAATTCACCGGCGACAATTGGTCGTGGTCAACTGACCGGCAACAAATTGGCCGGCGACACAAATCAACCGCTACGCATTTTATTTTTATTTTTTACGCAAATTAGCATTGTTGTTTATTCAAATTATATGATTTAAGTGATAATATGATTTAAGGTCAGTTGGTTCTAGGTAAATTTACGTCACGGTCAGTTGTCCCCCGGTCAGTTGTCCCCGGTGAGTTTGTTCGCGGTCAATTTCCCACGGTTAATTGTCGTGGAACCATGTGTATGTCTGTTTGTGCATGGTATGGGCAGTTTGTTTACTGTTCAATACATTTTAAAAGCCGTATTGAAGACAATTTTGATGTAATGGGGTGTTAAGTAATGTCAGTTCAGAAACATTCAGTAATTGACAAATATAGCATCTCATAGTAATTTTGTCTGCTTGTTGATGTTTCGTTTATGATAGTAATTGTGACGATCATAATACCACACACTCATTATCGATATTCATTTGTAACAATTCCATTTTGGCAATTTTTCTGCTTGAATACTTTCACATCCAATGAAATAAGACCAACAGCGTATTAAGTTAACTATACAATGGATATGTTAAAACACTTATTTGATAGAATTTTTAAGTTTTCATTTTAAGTTCATTCTAATGGTGACATTAGCAATTACTTTGTTGTGTATGTAAAAATGTTTTTCACTTATACATGACTACTTTATGTATAGGGCGAATAAAAATGGGAGTCAAAAACATCATTCAAACCTGTGGATTTTTAAAAGTAACGATTAGTCTCTATTTACATTTTTGACATGTTTTTCAGTAACGTTAAACTGAGAATGTTTATGTATTTGCATTATCAATTTTCAAACTTAATTAAATGTTTTGCTGTTGTTGTTACTCACTACATGAATCTAAATATTTAGATCAAAAAGTGTAAAGCAATAGTAACATACTATTCTCACAAGTTACAATAAACATTGCTATTGCTTTTATGCAGGTTTAGAAAGCTTTGTTAGTTTTTCAGTTTGTTGCAAAAAATTAATTTTATTGTTTAGTTACATTCTAACCCATCAGAAGCCCCAATAATTCTTTTACCTTGTAAAAAGTGTTACTAACAAGAAAAAGCACGTTCTCCAATGAATAATATACGTTCTTATTGAATAACTAGAACAAACGATTTTTTTTTGAT